>NC_143476.1:61301543-61961293 GCF_987193195.1 Phasianus colchicus | reverse complement strand
TACTGCGTCCAAGTGTGGAGCCCCCAGTACAAGAAAGACAGGGAACTGCTAGAGAGGGTCCAGAAGAGGGCCACAGAGATGATCAGGGGACTGGAGCACCTCCCCTATGAAGACAGGCTGAGGGAGCTGGGCTTGTTCAGCCTGGAGGAAAGAAGGCTGGGGGGTGAACTCATTGCAGCCTTTCAATACCTAAAGGGAGCCTACAAACTATTTGAAAGGGTAGAAAACTGCAGAACAACAGGAAATGGTTTTAAATTGAGGAAAGGAAGATTTAGGTTGGATGTCAGGGGGAAGTTCTTCACAGAGAGAGTGGTGAGGTGCTGGAACAGGCTGCCCAGAGAGGTTGTGGATGCCCCGTCCCTGGAGGTGTTCAAGGCCAGATTGGATGGGGCCCTGGGCAGCCTGGTCTAGCATTAAATGAGGAGGTTGGTGGTCCTGCCTGTGGCAGGGGGGTTAGAGATTCATGATTCTTGAGGTCCCTTCCAACTCTGGCCATTCTGTAATTCTGTGACCTCCCACTTCCCTTTAAATATTTATAAACATTTATCAGTTTCCATCTCAGTCCTCTTTTCTCCAGCCTGAACAGGCCCATGTTATTCAGGCTTTCCTCATACAGGAGATACTCCAGGACCTTAATAATTTTTGTGGCCCTCCCTGGACTTCAGCTGGGAGATCACCGTCTTTTTTGAGGAGGGGAACACAGAACTGGACATGGGATTCTAAATGTGGCTTTACCGAGGCAGAACTAGAGGGGGAGAATTACCTCTCTCACCCGGCTGGCCACTCTCCTTTTAATGCACCTCACGAAAACACTGGCATTCTTGGACACAAGGCTGGCTCACAGCCAGCTCATTTCCACCAGGTTACACTGCTCAGTCCACTTCACTGTGAATTTCTTGAACATTCTTGTTCCTGTATGTAGAAGAAAAACCCTAAATTATTCTAAAAAGTGTCAGGAGCAATTCCAAAATTTTAGGATAGGATTCAATAGAATATAAGGTGACAAAAATCATAGAGATGAACAGCAAAAATAGAATATTGAATAAGCTGGAGAACAGAACAGATTATTTAAATATATATATATATATATATATGTAGAGAAGACATTAAGATCATCTTTTGAAAAAATCTCTGATATATAGTTAGCGCTCAAAATAATAAATTAAAATTTAAGTGCAAAATCACTTAAAATTGAAATTGCATTGCTATATTAGCATTATAATTATACCTAAACATAGAGAAAACCTGGGATTAAAATGTGGATAAGATCATGTTTAAGTAAATTTCATATAGATGTATATCATTGAAATAACCCTTTAAAAAACAAACAAACAAACAAACAAAAAACATATCTAACATTTCCCAGCAGAAGACAACTCAGGTAGCTCACTGATAAGCTAAACATGACAATTTTTAACTTCTGAAGTGTTTCATTTGATACCTAGACTTTCTGGGTAGAACACAGGAAAAAGATGTATAGGTTGGAATTCATCGTGTGTTTTCTAATTTGTATCAGCAAATCTTAAAATCACTACAGTATTTCAGTTATTTGAAGAGATGAAATTTAGGAAACTGATACTAAAGCTCCCATTAAAAAAATAGCAATCCTAGAGAGTGAAATGTTATTGCATTGATTTGTTTTGCTTTGTGTTGTTTTTAACCTAAAAAAAAATGCTGAAATACTTGGTATTTAGATCTATACACCTTTTGGTAAAAGAAAAGACAATGGCGGATACACATTCAGACCAATAACAAAAAGAAATGAAAAGTTTGGACACCTGGGGCTTATCCCTTTTTATTAATGCATTTGCACATTCCATGTGCACATTTAGATCTATGATGTTTCAGAAAGAAAATTGTCTTCACAGATTCTTCAATCAACTCAATGCATTTCATTATGATCACTCTAAAGGACAAATGCTGTCTTTAATATACACTGAGCTGGCATCTTCGAAGTAGATTTTTACCATTTACTTTTATTCCAAAGGGATAACACTTTGTTACAAAATATTAAATTTCTTCTGCTAATACACAAAAGTTTCTTGCTGAATCTAGAGAGATGAAGACAAAGTCTATCCTGATTTGCCTGCTAGAGCTCAATTAACCTTCATTATAAATAATTTGACTGATAATTTCACAGTTTTTATGTGAACATTTCATAGACACTGAATTTTAAAATTTTATACTTGCATATGAAAGCCTTGCACCATTTAATCAGGGAATATATTATAATGTGGTCTGCATGACTAATCCAAACAATATGAATATTCATAGAAATTTCATGTGATTTTTAATATGTAAAGGTTTTCTTTTGTTTTGTTTATGCTTGATCTTCTTATATATAATCCAACAGGAAAAGAAGCTCACCACATATGAAATCCAAAGGTATGTGAATTATACATTTTGATAGTCATTATGTATAAGTCCATAAAGACTATTTGAGCATTAATAATATGTTGTGAACCTCAAAGACCTTCCACTCTATCAAATTTATTCTGAAGCAAATTTATATAAAGTGATTTTTATGTTCTTTCATATTAATTCCAGACTATTTCACTTTTGCTAAGATCAACAATGGATACAATGGATACAGTGAAATTGACAGACATACATAATGAATTTTTCATGTCATGTTTTCCATTTACGTGACTTCGACATTATGAAACAAAACAAACAAACAAACAAACAAAAACAACAACCCAAAACAGTTAACAATAACAACAAAAGCAAACAAAACAACTACAAATATATCAAAATAAATATGACAACAGCAACAAAAACACAGTTGGCCTAGCTCATTCATTGAACTAAATCTGGGAAAAGCTTTAACCACTTGCTTGAGAGAATTCAGGCTGTTTTAAACTGGTCACACGCCAGTGTGGATCTAAATAGTAAAAATAGAAAACATTTGTTTTTCAGAATTTTTCTCCTGATGGTTTACAAAAGTACCCTCCACTATCTTTGTTGACTCTAGATTCACCTCTCCTGTCTTGATATATTACTAAGTATTCAGTACAGACTAAATAATAAGGATGTGTGCAGCATCACACTAACAGGATTTGAATAACCATAGATTTCTTCCAATCACAGAATCACAGAATATCATAGAATGTTACAGAATCACCAAGGTTGGAAAAGACCTTTAAGATCATCCAGTCCAACCATCCACCTATCACCACTAAACTATGTCCCTCATTGAAATGTCTAAACATTTCTTGAACACCTCCAGAGACAGTGACTCCATGTCTCCCTGGGCAACTAATTCCAGCACCTAACCACTCTCTTGGAAAAGAATTGCTTCCTCATATCCAATCTGAATCTCCTATGGCACAACTTGAGGCCATTCCCTCTAGTCCTATTGATAGTCACATAGGAGAAGAGCTGACTCCCATCCACCTCACTGCAACCTCCCCTCAGATAGTAATAGAGAGGAATAACATTCCCCCTGAGCCTCCTCCAGACTAAATAATCTTAGTTTGCTCACCTGCACCTCATAAGATTTGTGAACCAGACCCCTCAAGTGTTTCATTGCCCTTCTCTGGACGTGTTTTATCTAGGATTTAGGATTTATTCAGGATGCATCCAAGCACAGGAGGAAAAGAAAAAAGAAAAAAGAAAAAAAAAAAAAAAAAAAAGTGCAATCAAACTGTTGGACATTTCTCTTAATTTTATCCAATAAATTTCAAATAGTTATTCTATTATTATTATTATTTATTTATTTTTATATCAGGACATCAGGAATTGCTTTATTTGAAGAGAACAAAATTCTGACTGTGCTTTATCTTTAGTCTGTTTCATTCATTGTACTATGTGTTCACTTTTCTATGAAATACAGCCTTTTTCCTTAATTTCCTTAATTTGCCAGAAAGACTCATTTGTTCAGTTCAGAGAAGATGATTTTTTTTTTTTTAAGCAGTAATTAAATACTGCACTGTAGATAATTAATGATTAATAAAAGTAAGTATAATCACAGATTGAAGCTAAAGCTGAATTAAACATCTGACTAAAATGTATAATGGAAATTGGATCAAAAGTTTAAATCTTGCTTTTGAAATTCAAATAAAGTCTGAACAATTTTATTTTCATTCTTCTTTCTGATTGTATGCTTCTTCCTTTTCATACTAGGGTAAAGCTTCTAAAGATTTACATTAATTCTGAGTTTAATCATGGAGAGTCTACCTCAAACCATACAAATGGAAATATGACCCATTTAAGTGATTGCTCCAATAGTTTTAAGTTGTGTGTTATTACATTTATTTAAAGACAAATCTGGATGATATCAGTGCCCCACTGCATAAAAACATTAATTTTTTTAGCAACAGATTTTTATTTATTTATTTATTTATTTATTTATTTCAGGTTTAAATATAAACAACACGAGATCATATTTTTGCTTAGTAACTGGAAATTGGCAGTACCAGTAACCTGTTGCTTATCAAATCATATCTAATTACCATGTTTCTTTCAGCAACAAAATCCAGATATGTAATGCAATAAGAAAAAATAATTGTATAAAGTATAATTTGAAAGTAATTTGTAAATAATTTCTATTTTGAAGATGGAAAATCCCTATTATGTTTGATTTACTGTTTGTTTGGTTGCCCTGTTCAGACAGGTTAGACAAAACTATCCTGTACAACAGAGTGAGAACATAAAGTCATTTCACAAACAACAGTTTGTATAAAGGAAAAAATTCATTCTAAAAGTTAAATATTTTTGAAAAAGTTCTCCTTTGCTATCTCAGAATACAATATATTTGTTTGATATCTACCATTTTTATTCTCTTCTAATCAAAGCATTTCCTGTGGCCCTTTTACTGTTAGAAAAATAAGCAGATATAAATGCAGAATACTTAAGAGTTCCAACAACAAGAAACTCTAAAATAAAATTGATGGGAAGCAGTTCCTACACTGCAGTATTTTTCAATTCCTAAGAAAACAAAGATAGCCATCATAAGAATAACATAAATTATAGAATTATCCAAGAAATAAAGAGTTGAAATACAGAGATGAATTCTTTCTTTCCATTGCAATATCTAATTAATGAACCCCTGCTAAAAATGAAGAACTTCTTTCTATTAAATATGAATTATCTTTAAGGTAGAATTTTCTAAGGACATTTAAATTGTATAAACATAAAGGACAGATAATGTGCTATTAAAATAATAATTACAGAATCACAGAATCATAAAGGTTGGAAGATCCCTACAATCATAATCTCTAGACAGTCTTCATTTGGAGATCTTCCCCTTGGAATCACTGAGTCCAAACCTCCTTCCACAGTTCCTTACAGTAGGTTCCATAAGAAAGTCCGAAAGGAATTCTTGAATAAAAAATCAATCATAAATTTCAAATGAAATTGAATAAGAAGGAGGCTCCGTAACATTTTTGGACAGTCTGCTCCATTGCTGTTACTCATGTACTGAAATGAAGTTATTCCTTGTGTTTGTATGTAACTTCCTATGTTTCAGTTTCTGCCCACTGTCTCTTCTGCTTTTACACAACCTTCAGGTCTCCAATTAGACTCTGTACCATTGATTACTACCTTCTGAGTTTTGCCAGTCAGTGAATTCTTAATCCACCTCAATGTCTACTCACTTATTCCACACTTCCTAAGCTTACCTATGCAGATGCTCAGGGAGATAGTATCAGAAGCTTTGCAGAAGTCAAGGTAAACAAATTTCACTGCTCTCCCCCCATCTACCTTGCCAGTGATAACATCTTAGAAATCTATGATGTTGACCAAAAATGATTTCACCTTGGACATCCCATGTTGACTACTTCTGATAAATCCAGTACTAGTTGCTCCATCACCTTCCCAGGAAAGAAAGTGAGGCTGACTTGCCTGTGATTACCCAGATGCTCCTTGCCTTGTTTTGAACAATGGGATGACATTGGCTATCTTCCAGTCCTCAGGAATTTCTCCCATTATCTAGGATGATAAGAGAGTGGCTTGGCAGTCATTTATGTCCGTTCCCTCAGCACTTGTGAATGAAATCCTTTGGTGCCCATGCATGCGTAGGTATTGATATTACTTAAAAGATATTTTACCAACTCCTTCTCAACTAAGTTGAAGTCTTCCTCCAGACTCTCTTATCTCTGGGATTTCTGAGGGGCAAACTTAGTAAAGACTGAAACAAACAAACAAACAAAAAAAATATTCAGTAACTGCATTCTCACTATCTCCTCTTACTAGGGAACTGACTTCATGGAGTAGTGGACACATTTTCATTAGATTTTCTTTTAATATTGACGTACTTAAAAAAGCCTCCTTTTTGTCCTTAACCTCCTTTGAAGTTTTAATTCCAAGAAAGCCTTAGCCTTCTTCACTGCATTCTTGCAAATCTTAAGAGCATTCCTACATTTATTTCTTCAGAGTGTTCTGATCCCTCTTCTCATGTTTCATAGTTTTTCTTCTTCTCTTTGAGCTTTTCTATGAGCTCCTTGTTTACCCACTCGTGTCCTGATATTTTTTTCTATTTCTTACTTTTAGGAATGCTCTTGCAGTTATGGGGCTTTACTGCTGACCAACTCTCTTGAGCTCCCTTAGATTCCAGAATTCTAGGCTACGGGTTATGTGCAAGGACGTTCTTGAAAAGGACAAAATTGGCTATCCTGAAGAACAGGGCAGTGATTCTACTTTTCACTTTGCTTCTTTCACATAAGATTCTGAACTCTACTAACTTGTGTTCTCTGCATCCTAGACTCTTCCCAGCCTTCAAATCCCCAACCAGACATTCCTTGTCAGTAAGAACAAGATCCAGAAACACACTGTTTCTAGTCAGCTCCTCCACTCCCTGCATTAGAAAGTTATCTTCAAAACATTGCAAGAACCTCCTTGGCTGAATGTTCCTTGGGAGCATTGCTTATCCAACTTTTATCAAAATGAATGAAATCTCCCATGAGAACCAGTGCCACGAATCATGAGGCTACCTCCAGCTGTGTGTAGAAGGCCTTGCCTATTTCCTCATCCTGATCAGGTGGCCTGTAATAAAAATAATAAAAACCCACAATAATATCACCTTCATTTACCTGCCTCTTAATTCTTACAATAGTTCATTCACTAGCTCCCTTGCTGGAGCTCAATGCATTCCAGTTGTTTTCTCGCATAAAAAACAACTCTACTACTTTGACTTGCTGGCTTATCTTTCCTTAAAAAGACATAGCTATCCATGGCAGCATTCCAGTCATGTGAGCTGTCCCACCATCTCTGTTGTCACAGATAGATCAGGGCCCTTTGAGTGCATACAGATCTTTTGTTCTTTCTTTTCATGTCCTGTCATGTGTGCATATGTGTAAAGGCACTTTTGAGATGATAATGGAGCAGACTGTGCAGGCATACTTAGGGTGATAGGATTCCCCATAGCTGTGCATACTCATGAGGTGGCTGGCCTCCTGGCTCATCTCATGGGATGCAGGGAAAAAAAATATTTTTTCTGTTCTATTTTGCCTGGCTTATTCCCATGTCAGTTACAGTGGTGTGAACATTGTCATTTTGAAGCCCATCCCCAATGTAAAGCCCATCTCAGTAAGTTAAGCAGTCTGCCATCAAAGACTGCCCTGCCTATTCAAGTCAGGTGGATCCCATCTGCCCCTAATATGTTATAATCTTAAAAGAAAGTTGTAACGTCACAAAAGCCAAAACCCTCATGCTGGCACAGCCACATAGCCACAACTTGATATGCATTATACATGTATTTCTGGCTTCCCCTTTCCTCCAACTGGCAAAATTAATTAGAAGATAATTGGGACACCAGTGATTTTCACTTGTGATCCCAGGCATATATTTATTAATGATAAGATAGCACTGTAATTGATTACTCATTAAACTGTCTTCCTGAGTATGATTTTGTGATCATTAGGAATGATTGCATCTCTGCTAGTAGATTTAAAAAGCCATGACTATTTTACATATGTCTAATCTTTGTACACACGTATGACAAATTTAATAAGAACATTGCAAGCCTAGACTATGTGTATTTTAGACCTACTTTGAAATACTAATAATATGTTAAGATGGTAAATTCTGCTACAGAAATGTACAGACCTTTCATCAGCATTAAGATTCCTAATTAAATTAGCTATTTTCTTCATCATAAAGGATGAAATAGCCAAGAGGGATAATTAGTAAAAAAACTCAATTGACTGAGTTATCTTATCCCTAAAGCAAGCTTAATGTTATGATGTAATGTATCTACTACACAAAAACAAGTATTTTTCTTATGCCTCAGAGAAACATTACATTGAGCAGTGTGGAGTGCTTAACATCTGTTTCACATGAGCTGTACAGCTGGTTAAGTATAAAGACACTATCTTTATCAAAACTCATTAGCACGCCAGAATAATTACTTCACTGACAACGTGCTACCATTAGGATAGTATTTTGAATAGGAATATCAAATAAATGTGCTAACAATATTTGACTGTTATTCAGCCACTGATAAATCACGTTTGAAAACAGATCAATGAAAACAAAGAAAACAAAAATACTTCTATAAAGCCCACAGACTTCAAGTTCACACTCTAAAGGACATTCAGTAAAATATAAAATAATCTAAACTTTTCCCCTCTGCAGATTTCACAGTAATTTTAATTTTATGCTTTTGAAAGTTTAAAAGACTTTATGTCTAGTATGACACAGGGAACACTGACTATTCATAAAATGGATTGAACTAAAAGAAATCCGGTTTTGTTTTTCACAGAAATCTGAAACTTCATTTCATTCACTGTACTTCATGTACCTAAAATGTCAGACATATTCAGTGTTTGTTGTTTTTTGTTTTGTTTTGCTTTTGTTTTTGTTTTAATCATATGGAATGATCTTGTCCTTCCTCAGTATGAAGGTTATACTGAATTCCCACTTTGGCTGAAAATCTGCTAATTCTTCACAAATATTTCTGGTACCTCTATCCCTCGATGTGCTTTCCCTCAGGTGTAAATGTCAACATATTGAAAACTCAGCATCAGAGACTCAGAGGAATACAGTGCAATAATTAAGGTGAAGTACCATAGATTTTCCTGTGACTGACTCACAAAGTCTACCAGGTATTTCGATGATGTTTTCGTACCATCTATCAAATAGAAGTCTTAATATCAGAGAAATTACCTACAACTATAATGTCGTTCTGAACTTCTTCAGTGGGATCTCAATGAATATACATTTTTAAGGAGCCTATACTGAGCTAAGCTCTACTCTTCTGAGAACAGCAGGAGTTTATACACTTTCCAGGACTCATAGGAAGAAATGGAAGAACACAAAGTTTACATAAATATTCCTCTGTTTGTCAAATACACTTCTTGACTAATTAGCCTCTCCTGCTTCTCCACGGGGTACGATCTGTGATGTAAAAGGAACTCTTGCTTGTGACCAAGTACAAAACAACATCAGTCAGTTCAAAGAGAACTGAAGAAGGACAAATCTAAGAGCACCTAAGAATTTTACACTTGAAAGGATGATCTGATAGTCAGAAAGATGATAAATGTAATTATTAAAAAGCAGATTTTTTTTTTTTAATATTTCAAGAATAATAATGCAATACACAAAAATAAATAGCATCAGACTTATCTTCTTCTTTATAGGTTATCTGGCCTATTGTATAACCAAAAATAAATACATAAGTAAGTCCATGCTTAAGTGATACAGCTAGATCAGCTTCAGGAAATCTATAAAAATCTCTAAAAATAGTTCCATATGGCACTTATTTTAAAATCAGATAGATGGAATCTCAATGAAGAAAAGAGAAAAACTAGCAAAAATGCAACATTATAGGTTCTCTTCACCTCTAAAAAGTATTTTTTATTAAAAAATGAAGAAGGCATGAGCTTAGAGACTTAAGTCTCTAAGTACAGAATCTGAATTCAGCATGACCTTAATATACTGGGTAAAACATCCAAATTCACCAGAAGGACAGTAAAGAGAACAAAAAAGTTCTACATTTAGCAAGGAGAAATAAATACAATTGAGATCAACTATTAAATAAAACAACTACAGTTGGACTGTAGTAGATCACAGTCTGAATTCATTATCATTCCAAAGCAGCAAATGGCTTTCTGACATGTACTTGAGCAAGTGTCCCCAGTGTGGTGGGAAGGAAGCTGAGAATACCTACTGAAAGCCATTACGCAATGGAAAATCATCATATGAATATTTTTCCGAACTAGTTTTTAAGATTTAGATATTAAGCTAAAATGGAGCAGAACTGAGTGACAAGAGGTATGAGGTATGGTTACTAAGGAAGGAGATCATTTTTTGTAGTACAGAAAAGACTGCTAGATCCTTCATTGTCCTTCACATACACAAACCTGTTCTAGTTCTCCAAGACTAAATTAGAAGAAATGAACTTTTATTTTCAACAAAATATTACTTCGTATTATACCCAATGCCTAATCTAGCCTAAACCTCCTTTGTCTCAGTTTAAAAACATTCCCCTTGTCTTATCAATATCCACCCTTGTAAACAGTCATTTCCTCTCCTGTTTATATGCTCCCTTCAAGTATTGGAAGGCCACAATGAGGTCTCCCCAGAGCCTTCTCTTCTCCAAGCTAAACAAGCCCAGTTCCCTCAACCTTTCTTCACAGAAGAGGTGCTCCAGCCCTCTGATCATCTTAGTGGCCCTCCCCTACACCCTTTCTAAGAGCTCCACATCTTTCCTGTACTGGGGGATGCAAGCCTGGATGCAGTACTCCAGATGGGCCCTCACAGGAGCTGGGTAGGGGGGGACAATCACCTCCCTCTCCCTGCTAGCCAACCCCTTTTTTAATGCAGCCCAGAACACAGTTGGCCTTCTGGTCTGCAAGTGCACTCTGCTGTCTCATCTCCAGATTCTTGTCTACCAGGACCCACAAGTCCTTCTCCGCAGGGCTACTTCAAGGAGATCTTCGCCCAGTTTGTATAAATACCTGGGATTGCCCCTACCCAAGTGCAGCACCCTGCTTTTGGCCTTATTGAACCTCATTAGGTACCCATGGGCCCACTTCTCCAGCCCGTCCAGGTCCCTCTGGGTGGCTTCCAATGTATTGTGGCTCCAACGTATTGACTGCACCGCTCAGCTTGGTGCCATCTGCAAACTTGCTGAGGGTGCACTCAATGCCATCATCTCTGTCATTAGAGAAGATGTTGAAAAGCATTGGTCCCAAGACCAACCCCTGAGGGACACTGCTTGTGACCAGCCTTCTGTGACCCTGACACAGAACCATTAATCAAAACCCTTTGGTTGCATCCAGCCAACCAATTCCTAATCCATCAAATAGTCCATCCTTCAAATCCACACCTCTCCAATTTAGAGAGAAGGATGTGGTGAGAGACCGTGTCAAAGGCTTTGCAGAAGTTAGGCAGATGACTTCCATCGCCCTTCCCCCATCACAAAAGCTGTCACTCCATTATAGAAGGCCACAAGATTGGTCAGGAAAGATCTGCCCTTGGTGAAGCTTTTCTGACTGTCTCATATGTGCCTTAACATACTTCTAGGAGTATCTACTTCACGATCTTTCCAGGTACAGAGGTGAGGCTTATTGGCTTGTAGTTCCCCAGGTCTTCCTTTCTCCCTTTCTTAAAAATGGGAGTAATGTTTCCCTTTTTCCAGTCACAGCGGACTTCACCGGACAGCCATGATTTTTCAAATACAATGGAAATGAACTTGACAACCACATCAGCCATGTCTTCCAGAACCCTGGGATGGATATCATCCAGCCCCATGGACTTATATACATTCAATTTCATGAGTAGGTCTCAGACTTGTTCTACTGTTACACTGCAACAAAGACCATCCCCCACACCCTCACCTGGAGGTTCAGGTTCCTGGTAGACATGGGAAACCCAAACACCTGTGAAGACTGAGGCAAAGCACTCACTGAATACCTTTTTTTTTTTCTGTGTCTGAGAAATCCATATACTACAGTATTTACTACAGCCTGCTGCATTGCTTTCCCATCACACACCTGAGTTGAAACTCCCCATCAGAAGAAGAGCCTGCAAACACAAGGCTTCTTGTAGCTGAAATAACAAGACCTCATTAACAGACTTCCCTTGGCTAGAGAGTCTGTAGCAGATCCTGATCACCAGATGTCATTTACTGATTTGGTCCCCATTTCATCCTAGAAGCTCTCTGCTTGATCATGTCAGCTTTTTTCAAGTCAGCTTTTTGCAGTATATCCATAGAGGTCAATTCTTCCCACCTCTCCTGCTCTGCTCATCTCTTCTTAAAAGCTTGTACCTCTGAACTGTGGGATTCCAGTTAGGTCATAGTTTTCTAACTGTGGTATGGCTTTAACCTCCTCCTGGTAATTTCCCACCTGTATTTGTGCAGAGGTATTCACAGAATCTGTGTTCTTTTCATTTATTCTCGAACAAACCAGAATGTTCACGAAAAAAGTTTGCTTTATACTTCCGCTACCACACTTCACAGCAGTTAGAAGGAATTGCAGAACTTTGTCATGGCATTATGCATATGTATGCATATTTTATACATAAAATTCTCAGTGTATAAACTAACTTAATGAACTTCTATATGAAATTTTCAGGAAAAAAAACTAATTTAATAATCTTTTGATTAATAAGAAGATATATATTTAGCTCCAGCTAGTTATTTGAGAACAGTTTGTGTGCTAGACATGAAAAATCCACCGTGGTAAAATGCTTCTGAAGTGTTTTCTTGGCAAGTAATTGCAGTTAGGGACACTGAATCTCCATTTAGCACTAAACCTAATTCAGTCATTGAAATATCATAGGTTTTGCCTTTTCTCTGAAAAGGCGAATGTCTCTTCTTAAGAGCTGTGATTGTGAAAACAGAAGAGGATTCTGAATAATGATTATAAATTTTAGCATTTTCAATTAAGCTTCAGAAGTTGTGAGAGCCTCTAGAAATCCTTTTTATCATAAACAGTTCAGAAACATTGAAAGGTATTACTCTAGCCAGCAAGACTTATTTGCAACTACATTCTGTACTAATTTAGAGGCAGAAGATAGTAAAAAAAATGAAAATATTATACACTGTAAACATATCAATAACTGCAAACATTTTCTCCTATTCATAAAGTGAAAAAATTAAGTTAGTAGACCATGTCTAAAACATATCCAAATTTCCAAGTGTATTATGCAATATTGTAATATGGTATTATACCATATAGTATTCTTTAATCTGGTGAAGTGTAAAAGGGACTTCTAGCTCATTTCTAGCCTTTGGAATACAAACTATATGAACTAACATTTTCTCCTTGTAATTGTGCTCTTAACCAGTAGTAATGTTGCAAGAAAACTACACAGAATATTGTTAATTATGTTTGTAAATAAGTCAGTTCTTTCCTATTCTTCTGGCAGAAACATTTCTACTATATAGTATACACTAGAATAAATATAAAATTGAAATAAAACCTGGAGATATCAGTTACTGCTTTTCACATGGATTATTCACTAGCTTGATTCACAGATCTGTTTTAGAAACAAGCTGTTAAGACTTGTTTTCTCTCACCATGCCACAAAGAGTAGGTTTGAATTTCAATTAGATCACCCTCAACTTCTTGAACACTGAAGAATTTTTCTGGGAAAGATAAAGTCTCAGAAATATAAATTACAACTAAGAATTTCACAAATACCATTATAAGTCTAATGCACTAAAGAAATCAAAGTAAGTGGTATGGATCAGTGGTATTCAGCCTAAAACAGTGGCTTTTAAGATTAACTTGTATGTTTCACTTTCCAGGCCAACTCTGAATTGAAGAGATGTATGACAATTTTTTGGGTGCATTAATGAGAAGTCATTAACTGGATGTCCTAAATTCCTGTCAAATAACCCTTACATAAATAAATGAATGTCTCCACTATGAGTACCGCAGATACTGCTAAAACAGTTGAGTAAGAACGGGTTCCATACTCTGATTTATGTGAAAGCGGAAAAGAAAATATTTTCATTGAAAAAAAATACTGTAATGTACATTAATATAGTAGTTTTCTTTTGTCTCTGTATTTAACCACTTAGTAGTTAAAGTAGTAGAAGAAAAAATATCAGTTACCACTTGGTTACTGGGACTTTGAATCCCTGGTAAAGATGTATAACAGACATGATTTAACCTTATTAGCAATGAAAAGATAGTGAATCTAACTTAATTATATATGTTAAAAAATATAATCAGAAACCGTCTTTCTTAGCTACTCTAATTTAGACCCTTGTGTCTATGAGGAGAGAGTGTTCCTTTACAATTTGAACTCTTCCTCCCTAAGGACTAAGGATATAGGAATCTTATTTCAGTGTACTGTATAAAAACAAGCTGTTTCTTCATTATAATAAATAGGTATGTAGAAAACTCATGAGAAAATAAATTTCCACAACTCTTTAAGTATACTTCTTTTCAAATATATATATGTATTTTCCCCTAACAAAATGTAAGTTTGTCTGGGAAGAGAATGATTCTATGGACATAAGAAAGAACAAACAAACAAACAAACAAACAAACAAAAACAAAGCAAAACTAACAATAAAAACAAAACAAACTGAAATAAAAATAAATTTTTAAAAAAGGAAGAATAATGTAACTTAGAATTAAGCTTTTGATCATACATGAGTTTATTATAAATAATCATTTAACTCTATGAAAATATGTTATCTGGCAATGCATGTGAAGAAATGTGTTTGGTCACAAGTCATAAGAATACTTCCCTAATTAATAAAAACTTGTTTTAAAAGGCTTTGGTAAATATCAAAATGCTGAAAGACTGGCACAAGTTTGGATCAATTGCAAACATTATTTCCTCTTTTTGTTATCTGACAACTGGTATATAAACTACCTGAAATGCAAAACAGCATCTCATGCAGTTCACATATGTCTTGCAGTGCAGTTTGAGAAAGAATTGGACACAATGAATACTTTAGATCTTATTATACTTTAGATCTTATTAAGGAAAAATGTAGATCACATATTATACTGTGCAATAGCTATGTAATTTACAAATTATTTTTCAGTACTTAGAAGTACATTTGTGAGCAGGAATTTTGCTGCAAACACTGCTTTATTATTCAAACGTGTTCTTGAGTATCAGAAAACTGAGTAAACTTTTTGATTAAGCATATTTTTCAATAGTGCTTTTTTGTGCTATAGTCACTTGATACACTGCTTACGATCTTTAGCCTGAGCAGACACATATTTTATGTAACAGAGAATTCTTCTCATTACCTTCTTCAAAACTAGCGATTATTTATGACCTTTCATCACAAAATATATAAAAAAAAACTTTATATTTGTGTTTTAAGGCCTTCTATTTTTCCACTGGCATTTATTCCAGGAGTAAAAAAAGCTCGTTAAAGCTGGGGTACATACTATTTACTTATTGCTGGTGCTTTTCTATTCAAATTTAACAGTACTTTTGATGCATAAGAGATAATTTTTTTTTGAAAGTATTAAAAGGCTCATTTATTGATTGATTGATTGATTGATTGATTTTTAAATGTAATCTATAATCATTTCTCATTCATTTGGCTGTAAATCACTTGGGCAGATTATATATATTTTCTCTTGGATGTGATGGAATTCGTCTTTAATTTACAAGTAAGCATCATATATTTAGCAAATAAAGACTAAGGAGAGATAGACAGATAAATACATAGGTAAGTATTTGACTCCATCAAAGTATCACAACAGCTTTTGAAGAAAAATCAGTTTTCAAATAAAACTGATATAGAAAGCAACTCCAATTCCAGAATTCAAAGATAGAAAAGGTCAGAATGGCTCTGATAGTGTGCTGTCTTTAAGTATAAGATGCAAAGACAGAAACAAAACTCAGATATTTTGACTTTTTTTTTTTTTCACAGATAATTTAAATATTTTAGTTTTCAACCCTAATTAGAAGAAAATCTTTGTAAATTAAAAACCTATTTGTAAAGTTAATATCATAATGCCTAAACTTTTCTTGCCCTTCTGTCTTGGAGTTCCTTACTTGCGCAATTCAGCCTGTTAAAGAAAGACAAGCTTGTAGAAATGGAAAACTCTGTACTAATGTTTACTGTCAGTTTTCTGACGTGAACAGAAGCTTATTTGTAGAATCATAGAATCATAGAATCATAGAATGGCTTCGCTTGGAAGGGACCTCGAGGATCATGAATCTCCAAACCCTGCCACAGGCAAGGCTGCCAATCTCCATATCTAACACTAGGCCAGGCTGTCCAGGGCCCCATCCAATCTGACCTTGAATACCTCCAGAGACATGGCATCCAGAGCCTCTCTGGGCAACCTGTTGCAGCACCTCACCACTCTCTTGGTAAAGAACTTCCCCCAGTCATCCAAACTAAATCTTCCCTCCTTTAACTTAAAACCATTTCTCTTTGTCCTGCCATTATCTACCCTTTCAAATAGTTGATTCACCTCCTGTTTATATGCTCCCTTTGGGTACTGAAAGTCTGCAATCAGGTCACCCCGCAGCCTTCTCTTCTCCAGGCTGAGCAAGCCCAGTTCCCTCATCCTGTCTTTGTAGGGGAAGTGCACTCACCCTCTAATCATCTTTGTGGCCATTCTCTGGACCTACTCCATGGGTTCCACATCTTTCTTGTGCTGGGGGCTCCAGACCTGGACTCAGTACTCCAGATGGGGCTTCACAAGGGCAGAGTAGAAAGGGACAATCACCTCCCTGTCCCTGCTGCCACCCCTCTTCTGGTGGAGCCCAGGATACCATTTGCTTTCCAAGCTGCAAGAACACACTTCTGGCTCGTTAAATTTTTCATCCACCAGAAATTCAGAAATTATTCAGAAAAAAATTTGTTTCATTTCAATCACTTAAGTTCCTTCAAGTAACTTAAGATGGTGATATAAGACAGAGTTCTTCAAAAGTCAGACAGTAGATTAAATTTACAAGTTTCACTGTTCTTTATTAATTATCTTAAAACACAATATAGAAAAGAATTTTCTTAATCTCTAATCCCTGATGTCATGCTTAGTTTCTCTTTCTCTTTTGAAAAATAAAATCAAACAAACTCAATTCAGCATTAAATTTAAGCTGAAAATTTAGTTTAAATTAAGAGTATATCATTGTATCTATGAAAAATATTTAATGATTTTCTTATACAAAATGATATATGATACACATGGAAATAAGTGAACAACAGCATTATTGCCCGCTTGCTGCCTAGTCTCCAGTTGACAAGGAAAATAAAAGCCATTTCTGTAAATTTTCTATAATCATTTGATTAAAGCAAGAAAATTTACTCCTGAGGTTCCCTGATAGCTTATTTGCTTTAGAATTATTACAGCTGCACCATGTTCTCTTTCTACTACACACACTTAGGTTATCTGTATTCCCTTAACTCAGTATTCCAGTATGATAACACAATAAAGAAACTGTACTACACTTAATACTCATTTTTTTCTTCTTTACAATTCAATGTCAAGGAGCAAATGCTAAAATTTCATTATGTTCATACCAGTAGTCCAGTCTATGGAGCATTAGTACTGATTTTATTCATCTAGACATAGAAAAACCCAACATTATCCTATGTGTCATTTCTTGTAAACTTAGAAAACATCATCAGCAGATGATGTATAGGTATATTTTCCATAATAAAGTTTTCAGTTTATTTCTTTCTCAACAAAAGTTCTGCTTCGCTAATGCAAAGCAGAGATATATTTCAAACATTTATCCTGAGATGATATACACGTTGAAATTATGATTTTACAATGATTTAAAATGGAACATCTTTCTATACATTTACTTTTTTCTATATATATCATCAATAATTAAAATAATAATAATAATAATAAAACAAACAAAAAACAGACAAGGAAAAGCATTTACAGAAATTCAGTCATGCTTTTTTTTCAGAGTTTACATTCTCTGTAACACTCTTGGACATCAGCTAAGTAAAAGATTATAGTAATATACTACAAAAATGAAATTATGACATTTCAGAAGGTCAAATGAAGAACTTGTTGATGACATGAGGATTTAAAAGTTACATCAGATTGGGACAAATTTGCACTTATTTACAGTTAACCATTCTTGAGCAATTCCATTTGTAATAAGAAAACTAAATAGCACTGTGTAGCTATACATAATTAGTGCAATTTATTCTTGATTCTTAATGTATTAAAAGACATTTTAGGAAAATCTATTTCAGTCTATGGGTAATGACTGAGTGTGTTCCTACTGTAACTAAAAAGGAGACTGCACTGGAATAATGAGTTACTTTTACATATTAGAATAACACAAGAAGTGGAATATAAGGAATATCAGTCTTTTTCTCTGCATTTACTCAAATACTACATTTCTAAAAGCCCATTCTTGAAAGTTAAATGCAGATAATGTAAGTATTCTGAGGAGGCTGAGGGCTACTGGCTTTTAGGAAAGGGTGAAGACACTAAGGTTATTTACTCTGGAGAAAAGAAAGCTAAAAGACAACCTCATTGCTTTCTACAGTTTCCTGAAGGGAACTGGCAAATGAGTTGCTGATGTCTTCTGCCCCATGCCTCTCAGTATTCAAGAGGCATTTGGGTAATTTTCTCAATAGCATGATTTAACTTTTGCTTAAGCTTAAAGTGATGAGGCAGTTGGACTGGGTGGTTTTGGAAGGTCCATTCCAGCTGAATTCTTCCATTCCATTCCCCTCTAATTTGTGGGCTGGATGACGAGACAGGGAGGTGAATTGAAAACTAGCTCAAAGTAGTGACCAGTGACTCAAAGTCTAGTTGCAAGTAAGTAATTAGCAGAATACCTCATGAGTCAATACTGGGCATAGTTCTGTTCAATACTTTTATTAACATTATGAATAATGGTACAGAATGTATCCTCAGCAAGTTTGCAAATGGCACAAAACTGGGATGACTGGCTGATGAACTAGAGGGCTGTGCTGCCATCCAGAAAAACCTGATCTGGTAGGAGAAATTGACTGACAGGAACCTCGTGAGGTTGAGCAAGGAGAATTGAAAAATCTTGCTCCTAGAGAGGAAATAGAATTAGTTTTTCCACCAAGTTTGAAACTAGCCCTGGGGTATTAGTCCCTGGGGGTGCTAGTGGACCCCAAGTTGAACATGAGACTACAAAGTGCCCTTGATGCAAACAAGACTAATGTTATCCTGTGTTGTATTTGGCATAGAGCTGTCAGCAAGTTGAGGAAAGTGACCCTTTCTCTCTACTAAGCACTGGAGAAGCCATGCCTGGAGCACTGGATGCTGGACTAGCCTTTCCATTTGAAGAGAGACATGAAGAGACTAGACACAGTTCAGCAATTTTTATAAATACCTGAAAGGAGACTGCAAAGAAGTCAGAGGTAGGGTCTTTTCAGTGGTACTCAGTGCTAGTACAAGACAGAAATTGAAACACAGGAAGTTCCATATAAACATCAGGAAGCACTTCTTTAATGTGCAGGTTGAGGACAAATAGCAGGCTGCACAGAGATGTGGAATCTCAGATGTTTGAGACAGTCAAAAGCTGCCTGAAAATGATCCTGGTCAACCTGGTCATGCTCTGCCTGAGCACGGTTTTGGACCCAAAGACCAAAAGACCCCCTGAGATCCTTGTCAATTTTCGTTTGGTTATTCTTTGCAGCCATTTATTCACAAAACAAGAGGGAAAGGACACTGAAACATAAAAGAGCTGTTGATTTCATGTATTTAAAACCCTAATTAATTCAAGGTAATTTCCTGAAGAATTTAAGCCTGTCAGCTAATTTTCCTTTTTAATAGATTTCCCATTAAATTTTAGTAGAAGTGATTAAGTGGGAAACTGTCTGAGATCTGTAATAAAATGGGAAGAATGTTTGACTAATTTTGATAATAACAAAATAGCATTAATTCCTGCCATATGCCTTCCTTTAGCACAGTATGAGAACTTAACAAATTTTAGAAATATTTGCCGATGTTTACTTCAGAACAGGTCCAACATGTTTTATATTCTTGATTGTAATCCATTTTTCTCAGGTGTCCCAAACATTTAGCTCTTTTACTTGTTGTACTACCCTAAATGCTTCATAGAATTATAGGATGGTTGGAGTTGAAAGGGACCTTCGTTCACCTAGTTATAATATCCCCTGCAAAAATACCTTCTACTAGTGCTGAAAGTCCCATCCAGCCTTGCCTTGAACACTTGGAATACTTTCATGCATGGAGTGTCTACAGCTTCCCAGATCAATCTGTTCCAGTGTCTCACTTCTTCCTAGTATCTAATCTAAATATACCCTCTTTTAGTTTAAAACCCCTTGTCTCATCATTACAATCCCTAACAAACCATCTCTCCCTCTTTCTTGTAAGCCTCCTCTAACTACTGGGCAGCTGCAATGAAGTCTCCCTGCAGCCCCCTCTTCTTTAAGCTATACAATCCTATAGGCTGCCTCATCCTGACTTTGTAAGAGAGGAGCTTCAGCCTTCTGACTATCTTCATGGCCCTTCTTTTGGCCTGCTCTAGCTCATCAGCGTCTTTTTCCACTGCAAGCTCCAGAGCTGAACCCAGTACAGCAGACTGGACCTAATGAGACTGAAACAGAGAGGGAGAAATATCTCCTTTGACCTGCTAGATACACTCCATTTTAGGGAGCCAAGGTTGGCTTTCTGAACTAAATGCACACTGCCATCTCATGTTTCATCCACCAACCCCACAAGTCCTTATTCACATGGCTGCTCGCTATCCACTTGTTGCCCCATTCAGTGTTCATGTTTGGATTGCCTTGATCCAGGTGCAGGGTCTTGCACTTGGCCTTTATGATGTTTACATGGTTCCACCTCTCAAGCCTGTCCCTTTGGATCTTTCTAATCAATGCACTCTGAAAATAAAAGTGAAAAGGTATCTTCAGGAAAAAAAAAAAAAAAAAGGGAATCATCAAAAGATCTAGTAATTTATCAACAGTAAACAGATACTATAGTTCTTGTTCATAAACACAAATCATAATTCCACCTATGATAAAAGGAAACAATATTGGAAACTTTCTTCAGAAGAAAGACCTTGATCTGACTTTATCTACCACAGAGGAGTTCTCACAATATTCTAGTCTCTGACTCCAAACAGGATATGGATTGAGATGAATAGCTGTAGCCCATTCAATCTGTCTCTGTATCTTACAGAGCCCAGAGATGATTCAACTCTGCAAAGAACAAAATAGGAATTACAGTGTATGACCATTCAAATCAAGTTTTGGAATAACAATCTGATTTTTCTTTATGGTCTAGCAAATGACTGTTCCATTAGCAAGTAGAAAAAAAATGAAACAAACAAATATATATATATATATATTTATATATATATATATATATTCCCTTCAATATAAATTCAGAGTCAGTGGGAAACATTGTCTAGGTTTATTCTTAGCTTGAAGCATAGAGTACTTATCTTCGATCCTCAGTCTCTTTATAATTTTTGGACTATTTTAAAAACTTTTTTTTTTTTTCCCCACAAAATAATGTGCATGAAATGCATGTTTGCAATATATTTTTTTCTTTTGCTCTTAGACACATGATAAACTAGAAACTAAGTACATTTTTAGAACATATGACTATTTCATAGAGGGGGTAGCATTTAGAAAGAAAAGGAAGATACTTTTAGTCTATTTTCAAGAAATTATAAAGAATAAAACAAAAGAAATAAGTTTTAGATTTATGATATAAGAGCTCTGAGTTTAACATAAAATTGTACTTCAGGGAGATTTATCAGAGATCCATAGAACATAGAATTTGTGGAGCGAGTACAAAGGGAAACATACATGGTTTGTCAAAACTGAACTGTCAGATAAAACTGAGCTCCTACAAGTGGAATGCCACTTTATGAATAGATAAGTCTGATGTGGCTGATACAAATAACTTCAGTAGTTTCTGGTTTGATGCATTCATATCTTTCCCTTTTCTTTAAAAATTTGAAGTTTAAAAGAGACACAAACACTGTTTTCCTTACCCTGCCATGTTTTGTTTTGTTTTGTTTTGTTTTCCTGAAATGAAAATATTTATATAAGCTTTCCTCATACAACTGAAAATTTTGTTTTACTGCAGTATATGGAAGAATTATAACTATAAGCTTTTTATACACACACATACACACACACAAAATTAAAAAAAAAAAAAAAAAAAAAAAAAAAAGAAGAAGAAGAAGAAGAAGAAGAAGAAAATAGGAAAGGCACAGTAATTTTCCACTTTCTTATCTCTTTTTCCAGTGGGTCAGATATGCCCTTCCATATTTAGGCAACTATTGATCAGTTAAATTTATTCAGCTACTGTGTTACGATTTTCATCATTAACTGATCTTCAAAGAGACATTTACATATCATCTGAGGGATTCCATGACTCCTTTGAGAAAATCTAACAAAATTTCTGTTAATACCTATCTTACATTTTCCAGAAGCCACATAACAACAGAGATTGAACTGCAAAGTCACTAAGGAAAAGAGTGTTCAAGAAATTATTTTTGTCCTTCAGGGCAGATAACAGACACTATCTTCTGTATAGTATCTGTCTTGGAAGTTGAAGTAAATTGACAATATTATATACCAGAGTAATTCATTCCATCAAATAAAGTAGATTTGGCTTAAAATACCTATCTCCTGAGTGCCTAAAGCTGGCAGTTACAACTATTCTCTCCAAGGAATTTATGCTCTGCTCAAATATTAGCAAATTTCAAATGACAGTCGATGCTTATAAACTCCAAATTAGAACACTGTACATATTAGTTCCAAAGAAATTTGTCAACTGAACTAATATACATTTTTTTTTCCTATTTTGATTATAATCTTACTAAGTTTTATGCAAATGTGTGCTGAAGGGGTGGATAACAATTGCATTAAAGCTTTCTATAAACCTAATTCCATAACTTGTCAGATAAATGATTTTAATGTAGTAGCAGATTAATAGATTCATGCAACTTCTAGTAGTTTTGAAGAGCTGGTCTCCATTTAGAACACTTCACATAACATTGCTGAGAAAAAATATATAATGTATTTTGAAAACAAATTTCAAATTAGACAATATTGTTTATGAAATATCAGAAAAAAATAATTTGAGTAATCGTAATGGAGAGCCTAATGTCATTTCTTATTTATAGACTAATAAGAATCTTACACATAATTTCAACAAAACTGCACATAGGAATTTGTTATGAATTTGCACTTGGAAGAAGTGCAGAGTTTATGTTCACTGATGATATGGGTTATCATAAAAATAACCAAGAATATTTTCCTTGCTCTTGCTTTTTCCGTCAATGTTTTTTATAAATCTAATAACTCTAATGACTTCCTATTAGCATCCAATCCTTCGGTGATGTGATATCTTTTGTCCTAAACAGTAAGAGAGAAGGCATACACTGTTCTTCATTCTTTGTCCTTATTTTCTTCAGTAGTGTCAGTCCAAAGTGTGAATACAATAAAATATTTTTGTATGAACTATTCTTGTTATGACTATGAAGAGTCATGAAAATTCAATGCCATATTGTTAACAGAAACCCAGATAACAAATATATCATCTCATAAAATATAACTTTTGGAGGCATTATGGAAAAGAATATTTGACAATATTACCTTTTGGTGGCATAATTGTTAAAAAGAGCACTTGAAGACTTTTCATTTAATATGCAACAATTCTGCTCACAATGCACTTTGATGTAACATCCCTCTTGGTTTTTATTTTTAAAATTTTTATTTTCATAGGAAAAGGCATTTGTTTTTCTTTATTTAAGAATTTCTGGGCACTTCTGACTGCAGATGTAAGTCAAACATTTAAAGAATACAAAATGTTTTAGATCACATTCTTGTATATCTTCTGTTAAAAGATAATTTCTTTACAGAGAAGGTAGACAATTCTACCATATGAATATAGAATACCAAAATTTTCATAGAGTTCAGAAGTGGTATGAAAAGTCCTAGATAATTTACAGTGTTATTTTATTATTTACAATAATAAAAAACTTAACATATCAGTATCACCGAACTAGGATGGTTTTGTTTCAGGAAAGAATTATTTCAAACTGAGAGAAGGCTGAGACAATACATTACTGATAAAGTTTGCTATTTAAGAGTATCTGAGTCCTCTCCATCTCAGCTACTTGTATGCTAATTTCACCATTTTAACACAGTCAGGCAATTTTCTGTGACAATAAAGGATTCCTAATGAAACTAAATCTTTACTTTGAGAACCTAGAAAAACATTCATGTTTCTAAGATTCAGAGATAAAGGAATGCTCCTTAAGCATTTAAAAATCTGGTTACCATTAAAACTTGGCATCTTATCTCTCAGTAATCAATCTCTGTGTCTAATCCATCAGGTTTTTTATTGTGGAAGTGCTCTAAATAAAGAGGTAATGATATCTAGGATTCCCTGTTAATGAAGTCGCTGAGGTTGCGTGATGAAATTGTAGAACCACAGAAGCTTAGAATGGCTTGAGTTGGTAGAGAACTTAATTACCATTTAATTCCAACTCCTTGTTATGATCACAGTTATCATCCTCTAGATAAGGCTTCTCAGTACACCATCCAGGCTGACCTTGAGTGTCTTCAGGGATAGGGCATCCACATCTTATAACACCATATGCATTGACTAATGAAGGAACTAACAGGTGTTTCAAAACCAAACAAAAAAAGTAAAAGATTGGGAAATTCATAGATTTTCTAAATAACTGGAATGAGACTATTCTCTACCTACTCTACTTATGCTGAGTAAATGAATTTACTTGAAGCTTGTTTTGTTTGATTTTAGTAGAGAAACAGAACTTCTACTTACTGTTATGAACTGCAAAAGTTTTTTTGGGGTGTTTTTTATTGTTGTTGTTTTTGTTTTTTTGTTTTGGTTTGGTTTGCTCTTGGATTTGTTTTCTCAGACCTAATTTTTGACCAGATTTTATTCTCTTCTAGAACAAGATTATCAGTCAAATGGGAATGCAGAAAGAGAACGATTTCCCAACTAACAGACAGAAAATGAATACATTATACAATATACAATACATATAGAATACATATATGAAATTCTTTGGAAAACAAGTAAAAATAAGCAAAAGGAAGCCAGAGACACTGAACATTCCAATTATTGAAAAAATCCCCTGATTTTACTAAATTAAAAATTCCACAGAACATGTAATATTTTCATGTTTCACAATAGTTTGTAAATATACTAATGTATGATTGTGTTAACACTGAGAAAATGTGCAACTATCAGGTGAAGTCCCTGGTGCCTGGGTAAAGGGAGAAGACACTGCCATTTTTGACAAGGATCAAAAGGAAGGTCCGAGAAACTACAGACCAATGAGCTTCAGGTATGAGCCTGAGAAGATGATGGAAGAGATACTTCTGGAAGCTATATTAAGGCACATGCAAGACAGAGAGTTTATGCAAGACAGCCTACATGGCCTTGTGAAGGGCAAATCATGTTGCATGTTCATGTTGCAGTCACAGCATCAGTGGACAAATAAAGAGAACTGATGTCATCTAACTGGACTCCTGCAAAACCTTTGGCCACTTCTCACAGATATGCATGTTAGGGACTATATGGTGGATAAGGAATCATCAGCGCTTTTTCCCTATGTATGTAGGGAAAAAAAACAGTCCTATTAAGATTTTTTATTAAAAAAAAAAAATGCTTTCAATTATGTATATCTAATGCTTTAAATTAAAGAGTCAACCTTTAATTATTTTTGTTTAATAATTTTGTTTTAAATAACAAACAAGGAAACAAAATCTAAACCAACTCTACATTTTTAAAACCCCATTTCTTTCCAAAGCATAACAATATATATTTATATAAGTATTCATTATATTATATTATATTATATTATATTATATTATATTATATTATATTATATTATATTATATATATTATATTTTTATATATTTATATAATTTTATAAATATATTTATATATATTTATATTAAATATTTTATTTATAATCGGATTATTTCATGAAAACATTTCCAGATAAACCTCACTTCTTCATAATTCCAAGAAAAACTAACTGACTGCATTTGTTCTAATTTCCATAGCTGTGATGAGCTAATAAATGGAACTTAGTTTTTCATTATTACTGAACTTAGTGTTCATTATTACAATTTTCAAAATAAATAAATTAATGATGAATATATGAAACAATATTTTGGTACTTAGACAGAATTAAAATTATTAAATATAACTTTATATGTCATTTCATAATACTTGTAAAATTCTTAATTTGTTTCTGAAATGATTTATATTGAGGATGACATATAATACTCTCGCAAAAGTCAACGTTCTCAGTGAATTAAAAAAAAAAAAAAAAAGCATGAAAAACTGTTGGACTAATTAATTTCTTAGTAATTGGATATTTAAATTATAACCATTAGTTACACATAATTGAAAGCAATATTTTTATATAAAAATCTTCAGTACTTTCAGTATTCTATATGCTGTAAAAGATTTTGTGCAAATCTGTTCACAATCAAATAGCATGAGCATGTTTTTTTGCTTTAAAAGAAAATAGTATGTACATCATATTATGAAAAATATGGCTGACTTTCTAAAAATCATTGTCACCAAAAATTCTAAATATGAATGGAAATGTTATAGATCAAATATTCTTGTTTTCATTTATATTCGTATATACAACAACAGATACCATAAAAATATGTTTTTGTTTGTTTGTTGTTTTGTTTTGTTTTGTTTTCAGGCATCACAATGCCAGGGCACGTATCAAGCTCCAGATTGCATTTATTCCTGATACCAGTGAATAAGAAGTTACGATTTCATATCTTAACCAACTGAGGGTAAGCCCTGAGTGCTTAATGTGTTTTGAGTTACGACAAATCACAGAGATAATGTATAAGATAAATAACACATCTTGACTTCATTGTGGCCATAATTGTTGAGTAGTATTATAATTTTTGAAGAGAGTTCAGAAATTTTGGTAGAGCTGATATTTATTTGTAATTTCATAATTATTTGTTTATTCTAGGATCCCCAAAATAATCGGTCTAGTTAGTATCAGTTATTTCACATCTCTCATCTTTTTTTGACTTTGGAATTAGGAGACAGTTGATCCAGTATATCTACTTGAAAATAAGCGACTGACTGTCTTACTTTTATTTTGCTTGATATATATTTTAGTTAATATGACTGATTAAGTTAACACAGTTTATAAAGTTACGATGGATTTCATATTAGGCAAAAAAACACATGCACCTACTCACTAGCAAATAGTCTGTGAGATTGTTGGCATAGTCAAAGTGTCATTGTTTTGTTTGAGTCTTATAGAAAAAAATAGCTTTCTAAAACTTACAGATCAATATTATGGAATGAAACCTGCACAGTAATGCAAAATTACCCTTGAAGCGGTAATCATAGTATTTAATGAGTTCAGGATAGAAGAGACCTTGGTAGCCATCTAGTCTGATTTCCTCTTTGCAACAAGGTAGAATGTCCCAATGCCTTCCCATTCTTTCTAAGAAATTTTTTCTGATCTTCAATCTGAACCTCTCCTAGTGCAACTTAAAGCCAATACCTCTTGTTCTATCACTAGTAACTTGGGAGAAGAGGACAATCCCCACAGAAGATAAGGTCTTCTCTGAGCCTCTTCTTGTCCAGTCTAAATAACGTCTGTTCCCAGAGTTGGTCCTCCTAAGACCCTTCACCAGATTTGTTCTTCTTTGGACACACACCAGAACCTCAATACATGTGAGTGAAGGTTGAAAAAGTGATCACAGAACTCAAGGTATGACCTCACCAGTGCCGAGTACAGAGGGATGATCACTTTCCTGGTCCTGCTGACCAGAAATAAGCCAGGATGTCATATAATGGAATCACAGAATCATAAAATGGCTTGGATTGGAAGGGACCTCAGGGATCATCAAGTTTCAACTTCTCTGCCACAGGCAGGGTTGCCAACCGCTAGATCAACTACTAAATCTGACCTTCAACCTGACCTTAAACACCTCCAAGGACAGGGCATTCACTTTTCTGAGCAACCTGTTCCAGAACCTCATCACTCCCTCAGTAAAAAACTTCTCCCTGATATCTAAATATTCGTTCCTTTAGTTTAAACCATCCCCCCTTGCCCTATCACAATCTACCCTTTTAAAAATTTGATTACATTCATGTTTATAAAATCCTTTTAAATACTGGGAGGCTGCAATGAGATCTCTCCACCTTCGCTCTTCCAGGCTGAATAAGCCCAGTTTCTTCAGTGTCTCTTCATAGGATAGGTGCTCCAGCCCTTTGCCATTGGCTTTCTTGGCTGCCTGGGAACACTATAGGATCATTTCCAGTTAGCTGTCAAGTAACATCCCCAGGTCCTTTTCCTCCATGCAGCATTCTGGCTGTTTTGCCCCAAAAGTATGTAGGGATGCATGGAGCTCCTGTGACCAAAGGACAGGACCCAAGACTTGTTCTTGGAGGAGCTCATACAATTGATCACAGACCATCAGTATAGCCCATCCAGATCACAGAAACATAGAATGGCCTGAGTTGAGAAGGACCACAATGATCACTTAGTTTCAACCCCTCTGCTATGTGCAAGATCACCAACAACTAGACAAGGCTGTCCAGAGCCACATCCAGCCAGGCCTTGAATGCCTCCAGGAATGGGGCGTCCACAACCTCCTTGGAAAACCTGTTCCAGTGCATCACCACCCTCTGAGTGAAAAACGTCTAACCTAACGTCTTATCTAGCCTAAACCTCCTTTGTCTCAGTTTAAAAACATTCCCCTTGTCTTATCAATATCCACCCTTGTAAACAGTCATTTCCTCTCCTGTTTATATGCTCCCTTCAAGTATTGGAAGGCCACAATGAGGTCTCCCCAGAGCCTTCTCTTCTCCAAGCTAAACAAGCCCAGTTCCCTCAACCTTTCTTCACAGAAGAGGTGCTCCAGCCCTCTGATCATCTTAGTGGCCCTCCCCTACACCCTTTCTAAGAGCTTCACATCTTTCCTGTACTGGGGGATGCAAGCCTGGATGCAGTACTCCAGATGGGCCCTCACAGGAGCTGGGTAGGGGGGGACAATCACCTCCCTCTCCCTGCTAGCCAACCCCTTTTTTAATGCAGCCCAGAACACAGTTGGCCTTCTGGTCTGCAAGTGCACTCTGCTGTCTCATCTCCAGATTCTTGTCTACCAGGACCCACAAGTCCTTCTCCGCAGGGCTACTTCAAGGAGATCTTCGCCCAGTTTGTATAAATACCTGGGATTGCCCCTACCCAAGTGCAGCACCCTGCTTTTGGCCTTATTGAACCTCATTAGGTACCCATGGGCCCACTTCTCCAGCCCGTCCAGGTCCCTCTGGGTGGCTTCCAATGTATTGTGGCTCCAACGTATTGACTGCACCGCTCAGCTTGGTGCCATCTGCAAACTTGCTGAGGGTGCACTCAATGCCATCATCTCTGTCATTAGAGAAGATGTTGAAAAGCATTGGTCCCAAGACCAACCCCTGAGGGACACTGCTTGTGACCGGCCTTCTGTGACCCTGACACAGAACCATTAATCAAAACCCTTTGGTTGCATCCAGCCAACCAATTCCTAATCCATCAAATAGTCCATCCTTCAAATCCACACCTCTCCAATTTAGAGAGAAGGATGTGGTGAGAGACCGTGTCAAAGGCTTTGCAGAAGTTAGGCAGATGACTTCCATCGCCCTTCCCCCATCACAAAAGCTGTCACTCCATTATAGAAGGCCTCAAGTTTGGTCAGGAAAGATCTGCCCTTGGTGAAGCCGTGCAGCCATGATTTTCCAAATATGATGGAGAGTGGCTCAGATCATAGAATCATTGAATCACAAGGTTGGAAAGTACCTGCAAGATCATCCAGTCCAACTGCCTTCCCATTCCTATTAGTACCACAAGGTACTAAACCATATCTTGTAGCTCCTCATCCAGGCGCCTCTTGAACACTGCCAGGGACAGCAACCACACCACCTCCCTGTGCCCTGGCCATTCCAGTGCCTGACCACCCTCTGAGAGAAAAAGTTTCTCCTAATGTCCAACCTAAACCTCCTCTAGTACAACTTCTGGCCATTTCCTCGGGTCCTACTATTTGCCTGGGAGAAGAGGCCAAACCCTTTTTCATCACAACCTCCCTTCAGGAAGTTGTAGAGTGCCATAAGGTCTCCTCTGAGCCTCCTCTTCTCCAGATTAAACAATCCCAGCTCCCTCAGCCGCTCTTCATAAGACTTGTGCTCCAGACCCCTCACCAGTTTCGTTGCCCTTCTCTGGACTCGTTCCAGGACCTCAATGTCCTTCTTGTAGTGAGGGGCCCAAAACTGAACACAGTACTCAAGGTGCGGCCTCACTAGTGCTGTGATCACCCTGTGTGCCCTTCTTACCCTCAGACAGATCAACACTTCCTTTCAGCTTGATGTCCACTGCAAACTTACTGAGGGTGCACTCAATTTCCTCATCCAGATGGTCAATAAGGATATTAAACAGTCAGCCCCAATATTGATCACAGGGGAATACCACTTGTGACTGGTCATGAACTGGATTTATTTGAATTCACCACTGCTTTTTGGGCTCAGTCCTTCAGCCTGTTTTTTACCCAGTGAAGTGTACGTCTGTATTGTATATATATATATATATATATATATATATATGTATAGATATATACTGTACGCCTGTATATTTCCATGAGAAAATCATAAAATATCCATAGTTGGTACAGACCCACAGGGGTTACTGATTCCAAATTCTGGCTCCGTATGAAAAATTTAACTATATCTGTGAGAACACTGTACAAACACTTCTTGGACTCCAATAGAGTTGTTTCTGTGACTACATCTCTGGGGGACCTGTTCCTGTGCTCCACTACACTCCCAGTTAAGAACATTTTCATAATTTCCAAACTGAACCTCTGCTCACAAACCTTCATGCCTTTTCCTTGTGTCCTATCACTGGGCAAACAGAGAGCAGAGATTAGTGCTGCCCACTCCACCCCCTCTAGCGAGGAAGCTGTAGCCTGAGATGAAGACACCCCTCAGAATTCACTGAGTTGAACAAACCAAGTGACTTCAGCAGCTCTTTATAAATCTTGACCTTGAGACCTTTAATCATCTTTGCTGCCCTTCTTCAGGGGCATTAAATTGGTTTTGATACTGTGGCGCTCACAACTGCACAAAGTACTTGAGGTGAGTTCAGACCAGTGCAGAAAGAGAGTGGAGCAATTACTTCCCTCATCTGGCAAGTGATACTACGTTTAATGAACCCCAGGAAATACAGTTTGCCTTTTTGGCTTCCAGGACACACTGCTGACTCACATTTGACTTGGCGGCCAGAACACTGATACCCTTTCTTGGGAATGCTTTTCAGAGTTGCTTCATCTCAAGTGCACAACCCAGCACTGCTGTTCTTAAACTTTTTCTGGCTGATGTTTGCTGAAACCTATAGTTTGTCAAAACTTTCTGTAATATGTCTCTGATCTGGAAGGAGAAAATAGCTTCTCCTAGATTAGTATTGCCTGCAAAACTACTTAGTAATCAAGTATTTTATAAAAACAAATATTTATAAAAACATTTAAATTAATTGTTTCTAAAGTGAAGCCCTGTGGAACTCCACTCAAATCTCACTGTAAAAGAACTAGAGATTTGTATGCCATTGCAGAGCTGTGATCTCGCTGTAATCATAGAGATACGGAGACATAGTAAGAGAGCTTGCATGACCAGAATACTGTTACAGATGCTTATGCCCTTTTCAGGAAAGGTAGGCCAGTAAGGCAACACAGTGGTGTTGCTCTTTATGTGAGAAAATCACTGGAATGTATTGAGCTTCACCTAGGGATAAATGATGATAGTGGAGAGCATGTGTGTGACAATTAAAGGACAGACAAATGAGGGTGACATTGTGGGTGTTTATTGTAGGTCACCTTATTAGCACTGGTATTTATGGTGGACTTCGATCACCACAGTATGTGCTGGATAAGCAATGCCACTAAGGAACATTCAGCCAAGGAAGTTCTTGCAATGTTTTGAAGATAACTTTCTGATGCAGGGAATGGAGGAGCTGACAAGAAGAAGTGTGCTTCTGGGTCGTGTTCTTACTAACAAGGAATGTCTGGTTGGGGATGTGAAGGCTGGAGACAGTCTGGGATGCAGGGAACACAAGTTAGTAGAGTTCAGAATCTTGTGTGAAAGAAGCAAAGCAAAAAGTAGAATTCCTGCCCTGTTCTTCAGGATAGCCAATTTTGTCCTTGCACAAGAACCTACCTGTACGTAACCCATAGCCTAGAATTCTGGAATCTAAGGGGGCTTAAGAGAGTTGGTCAACACTTAAGCACCATAACTGCAAGTGCACACTCAGTCTGAAAGGTCCTTATAATATGTTGAAGATAACTTTCTGATGCAGGCAGTGGTGGAGCCAACAAGAAGAGGTGTGTTGCGGGACCTTGTTCTTATTTACAAAGAATGACTGGCTGGGGATGCGAAAGTTGAGGGCAGCCTGGGATGTAGTGGACACAAGTCAGCAGAGTTCAGGATCTTGTGCAGAAGAAGCAAGGCAGTGAGTAGGTCTGCAGCCCTATATTTCAGGAGAGCTAACTTTGTCCTCTTCAGAAAACTATTTGCAGCTATCCCATGGGCTAGAGCATTGGAAGGAAAAAGGTCAATTTAGAGATGGTTGGTTTTTAAACATCACTGCTTCTATACTCAGGATAAGTGCACTCCTAAGAGTAAGAAATTGAGCAATAGGGATAGAATTTTCTGATGATGCAAAGCTGGGAGGAGTGGCTGACACACAAGAAGGCTGTGCTGCCATTCAGTGAGACCTAGATAGGCTGAAGAACTGGGCAGAGAGGAACTTAATGAGGTTTAGCAAGAGAAATTGTGGGGTCTTATAATAATTATATGCATCAGTACAACCTAGAGGGTGACCTGCTGGAGATGAGTTCTGAGGAGAAGTACTTGGGGACTCTGGAGGATAACGGGTTGGCCATGAACTAACAGTGTGACCTTGTGGCTAAGGCCAATGGTATCCTGGGATACATCAAGAAGAATGTGGCCAGCAGTTAGAGGGAAGTGATACTTCCTCTCATCTGCCATAGGGAGACCTCATCTGGAATACTGTGTCCAGTATGGGGCTACTCAGCTCAAAAACGGCAAGCAATAATGAGAGCAAATTAATTTTAAAATATTCTGCAAAAGAATTATACAGTTTTAAATAATAGGGAAAAAATAAAAAATAAAAAAAAAAAGCAACAGCAGAATATGTTCATTTTCATCTGTTGTTTCTGCAAATAAAGTTTTTTTGTTAAGTTGTGCCTAACTGTTACAGTTAAAAGCAAAAATACGGGAACAACATAACCCAAATTTTAGCCTTTGGTCTCAAAATATGTAAATGATCTACTATAGCTGCTTAATTACTTCAAATAGTCAACTGCTTTCATCTTACTGTCTCACATGATGGCATGATCCCAAATGGACTTTCCCAGTTAGAAGTGATAGCTATATCCTGGGGTGTATTTATTCTTTTAATACTTTATTTTACCCTTAATTTGCAATAACCCAGATCTGTTTACTTTCAGGGCATGATGCAAGTATGCTGATGAAGGCTTCTGAGAAAATAGATAATGACTAAGGGGTGGGGCTTTGTGGGAACTGTGTTATTTTTGTTGTCACCGCTGCATTTTTCCTATATTGTTTTTTTTGTTTTTTTTTTGGTTTTTTTTTTTTCCCTCCATTGGGTTGATAAAGTCTGTTTTTGTCTTTTTTTTTTTTTTTTTTTTTTTGAAGATTTTTAAGCATGGGTGAAAAAAAGCTAAGAAAAATGTGTGATGCAATTATATTTTTTGTTATCATAATAAATATTCTGTTAATTCCATGATTCTTCTAATCATTCGGAAATGTACAATAAAAGCCAGTTATGTGGGCTTTTATTAGATACAGCCCAGGATACAGCTGGCTTTCTGGGCTACAAGGGCATGTTTCTATCTCATGTCCAGCTTCCCATCCATCAGTACCCCCACAGCAGGGCTGTACTTACTCCTTTCATCCCCAGTTTGCACTGGTAATGGTTGTCTCAACCCACATGCGAATTTGCTCATAGAGTCAACAAGGTTGGAAAAGACCACTAAAATCATTCAGTCCAACCATCAACCCATTCCCATCATTAGTCCACTGATATACCTTTAATATCACCACTACCTATCAATATTCCTTTGGATCAAACCAGTCATTTCTTTCACCTTATTTTTTATATGTGACACATTTGTAGGCTCCATCACATAAGTTTACATGTCATTTTCATAAAGAACTTCATGAAACTCATGAGGCCTACCTGGGCACACTGCTGAGGCAAACTTGCTGAGGATATACTTGACCCCACTGTCAATGTCATTGATGAAGATATTAAAAGTATCAGCCCCATCACTGATCTTTAGGGATCATTAATCATCTCTGATCTCTATCCAGACATTGAGTCATTGGCCACCACCGTCTGGACTCAATCCTGTAGCCAGTTCTTCATCCACTGACCAATCCATACATCAAATCTGTATCTTCCCAGTATCTTGGAGAGAAACATGTTGTGGGGCGCTGTGTCAAAGGTCTTACTGCAGTTGAGATAGATGACATCAGTGGCTCTTCTCTTATCTAGACAACATCATATAAGACCACTATGTCGATCAAGCAGGATTTGCCCTTGATGAAGCAATGCTTGTTCTTCTTTATCACCCTTCTGCCTTCCATGTGCCTTGGCATAGCTTCAAGGAGGATCTGTTCCATGACCTTTCCTGGCACAGAGGTGAGACTGACAGGTCCATAGTTCCTGGGGTCATCCTTTTTATCCTTTTTAAAAATGGGTGTGATATTACCTTTTTTTCCAGTCCCCAGGGACTTAACTTGGTTGCCATGACTTTTCAAATACCATTGAGAGTAGTTTGGTAACTACATCAGCCAATTCCCTCAGGACTCTGAGATGCATCTCATCGGAATCCACAGACTTGTGGATGTTCATATTCCTTAGGTGGTCACAAACCTGATCTTTGCTTACAGTAGAAGGGACATTGCTTCCCTAATCCCCTTCTACCAAATCAAGTGTTTGAGGGCTGTGTGGTGAGCAGATATCAAAGAAGACTGAGGCAAAAAATTTGTTTAGCACCTCAGCCTTCTCCTTGTCTTCTGTTGCCAGCCTGCCTGTGTCACTCATTAGGTGGAGTATGTCCTCCTGGACTTTTGTTTTCCAGTTGAGGTACTTATAGAAGCCTTTCTTGTTCTTTTTGGAAACCCTAGCCAAGTTCGGTTCAAGCTGGGTCTTGGCTTTCCTGATCCCATCTCTACAGCCTAGCAACTTTGTTATACCCTTCCCATAGTACCTGTCCCTGTTTCCACTGCCAGTGCATTTTCTTCTTGCTCTTCAGTTTGACCAGGAGTTCCCAGTTCAGCTACACTGGTCTCTTGCCTTCCATTCCCAGGTTGCTATACCTGGAGATGGAAAGCTCTTGAGCCCTGAAGAACACCTTATTAAAGATCTGCCAGTTCTGCTATGCACCCTTGCCTATGAGGACAGTTTCCTAGGGTGTTTTGTTGACTAACTCCCTGAATAGCTGGAAGGTAGCTTTCCTAAAGTTTAGCTTCCTAATTTTACTCTTTGCCTGTCTCATATCCCTCTGGAGTGTGAGCTCAGCCATTGCACAGGCAGCTTCTAATCCTGATGTTGCCAATCAGTTCATTTACAATGGTGAGCAACAGCTCCAATATTGCATCCCCCATGGTGGGGCTGTCTATTACCTGACTTAGGAAGCTTTCATCAATGCATTCCAGGAGTCTCCTCAGTTGCCTACAGTTTTCTGAACTACTCTTCAAACTGATGTCTGGATGGTTGAAGCCCCTCAGCTGGACGAGTGCTTATGATCGTGACACCACCTGTAGCTGGAGGTAAAAGGCCTTATCAATAGGATCTGCTTGATCTGGTGACCTGTAGTAGATGCCATTCACAAGGCTTCACTCGCTGCCTTAGTTTCTTACTGTCATCCATAGTCTTCTGACTTGATCATGACTGTTCTTTAGGGACAGCCCTTCACATTCTGTTCCTTTTTTGATGTAGATAGCAACACTTCCTTCCCTCCTTCCTCACCTGTCCTTTCGATAGCCACACTCCAGTCGTGGTAATCATTCCACCAGGTTTCAGTGATGACAATTATATCATGGTTTTCTAGTAGCACAGTAATTTCCAGCTCCTCCTGCTTGTTTTCCAAGCTGCATGCATTGGTGTAGAGGCATTTCAGCTTGGCAGCTGGTCCTATCACTTCCTTAAAGGATAAGTCCTTCATTCCTTTTAGGTACTTCCCTTAGTTTTCCCCATTGCCTTCTCCTGTTGCCCCAGTAGTCACTGCTTCATCATCATAGAGTTTTGTATATGCTGCAGTGCTGCCAGGAAATCTCAAGGCAGCAAGTCACTCAAGGCTCCAATCAGCATTCTGTCCTCCAGTATATTTATGCCTTCCCACACCTTATCATGGAAAGGCTCACTATCCCTCCCATCTCCCTTCACACCTAGTTTCAAGCCCTCCCCATGAGTCCAATGATGCTTAAAGATGTGATCATTTTCCTCTTGTGAGCAGTAGTGAAGCCACAATTGAAGCACTGGGATGTGTGCTGTTCACCCCAGTACAAAGAGAGACAAAAAACCGCTAAATAAAAACCAATGAAGGATCACGAAGACATTGAAGTCATTGGAGCATCTCTACTGTGTGAAAAGGCTGAGAGAGCTGGGTCTCTTCAGCCTGGAGATACGAAGGCTCGGTGGAATATATATATATATATATCTGATGGCAATTGCAAAGGAAACAGTCATGGTCTTCTCATTGGTACCCAGAGTCACTACAGGAGGTAATGGCCATTAACTAGAACAAGTAAGGCTCCTTTTGGAAACTATTTTTAATTGTGAGGGTGAACAAACACTGGTACATGTCCTGAGAGGTTATGGAGAAGCTGTGGAGTCTCCCTCTCTTCCAATGCCCAGATATGTTTCTGCTCAACCTATTCCAGGTAGCCTCGCAAGAGCAGGGAATTTGGATAAAATGACCCTCAGAAGTTCCTTCTAACTTCAGACATCTAGTGATTCCCTGATTGTATGAAGGAGAAAAAAAAAAAATCCGTCAATTTTCTTTGGACTGGTCTCAATCACATGGATTTCTACATACTCTGGACAGAGATTTTAAGATGACAATAATAAAGATTCAATCCATTTTTAATAAATTCTAGTCCTGCTATGCAGTACATTTTAATGTAAATCACTAGAATGTTGAAGTGATAGCACACTTTCAAACACCTTAGTGTTGCTATATAAGAAAGAAAAACATATTAATCTGATAATGCAAAGGTTTCTGGAGCCTGGTGCTAACAGTATAGTATGGACAAACCCTCCACATTTGAACTATAGGCAGGTTTCTTGCCAAAAGAAATTCTCAAATTCATAGAGGATCACAGAGGATGTGGAAGACGAGACAAAGAGAGGGAATCAGAGGGAGAGAGACAATGCAGAAACAGACATATACAGACACAGACACAGAGAGACACAAAGAGATAGAGAGAGATGGAAAAAGAACACAGACATAGATAAAGGAGTTAGATGCCGATATTAACATATATCAGTTAATAGAACATAAAGAAAAACATCTGGACTACTTCTTGAATATGGCAGGTGTATGATAACTTAAGAGAACGCTAGAGGATGTCTGAATGATAATGAATTTGCCAGGAATAATGTTTTTATATTTTTATCTTCTGCATCAATTAATAAGATTTTACAGTTGTTATTATTTCAATATACTTTTCTTAGAAATTAGGATCATATTTGATAAAAATAAACTAATTATTTAGAAGACCTAAATTAATTCAACTTTGATAAATTAAAACAATTCCCCAATTTTTCATTATTAAAAAAAAAAAGAAAAAGAAAAAAAAAAAAGACAATAAGGATAAAAGGATAAAAGATCAATTACTGCTTGAAGTAGAGATCTGAATTTGTAGAAATTTTCTGAAGATCATTATATAAGGAATTGCCTCAAATAATCAACTCCATTTAGAAAAAATGTTATGAATTAAATGTAATGAATTAAACACTGAAAGCTTCAAGTACACACAATGCCTATCAGTGTTACAGAAAGACAAAGACATTTCAATTTGTCCCATTCTGTACTGTAAAAAAGCTTTAAGAATATCAATCTGATTTGAAAATTATGACTGTTTCAGTATGTACAGTAGATATATCATTATTTTATTTTCAGTAATAGCAGGCAGACAAACATATTAACAAATGCCCCTTTCAGTAATACTCACTTTGCACTTACAATACTCACAATTGCACTTCATTTGCAATATTAATCTTGACTACTATTTTTATAATCATCTTAAATGGGAATTCTGGCCATTCAAAGATGTACTCTTACTTTGGATTATTAAAAATCATGTGAATGCTTTAATGTCCTAGCTAAACATAATCTCTGCAATTTTAATAAATAATTTTATAATGTTGACAAAATACAATTTTCTGTGTAGAGTTAATGCATCTGAGATAATATATGGTTTTAAAAAACCTATCCTATTAGTTCATATGACTACAAATTCTTCTATGCTCAGACTCACAATGTAAGTGGAAGCTCAGAAAGGAAAAAGAAAAAAACAAACAAACACACATGCAAAAACAAACAAACAACAACAACAACAACAACAAAAAACAGAAACATAAGATAGAAAATATGTAATTTTAACAAGATTTTAAGGGCATTATTTTTCTGTAGATGTTGTCCACTGTAAGGTAACAGTATATTGAATTAACATCATCTTCACTCATTAAAAAAAATAAAAACACAGCATTACATTCCTAAAAGAAATATTACAAAAAGATAAGAGTGATAGCTATAAATGCTGCTTATGTTAATTTATTCCTAATTATAACAGTACTTTCCATTCTTTGCTATTTGAATAGTTAGAGCTACTATTAATTTGTCAGGAGCAGCTTTCATTTCCCATATATCTTCAAGACTTGATTAGATACAATTTTTTAGAGTAGTTTTAAAACATTTACACTTTGAATATATAATTTTACTTATTTAGTTTAGACATTAATTAGTGGCATGACTAGAGGACAATAGGAGATATGATTAAATAATAGATTTGCTTTCCATTTAGATTTTTACAAAGCTGAATACAGTGCATTATCCATTTTCCACAGCTTTTATTATATAATGTGTGAAAAGAGCATAATAATGTTATGCTTGTAGGCTTTCAAGTCTTTTACCTGATGAAACACTGTAACAAGTAATACAAACACTCTTTCAGAAATTGGTACTATATAATTAGCTCTTTTATTTTCAGAACCTGGATAATCATCAAATAATGGATACCTATAACAAATGCCAGTAAATCTCTGCCCTACTGTGGGCTCAACGTATATCACTAAAGAGTAAGCCATTTCTATAAGATTTGGGAATGTATAAAATGTTTCCTGTTTGCCTCCACACCAATGGGCATTTCCTCTTTCATGAATAAGAAAAATGACCCAATCACAGCTTGTCCAAGGCTGGCCCACATTATGGATATCACACAGTTCCTTCTGAATGCAGAGCAGGGCTAGCTATAAGTTGACCAAGCAGGTCTGAATAACTCCAATGACGTACACTTCTCAACCTCTTGAGAAACTGTTCCAGTCTTTGACCATCCCTACTATAAAGTTTTGTTTATTTTAGTTTGTTTGTTTTTTAATATTTAAATAGAATTTAGTCTCTTTTATTTTGTCTCCCTGTCTTGTTACTGTGCACCTCTAGAAGAGTCTGGTTACATCTTTTTTTAACTGTACCCTAACAGGCATCCATACATTCTCAGCTCTCTCATCTTCATACAATTTCATTGATCTTCAAGAATCTCAATAATCTTTGTGGCTCTTAGCTAGACTCACAAGATATAAATGTCTCCTGTCTACTGGAGAGCCCAGCACAAAACCCAGCATTTGAGTGAGCCTCATACCAGTAATGAGAATAGAGGAAAGATCACCTAGCAATCTGTGAGTGATACTCCACTTCATGTAGGTCTGAAGGTTGTTGTCTTGTTTTGCTGCAAGGTATATAGTTGGCTTATGGCTAACTCAATGCCTACTAGGACCCATTGGGTCTTTTCTGTAAAGCTACTTACTAGCCCACTGACCTCTAATTTGTCATGGAGTTACTCACCCCCAAATGAAGGATAAGGTACTTACTGCTCCTGCACATTATCAAGTTACTGTCAGTATTTTTTTCCTGCTCATTGGGGTCACCTGATTATGTCCACTGGGTATTTTTAACTTCTTCCCTCGGGTATGTATGTTCTGCAAAACTTGCTGAGTGTACATTCTATCTTACTATCTATCATTACTATCCTTGTTAGTAATTAAGATACTAGATAGTATCGGACCTGCTACTGTCTGCTGGGGTATACCAGCAGGGACTGTTCTTGAGATGGATTGCAACACTCTGGACATGGTCATTCAGTTAGTTCACGCTCCAAGTTACTGTCCTCTTGTCAAGAGCACACTTTATTCTACTGTCTACAAGAATGCTATGAGATGCTTCAACAGGGCTTACTAAAATCATACATTCACTGTTCTCCCTTCACTCATCCTATCATCTCACTGTAGAAGGCTATTAGGCTACTAGATAAGGCAGATGTGCTCTTTGTAGACCACTGTAGATCAGACTGTAGATCAGACTACTCCTGATCACTTTTTTGTCCTCATTATGTTGAAATATGCTTTACAGGAGGACTTGATCCTCAGACTTCTGAGGTTTTGAGGTTAGGCTTACTGGTCTGTAGTTCTCCAGACCTTCATTTTCTTCCTTTCTGAAAATAGTAGTGGCATTTCAATCTTCAGGAACATCATGGCCTTTGAAAGATAACAGATTGGTTTTGCAATTATGTCACCCAGCTATCTCAGCTCTCAGGGGTGCATCCTATTAGATCTCAGTGACTTGTGTATGTTCATTTTATACAAATGTTCCCTAACCAGATTCTCTTCCATTAAATGTATGTCTTTCTTGTTGCACACTTTCTCTCTGGTCTCATGCATCTGGAAGAACTAAAACAGAGTAGACAGAGGTGAAGAAGGCATTCACTACCTCATTTCTTCCATGACCTTTGCTTCCAGATCTCCTCTTCTATTCTTTCTCATCTTTCTAATTAAAATGTAGATGAATCAATATCTATAAATACGTATATATAAAACTGAATATATATATATATATATATGTAACTGATAGGAAATTGAAGACCAAAAAAGAGACATACTCAAGGTGAGAGAAAAAAATACACAAATTGTGAGCACATGCAACTCTAAAAGCTTTGTTTTAAGATTGTTATTGAACACTTTCTCCAAATAAAATGTTAATTTATTGTGTATTGATAATGTAACAAATATATATTAAAAACAAATAAGTGGTTTTTGAATTCTTAATAACAAAAAGAAAACCTTAAAAAAAAAAAAACAGGTTTTTTTTTTTTCCTACACCTTAAATAATACTTTTTTTGCCAGTTTTTCAATTTTTAGGCAGAGTTAACCAGATTCAGACAGTGAAAACAAATTATTGAAAGTAATTTACTTTCCCCCTGTTCTTTTGTCCTTTTGGTTTTAGGCTAGAAGTCAAAATGTTGAACATTTTTAGAAAGATTCTTACTAAGTACATTTTACATGCTACATCTATCTGCCAAAATAGAAACACGCTGCAGTTGGTGGTGATCTTTTAAAATAGAAAGGGAAAAGGTCGTTTAAGGCTTTATTCTCTAAGGTGTTATGTGGCTAAGAATATGCTTTAAGACTTCGTTGTGTGACATATATTCTACTCAAGATCTTGCACAGTCAGTCCTTAGCAAGGCAATATTGATAACTAACTGAACTGATGCTGCTATTTGGAATTATCAAGTACAATACTGTATTTCTGAACATTAAAATTCTTTGTAGCAGGGATGCATGAAGGGAGGAATTAATTGCAGAGTCCTTTGAGTACTTATCTTCCATTTTCAGAATAAACTTGAGAATCCTAGCAGTTTGCTGTCTGCAGAACAGCTTTCAGAAGTCCTCACTGTGACTATAAAATCTATACTTCTCCACTTACTCATACATATGACTGCAAGGGCAAGTTGTGCTGAAAAGCTGCACTTACTGTAGATCTGAATTTTGCTTTCTTCAAAAGATAATATGTTGACCACTTCAAGCCTAGGTGATAATATCAATTTAAAAAGTTTTCTCTGCATTTTTATTTCTGTAATGTTTATTTGCTGCTCGTTTGAATAGATCAATAGTATTTCTGGCAAAGGAGATTATTATATTACAAACTTAAACAAAATTTAATAGCATCATGTTCACAGCTAAATATAGGCAGTTAGATTTTAGATGCTACAAAATAGAAAACATGCAAAAATATTTTGTAATTTCCCATTTGTATCTGTTTTATTAATAGAAAATACAAAATAATTCTAATTAAGCATTACAATAGTTATCTCTAATAATAATAATTAGATAATTAATAATTACACAGAATGAATGTTATTTATAGAGCCTTTGTATGATTGCTACAATTGATCTTTAATTATTCTATCTAAAAAAAACAAAACCATTTTGACTCATTTTCCTAAAGATGGTTTAAATCTTTCATATCATTACAGTTGTCCTTGAAAATATTTCTTTGTTTTGTAACAAAAAAAAAATAAATAAATAAAAAAAAAAATAAAAATAAAAATAAAAATAAAAAATCAGTCCTATACCTGCTTCTTTGTAGGTTTCACATTTGTTTATTTTGTTTTTAAGCACTGAAGAAAGTATATGTTTCCTCTAATCTGTGATGAAACTTAGTAGGCTACAAAATCTGTTAATGCACTTTTACAAAATGACTCTTTGCAACACCCACATAAAAGAGGGCTGAACAGGATGCAGCCAGGCCAGTTATCATGAGGCTGTCTGAGCCACATCAGTTTGAAAGATGTTCTAATTTACATCAACTGGTTTAGCTTCTGAGTGGTCACATGCTTTCCGCAATACAAATGCTTACCACTTTTTATTACCCTTTGATTCAGCATCTTGCTTCACTAGTCTTCTGAGGTAGGAAATAAAGGGGACGATTCTTTCCACTTTCTGTTGTCTGTTCTTATCTTTAATAGCCATTCATCCCTAGGTTTCATACTTCAGAATAAAAGTAGTCAGAGAAAGCTGCTATTTCTGTAGAGATAGTACACTGCAGAGGTAAAGCTGGGGACCAGAGATCCTCTTATTCTGTTTGCAGAAAGGGAAAGGGAGAGGGAAGAGGAGAGGGGGAGGGAGAGAGAAAGGGAAAGACAAAGGGAAGGGAGAGGGAAAGGAAAGGGAAAGGGAAAGGGAAAGAGGGAAAAGGGAAGGCGAAGAGGAAAGCGAAAGAGGGAAAATGAAGGGGAAGGGGAAAGGGAATCTATGTCATTTTTATAAGATTTCTGTCGATAAATCATCATGCCTATCTTATACATAAATAAGGCATTTAGGGAATATTCTGGTCTGATACAAGTGAAATATGTTTTCTTGATATTGATAGACATCTTCTCTTTGCTTTGGCATCTTTCTTCACCTGCCTGCAAAGGAAGTGACTGAAGAAGACAATTTCTTTTACAAACTGATGCTGCCAGAATTTGGATGGGTTTACTCACATGCCAGAGATGTTAAATGCCACTTCATTAATTTGCTCTCATATCTGTAACTTATGACTTATAACTTAACATTTTTGTTTTTGTTTTTGTTTTTTTTTTTTTTAATTACAATTTGAAATAAGTATTTATTAAAATCTTTAAAACATTTATCAATAATATTCAATAACACTTAATGTAAGTGTATTCGAATTAATAAAGTCTGTTAAACCAGCTTTGGAGATTCTTCTCCAATCCTATTTCCATAGGAAGTCTGTAATAATTAGTGTGAGATGGAGAAACAGGTGTTTGGCTTTTGTTGTTGCTGTTGTAAACCAACAAAAAACACTTTATCATGGTATGCCCGGAACGCTCTCTATAACATTTGCAAGATATTGATTGCCATGACAACAACCTAAAGGCTGAAGACTTGGCTCAGAAGAGGGAGCGCAGCATAGAGAGGACATCTTTGCTCTGTCCAAAACTCTTGTGTTTTGCTGCAGAAGATTTGTCCGCAAATTTGTTCATGGCAAACTTGATTATTGCCAATTTGTTTGCTGTGAACTAATTCATGAACTTGTGATAGCAAACCCTGTAAATCTATCAGGCATAAAAGGATGCCTGAGAGAAGGTCTGGTGAGCTTTGAGACTTCTATATTTAGAAACTTCTGGATCAGCACACTCACAGATCAAGGGCACTCCTCTCCACTCACAGTTGGCCAAATCAACACTGGAACCCAGAACTGTGATCTCTTTGTCCTCTCATTTTTCTCTCCCTCTCTTCTCTACCCCTCCCTCCCCCAACAACTCCTCATCCCATTTCTCTCTTTTCTTTTTCTCTCATGAAGTTTTTAACTTGATTATCTATAAAGTCACATAGCATAGCCACACAGCTTAGACAGATATAATTGTGTGTCAGTACTAAGATAATTTTAGAAGAGAGATTATCATTAAAATTGATAATTGTTGCTAATCTAACCAGGAGGATTTGAGAATCTGCTCAGCTCTCCCTCCTTCATAAGCTGAACATGATAGTTGTTTTTCCAAATTAACTGAAACATCTCTGAACCATTTCAGAAACTGTGTATTATAAAGCATAAAAAATTGTTTATATTCAGATACTTGTTTAACATTTTAAGAAGAAAAAAATCCACAAAAAACAAAAACACTTTTATTATAGTGCCTCAGATTTTAAAGGTATAGTTATCAGAACCAGAATGTACAATTAATAGTATATAGGGACTATTTAAGACCACTGTAATATTTTATTTACATCTGATTTTTTCTGTTGTTTTGTTTTGTTTTTTATTTATTATTATTATTCAATATGTTGCAAATATAGATGTATAAAATATTCTGGTTCCAGAACAATAATAGATTATAAAAACATAAATAAGAAAACTAGTAGTAGTGTCACTAAACTCTGGCTAAAATAATGTCCCAGCTTCAAGAGTGGTATCATACCTTGTGGAAATTTTCCCATCTTCTGCAAAAGCAAGAGATATACTATTTTATCTGAAAAGAGGGGACTAGAAATAGAGCATTAGACTTGTATACATATAGTAATTGAGAAAAGGCAACACAAAAATATTCTAATTTTTTTATTTAATTTTAAAAATGAACGACTTTGGGCACTTTGCTCTATCATTATTTTAGATTTCAGTAAGGAAAGGAAAACAGTAATTACTAGTAGGGATCTTATACTGAGGTTCAAACTTCAAAAATTTAAACATAGTTTGATATACAATGATACTTCATTTTTACACAAGTCTAAGGAAAACTGCAAATATAGTGTGTTTTCCCCTACTATCAGGAAAAAAAAAAAAAAAAAAAAAAAACACCACCACCACCAACAGAAAATTCTCATGTGTTTCACTATATGAATGAAAATTAAGATTGTGGAAATATGCAGAATGAGTACTTCGGTGCCTTTTTTCACTCAAAACGAGACATGTTAGTGACAACTGTTACAAAAGAGACATAAATTGCATATAAAGTCTTTTGGCTAAAACAGCATCTTCAAGTATAATAGTATTAATTCTATAAAATACTGGATTTTTTGCTACAACTCGTGTAGACACAGCCTGTTTTCAGATATACAAAGACTTATTCTACTTGATTACAGAGATTACAATAGAAGTTATGTCTTAACTAGAAGTACTGTGATTATAGAATCATAAAATCACAAGGTTGGAAACAACCTGCAAGATCTTCTAGTCCAGTTGTCCTCCCATTATCATCGCTACCACAAGCTACTAAACCATATCTCGTAGTTTCTCATCCAGATGCCACTTGAACACTGCCAGGGATGTCAACTCCACCACCTCCCTGGGCAGGCCATTCCAGTGCCTGACCACTCTCTGAGAGAAAAAGTTTTTCCTTATGTCTAAACTAAACCTCTTCTGGTACAACTTGTGTCCATTTCTTCGGGTCCTGTTTGTTGTTTGGGAGAACAGGCCAAAGCCCTCCTCATCACAACCTCCTTTCAGGAAGTTGTAGAGTGCCATAAGGTCTCCTCTGAGCCTCCTGTTCTCCAGACTAAACAATCTCAGCTCCCTCAGCCGCTCTTCATAAGACTTGTGCTCCAGACCCCTCACCAGTTTCGTTGCCCTTCCCTGGACACGTTCTAGGGCCTCAATGTCCTTCTTGAAACGAGGGGCCCAAAACTGAACACAGTACTCAAGGTGCAGCCTCACCAGTGCTGAGTACAGGGGGTTGATTACCTCCCTGCTCCTGCTGGCCACACTATTTCTAATGCAGGCCAGGATGCTGTTGGCCCTCTTGGCCACCTGGGCACAGCATCAGCTCATGTTCAGCCAAGCATGAACCAACACCCCTGGGTCCCTTTCCTCTTCACAGTCATCCCCAAGCCTGTAGCGCTGATGTAGGTCATGAGTAAAGATGTCAAACAAGATGGGCCCCCAGACACCTGAGAGACACCACTTGTAACGAGTCACCAGCTGGATTTAACTCCATTAACCACTACCTACTGGACATGGCTCTCTAGCCAGTTCCTAACCCAAAGAAAGGTATACCTCTCCAGGCCATGTGCAGACAGTTTCCCCAGAAGAGAGACTGTGTCAGAAGCTTTGCTGAAGTCTAGGTGGACTACATCAACAATCTTTCCCTTGTCTACCAGGCTGGTCACACAGTCATAGAAGGAGATGAGGTTGGCCAAACACAACCTGCCTTTCATTAACGCATGCTAGCTGGGCCTGACTCCCTGGACGCCACGCACATGCTGTGTGATCTCAAGATGATTTGCTGCATAACTTTACCTGGTACCGAGGTCAGGGTGAATGGCCTGTAGTTCCCCAGATCCTCCTTACAGCCCTTCTTGTAGATGGGAGTCACATCACCAAGCCTCCAATCCTCCAGGACCTCTCCAGTTAACCAGGAATGCTGATAGATGGCCAAGAGCAGCTTGGCAATCACCCCCGCCAGCTCCCTCAGCACCCTCGGATGGAGCCCATCCAGTCCCCTGGACTTGTGACAGTCCAGATGGAGAAGGAGCTCTCTAACCATCTCCACCTGAATCACCAGGGGTGTACTCTGCATAGCATCCTAGACTTCCTGATCAGGGTGTAAAGTGCCCTGAAAGTGCCTATTAAAGGCAGATGTAAAGCTGGCGTTGAGGACATCAGCCTTCTCCTTATCCTCAGTGGACAAATTCCCTGCTGCATCCTTTACTTGATGCAGCAGGGAATTTGTCCACTGAGGATAAGGAGAAGGATGGAAATTCTCCCTGGTTCTGCTCTTACTGTTGATATATTTATAAAAGGATTTCTTATTCTTTTTTGCTGCAGTGGCCAATCTGATTTCAAGTTTGGCTTTTGCCCTCCTAACTTCCTCCCTGCATACCTTAGCAACTTCCTTGTAATCTCCCCAAGTAGCGCATCCCTTCTTCCAGAGGACACAGACTCTCTTTTTCTTCTGAAGTTTCAACAATAGTTCTCGGCTCATCCACACCAGTCTTCTTCCCCTACAGCGTGCCTTATGGCATTCAGGGAAAGCCTGTTCTTGCGCCTTTAAGATTTCTATCTTGAGGAGGTTCCAGGCTTCCTGAACCTCTTTCCCCTTAAGGAGCGACTCACAAGGGACACGTTAGATGCATCCTGAACAGGTCAAAGTCCACCCTCTTGAAGTTCAAGATATTATTATGTAGACTAACATATCTTGCTGTAAACTATATTAAGGCTTATTAACGCAGCATACAATATTAAAATAGTAAATACAACTTTAGAATAAGAAGTTGTTTACTGCTTATTCACATCCATCAAATCCCTGCTGTTCTTATGTACCAAATTCCAAGATGTCCACCTCTGTTTATTTAAATCACTCTTATACTGGAGTTTTCGGAGTACTTTCCAACCCCAAATAAATTCATTATGATGCATTCCTGTGAGATACACCAAAGCTAAGTGATATAACCAGTTACATACTGTGGTGCAGCTACATTCAAGCTTGTTATGTCTGAGCTATCTTTTGAACTAGAAGCAAAGTGCTTTAGTGCAGCTGTAAGCTTGATTGAATTAGCTATGGCTACTATTTCCCAAATGCAACTATACTGCATTTGGGACCCAGCCACATAATGCTATATGGTTTTGTACCGAGTTACACCAACATTAAGACCCTATCAGATCTTGACAAGTTCCTTTATGTGTACTTTATTAGCTCTATGGAGCTGCCCCAAGATACACACTCTTAAAGGGAAATTAAGCATAGTATTCTTTGATATTGTAAAAGTGAATCTCTAGACACTCTAAGAGAATGAAAATAAAACAAAATCCATCTATCTACATTAATAGGTTTAAGAGGCATTCATAATGACAGCCTCAGTTTTGATAAGGACATCAGATTCCAAAATAACCCATCTAATGAAATGGAGGTAACAAGCTTAGGTATCTTTTAGATACATAAGCGTTTTGGATAGTGTTGTGGAGCTTAAAATGAAAGAAGTCATTGAACACTGAACTTCTGAACTCAGTCTTCTTTTCTCAATAAGTAAAAGTTGTGACTTCTTTTACTGCTCATTTTAGACTCTGCTTTAACTTTATTAGTGTTATAAAGTATGCCTTTGAAGAAGTGTGTCTATCAGGAACCTAATCAAATAAATTGTCCTCTTTTTCTTCTTCCAGTTTCTGAAAGTCAAAACTACAGCTACACTTGATGATTTCATTCTTAATTCTTTCTTCAGATAGACAGGTGACATTCGGACTTTGGCTATATTCTGCTTGTAAAAAAAAAAAAAAAAAAAAAAAAATTACTATTATTTCATGCTCATTGCTCAGGTCAATAAATATTAGTGGCAACAGGAGGAGAAAAAAACTGAAGAGAATGGAAAAAAGAGAACATAAGAACATTTTGGAACTGCAAGCCTGAAATTTTATTCATACTGTACACTTTATGTAGTGGATAAAATCAATGCCTGTTGTTTGGCTTCTGAACTGCAGTAGCTATATCAGAGTGATAATGAATGTATGAAGTACACTTGATACAATTTTGGAGACAATATAACAGATAATACTGCTTACTAATATTAAGTAATGCAAATACATATTAAAAAAAAAACAAAAACAAAAAAACAAACAACCAATCAACAAAAGAAAAGCTCTTTCTTTAATGTGATAAACACTGAGTCATAGAAGACAAAATGCATTCTGCTGACCGCCAGGACTTACTTACAATTAATTTCATATTAATATTAATGCATAATTTCATCTTCCATACATGTAAAAATCCACAGAAATTTCAACGTTTACAAACCAATACAAAGCTTTCCTAATTTTTTAAATGTGTGTCCTTTGACTAATTGAAAATACATACATACATAAGACTGTTTTTATGTCTTATTAACTAGATTAACTTTTTAAGGATAGTTACATTTCAATGAATTAATACAGCACCAGAATCATAACAGCAGGCTCCTTTACCTAAGATACTCTCCAAAATTTATCATATATGCCACACAAGTTGGACCACTCAAGGAAGCAGGACGTGATGTTCACCAAGTATAAAATTAAATAAATAAGTAAATAAAAAAATGATTACATAACTTTCAGACTAGAGATAATTTCTTTGTCTGATAGGGAGAATCAATTCAATACTGAATTTTATGCTTTCACTGTCATGTCAGGTATTTCATAATGCACTCTACACTACAATCTTCAGGAAACTAAAGTTGTAAGAAAACTATAACATCTTCAGACTGCAAGAAATAGTGCAAGAATCTTTATAATTATATCCAACAAATTTTCCCCCGTATGCTATACTTTTTTATATTCATATTTATTTATTTCACACTTTTGAAATGCAAGTCACAGAGTGCTTCTCAATTTTCTAATTATATAAAATGAATTTTTAATTAAAAATGTTACAGATCATTTATTTATTCATTTGTCTATTAATGACACACTACTTCATGACATACTACTTCACTACTACTAATATTGCATTCTTTAGTATGTATCTCTATCAAAATATGAACAGTTATGACAGACAGCATTATTATAGACAATATATACGTGGTTGTACAATGCATGTAACTTGATGTTTTAAAACAAAAATTAAATAAAACATTAACTACAATAAGAAATGTGAATAATCACCTGGAAAAAAAAAAATGCTGTATTTCAGTTTCTTAGCATTAAAAAAAAATAGATGTTTATAACAGTCATCTAATCTATGTCATTGCATAAACCAAAGGAACTTCTCTTGTAGGAATTTACACAACTGAAACCATTTAAAGAGGGTTGGCATGCACATGATCATTCTTACAGAAAATACTGAAACAATATCGAAGAGTTTAAAGAGGAAGCACACCTAAATCTATAGACTGCATGACATTTCAGCCCCTACAGTAGTCTAGTAAAATCCCACAGAAATTACAGCCTAATTTGACATCAGAATCAAATAAATTTACTACTTCAGCAGCAATATTATAGGGATTTTAATTAACTATAATAGATCTTACAACTATGGGAAAAAGAAAGAGTACCAGAAGTTAAACAGATGTGCTGCACGCTTATTAGAGTGCATTTTAATTATTGAAAAACACCCTGAATACAAATGTATTACTTTTCAGAAATTATTCATAACAGATTATTCCACCAACCTTCAATAAATTTAACATATATTATATTGCCCTAACAAATAATAAAACTGAGAGTCAAATCTTGATGATGGGTTTACCATTTCTCTTTGAAATGACTTTTATACACAAAAGTGTTTTTAAAAGTTTCATGATATTTTGAAGATACCTAAAACAGGTGCAATAGCTAAACTGTGTATTACTGTAACTTATTTTGCAAGATTACTATTTATGAATGAGATCACTACCTAACTCACAAAAAATTAGTGTTAGTTCTGAATATGGATTATGCTGATGTATTGTATAAAAATAGCCATTTAATATAGTTGAATCTAATCATTAATAAAGTGATAAATAGAGCTTGAGACATTTTATAACTGGAACATTCTGCTAACGTAATCTCACTCTCACTCAAATATATCTAAAAAGTTATTATCTGATTATGTAAATCTGATGTTGATTATCATAGCATCTTTTTGAAATTAATTCCTATCAAATGAAGTGGTTCCATGTCTACGAATCTGTACAACTCATAATTTCACTTGTCATATTGTCCTTAGCACCACATTCCCGTGTTTAAAAAAACCCTATTTCTGTTTGTTTCCTATGTAGCAATTACCATCTCTCTAAATCAAACACTCTGAAAAAGTAAGATTTGAAGTAACTTCAATTATTTGCTTTTTTTTTTTTTTTTTTTTTTTTTCAAAATCGTTGTTTGTCACTGACATGGAATTATTTACAACTAATTTAAATTTCTATTTTCTGCATGTGCAACAGGAAGTACATTTTTCATCTTCTGAATGATCATACCATTTGGTTTTCCACATGTTTATATGTGTGTTTAATACCTTTCCTTGTAAGCCCTATGTTTCTCTCTTGAAAAAGTAAAAAACTAAAATCTAAATGTATCTTTTCTTTCAATAATTCATATTGGATATTAATGAATCGCTGAATTTAGTATTTTATTTTTTCTTTTTCGGTCAATATTATTTTGACATTTTCCATATTGTACATACAAACAGCCTCTCTTGTTATTTAATCATCACTGACAGCAAAATATAGCTGCCATTGAGTGATAATTTGCAGCTTGTGAGTTTCTTTGTAAGAAAACAGGAACAACACTGTTCAGAACAATGTGATTTTCAAGAGGTCTAACGCATTAAGTTATTTATTAGTTTTGAAGGGCTTAGTAAATTCTTGCAAGCAAAGCTCCCAAGAGCAACTTTTTTGTTTCTATATTTGAAGGTTTTTTTCAGCCTTCTCTGTGATACTATATGAAATTGAATAAATATAGACCAGTAAAAACTGTACATGCATTCAATAATGCTGCATTTCTGGGATATTTTTTTGTGATAAACACAGTTGGAAACATTTCTCTTATTTTTGTATTAACAAAATTTCAAAACTGAAAGCAGTGGAAGATAGAACAAGAGCAGAAAGTACTCAGCATTTTCTAGGCTTTCATTTTTAGTGTAGCCATTGCTTATTACAGTATATAAAAACAGAACTGCTGCTGGCTTTCCCATAACAATTTGTTACTATCAGCATTCTCAATAAATTGCTCTCAGTAACGCTAGTGAAAAAAAACACTGCCAAATGAGACAAAGAACTCACTTCAGAAAATTCCCTTTCATAAGTAAATGAAATTAACTACGTGGAAATCGCTGTTTAATTTCTTGCATAAATTTAAGGTGTGGCCCAGAGAGCTCCTCCAACCAAGTTCACATCTCTGCCCTCCTCTCCTGGATTTCCTGTTCATCTATCCCACTACATCTTCCTTGTTTAATTTAATAACAATGAAGGTTCACACTGATATTATTAAAACTAACTCAGTTTGTGTTTGTTTGTTTTTTTATTAAGATTCATCACCAGATCTTCTGCACTATTGGTCATAAATAATAAATTGAGTTCACTGTTGTGTTTTTGATACTGTTCAGGAAGAAACACTTTTGGAAAAGATGAGTAGAAGAGTTTACAAGGATAGATGCTAGCTGTTATCTCATGTCTTAAATCTTCAGACTACTTTTTACTTATTTCCCACAAAACAAACAAAGAAACAAACAAAAACACACACACAAAACTCTCAGCAATTTAAAGCATAACAACACTGTTATAGTCAAAACAAACACTGGACACTGATCAGTCTGTGGTAACTTGATAACCTTTCATCTATCAGTTCTGTGAATTAATTACATTTTAATTTAAAAACATTAAAAAACAAACAAACAAACAAACAAACAAAAACAGAAAATATGAAAAAGCCCTGAACATAAAGTTCCAGATTACCTTCTACTATTTAATGGCTTTTATACTTACATCTACTATTTCCCTCTGAGACATATTATTCTTTTACATGTCTTCATATTTTTGTTAATTTCTTGTTAAGTTGAATGCACTCTGACCACTGGTTTTGATCTGTGATTATCAAGAAAGAAGACAACTATTCAAGTCTATTCAACAAGGAGTAGCTCAAGAGGAAAAGTAACTGATTCTGATTTTTGTTTTCTACCTTTTCTCTGTAGCAAGATTCTTAAGATTCTTTACTAAAGAACTATAATTTGAGTTATAATGTAAAGGTTATACTTCGGAAATCTATTATTAAGCTTAGTTCTACTAATTACATTTTCATATTCTGCTGCTTTAATCATAGAATCATGGAAGGACTTAGGTTGGAGGGGACCTTAAAGATTATCTGGTTCCAATCCCCAGCCATTGTGAGGCTGCCATCTACTAGATCAGGATGCTCAGGATCCCATCCACTCTGGCATTGAACATCTCCAGAGATGGGACATTTATAGTTTCTTTGAGAAACCAGTTCCAGCATCTCACCACCCTGTGAGTAAAGAATTCTTCCTAACATCTAACTTAAATGTCTGTTTTTATCCAAATTCACAATAAATATACAACTAGAAAATAAATGTCATGCTTCATCAAAAAGATGTTCCAGTCACATACTAGTCACAATTTATAAAATCTCTTTTGAAGTATCAATTTATTCCTATATGCTTTCCTATTTGATTACCAACTTTATTAACTGAAACAAGTTTAAAAATAAATAAATAAATAAATAAATAAATAAATAAATGAATAAGCATTTGTTGTAAGACAAAAGTTACTCAATTTCCTGTGGTTTCATACTTATGGACAACTAAACTCCATCACACTTAGTATCTCAGTTTTCCCTTACTCAAAAGAAGAAGAAAAACATAATGGAAAAGGGCTCAAAGGTTAATGTAAATAGAACAGGAGAACTGCTCATTAATAATCATCACAGTTAAAACACACTCACAATAGGAACATTAATAAAATTTACTCCTATCACTAACAGACTATTAGTACAGTGAGAAACTAGAAGGAATCTAAAAACACCATGCTTCTAATTCTACTTGCTCCTGATTCCTCCCTTCAAGTAGCACAGGGGAACAGGGAATGGAGGTTGCAATCAATTCATATCTTCCTCTTCTCCACCTGCCCTTGACCAAGGTGGTGTTCCTCCCACAGGATGCCATCCTTCCCAAAATGATTCTGAGTGTGCTTCCCACAGGCTGCAGCTTTTCCAGCACTGCTTCAACATGTCTCTGTACCACAGGGCTCACCCTTCAGGCACTGCCCCACACAGTCCCCCATAGGCAGCAGCTCCCCTAGCCCTCCTGCCCCATCCTCCCCCTACGGGGACTGCTCCCCACAGGCTGAAACTCTGGCTGGGTGCCCTTGTGGGAATCATCTGTGAGCTGTGCCCCCTTCAGGCCTCATTAACTCTGCACCATGGGCTCTTCCTTGGCTGCATGTGCAGATCTGCTCCATGTAGTGTCCATGGGCTGTAGAGGAACAGGCTGCCCCACCATGACTTGCAGTGAGCTTCTCCTCAGAGCCTGGAACATCACTTTCTGCGCTAACCTTGGTGTCTGGAGGGCTGTTTCTCTCAGTTTCTTGTTCTGCTCTCCCAGCTGGTATTGCAAGCATTATTTTTTTTTTTTTTCCTTTCTTAAATATGCTCAGAAGTGTGTCCCTCATGGGCTCATTTCTGGCTTACAGCAGGTCCCCTTTTGAATCAACTGGAACAATCACTGATCTACTGTGGGCTATTCTAACAAGAGGCCACATCTTCAGCCCCGCACAAGCTAAATCTTGATGTGTATACCCAATACATCCCCTCTCCATACAAGCAAAATTATTGCAACAACTTTACTCATTCCTAAATATACCTAAATTCTGAAGTTTTCCTTTCTTTGTTAGGAATCTTTCCTATTGATTCAGCAGGTTTCAGTCAGGAACAACGTATAGTACTCAATCCCTGAATCAGAATTTGAATGGAACAAGGATATGAATAGTAAATTTGACAGATATCTACTTCACAAATCCTACATTACAACATACAAGAATCTTTGTAGTAAGAGCTTAAGTCCATAATTGTTACACAGATATCAACTGTTATTTTTATTTGATATCCTTATGAAACACTCATGAAACTACAGAAGAGGTTAACCACTCAAGACTAACAACAGTACAAAGAGTTTTCTGAGGAGGCTAAATTTCTTCTCCAGAAAACCAGTTAACATTTTACTTAATTTTGTAATATTAAGCTATAGATAAATTCACACAAGAGAAAATTCGGAAACTTTTAAGAATAACATGTTTTTTTAACATATAATTTGAGAGAAAATTTATTTTGTAGGGACATTTTGGTGGTTTTGTTTTTTTGTGTATGGGAATTGCTGAGTCATGGCCTGAACCTCTGATTGATCACCTGAGGTGAGCAATGAGTCAGCCCTGGGAGCACAGGTGAAGGCAATTCACCTGTGCTGCTGGAAGGGGTGGAGCTTGACTCCCCCTCTCCTAAACCCCCATTTAAGAGCTGACTACCAGGGGGAAGGATCTCTTTCTGGAGATTCCTCCTTTTGGAGTTTTACAGTAAGCCCAGGACAAGAAGCCTGGGACAAGGGTAAGCCCTCTGTCTTTTCTTTTTTGGTGTAATAACCTGCTTAGCCAAACTCTCTTGTATATATCTTAATTATAATATCTGTATATTCATTGATTATACTGTTTGTTTTTTTCCATTTGGCTCTTTTATTATGAACTATTTGTGACCCCACTTAAGGAGGATTTCACATGAGATACTCTCCTTGTCAGAATGAATTTGATTCAAGTGACAGTTTCTGTACACTGCAGTGACTTCAGTTTCTCTGTCAAATGAAGCTAGCTTTGGAGATTTACAGCCAAAGATTGAATCTAGCAGTTCACCATAAACTCAATTTATCATCAGGTATTACCTTATCAGATAGTTCCACACTGTGGAAAAAGTAGAAGGTTTCATTAATTCCTTGGTCTATGTGGCTCAATTCTAATGATATATCACTTCAACATGAACATTTCACTGTGGACTGACTTTATTACCTGCAGTTCATATGAACATATGCCTATAACTCAAAATTCAAGACAAAAACAGCATTGTAAAGCAGTTTTACCTGGCAAATTTCTTGCCTAATACAGCAACTTTCTCAATCCTATTAACTTAAAGAGAAGTTTGCATTATAATAAATAAGTAAAAGTATTATATCTAAGCCTACAAGTAAAACTCAGAATGGTTGAGTTTGGAAGAGGGTCCTCTAGAGGTCATGTCTTTCAACCCCTCTGGTCAAATGTTGAAACCTAGAGCAAGATGAACAGGACTACATCCAAATGATTTTTGATGATCTCTAAGAACAGACAGTCTGTAATTACTTTGGGCAACCTGTGCTGGTGCTCCACTATCTGTACATTAAAGTGCATCCTGATGTTCAGAGGGAACTTCCTGCACTGCATTTTGTGCCCGCTGCCATTGGCAGTAAGGACTTCTGAAGAGACCCTTCTCTGTCGTCTTTGCATTCCCGCTTCAAGTATTTATACACATTGATGAGGTCCTGCTGAACCTCATCTTACTCAAGCTGGCCAGCTCTCTCAGCCTTTACTCATAGCAGAGCTGCTCCTGTTATTCTGTCTCTTTGTGGATCTATGTTGAATCCAAACAGGCTTTGAAGTTCTGTTTGTAATTCGTTTCTATCCCACATAATGCTCCTAACAAATAATCTGTTTCCCTTCATTTTAACAGCAAACAAAGGATTTTCAGAAAAGATCCATGAATCTAGGAACCAAACATATAGTACTGTAAGACAATTTCACCTGCCAAGTCCACACTCAGATTTCAGAACATACAAGTCCTGAAATACAACTCACTTAGAACAATTATTAATTCTTTAAAAAAAAGTGAATAATATTTTTCCTAGAATATTTGCAATCTTTTGTTAAAATAAATATAAAATCTGTGGGTTTTTTGTTTGTTTGTTTTTTGTAATGTCATAAATTAACCTGTTAAACACAGAGGTTGTTTTGTACATCCACAGCTCATAAATGTTGGATATTTTTGGGAGACTGTTGTGCTACTATGTGTACTTAGTTCCTTGGTGTTTCCAATACACAATGAAAAAGTGGTAGTAGGAATTAATATTCAATAACTTTTCATGAACACCAGCAAAACTTCATGAGTGTTCCAAAGCAAGAATTCATCCAAGTGTTTTGTTTGCTCATTTGTTTTTGTTTTTGACTCTCTGTAATCTTCTCTATAAGAATTTTAGAGATGTAAGGCAGAAACAGGAAATGTTCCCAAAATGTTAATGTCTATTTATAGATTAAATAAAAGGCATATCCACAAGCTTGTCAGTTTGTATCATAAACATTTGACACAACTAAAATAAACATTCAATAAAAATAATGCTTTTTTAATGACCAATAAATACAAAAAAAATTACTTTTCATTTTGATTTCAATATCTTAAACTGAGTTTTCAAACTTGAGTACTTAACTAATAAAATCAAAATTCATGCATTCTCATTTTATTTAAACAACTTCAAACATCAAAAAAAGTTCCACAGAAGTGCATCACAATCTGCTGCAGTAATTTTCTTAATTAGTGTCTGTGCAAAGGTAGGATTTATCTGAAAAAAATCTGATCAATGTTATATATTTAAATCAGGTACGAGGAGGATACATGAGATTGTATTTCAGAAATGGTAAAAAAAGCACAGGAATTATGTTACGCTGTTTTCAGCTAAAAAGTACTACTATAAAACCAGAAGGATGTTTGATGTATAAAACAGCTCTGATCTTTAAAGAAGTCTCAGGAAAGCGGGCATTAAAACATTACTGATTTTCAGTGGAATTTGAATGCTACTGCAAAAATCCTACTCCAGTGTATGCAGCTATTAAGCTACCACTTCAATTCATGTTTCCCAATATAAAATGATTGATTACTCTGGTATTTTCTTTAAGTCTATTCTGTTTAAGTGTTCAAAGACATTGCAAATTAAATCTGTTTTTCTGCTATAAAAGAGTACAACTAAAAAACATTGCTCTTGTTATAAAGTTCTGCCCAAGAGGTGATAGTAATACACAATACCAGGCCTGCTTGCACCTGATGGGATGCGCCTTTCTCAGATTTTTATGCAGGAGTTTGTAGAGAGAGATTTTTAAACTAAATTCAAAGAGGAAAAAGGTAAAGCCAGGCTTGCCAGTGATAAACTGTCACTCTAAAACTTGATGAACTGCATGCCAGTGAGTCTTCAGTATGCTCCACATGGTACTGGGTAGACTGAACATTTGAAATATCCTAGGAGTTTACTATAGACCATCCAGCTCCGATGACAATATCAATGAATCAATCATTCTTTAAGGAACAATCTTCATCGGCCACTCCTCTCTTTATGGAAGACTTCAACTTGCCAATATTATCTGAGTACCACAGAGTAGATAAAAGGAGATCCAGGAGATTACTAAAACACTATAATGGGAACTTCTTTACACAGGTACTAAAGGAGCTGACTAGTAAAGCTGGCCTCCTAGGTCTGTTGCTTATAAATAGAGAGGCTCTCATGGGTAAAGTAGTGATTGTTGTCCATCTTGGCCAGTGTAATTTTGAAGTAGTCAAGTTTTAAATCGTTGGTAACAGGAACAAAAGTGCCACCAAAACCTCAACCCTGAACATGGGAACAGCAGACTTCTTCAGGCTGCTCAGAGAACTGGTTAGCAGTATCCCCTGCGAGACTGCTTTGGACAGTATTTGAGTATATCAGTACTGGTTATTTTTTAAGTACCACCTTTAAAGAGTACAGGAGCACGCAATTCCAAAATGTTGGAAATCATGAATGTGCAGCAGAAGGATAGCTTGGCTGAGTAGGGATCTTATAGAACTTAAGCAGAAAAAGAAAGTTTTTGGCCACTGGAAGAAAGGTCAGGCAACACAAGAGGACTGTAGAAATGTTTATCCCTGCATGGAAAAAGAATCGTGTGGACACAGTCTGTGATACTGGACAGTACTGTGAGTGACAATCAACAGGGCTTTTTAAAATATGTCTAAAAGAAAAAGGAGCAACAAAGGACAACGTTGTCCCATTACTTGATAAGATGATCACCTCCCAACTAGGGATGCAGACAAAATAGAGGCATTTAATGCTTTTTTGTTTGCTTTTATCTTCAACACTGATTATCATCTCTGGAGCTCCTAGAGTCCTGAGTTGGAGGACTGTGATAGTAGTAACAGTGAAGTCCTAACCATCCTTGGACTTTTGTGAGATTTACTGCTCCAGCTGAATGCATAAAAGTCTGTTAGAATTCATCTCAGGGGACTTAAAGAACTGGCTAATGCCACTTCAAAACTTAGTTCATTTGTTAGGGTTTTTTTTGTTTGTTTGTTTTTCAGTGGTGGGAATTTGGAGAGGTCTTCATTGACTAGATGCTGCCAAATGCTGCACCATTTGCAGATCAATGCAGATCAATAAAGAAGACCCCTGTAATTATAGGCCTTCCAGTCTCACTTCTGGGTGTTGAAAAAATTATGAAGAATACTCCAGCAGTTATCAAAGCTTTTGAAAGACAATGCAGTCCTTACTCAAAGCCAACAGAAATTCGTAAAGAGAAAGTTCCGCTTAATGAGTTTACTTTCATTTTATGACAAGGTTGTTCACCTGATTGATCATGGGAGCCCAACTGGTGTAATTTTTTAAAATTTCAGTAAAGTTTCTTTTTTTTTCTCACTGTATCCTACCGGATGATATGTTCAATATATAACTGTGATGAAAATATGATGAAAAAGTGAATAATTGGCTGATGAGTGAGGATAAAAGGATTAAAGTAAATGGGGCTACACCAGGCTCACAGTCTGGTGGATATAAACTATTAGTGGGGCTCACAGCACTCCATTTTAGGAACAGTTCTCTGTAACATTTTTCATAAATGACTTGGATACAAAACTTGAGGGCACAGTGCATAAGTCAGCAGATTACACTAAATTGGGAGAAGCTGGTGACTTCCTTGCTGGCAGAGAGTACTACAGAGGGATCTTGACAGACTAGAGGGCTGGACAGTCACCAATCACAATGAAGTTAAAAAAGAGCAATGGCTGGATTCTGAATGTAGCTTGGGGCGACCATGAATGTGTGTACGGACTGGGGTATGGTAGGCTGCTGAGCAGCCCCACAGAAAGAAATCTGGAAGTTGAGCATGCACCAACAACGTGCCCTAGCTGTCAGAAGAGCTAATCATACCCTCGAGTGCATCAGGCACAACATTTCTAAGCGAGTAAAGGATGAGATTGCCCTGCTCTTTTCTGTGCTGGTGTGGTCTCACCTTAAGCACGGTGTGTAGTTTTGGGCACCACAACATAAGGATACAAAACAATTAGCACACAAACGAGGGTGGTGAAGATGGTGAGAGGTCTAGAGGTAAGAGGATCATCTGAAGTTGTTTGGTTTATCCAGCTTTGAGGGAACTGAGGTAATAGCTGATGGCAGCCTACAGCTTCCTCACAAGTGTAATAGAGGGGCAGGTGCTAATCTCTCTGGGGACCAGCATTAGGAACCAAGGGAATGGCACAGAGATGCACCAGGGAAGGGTCAGGCTGCGTGTTTGGAAAAGTTTCTTCACTGGGGCAGTCTCCACAAAGAAGTGGTCATGCCAAGCCTGCCGGAGTTCCAGGAGGATTTGAACAACACATTTGGATATAAAGTCTGAGATTTGGGTAGTCCTGCACAGAGCCAGAAGCTGGATTTCATTGATTATATTTATTGATTATATTTATTTGTCCCTTCTAATTCAGGATATTCTTTAATTCCACCATCCTTTTACTCTGTAGTAAAAATACTTTTGACATATACAGTTTTCAAATTATGTATGTCATTATCTATGTTTTAGTACGCTGAAAACCATTCTTGTTATCATATAGAGCATTCAACAAAACAGATAAATAAGGAGTCTACCTTGAAGAGTTTTTAACAGCAAACTAAATACAGAATTAATTAAAAAGAAAAAAAAAAGCTGTCATTTCTTAGTAAATATGTTAAGCAAACTATGATATGTCTGAACCACTGTGGAGATGGTTAGCAATTTTCTCCTAGGAATAAAAGCATAAAAATGGGAGGTAATTTTTCAGAAGATTTCAATATTAAACAACATTTCAACTTCATCATTTTTTACAGTCCCTCATGCCTGCATGAATCTTATCAGCAGAAAACAATTGTCTACTACTGTACTGTTTATTTACTGTTCAGATAAGTACAGTATACAAAACTCTTCTATGTATACTATAACAGTATCACATGAAAACATGTTGTATCAGTTGCTAAACCACTGATCCCTATAGAACTCTATTATTTTGGTGTAAGACCAATATGTTAAAAGCAGAAACACAGCTTCTGTTAAGAATGAAAACCTGATATATGTATCTATAAATTATTTGCTATCTTATCTCCATATATATAGTTTCCCTAAACAATAACACTTCTTCAATCCTTCATATAATTTTCCTGCTGCAGAGCTACTCATGCATGTACAGTTACACAGCATTGAAGCTGTAATACTCCTCTTAATATTATAAGATACTGAAAAGATAAGATACTGAAAGCACAATATAGAAACTCCCCATTTCATGTCCTTTAGGTTGCTTTGAGAACACAAGTCACAGTAAAGCAGGGCCAACATTAGTTCTCCTGAATTGGAAATTAGATTACATTGATGGATGTTCTTGTGCCCAAAAAGGGCACAATTAGGATGCATGGATCAGGAGCTCAGTTCCTCTTTATATCAGCTTTTACCTTGATAGGAAAATTAGACCTACCTGTAGATAAATTCTGCCTGTAGATGCTAATGCTTTGTCCAGCTGGAATATTTAGGTTGTTATTTGTTTGGGTACTGACAGCTACTGAATTGGATCTCCACATCTTTCTTCCATCATAAAATAATAACAGAGATAGTAATTTTGTTGTAGTTTTTGTAGACTCGTAAACTCAAAATAAGAATGGCTGATTAAAACATTCTAATGCTCACTAGTACTTTTCTAACATACTGAAGTTTACGCTGATCAGAATTGCTATATTAAAACTACAATTTAAAAATATTAAAAATAACGAAAATCTAAACATACACAAAAACTCAACTCCACTAAATATCACCCTGACATTAAAAAATAAATTGAACATTCTCAGAGTCCTTATTTATGGGTTATAAAAATAAAAAAAAAAAATTACAGGAACATTCCTCCCACTCCTTCCCCCCCATTATGGAAAGGAAATACTAATCAGTCATCCTTGCAATGTTTACAGTAGTTTATTGTTCAGAATAGGCTTAGGCTTTTTGTATAACATACTTCTGTTTGGTCCATGAACCCCCAACGCTCCATTTACTGCTATCTTGAGAGAAAATTGCAAGACTTCAAGATCTTCCCTTCTTACATGAATGAGCACCATGTGAATTTTTTGCTTTTGGACCTCTCTAGGCTACAAACTGTTTATTTCTAGATTGCATTCAAATCCTTCCATCATCAAATGAAAAAGAGAAGAGTGGTTTGATTTTTTTTTTTTCACATGCCTCATCTCTAAGGGAAGAAAAAGATATATCACAGTCTCTTCCTTACCTTCTTCTTTCACAGGGGCGAGAGAAAATAGTGGCAAAGTTACAGTTCAATCAGATTTTAAAAAATTAGTGAGGGACCCCAGAAAAGGAAAACAGCGTTTCTGTGTCTTATTCTCTTGGGATATTAAAAGAGAATAATCCTCATTTTGCACTTAGAAATGAGGTAAAGTGAAAAGGATTTCTCAGGTTTCTTCTCACCTTTTGCTTTGTGTATGGCAAAAATAGGGTAAGTAGGTTTCTCTAGTTACAGATGACTCCCACCATGATTTACAAAGCACAATAATATAAGAACAATCAATTACACTTTGCTCATGAATGACCTAATGGTTCTTCTGGGGTCTCATTTGGTTTTGTGGTCCCTAAGTTTAACCTATTTTTGACTTGGAGACATATTACAAACTTTAGTTAATCTAAATCTCACAAAATTTTAACATCATGTCAGTGATGTACAGTACTACAACACAGCAGTTCTTTCAGATTTCAGAATCTAGTTAATCCACTTGTAGTGTCACTTTTCCTGGCAGAACATTATCTTTTTACGAAAAATCATCTGTTTAAAATCATATCATCAATGTATACGTGTTCCCAGTAAAATTTGATCAGTTTAGTAGGATTTATTCACAGTGGAGGAAGACAACTTTTCAAGATACAAAGGCTTGCATAGATCACTGATGATGCTAGAGGGCATGCATACAGAGATGCCATCAATGACATCAGAGGAAACATTTTTCTTAGACAATATAACTAATTTCAAGCAATCACAAGACTACTTTCTTCACAAGTCAGATGAGCATATAAAAAGTAAAGGGCAGAATACATATAAACCTGTAATACTATTTCTCTAAGGTCTGCAGCTACTATATTTTTCTTTCACAAGCCTATAAATTTCCAAAGCTGTCTACAATAATAGCTGTCTGATACTTTAAAGATGCAGTGGATGTCTCAAACTTGGATGACAGACCATTTACAAAAATTGCTTTTAGTAATATTCTACAACTACCGTAGAAACTTAGAGATATTTTTCTGGAAAAGCTCATTTATTTCTGATTATTTTTGACACTTTCATATGTACAAGTTTAAAAAAAAAAAAAAAAAAAAAAAAACAGGTGAAAAGTAAAGGTTCTACTTAAGAAATGAAACAAGGATGGTAATACTCCTCTTTTATTTTATTTTTTTTTTCTGACTTCACAGGAGAGCTCAAATTTCTAAATCCCTTGTTTAAAAATCCAGTTTAAAAAGTTGTTTGCTTAGAACAATGCTCCAATGAAAAGACAAGCTTTTTGGGAACTCACACCACATGGGGAAGTCTTGACATTCTCAGTTTACTTCTCACTTATAAGATCATAAAGCACTAGGCAAGAAAATGTACACTTTGAATAATGTATGTCAATCACAGAATCGTAGAATTACTCAGGTTGGAAAAGACTTGTAAGATCATCAAGTCCAACTGCAACCTAACCATGCTACCCTAACTCAAACAACCCCCCACTAAATCATGTCCCTGAGCACCACATGCAAGCAGTTCTTAAACACATCCAGGGATGGTGACTCAACCACCTCCCTGGGAGATGTATGCCAGTGTTTAACAACCCTTTCAGTAAAGAAGTTTTTCCTGATATCCAACCTAAACTTACCCTGCCTCAACTTGAGACCATTTCCCCTCATCCGGTCACCAGTCAAAATCAGTGTTAGAGCATTCTTCCTATTGCTTTAGTAAACCAGTATTTTTGCAAATAGCCTATGAATTAAATACATTCACAGTTACAGGAGGTTTTAGTAAGCTGTAGTTCTTTAGATGATCTTAATTGTTGTAACAGGTCCTTTGAAAGGGAATAAACTATTTCCTTTAAACTTCAATGAACTAAACTTATTTTTGGCCATGTATTAATAAATAAATAAATAAATACACTTCTACTTCATCATCCAGTGCCTTTTAAGAACCTTAAGTTTCTCACTAAGAAACTAGTACAGAAATATCTTGACTTCTGAAAAGAAAAAGAAAAAAAACATGAATTCATTTTATCTCTCTTGAAACAAAATATGTACATCAAAGTAATTCTAGAAACTTTTCCAGTTCTCTGGCAACATACTGACAACATGATAATTCAGCCACTTTTGTAATCACAATGTCACTACAGTAAATATATATGATATCTATAATAATTTATGTCCCATCATATATAGTATATGTAAGATCTATATAGTGTGTGTATTCTCAAGACAAAATTGAGAAAGACTCTTGATTTAGCTTCAAGAGATCCTTACCTTCTTTCTTTTTTTGAAGAAACAGACTGTCACCAAGATAATATGGGGAGCTTCTTTTATATTTTGAGGGAAAAAAAAACAAAAAACAAAACAAAACAAAACAAAACAAAACAAAACAAAAAAACACTCCTTGTATGTTCTTTGTTTAAAAAGTGAAGTAAGTGGGAGTTGACAGATGAAGACCTAAATTGATCATGTCATATGGATGTTCAAGAGAATAGAAATTTTGGCAAATTATTGTGTGACATTTAATACTAATTTACTTCTTAAATATTAAAACTAAATTCATCTCCGACATAGCCTATTAACAGGAATGAGCTGTTTCTATTTCTAAAAATGTTCACATGAAATATTTTCAATTTAATGGCTGCTTAAAATAATTTCCATTAAGACTGTAACCACAACCTACACTAAACGTTTAATTAACTACAGAAGCAGTCAATTAGAAGTATGAAATTAAAGAAATAGTTATTCACTCCCATAATTGCAATCTTGTTTTTATAAGATACATGATGTAGTTAATGATTTTAATCTATTCTTGCTCTAGCCATGATACCTATAAGGTATATTTGAGATTACATGCGAAGCATATTAATAAATACTATTTATGGTTATTGTTAGATATCTCAGTAATTCAATGCAATTTGAATGTACAGCTTTTGTACTGGTGTGGACTTATTTTCATGCTTTATCAATTATTGTATGGAAATAAGTTTTCATTAAGAAAAACATTATTTGGAGACAGGTTTTGATTAACAGCAGCATACTTTATTTAAAATATATGTACTTTATTGCCTGATCTCTTTTAAAAGGAAGCTGTTTACAAAACAAACATACACCCCCTAAAGATCAACAGCAACACCAACAACAAAATTGTTTGTTTGTTTTGCCAGGAGAGTCAGTTATTACAATAACAAACAAAACTAAACTAAACAAAGAAAAACATTTCTGAAAATTTCTAAGAAGTGTTTCTGTTCAAAAAAGTAAACTTTGAAAGAAAAAATAATAAAGCATGGCTCTGTCTTTTAATGAGCAGTCAAAGAAAGAAAAAAATATTTAGTTATTATAATCAGTTATTATAGTTAATAGTTATTATTTTTCAGTTAAAATGAAGGTGAAATATTGTAGAAAAACTGAGTACTTTTTGAATTGAATCACAGCATTGGAACAGTATTTCTAATTTAAATTTGTGACAGTGAATGTTTGGAGTCTTGTTTTTGTGAATATGTAGGGAAATAGTATGTTGGTTGCTCCAAAGTTAATGCCTCTTGCTTATTTCCACAATAACACTATGTAATAGAACACATTCTCAGCTACAAAATACTTTTACAAAATATTTTTCAGCACAGCACCATTTCTACAATAATGCCCTTTAGCTATATGCTTTCATGTCTCACTTATAAAAAATTACGCTAGTGGAGAATACCCACTGTGGCTGATGCCACTGCTGAAATGCATCACTCATTGTGCTCACATGCACTGTTTAGTCTCCATAAACATTCAGTAAGCATCAACGAATGTCAAGGGGAACATTTTTTTTTCCTCATGGAGGAATTCATTTACACATTCCCTTCATACACATTTACATGTGAGACAGCATTTTGTCAGACTGCCTCTCTGCTGCCATCTGTTGCACAGCAACAAAATTTATTGGCATATCTGTGGAAAAGTTAAATATCTACTGCCATACCACCAACATCCCCTTTTAATTTTGTGGGCCAACATAATGAAGTGGGAGGCATTCATTTCCGAGTAGCCCTCATAAATATCACTATGGTTCAGAAATGTGCACTAAATTTTCTATTTACAATATTAACAATATACTTTAAAATTTTAAGTGAAATGTTATATATGTTCATTATTTTTTTTTCATTACTATTAATCTTTGAGGATAAAGTATTACTATTGATCTTTATTTCAGTAATCATTAATGGACTATCCCTGTTATGACTCTCAGATTGTTTACTTCATATGCTCAATTTCCAATTCCACTAAGGGTGGAAAAATCATAGGATCCAAATTATACTAGACAGGAGTTCTGAAAAAGGCAATTTTATAATAGTATAGAGACAAAGCAGGTCACTTTAGCACCCTATAAAGGATAACTAAGGACTATTCCATAAAAGAAAATTATATTAATGAGGATTCCACCATACTTTCCGGCAAGTCAATTTGCTGATTTTTTTTTTATTATTATTATTTATTTTGTTTTTTTAATGCATCCCTTCAGATTGCAGGCAGAGGTGAGAGACAGTATAACAAATGTAAATAATGTAAATATGAAGATCTTAGCTGATGGATTGATCAAAAATGTAAAAAGAAAAATCACAGTGGTATTTGCAGTAGAAAATTCTCAATTACGATTCAATAATGCTGTTCATCTGCAGTTTCATGAAGTTAAGAATAGGATAAAATCTGTTCTCTTTGCTATTTAATTTTCAAAGAAAACAACAGGAATTACATCCAAGCATATTATTTTTAATACAAAACTTCTAAATAATTTACACAAGTTATATCTTGCTGATGAAGAGTTCAACAGAGTGGTGGAGTGGTACAGTGTTAAGCCAAAAAAAAAGAGTTATTCTGAATTTAAAATGGATTTGGTTTTCCCATCAGTGAACAAAAATTGCTGTATCCCATTATGAGGTACCTGTATTATACTGTTTTACTTTGAGAAGCTTAAAAAGTATTAGCAGGAGACATAGGAGCTCCTCACCTAATTTTAGGAAAATTACAGTTACTCCCATTTTAATATTAGTATATATTTTATGTAGCTGCAGCTTCCATGTGAATATTCTATGTGTGACTTATAACAACGCTTAGTGTAGCTGTTATATCTATGAGCATTTTCTTGTATTTGTGAATCAAATAACATAAAGGAGTGTAAAATATTGTATATTGAATAATAGATAGTAAGTACTTGTAATACTTGTGCTTTAATGTAATTTTGAATAATTATCCAGTCTTCCATTACTTTAATTACTTTTTTTTTCACCTTTCTGATTAGACAGCTTGTTTGATGACTTATTCCACACTTGAGCTGTGAAGTGTGTTGATAATAAGACTCTGTAATGAGAAATAGAATGTAAAACTGAAGAGTGACTCTCATGCAGAATTAAGGAAAAGACTCCAGATTCAAGTTGACCAAAATAAATAAATTAATTTTTAAATAAAATAAAGTAATAAAAAAAAAAACAGCTGTAGCTTTACATAACTCATATCTGACATTAGTTTAAAGTAATTATTACCATATTGTGAAAGTCTGCAATGAAAAAAAAAAAACATCGCTCTACAAGCATAAACATGTTCAAAATAGCAAATGAAGCTCTATGTTCTCTCTTATGTACAGGTTAATACTACAGATTTTGTAGACTGATGCTGCACATGTAAGTGATTTCCAAGTGAGTGCAAAGATGATTAATTTTTAATTGTTATCAGGAATCTTATTTATCTTTGATCATAAAATAAACTCACTTGGAAAGCTGTTACTATAATGAAATTATATTCCAGACATTCCTCTAGAAAACTATGCTTCAATGACATAAATGACAGCTACAAATGTATTATCAACAGGCAGAAAACAAAAAAGACAAAGAAAATAAGGCCAGTTTTACTGAAACTGTCAGTTTCAAACACTCAGTTGAAGTTGTAGATGATAAAATGAGGAAGAAACCAGGTAGCTTTTATAAAGGAAATAGATGTGTCATAAATTTAACAGACTGCTCTTAAAGAGTCCATAAACTTACAGGCAAGAGATACACCTTGACAGTATAACATATTGGGGCTTCTGAGAGTTATTCAAAGAGGTCTGTATCTAGGATGCCTTGAAGGAAGTGAAATGTCCCAGAACAAGGTTGAAGACTCTTATATAAATAACCAGCCCATTAAGGAACAGAAGACATAATACAGGAATAAACTGTAATTTTTGACCATTGTCACTGATGCTGATTTTGTTGGTATTTTTTCTGTTTAATATTCTCAGAAATTATTCACAAAAAGAGAGTGGATTGTTTAGTGAAGAAATGATAGATGTATTCAAGTATATAGAGCACTGAAGATAAGATAGGGCTTGCAGAAGAAACTCAAATTACTGTATGATAAAATCCAAGACATTATATTCAACATACATAAATATAAAATAACACACATGGATGTTTGCACTAATGATGAAATACCTGCTATCGCCTACTCTGAGGCATTGTTATAGTTCTGTAACTGCTCAGCTCACTGCTCAGAGGTGATCAAGAACATAAATCAAATGGTGAGAATTGTCAGGAAAGGAATATTTGTGAACAAAATGTGCAATGTTTGTAATTGTGATATAGACACATTCAATTTCCATCATATCTTTCTCAAAGGCAGTACAGTTAACCTCAACAAGGTATAGAGAATTCCAAAAGCTTCTACAGTGAAGTGAAATAGCTTCTGTTCAGGTAACAAGTAGGCCAAAATTTAGAAGCTAAGACCAACAAGGAGGGAATAGAATGCAAAGTGAAAATGCAGGATAAATTTAAAAAAAAAAAAAAATCTAGGAATTTCTAAAAATAGTAATAATAAAATAAAAAAAGAATAAAAAATAAAATAGTGAGGGGACAAAATGTAAGAGATTGAAGAAAAAGACTGCAATTTCAAGAGTTTTATTTGGTTGACTGGATGTGGAATATGAATGCTGTCCTTTTCCTACATATTTTAATTCAGAGAACACAATGACAAGCTTAAAACATCAACCACTATATATATGTATATAATATGTAATTTATTTAATATGTATTATAAATATTAAATATAATTATGTATATATAGTAAAGAAATATATAATCTATAAATTGTGTGTATAAATTATATAATATTTTATATTTTATGAATATATGAATCAAAGTAAGTCTAATATATTGAGTTAATTTTAATTTATTAAATATTATTTTATTAATTTTATTACAATTACTATGATTTATATAATACAATATTATACGTTTATGAATATACAATTTATATTTTTAAAATATGTAATCACCTATTTTAGGATTTGTTAGTGAAGTTAGAAGAATATTAGCAGCAGTCTTCAGGTCATCTCAAATGTACAGAATTTTAATTCATGTATGATTCATGCATTTGTTATAGCTGAGGTGCAAATGGCAACTGCAGGGAAAGAAGTACAAAATCAAGGAATATACACAGTTAAAAGTACAACTGAAGTAGCATCTGTAAAAAGCACCAACTATTCACAACAGAGAAAGCATTTTATCATTACTCTATCTTCAAAAATGAAGCACAGAAACCTCAGTGTAAAAAAATATATTAAAATAATAATAATAAATCTTAAAAATACAAGTAGTCTGAAAGCCCTGAAGAAGTTTTTAAAAGTTCAAGGGGGGGGGAGTTCTCTTTGTTTAGTTGTTTCTAATATTTAGTGATTTACTCAAGAGAGCACAAATGTGAATATATGCAGAACACTGTGCAGATAGCTAGTGTGTTCACTCCATCTCTTCTATATGGTGGTGCTGTGCCTTTCTATCAGTTCTCTTTCTTTCTCAGCAAAATCTCTCATCAGCTCTATCATGTTCTGGATACCTTTGTATTCAATAAATTTGTATTTTCTGATGAAAGAAAAACAACCTCACTAAAATGATTCCCAGGTTCTACTTGTGAAGAGTACAAGCAACAGCATTGTCTGTCTAAATATTGCAAAGTCATTTTTTTTTTTTTTCTGAATGTCTGAAGTTTTCTGTCCTAACACTGTTGTCTAAAGATAGACATGATTGTTCTCATATATACATTTTAATCTTTGTGCCATTACAAATTAACACCATTTACAAAATTACTAAATTACTCTAGGAAAAAATTAACCAACCAAACAAACAAAAAACCAAACATATTTGCCATGAGTAACCAAATACATTAAACTTTAGTGCTTTAACAAGGTCTAGCTGAACTTGTAGGTGGAGCTGAATTCTGAAGTCTGAACACACTTATGTACTGCTATGATAATCGCTGTAAATTTAAGAACTATACTCATCTCATGAGATTTATGATGAAACATTTAATTCTGGGAAAGAAGCATGCTTCTGGGTTATCTACAAACACCTATTTAGTACTATCTAAACAACAAAAAACAACTCTCTGTGTAAAGCCAAATCTGAGAATCAAGCTTCCCAATTAAAATTAACCATCAGAAATCATTATGTTAGTCAGTAATAATCTGCTTATAAACACCTGCGACATGGGTCTATTAATGTTTGTCTTTCTTAAATGAACAATAAACTCAAATCCAACAGTCCCTCACTGTATTAATTCTTCATGTTGTAGTTTGGTCTCTCAAAGATGTCATATACAAAAAGATTGAAATATTGCTTTCTGGAAAGAGGACAACACTTACTGTGTGTTGAATAGCACAGCATTTTCATAAAACCTGATAAAATCACCACAGAGGAAAAAAATATAAAATAATAATAATAAAAATGTAATCTATCTGTTCAGTGGAAATAAGCTGCACTTCTTTATGATTTTAAAAGTTTAATTCTCAGCCAAAGATCTTCCCTACAATTCATTTTCAAAAAAGCATACGCACAGCCACTAGAAATGTCTCTTTAGTCACTTGCTAACACCTCAATATCTGTAAGACAAATATTTAAGCAAAGAATTAGTGGTATATTCATCTGCTTTTATATTTGGGGGTGTCACAATCTAAAAATTCCAAAGAGAAATTAAATAATATATAGAATTTTGTCTCTAAGGAGAAAAAAAGTGCCTATGTGATAATTTCAGAATGTATTGACACACACATCATGATAATCTGTCATTAAATTTAGTGCAAAATATTGTTAATATTCAAGACAAACTATTTCTCTGTTTTTCTAAATGAGATTTCATATTTTTCCACTTTTGTATTCACTAGACATATTATCATCCTAGACATACAACCTACACTAAACTTCTTAGAATCATAGAATGGTAGAATGGTTTAGGTTGGAAGGGAACTTCAAGATTATCTAGTTTCAGCTCCCTTGTTATAGGCAGGGACACCTCCTACTAAATCAGTTTGCCCAAAGCCCCAGGCTTCCAGGGAGGGGGCCTCCACAACTTTACTGGACAACCTGTTCAAGTGTCTCACCACCCTCACAATAAAGAATTTCCTCCTAATATCTAGTCTAAATCTACCCTTTTCCAGTTTAAAATCATTTCTTGTTATCCAGTCACTACATGTCCCTCTAAAATGTTCCTTCTCAGCTTTCCTGTAGGCCCCCTTCAGGTACGCCTGGAGCCTTTTGTTCAAGCTGAAGAGGTCCAACTCTCTCAGCCTGTCCCCAGAGGGGAGGTGTTCCTGCCCACTGATCATCTTTATGGCCCTCCTCTGGAACTGCTTCAACAGCTTGATGTTCTTGTGTTAGGGGACCCAGAACGGGATACAGTACTCCATATGGGGTCTCACAAGAGCAGAGTGAATTGGTTAGAATGACCTCCCTCAACTTGCTGGTCATGCGTCTCTTGATGTAGCCTGGGATGTTGTTGGCCTGGGCTGGAAGCACTCATTACTTGGTCATGTTGAGTCTTTCATCAACACCCCCAATCCTTCTCCTTAAAGAGAGCTGCATCTGAAAAGCTTTCATTCAGGTTTCCATCAGATTTTTTTACATTGGTAGCATTCTGAATCTTTTGCATGGTAATTTTCTGAAGAAAGCGATTTGTTCAGAAAACAGTCACATAGTATTTTCTACATAGACTTAAGAAATTTCTAAAATTGACATATAAATCTGTAGTGTCTTGCATCAGTCCCCTGGACAAAGTCTCTCACATTATTAGTTCAGTGACTGTGCTCTTTGAATCAGCACAGCAGTTCTTCATCCCCTGCAACAGTATAATCCTCCTCCTCCAGTGTTTGAAGTATGGTATCTGCAATATTTAGGTTCAGTTTCATTGCTAGAGCATGTATTGCTCTCCACTCTCCCTCGCATATCTGTGTTCAGTCCCTCAGGAATGAGCAATACTTCTAGCTTGAGACAGAACTGACAGTTCTTCCATAATCCTCTGTAAACTAGCTGTGCTTCAAAACAGAGAAAGTACAAGAACGCAGACAGCAGAGGTTTAATTCCAAGGCAGTGCTTAGTTTTGAAATTGGACTCCTTCCCTATAACTGAATTACTGCGGTTTTCCAAGCTGCATCAAACAGACTACGCAATACTACTTAGAAAGACCGATGGCTCTTTGTCACTATATATTTATATGTATACATTTTACATAGTTTTGCAGTGCTTTCTACATATTGATGAACATGCTACGTCAGTGATCAGAAAACTATAATAATATAATGAACTTTTTTAGTTTAACAAAATGCAAGTTAATTTTGTCCCTTGGATTTTGTTCTCCACTGTTCTTTCAACTGTTGATTTATATATACCTTTCAAGGTAAAAAATTTGCATGTTTCCACTGAGAAATTTAATTTTCAATTCAAGGTTGACTCAAGGACAGTACCCAAAATGGGAAGTTGTAGGGGCAAACATTATATTTATCTGATATTTTGCAGACTGTAAAGTTTTGAAGTGAAAATTATGGGTTATTACTTTTCCTTGATTGTTAACTAGCAAGAAATTTTGATTTAATAGCACTCTTGCTATCTGAAAAGGTACACTCTAAATTAACTTCCAGACTTTCAAGTGAGGCCTTTTATTTGTGTTGATTTCTGTCATATGGATGATGTAGTTAGTCTGAGGTAGTAAAATGATTATTTTTGGCCAGTGAGAGAAATTCCTGTAATTTCTTTCTCCCTAGTTGCTATAATCTACCATCTAGCTTCTCTGATGAGTAAGAGATGGGAGTTCATTAATATCATGGGAATCCTCATTGTGAATCCAGACACAACTTCGAACTGGACACAATTTCAACTGATGTCATTTCAGTTTCACTATATGAAAAGTATAAACGTCTAAGATTTAAACAAGCTGTGGTGGTATGTTTCTTTTTATGACTAGTATCTATCCTTAAGTTTTGACAGTGAATTCACTTAACTCTGTTTGAATTGCTCCATTTTCAAATACTACAACACTGTTCAAAAAATGTGTTGCAGAATTTCTCTTTCACTCCCTGTAGTCTTCCATAACCACATGGCATCCAACAGAAACTATTGGATCTACTGTTGATTCTTTTCATACAAAAACAGTGGAAAACATATGTACTATGTTAGGATCAAAAGTCATGGAGATGACACACTATCAAGGCAATGAATTTCTGATTTTTTGTATCCTGCCCGCATTTCAGTTCTGTATTTAAAGGGGAATGGATCTTGCTCCAGGCATACATTCTTAGCTCAATTAGCCTTTTTCAAATGTCTTTATTCATCTTTCCTTTCAGCTTACACCACTTTTCTAGCTGCAGACAGTTTAGATCACAGATAACTGAATAGTCACATGATTTAAAGCTTCCCTCTGGTAGATTTTAGACACTAAGCCCACTTAGGCATACTCTATTTTAGTCTGAACATTTCTTAGCTAAGCATAAATTTGTATACCAGATGCTGTCTTATAATTAACACATGGGGATTTGGGAGCTGTAGACTTTTCTGGTTACAAACTTTCCATCAAATCGACATCTGTGATATTTGCTTTTAACTTGCTTTCAATACATTTACATAATCTGTTCGATATAAGAAGAGATCATAAACCTTCCTCACATATTTAGAAATAGATTCCACAGAGAGATTTAAAACCAAATCAAGGTATGGTTTTAGCTTCTCTTTTACAATGACAGATATTTTAAAACTCCTATAATCAAAGCTTTACACTACAAAAGTAAATTTTGTTTCTTCCCAAGGGGAAAGTAGAAAAATAAAATTCAATTTACTCAGGAAAGACAGTACATAAGAAAGCCTTTAAGAAATTTTAAGAAAATTATAACCTTTCTCTGTTGTCTAAACATTGTTATTTTGTATTTCAGCATTTTTGGTTGTGAGTATTTCAATAGAGTCTTTTAAGAAGATTGATATAGGCACAGCGTATTTGTGTATGAATTTGTGAGCAATTAACCTGGTTTTTACCTCAGTGCCAAGGTGCTCTACTCCAGCCCTTACAACTGCTATTTGCAGAAGGGCAGTTTCAATCTCTTCTCTCTAAAGGACACAAGCAGCTCTTCCTTAGAACACTTGCCAGGGCCATCCAGTAAATCAAAATGATCATAGCAAGGGGAAAGGTTGTCTCTGAAAGGTCCCAGGAAATACAAGTATAAGACAGCCTGAGGCTTTTTCCTTTCTCTCTTCCTCTTCTTTCTCCCTGTTTTTAATACGCTCCCTGAATCACTGCTAACGAATCAGCATTCTACTTTCTGCCCTGGATTCAAGAGACCAAATCTTTCTAAAGAGTTAGAACACTTTTCTCCAAGTACTTCAAAGTAGGCATTATGGTCTTAGAGTTCATTCTATTCCACAAACTTTTCCATTAAGATCCGAACCCCCCACTGACTAATACCTTTTCATTGTAACTCTGAACTATGGGCTGTACCTTAGAACTCATCTCTACAGATCTCAGGATCAAATATTAGGATAACATCTCTATATCAAAGGGGATTGTAGGTTATTAAAAATTAAAATTTCCCAAGCAATATGAGGAAAGTTGTGCACAAATGGCTATCAAATATAATAAATTAATACTTTCATAATTATAAGGATGTTGCCTTTAATTAATAAATAATAACAACAAAATAGAACATTGAAGATACTTTTCCATTCTGCTCCAAGCCAAGTAATGAAATAAACAAGACAAATGAATTGAATTACTTGTACAAGATAACAAATATGAAAGAACAAAACTGATTTTGATTCAGGACAACACTGTAAAATTATCTTCCACTAATTCCTATCAAAATCTATTTTGATTAAAGTTTCCCAGCTACCTGACAGAATACTTTACTCTCAGCATCTTCTACCACCAGATATAAAAATTAATTTGTATTTGTAATAGCAGATCGCTATGCTATTATAATGACAGATGAACTTCAAACTAGATTTCTGTTTCTGAGTAACTTGATTCACAGTGATGATTCTCACTGATACAAAGAAAAAGAATATTAATGTGAAGACATACTATTTCTATTTGATGGAACAACTTGTTCTGGATGCCATTTACAGGCAATTTGAAGAGAAGAAGGTTATCAGGAATATTCAACATTGATTCAGCAAGGGGAGATTGTGCTTGATCAACCTGATAGCCTTCTATGATGTCATCACTCGCAGGTTAGATGTGGGGACGGCAGTGAATGTTGTGTAGCTTGACTTCAGCAAGGCATTTGTCACTGTCTCCCACAACATCCTGTCACAGAGCTAACTAGATCAATCAATGCCAGTGACAGGGGGAGCAGCAGGACACTGCCCTCCCTTCCTCCTTACCCCCTTCCTTCCCACCCACCCCTGCCGCACAAAATGGGAAGGAAAAGGGGTAGGGAGATGGGAGCTGGGTTCAAGGAAAGAAAAAAACAGCGGCAGTGATCTATGGAGGAAAACTATGATATTGAAATGCAAGATAACACAATATCATACAGCCTAATTGAAATTAAGACTAATCAAAATAAAAGAGAGAGAGTTCCTGAGACTGAGTCAAACCTGAAAAGCTTGGTACGGCTAGGAAAGCACCCTCCAACACTCCCTGCAAGGCAGTAAGAGACTGCCCAACCACAAAAGGCCAGATCCCATAACTTCTGCAATGTACAGGGACAGCCTGGAATTGGAGCACTGACACTTTAACTCCCAGTGCACTCCATGATGTTATGATGTGGAATATTGGAAACCAAAAATCATGAAACCATGACTCGTCCTTGTAATGAAGTTCAAAAAGTGTGAGATAGACGTGTGGATGGTGAGATGGGTTGAGAATTGGCTGACTGTCAGAGTTCAGAGAGTTGTGATCAGTGGTATAGAGTCTAGGCCTGTAACTAGCAATTCCCCAGGCATTGGTGCTGGGTTCAGTCTTGTTCAATATCTTCATAGATAACCTGGATGAAACGATTGTGTCCACTCTTAACAAGTTTGTTGATGATACAAAAGTGGGAGGAGTGGCTAACACACCAGAAGAAGGCTGTGCTAACTTTCAACAAGACCTTGATAGAGAATTGGATGGAGAGGAACATGACGAGGTTCAACAAAGGCAAATGTGGAGCCCTGCACCTGAAGAGAAATAATGGCATATATCAGTACAGGATAGGGGATAACCTGTTGCAGAGGAGTTCTGCAGAGAAAGGCCTAGGTGCCCTGGTGGATGAATGAACATGAGCAGTAGCATGTGACACGAAGGCCAGTAGTATCCTGGCGTGCATTAAAAAGTATGTGTCCAGGTTGACAGAGGTAATCTTCTGCCTCTGCTCCAGCCTGGTGAAGTCACATGTGGAACACAATGTCTTGTTCCGAGCTCCCCAGTTTAAATGGACAGGGATCTTCTAGAAAAAAAATCCAGCAGGGTATCATAAAAAGCCTAGTGCATCTTCCATATGAGGACAGGTGGACTAACGTGGGTCTGTTCAACCCATGTTAGAAGAGAAGAGAAGACTGAAAGGTGATCTGATAAATATTTATAAAAATCTAAAGTGTGGGAGGCAAATGGATGAAGCCAGACTCTTTTCAGTGATGTGTACTGATAGAACAAGGAGGAATGGCCAAAAACTGAAACATAAGAAGTTCAACACAAATATGTGGAAGATCTTCCTTTACACTGTGAGTGACAAAACACTGAAACAGGCTACCCTGAGAGACTGTGGAGTTTAATTCTTGAAGATGTTCAATACCTATCTGTGTGACTTAAAGGGAACCTCCTTTAGCAGGGGGGTTGGACTTGATGATCCTTAGACGTCCCTTCAAACCTCTGCAATTCTGGGATTTCATGATTCTCTGTGATTCTACTAGGAAAGTTAGGGACCACTTGCTGGCATTAAAAATGAATTTCTTTAAGAAACACAGAATCATGTCATATTGTCCGACTGAAGAAATGAAATACATGTGTGAGAGATGGACATTTCAGGAAGTGTGATGTCAGAGGAAGAGCACTGACATACCTCAAACTGATGCTCCACAAAAGGGATCAGAGCAAGGTGGGGATCACCATGGGATATCTTGAGATAGAAAACCATGGAGCATAGAAAGAGATGCTGACATGAAACTTTCAAGGGCATGTGATCTGAATCCTGATGTGCTTATTTTAAAGATACAGCACCTTCCATTTGTGACAATTACATTTACCTAATGCTTACACAGGTTTTCTCCCTTTGACTAATTAAAAGGGAAGTCATAATTCAGTAGAAAATTCACCAAACACATTCCTGAGTTTGTACGCAAATTCACACAATCAGTACTGGCTGGTTATTCATGCCTAGGTTGTGTTGTTGTTGTTGTTGTTGTTGAAGTGTCTTGGCAAAGAAACAGCTAGTCTAAAAATACTGGAATTCGGAGTACCTTTGCATTATAACCAACATAGCATTAAAAACAGATTAAGGATCAGCAAGTAGTAAAGGTCAGATGCTTTCCTAGCTCCTTTAGTCAGTAACTAGTGCTTTTTTTTTAAATAAAGCTGCACATTAAAGGATATTTGAAAGCACGTAAATTACCTCAGCTGCTGAAAATGTGGCAAGTGCACTTTGCTTTACATATGCTTCATAATTTAGGATATCCAACTGAGCTTCACTGACCTACAATTTCTTCATGAGTTAATTTCATTTTCTTTAGTACCAATGAAAATAAAATTGTGCATCATTTTATTTTTCTTGTAAGTCATTAAAAATACAGCTAAAATAAAGTACATAAAAACATGGAAGTATGTGTTTAATTCTTTTTTTATGCTCAAAAATCAGCAGTGTATATAGTTCAATATATGGTTTTCTCTATTAAAATATAAAAAATAATCAGCATTAAAACTGTGTTGGTAGAATGACATAAATTAGAAAAAGAAATAAAAACAATGGGTAAAGGAAAGGAGAAAACAATACACCATTTCTAAAGTTCTTTGTACAAAGGTTTTTCATAATTTGCCTTTAATTTACTGTTAAACTACATTATAGAGCATTTAGTGAAATGAAATAATCCAGATTGCCAAGTAAGTTTCAAAAAGAGTACCAGGGAAATTAGGAAATAAAAATAGCCTGGATTTCATTAAATTAAATAGAATTTTCACTAATCTTCATCAGGCATTAGAGACCAAACTGATAAAGAAATATTATTTAATTAAGACTAAACTTTGGATCAAGGAGGGAAAAAAAAAAAAAAAAAGAAAGAAAGAAACAAAACATACACACAGAAAAACCTCAAAACAAAGATAAAGTTTTCTTAATATTAGGGTACATTTGAATGAAAAACAAATATTGCACAGACTTGTGCAGGTAACACAATTGCCTTGAATATTACAAGATACTACTGAACCCTCAGTAAGTTTGCAGATGACAACAAGCAGAGAGGAAGTGTTGATCTGCCTGGAGGTAGGAAGGCCTGTCAGAGGGATCTGGACAATCTGGATCCCTGAGCTAAGGCCAAGGGTCAGGTCCTGCACTTTGACCACAACAATTCCAGGCAATGCTACAGGACTGGGGCAGATTGGCTGGATGACTGGATTGGGGGTGCTGGTAGATGCTGAAGTAATCATGAGCCAGCAGTACCCAGGTAGATAAGAAGGCCAATGGCATCCTGCCTTGCATCAGAAACAGTGTTGCTAGAAGAAGAAAGGAATTGTACTTCTGTACTTAGCTATATTGAGGCCACATGTCAAGTAGTGTGTTCAGTTTTTGGCCCTTCACTACAAGAAAGTTGTCAAGGCCCTGGAGCTGGCCCAGAGATGGACAATGAAGCTGCTGAGGTATCTGAAGCACAGTTCTTAAGAGGAGTGGCTGAAGGAACTGGGATTGTTAAGCCTGGAGAAAGCTGAAAGCTCAGGGGAGATCTTATTGCTCTCTACAATTACCTGTAAGAAGGTTGTGGTGAGGTGGTGATAAGCATCTTCTCCTGAACCATCCCTGGAAGTGTTCAAGATCTTGTATGAAGGGACGTGGTTTCATCAGGAAATACTGGTCATATGTGGACAGTTATTTCTACAGAATTTCTCCAACCTTGGTGATTCTATGATTCTAAGATAGTAAATAGTTCAGAGTCCTACCTATGAAAACTGTGCACAAACCAAGACTAGGAAGAAACAAGGACTCAAGTAAAGAGAAATCAGTGTTGCTTATTCAAAGGTCTGCTGAGCTATTAAGATTGGCTGACATTACACTGTCCAGGTACTCAGTCTTCATTTAAATATTATTCATTCGTATTTTACCTATTATTATTCTGCAGAATGCTCACCATGTAGTTAGTATTTATTTCTTTCATTTCAGTTTTATGGGATTAAAGAGCATGTAGTAAAAAGCCTCTTGAAAGCCCAGCTCAGTTGCAGAGTGATCTAGTTCTGATTTTAAAAGTTCTAAATGTGCCGCGGGAAGCATCATTACAGATATGTTTCAAAGATGTTTCCCCACTTTCAGATGTTGTCAGTTTCCTTATTTGTCTGCCTGCAAACTTTGAAAATCCTCACATGCTGTAATCCATGACTGTTGAGATAAGCTACAGATATAGAATTTTTGCCTAGCTGTTTTTCAGAAACTTGTGTTACTCTGAGGTCACTGGAAATCATTAATGATTACAGCATGGCTTGCTGCTACAACTGCCAATATAGAGTATACTTCAGATTATTAATCTTCAACTTAGAGTTTAAGTATGGAATTGTTTGAACAGTTGAGTTTGCTTTGGACAAAGTGCAGTTACAGGATTGGTGAAGGAAGAAGGCATACTGTTTTTTTCATGGGAGGATATTTCAATAGTCCTCACCAAAACTTTCAATTCTTACCTTAAAGACATGAGAGCTAATGAGTAAATAATGGCATTGAATTACTCTTAATCTACAAGAAAAAAGACCACTCCAAAATAAAGCTGTTGACAGAACAGAAGAAAATGCCTTGCCCGATTTGATACAAAGTCACATATTTTAGAATGGGCTATACAACTAACATTAACTCCTATCTGGTTTTAATTGGCCACTAAGAATAATTTTATATCTTTATTTGAATTTTGTAAGTATACAAAGAAAAAAAAACATTTCATTAACTGTAAGTTTACACATGTGTAGCTGTAGAATATTTAGACTTACAAAAAAATGTTTTGAATTTTTGTAGGTTTTTAAGGCTGATATTTAAGCACACATGCAGTTTACCCAGTATTCCATGCAGTCTATGTAATATATATATATATATATATATATATATATATATATATATTGTAGACAATGCTAATTGCAGTAGGATTCAAACTGATGCATGCAGTAGTGTTTTCAATCTTCATAGAATTTACTATGGAAGCAAGTACCAGAGATAAAGTTATTTTACTCTGTAAAAATAAGTGTTCACATAGACAGAACATTTCTTGGGAAATATATGGAAACAAAGTAGCTGATAATTATCTAAGTCAGCATGGTATTATTGACATTCTGTCAGTTGAGATACATTCTATTGGACTGCTCAGTTCCTGTAGTAATATAACCATTTCAACTGGCAAAATTTAATAGCTAGCTAAAGAATATGTTTTACATTCAGTTGTGATCACATCTGCAAGTTTCCGGCAGGGAATGAAATGAGTGAAATGTAAGTAATGATTACATTTGAAACAATTATTTAAAGTAGGAAGAAATTAACCACTAGTACTTATCTGTTTCTACTTCAAAGTTCTCTGAAGATGCAAGGTCAGTAGCCCAGCAATCATGTGTCACATGACAAAACTGACTTGAATTACCACTTTCTTATATTTTCCTCTGATCTGTGACCGTGAATAGTATGAAATCAAGATGCCACTTGGAAACCAGTGTGACAACCAATGTGTTGTTCTGATAACTGGTTGTGAATGAGCACGTGTGTTATTAAACCACGCAAAACTAGCACAGACCTTTTTCTCTTACAGATAAGGTAGAATACTTTCCTATAATTAAGTCATTTTCCTACTGTCAGTTAACTGAAGTCAACTAATCATTTCTAACAAGAATGCCTGACAGGAGTTTATGCAGGTCCTTTCCACTGAAAATAAGCCATACCTATTTTTTTCACCCCCACAAAGTGTTTAAGACTTCCACGTTTGAAATGTTGAGTGTTCATCAAATAGATTTGGAATTCCATGTAACTGCTTATCAATGGTTCTGGGCAAGTTAAGCCTGGTTCAGTGGCAGGGGAAATCATGGACCCATGCCTCTGGAGACTGGGAAGGGAGAGAAGGTAGGGATATGGACCTAAAAACAAATTCAGAGTAATGAGCTAAGACAGGAAACTAATTTACTAAATATGATAGCAGAATCTGAGATAATATAATAAAATATAATTGGAATTGAAGGTAGTAAATTAAATAAATGAGTGTTCAGAATTGAAAGACTTGCTTTAATGCTGAAGGTGAGACTGCTAGAGAGCAAATATTGCAGTGACAAGCAGTAGAAGGGACAGTCTCATGACTCACAAGCAGTTTTATCTTTCCCTCTGAATGTTAAATGGAAATAGATACAGTGAAGTTTTCTGGGAGATGTAGTTCTTCTCTTATATGAAAAGTACCCTGGAATTACTGACAATCCATGGAACTGGAGCATTAACTCTTTAACTCCCAGTGTACTGATAACAAAAATCGTAAAACCATGACACTGCCTAGATTTTGATATCATGGTTGGCTTTCATGCTAAACTCCAATCATAACCTGCAGGGGAAAACAAAACAAAACAAACAAACAAACAAACAAACAAACAAACATGGCACCTGCAGTCATGTGATACTTCTTTAATTAGTTCTTTTAAATCTAACTGAAATATGCTGCAGATTATAAAAACTATACCAATAGGGGATGTTTTCCTTCTGGCTTTTGGAGTACTTACTGAAGAGTAAAGATGTAGCCTTTTCCCTTGTCTGTTTGTTTATGTAATTAGTTCATATGAAATTTCAAATTATAACTTACGTCTGAATTGTCTGTGCTGTATCTGTTCCTTTCGCTATGAAAGTGTTGATGTCAATATTTCATATGAATTCTAAAATATACTCCTTATTAGTTCAACCATCAATGTGTTGACAAATTCTATTGATAACCTATACCGACTTGGAAAGTGTTTTATCTTCAATTTTCATAGAAGTGTGAAGAACCCAAATAATTAAATAAAAAATTGAATTTCCTTGCACTCCAGCAAAACCTTTTGCTCAAACAATTCCATACTAGATTTTCTTTCTTGTTTTTGTTTTTAGTCTGACTTTTGTGTTTTGGCTTTGAAAAGATCAAGAATACAGTGTAAAGACTCAGGCAGCAATACAGACTTCACTGTAACTGATTTGGAACAGCTCTGAAGAAAATGGACCCCCGACACAGCAGCAGTGCCCCCAAAAAGAAAAGAAGAACATGACGTATCTTGGTCTACACGAGAAAATGTACAGCCCCAACTCCTGTTAAAGGACCTACAAGATGTATGTGAATATCATACTCAGTCTAAGGTTTGCCTTGAATGGATCTGACATACTGGTGTGAATCCCATGGAGGCCATTATGGTGACTGGAGCTGAAGTCTGGGCTGCCCCAGGACAGGCTGCAGGAGCTGGTTATGTTCAACATGGGAAAGGATGGCTTCAGACACCTCAATGGTATGTAGAGATATCTGACAGACATGAAAATATCTCTTTCAAAATGTTCACAGTAACAAGATAACAGGAAAGAGCAACTAAACAAATGAGTGATGTTTTTTGTGTGTTTTTTATGTTTGTTTGTTTGTTTGTTTTGTTTTGTTTTTAACTTTAGAAGTAGTAAAGTGCTGGGACAGGTTGCTGAAAGATGTTTTGAGGTTCCAATAACTGAAGATACTTCAACAGTTAGTTAGACAAGACAATGAGCAACCCACTCTAACTTGTAGGATCTGCTTCAGGCTAAATATTTTACAGACATCCTTTCCAGACTAAATGGTTGTATGATTCTGTTCTACATACTATCTATCTATACACATGTTTATTTACTGACATGAACAAGAAAAATATATTGCAAATTGAGAAATGAAAAACCAGGTGAACTCTGTTCCCAAATATTCCATCTTTGGAACCACCTCAGTATTAGTGAAACATCCTGTGGACATCTTTCCTACCTACTGAGAAATGTGAGTTAATTATGCCACATACTTAAACATATAAATGCTAGAATTATTATTATTATTAATTGTGAAAATAATCAAGCTTTCAAAACTACTTCTTATAACATTAAAAAAAAATACAGCATTATAAGAAATAATACTTCTTGAGTCAAAGAGTGTAATAGTAGAAAGAGAGGTTTACTGTTCAATTAGTTTAAAAACAGTTGCTATGGCAGATATGCTAACCTAGTCTCTAAATCTTCTGTGGTTATCTAATATTTCTGCTATATAACATGAAGAGCATAGTCAACCAAAAAATACAGGCTAAAATACTGTCTATCACATCTGCAATTTTTTATTATAGATCACAAACAAGTATATGTGCTATATCTCTGTATATTAATTCTATTAAATTTTAAGAACTTGTGTATTTATAGATAAATAGAAATAAAATCATTTGCACATAGACATAATGCAGAATTTATACTACACTGAAGCTAATTAAGTCATTCAATGTCAGTCCTGATTATGCATGAATTAATGAAACAATCTAATTAAATTATTTATTATCAAGTATCTGCAAAATAAATGATTTAATTTGGTTATAGGAACTAACATTTTTGCATTTTTAACAAGAATAATGGAAATACAGGAATTTTTTAGTGTAACTGATATAGAATTTTTCCACTTTTTGGCCTGGTATTAATGCTCTTCATTGTATTTAAAGAGGTTACAAGCTACAGAAGAGAAGCTTGCAGTACTGTTGGTATTCAGAAGAAACATGCAGTAACATCATTTGAGTTCAAGTTAAAGAGGATCACAAGTGATAACATGATCTGATCTTCCATTCTACTGTGCACTTTTACACCTGCTGAACAGACTAATTCCCTGCCAAATCAGAATAGTAGTGTTTTATACCTTTTTTGCATGAGGACGGAAAGATTGCAGATAATAGAAGGGGTATAGGAAAGGCTTTGGGGACAATTTAAAAGCAAGCCAAGGCAGACAAATTCAATGAAATGTGTTATTGTTCATGTAAAAAAAAAAAAAAAAAAAAAAAAAAGGTAATAAAAAATTACTCAAAAGCCGTACATCTACAGGGCAACAGTTTCTGCAGACAGAAACCACTTTGAAATATTTTTGATGCAATAACTCCATAAATTACATAAGATAATGAATAACAAGAATAGCACTCTCTTGTTTTCTAAATACTCCCTCCTAGTGATAAACACCTGCTTTATGTATCATGAATAACTAATGAAATCTAATGAAGACAGTTTGTCAAGATCTTGCTGTAAGGTAAAGACAAAAAAAAAAAAAAAAAAAAAAAAGGTGATACTGAATACAGATAGAGTTTGTATTGCTATTATTACACACAACATACATAGTCATAGTTCGCCTTGAATGAGGCATTGTAACCAAACGTAAAACCAATTACACAGTTTCTCAGGGAGCATGCTATGATTGTCATAATTTATCACTGCATACTGGCAACTGAACTTACTTCATTACACCTGCCTCTTCTGCCTGAATTCTCCAGAAAGTGTGCATAATTCCTCTTGATATACTAGTTATCAATTACAAATTATCTGTTCCAAGCAGCACTTAGCCTCCTAGGTCAGCAACTCTGTGACTGTTCCCACTCCAACCGTTCTTTTTCTCAGTCATGCACTGCAGTCATAATGAAGTCATCCATCCTCCTGACAACAACGATCTTAACCCTTTGATGCAAGAGTCAACTACAGAATCTTTAAATCAAGAAAGAGAGAATTAAAAAAAAAAAAAATACATTAATGTTACAGAAGGTGTTATTTTTCTTCTCTCAGGTAAGCAAATTTTCATTCATGCACACATACATCCACTTGTACATCTACTATAATCTGTACATAGAAAGTATTGGATGACAGTATGTAATAGAGATATTTTTTTCAACATTAAGTCAGGGATGGCTGCGCTGCTCAAAAGAGGTAAAGCTTTGACTTCTGAAGGTCAACATAAAAGGGCTCCCGTAAGACCTTTCTGTCATGCTTCTAAATACTTACTATGTACTGACAAGAAACTAGGATGGCAAAATGATAGAATTTAAAATAGACAAAAAAACCTATCTTTTCTCCACCCTCAATCACAGATGTCTCTTACTTGATTCAGTAAAGTAATTTAGGGCTCACACGATTGATTTATATATAAATACAAATATACACTTTTTTTTTTTTTTTTTTTTTTTTTTTTCCATTGCATTCTATGAAAAGACAGCTGAGACAATACAAATTCAGAACTCATTTTCCCTTTAGTGCTATTTATGACAGCTTTTTCTGGGGAGGAGTTTCTATATGTGCAAGGATGTAGCTAAAATATCTTTCATAAATTCAGATCATTTGGGAAGGATTAGATTAAAGAGCAGTTGCAAAATGTGCTAATGTGAGAAAGTGACAGAGGTAGACAACTGAAAAAAATTCCACTTTATTTTTTAATCAGAAGCAAAAATAAATTGGAAGGTAGATTTGTATTACACACTCAATAGGAGCATTGTCTCATGCTGGATGCAATACATATATGTCTTGTTAGATTTTGTGGATGGTGGATAGTGAATTTCTACCCACCATCCACAAAATCTAACAATACTAACAAACAATCTAACACTACAGGTTCAAGTGGTGTTTAATTTTCATGGGAGATAATTGTACCTCTGATCTTGAATAATCTGAATCTCATTTTTAGGAAATTCTTGACTGAAGCGCAATTTCCAGATTTCCTATCCAATGCCTCCCATGTCCACTGTTTTCCTTGTCTAGTTAACAGACAATATATGCTTAAACTCACTGAAAACAATCATACAAACAAACAAACAAAAAGCTGCTTAGGATAACAATTATACCACTCCTGTTTAATCTAAATAATCAGCATCAAATGTGAGTGTCCTGCCCACCTCCACTCACCTCTTTTTTTTTTTTTTTTTTTTAATGTGTACTAGAATGTGTACTAGAATGTGTACTATAATGTTCTAAAAGGATTTTATAACAGCACTGTATTTCATTTCATTTTACTTCAGGCTCCCTAGGGTTAGAAAGATAGTACTGTTCATCTAAATCTATTGAAGCCAACTAATTCCTAATCCCTACAATTTTACATGTGGGAAGAGAAAAATCTTTTGTTTAAAATTTATGTAAAGGTGAAAATAATTAAGTAACATTTATTTGTAGTAGTTTTCAACTATTGTTACATGCAAATGTTTATCACCTTTTTTGTATCTCCTTGAATTTCATTAAGCAAAAAGGATAAAAAAATAATTACAAAAAAAAAAAAAAAAAAAAAAAAAAGCCTACTACTGGAAAATAAAAGGAAAAAAAAAAAAAAAAAAAAAAAAAGAACATATCAAACTTCTCCACTTAGAAAAGAGAAACACATAGTCATGGCAGATTAAAACTCTTCTGTATGCTCCCTAAAGATTTTTATTAAGCAAGAGCTTTCACATACTTCACAAAATTCAGATTTTGTAATAGCTCTTCATTAAGGCTGAATTCAAAGCAATCTGCCTTTTGCCTTTTTAGCAGAAAATGCTTATAAGGGAGCTCTGAGTTTAACACAGTGTTATAGAAAACAACTAGGATTAAGCCATGGGATATCCCCATAATTACTTTACCTACAATAAGCCTAGGTTTATTTGAGAAATGGCCTGCCTGTGGCCTTAAATTTTTAAAATGTAGGTGTTAAAGTAACAATCTAATTTCTCTTTTTCTCCCCATTTCTCTTTCACAGTGGTAGCTTCACAATTTGTACTGAAGCTAAATAAAGGTTCTGAATCGATCAATAAAAAAATGTATATTTCCAGGTGCCCATTACATTCCCATGTGATTCACAGCTTCTTTAGTGATGTGAAATCTTGGCATTATTTAAATCAAATTATGCACAGGATTTTTTAAGTGATCAGTGCTAAGTGACTTGAAACATCATCTGCAAAATAAGAAATATTCACTTGGGAAAACTCATTCAAGATTTTGACATAGTAAGGCAGGCACATAACGCAAACCTCAGAATTTATGTATTTGAAATCACAACACATTTTTAGATTTGGGGTACATTTTTATCACTTTCTGTTTGTTTTAAATTTTACAAGCATGCCTCAATTATTTGATTTTAATTTAACTAAAAATGATTTTTCAAAGGTCAACATCAAGGAAAAGGGAAAAAGGACAGTATTTGTTAAATAACCTAAAAGCATATGAAGAGAGGAGAAAACACTGAAACTGCTATTGTGAGACCTGTAAGAATTAATTCAAAATTGTAGAGTTCTGTTTTAAACTGACATTTCTTAATGTTATGTAGACAAATCAAAAATCTCACATTCCTCTTAAATAACAAACCTTTTTCTGCCTATAATCAAATAATGTGAAAAATAAAGCATGGATTAAAGGAATGAAAAATCATTCATATAATCAAAATCCCTCCTGAGACTACTGTCATTACCCATTAAAAGACAACTGACAAGTTCTTCTTAATTTTCTATTAATCTTCCACTTTTCCTCCACAATTTAATACAGCAACATTTTATTTAATTAGTATGCTCATTATAAAAATTTGTCATGGTTGTTTAGTTGACACAAGTTGTCTAACACTGACTGTACAGATGGCAGAGTACCAGTGTCTTGTCTCAGAGGGACTATTTGACCAATGCAGTAAAAGAGCAATAAACAAAATAACAACATTGCAACCCACTCCAGTTTATGTAGGCAGTCAGCTTTTTATTGCTGTAAAACCTTGAAATGGATGTATGAGTGCTGCTGCTATAAACAAAGCATTGTTTACAGCTTTAGGATGGCAGATACGAGTACTGGCCTAGAAGCTTCAGCAGCCTGAATGTCAGAAACTGACTAATGTGGAGAAACATACTGTGGCTGGTTTTATGGAGAATATGTTTTATAAACCCCCAGGGGCAATTTATCACAAATTCATCCACTCTGCTGCACATTGCTGCTTTAATGTTGAATACAGGATTTCAGTCCCCGCATCAGCTTCAGCAAAGAATGGTAGGGAATCAAAGGGTATACTAGTTTCTCTTCGCTTCATCATGAGAATTCTTGAATTTCTTCATAGAAATTCTATTTAAATGTCAATTTTCCTATTTTTACAAAGAAATATTCTGTGATATATAGATAATTTATTAAAAAAAAAAAAAATCAAATTTAGCTACCATTTCATGATATTCCATTTCCTTGTTTCCCATTTATTTGTATCTTATTATTCAAATTGTGTGCATTCTATTTAATGATTAAAAAAAAAAGAGCACCCACGTTTCATACACTTATAGGCATTATATATTTGTACAAATAGCAAGCAAAAAATGTATCAGCACTATCATATTGGAAAAAAAAAAATATTTCAAAGTCTGATAAAGAGAGCAGATAGAATTTAAATCAGCTTGTTATGTAAAGTATTGGCAGCCAATAGTCACCAATTCCTTTCATCCCTTGGCAATGAGACAGGTGGTAACTACTACATTTGTCATTATAATTCCTCATTGCATGTTATGTAACACCCAATCCAGACTGAAAATGTAAAATCAGAGCACTGCATGGAAAATCTTAACCTTAAATCTGAGACTAAGAGCTTCTTTCTTTTCACTAATAGTTATTTTGTAGTAATGTAGCTTGATAGAATTACAGAATTATGTGGATAGAAAATACGAGATAGGAACAGGTAAGGAGAGAAGTCTGGCTTCCAAAGTAGTATATTCAGAGGAATTTGAGGCAAGATCCAAATCTGCATAGGATTCCTTTCACGGCTATTTTGATACTCTAAGCCTTGACTGTTAAAGCACTTTACACAATTTACACAATATACATAGCATAACTTCCTTCACATTACAAGTTGCATAGCTCTTTGCTTCCCTTCAGATTTGAAGCTTAGGGATTATTTGAGCATTGCTTCCAAGGCAATCTAAATTTTTGGTATGAGTTTGGGCTGAAAAAAACATATGTAGACTCACTATTTCTACATATTTGCTCAACAAAACTTCTCAGGCTTGCATCTGTATATGAATCTTTGCCTTTCTGAATCTGAAACTTGGGCTTTTCTGAATATGGGCTATTTAGAACATTTTTACAACATTTTAGAAATGATTCTAAACAAAATTGGGTTGGCTGGATCATTTACGTGCTTTTATTTTATTTTATTTTATTTTATTTTATTTTATTTTATTTTAAAGAACATGAGATTAACTTCTACGAGATAATCACATGGGCTTTCTTCAACATACAAAGCATAAAAAGACATCCATGAAAAGATACATTTGTAGATAAGCTTTGAAACTTTTTTTTTTTTTTTCCAGAGTATAATTTAGTATCTTCCAGACGCTTTTTGAGAGCTTTTGAGACTGAGTAACACCAGAAAGAAAATTTCAGTGAGATACAAATCATCTCATAGAATTACTATCTCATGCTGATTCCCCAGGAAGAATAGAAAACAGAGAGAGTAGTCTTTCTTCCTAAACGTAATGCTGAAATTATAAATGATGAGATTTGATTTAATACAACATACATCATAGTGTATGAATATTAAAACAATTAAAAGCTAGGGAAAATTAATCAATCCATCCTTTTTCCAGGAGTGGATAACACATACCAAAATTAATATATAAACTGTGTGAGATATTTGGAAAGATGTTTAATACATATTTCATGATCTAAGAGAAAATGAGTTCCAAAATGAGTACTGTAATAAACAAAAGTCACAAATAAAGAAGATTTTCATTCAAAATACCAGCTAAGCATGAGGCTGAAATGAAATATATTTATTTAATCACATTATATCACTTGTATTGATAGTAATACTAGATATTTTTTTAATTAATTATTACATAATAGCATAGCCAGACTGTAGTGCTGTAGTGCTTATTTGGTCTTTTTTTTTTTCTTTTTTTTTTTCTTTTTTCATCATAGTAAATTTAACACCAATGGCAAAGTGCAACAATATCCTAAAAAAAGTTATTCCTAGTAATAGTAGGCTATTCAACAATAGTTTCAGTTCAGTTTTTTCATTTTCTGCTTGGACAGTGTTGACCTCAGCATCGATAAACAATGTCCAATGTTGCCCAGTAGTGCTCAAAGATCTGTCTGGAACTTTTCAGCTGAAGACTAAAATAAGAACGAGAATTGGATCAAATGGCAAAATGAACACAAGGAACACAGATGGACTTGTACAAATTACTGTTAACAAAACAGCACTTTGATTTTATGCCAAGTAATGCATCTGTATGAGACAGTGCCTGTAGCAACATACCCTCCATGTACAGTAGAATAAAGGTATTTATACGTTCTTTAAAGCCATCTTATTTTTATTTTGTAAATCTATCACTATTCTCTAAGCCATGGGTGTTCAACGTTTTGACTAGCCTGGGCACAATGAGTGAAGGGAATTAATTGTCTTGGATCACATATATATAGGTTGCTCCAAAACTAATGCTTTCTATTTATTTCCATGGAAACTACAGGGGATGCAATGAGTGACAGAGCAACAGATGACACTGTACGATAGAGCAAATTCTCAGCTACAAGATGCTATTTTTCAACATCACCTCACTACCATTAGCTATGCATTTATTTATTTATTTATTTGGTCAGCAATGAACCAATGAATGCAGCAGGAGCCTGCATGCCACACTTATAAAGGCCTACACCAGTGGAGGTGACTTACTGTTGCTTTCATAACTGCTGAAATGCACCCACTGTGCTCACATCCACTGTTTGATCTGCACAAATGAAAGTCAATGGATGCATTTTTTTTTCCACATGGAGGAATTCAACACTTTCATATCAGACACCATTTTGACAGAATGCCCTACTGCTGACATCTGCTGCACAGCAACAAAATATAATGGCATATTGGCAGAAATTTCAGCCTCTACTTCCATACCACTAACATCTGCCTGTGAGGTCATGGGCTTACATAATAAAATAGGAGGCACTATCTTTGGAGCTACCCTCATATATAATATATAATAATATATAATATATAATATATAATATATAATATATAATATATAATGTAATATATAGTATATAGTATATAGTATAATATATTATAGTATATAGTATATAGTTAAGTAAAACATTTTCGTATTTGTCATGTTTTAATATTTTTTGTTATTGATATTCCACGCCATAACATCATGTACTGCACTGATAGTTAATAAGTTAATGCTCCAGTTCCATGGATTGCCATTAGTTCTGGGTACCTGTTTCTCAGAAGAGAAAGAAAGAACTACCTCAGAAGACTTCATTGTTTCTCTTTCCATTTTCCATTCAGAGGGAAAAATAAAACTGGGAGCCACGAGTCTGCCCCTTTTTTTTTTTCTGTTCATCTCTGTAGTGTGTGCTCCCTAGCCATCTCACCTTCAGCATTATAGTGAGGTCATCTTTATTTTTGGAAGAGTCTCTCTCTCTCATTTATTTGATTTATTAGTTTCAACTCCAATTATACTGTATTATATTGTGCTATCTTGCAGTCCACTATCATGTTTACTAAACTACTAAGCTAATCCATTAGTCATGGAACTGGCCTGAACTGGGCCAGAACCACGACAATTTTTAATATTAATATTAGAACACAAAAAAGAATCCCAACAAAACCACAATAGTGGCATATTTAACCTTGTTTTTGTGAAATTACTAGATTGATCTGGTTTGATGACAGTGGTTTCAATTCTTCATGAGGTTTCAATGTGTTTGTCAGCAACTTTTGGTGAAATTTCATTTTACTGTGCTGCATGTGTGAAAACAATTGTTCACAAAAATATATACTGCCAGAAAGTGATAATGTAAAGAAGGTGTGACTGTGAAGCAAGGGATACTTCTCTCTGTTAAAATAGGGCATATGAAAGTTTAGTAAAAAACGATCAGATGTGTGAGTCGATTGTCTGATTATAACTATGTACATTCCATTTGAAATTTTGTGGGTCTTTTATTTATGCTGACTGAAAATAGTCATAAATGTACCAAAAAAAATTAGTAATATTCTTGCTGTCTTTAAACCTGTTCTCAAATTCCATTATCACAATGGAAAGCACAGCTGCAATTTTATTTATTTATTTATTTATTTATTTATTTATTTATTTATTGCTGTTCACAGGACTGTATCAAAATATGTAAAATTACATGCCATAACTTGATTTAGCACTGCACTTTTCCTTCTCCTTGTCCTGGTTTCAGTTCAGATAGGGTTAATTGTGTACCAGTATTTGGTTGTTGCTGAGCAGTGAGTGTGCACAGGCTACCACCATGATGGCATGGTGCAGGGAGGCCACACTGAAAGCCGTGCTGGGCTGCATGCAGTCCATGAGCTGTGGGTTTGACATGTCTTCTCTGAGCCTTTTCTGCAAGGAAATCTGTTCTGAACTCATCTGTTTCAGCTTCTATTGTTCAGCCTCAATAACATAACTTACAAAGAAACAAACCTGGTAATATTTCACCTTCAAGACCAAATACCACCCAAAAGCTGTTCCTAACCTTAAGAAATGCATGGGTCATGTACAGAAGTGATAGGTTTTACCGGATGCTGTTTTTGTTTGTTTGATTGATTGAATGATTTATTGTCTTACATTGTGCATCTTCTCACTGTTAAAGCAAAATTGTCTGCAAAAATTAGAAGCTGTGAAAAGCGACCTGGCCAGATGTATTTCTGCTGTCCAAGCACCTTACACAACCAAGAGTGACTGACAAGGCATATTTTGATCACTGTTTGCATTGAGGATTGCAATGTTTGAAGTTGAGGATAACATAGCTATGACTGAGGATAGTTTGATCTTGCACCAGCTGCAGATCTCATGAGCATATGGGAGGTGAAGGACGGTGGGGATTAAAAAAAAACATGAATAATTTCCAAGGTTTTCTTGCAAGCATGTTCTTACAAATGTAGCATGGTGCTACATGATAGAGAAATATCTTTCCTTGGAATCACTATGAGTGTAGTCACTGAGAGGCAAAAGTAGATGTGAAACGCTCCATCAATAATGCAGTAATAAAAAATGAAAATGACTGTCTGCTGTTCCAGTGCACTACTCTGATAACAGATAGAAGTAGTACTGTCCTGTCTTTCGCAAATGATATAAATGTAACTATAAGGCATGGATCAGGACACCGATGAGGGACATGTCCCTCATACATGTCCCTCAAAACATGTAAAAAATTGATGTAATCTAGGATATCAACAGAAAATGCTGCATACCCAAAACTGTCACTTTCATCTTCAACCCAACAAGCATTACATATAGCTGTTATGGTAGTTCACTGTGAAAATTCACACAGGCAGTATAGAATGTAAAGAAATATCACAAAAAAAAAAAAAAAAAAAATCATTCAGCTCATGTTTTGTTTTCCAAAAGAAGGAATACTGGGAAAAATAACATAAGAGTTTTCACTCCTGTGAAACCTCATTCTCCCACTTTCCACTGGCACTACAATGTATGAAAACACGCACCTTGAACTTGACAATGAGATATTTTTCACCAGCAGAGCAACTGGAGAGCAGTGACTGAACAATTTGACAGGAAACTGAAAGCCAACTTTAAAAAAAATGTGGCTTGGAAAAATTGAAGTCTGGAAGCATGTTACCCTATTTAAGTTGGAATAAAAATCATGTCCAACTACAGCTTTGAAGTCACAGACAAGAGATTAGCTCATCATATTTAGCTAGTGGAGTTAGAATACATTCACCTATTCTTCATTAACATGTCCATTATGATGAGGTGAACAAGATCTTTTCTTCTGAGTTAAAAAGCAAGAAACTCAAATTTCAGCATTTTCAAAATTGACAGCCTTTGAGACAAGACTTTAAGATGCTTTAGGCTTACAGTACTTTTGAAGGGGAAAAAATCATATTTAAGACACTTTGATGCGCACTTATATATTGCTGGTCATTATGGAAAATTCATCTCAAGAAGTGGAAGCAATAGACCATATATGCTATTCCTCCCTCCTTTTTTTCTCTACTTTCAATTTTATAATTGAAACAGATTTCATGACAAACAGAAAAAAACTTTTTTTTTTTTTTTTAAATTTTTCCATCATTAGTTTGCTATTTATTCTAAGGAAATCAGCTAGCATTTCTTTTATCTCAGCTAATCATTCCTTTTCCATTGTCAGCTCCAAATATGAAATCTGCAAATCTCATGATTCCTTCCAAGTCTCTCATTTTCGCCCTTTACTTCCATTCTCAGATCTTTTAATTTCTCCAAAATTCACTTTTTTTTTTTTTTTTTTTTTTTTTTTTCCCTCCCCTGAGTCTACCTGTCAGGACTTTCCCATTTAAAATGGTTGAAAAATAAACAAAACAAAAACAATCAAAAAATACATAAGCAAAATATAACTAAATTACACACTTGAAAACCTAGATTTATGCTTAATGACTTCATTTACTTTGTTTGTAATTGGAATAAAATCATGCATTCAGTTGGGTAATCAGTACCAGAATTTAAGAGATCCTTTCTAATATCACGTAGCATTGCACAATTTGGCACTGCTTTGAATTATTATCAGATTATACTCAGGAGAGGCCAGGGAAGGAATGAAATGCAACAAAATAAATGCCAAAGGTTTTGCACACCAGTATTTTGGCAGAACTATATGGAAAACCTTGTCTGGATCTGTGGAAGTACTGTAAGTTGCATATATCCATGAAAAATTAAGCGCATCCAAATCTAAAAAACTAATTAAAAAATAATAATAATAAATGTAACAGTATACTTCTTGACCAAAGCTGATGGGAGAAAAAAAAGTGTTGTTATTCTGTTAGGAGACTACCATGGCTCAGCAAAGCTGGGCACACTGAGGGCAAAGAAAAGTGCATACAAGCTCTGGAAACAAGGGTGTATCACTTGGGAAGAATACAGGGATGCTGTCCAGACTTGCAGATGTGAGATCAGGAAAGCCAAGGCACAGGCAGAACTGTACTTGGCAAGGGATATGAAAAACAATAGGAAGACATTCTACAGGTACATTGGTCAGAACAGACAGGCCAAAGCAAGTGAACCTCCTTTGGTAAAATGTCAAAGGAGAACTGGCTTCAGTGGACAAAAAGAAGGCTGGGGTACTGAATGAGTTCTTTGCCTTGGTCTTCACTGGTGGCCAGGATTCTAGTATTTCTCACGTCCCTGAGCCCTGCATCCCTAAACTTCTAGGTGGGGACCAGGGCGGTAAATCCCTGTACTGTAAGGGCAGAGCAAATCCGAGACTGCCTCATGAGACAGAATGTGTACAAGTCTATGGGGCCGGATGCAATGCATCTGGAGCCTCCAGTACAAGCAAGACAGCTGTTGGAGAGGCTCCAGAGGAAAGCCACAAAGATGATCAAGGTACTGGAGCACCTCCCCTGTGAAGACAGGCTGAGGGAGCTGGGCTTGTTCAGCATGGCGAAAAGAAGGCTGTGTAGTGACCTCTTTGCAGACTTTCAGTGCCTAAAGGGAGCCTACAAATAGGAGGGGAATCAACTATTTTAAAGGGTAGATAACTGCAGGACAAGGGGGAAATGGTTTTAACTTGAGGGAGGGAAGATTTACTTGGATGACAGGGGGAAGTTCTTTACAGAGAGAGTGGTGAGGTGCTGGAACAGGCTGCCCAGAAATTTCGTGGATGCCCCATCCCTAGAGGTGTTCAAAGCCAGATTGGATGGGGTCCTGGGCAACCTGGTCTAGTATTAAATGGGGAGGTTGGTGGCCCTGCCTGTGGCAGGGGAGATGGAGATTCATGATCCTTGAGGTCCTTTCCAACCCGGACCATTCTGTGATTCTGTTATCTGTGATTCTGTGATTCTAATCCCTTTTCTTCCTCCAGAATTACTACCAGCATTTGAAAGCTTCATTATGGGCAAAATATTTCCACTGCTGAAATGATAATGTGATGACTGCATAATTTCCTAATCTGTTTATCATGAAATAATACAATAATACATAACAGAGCAATGATTAGCGGGCATGTAAGGAGAGCCTCAGACCTAGTAGTTGTATTACACCACTACTTTATAAACGAGTGTGGAGATGCATTAATCATAAAATGCTAATTTCTGAAACCAATCCAATTATCCAATTAGTGATATGGATAAGAAAAAAAACAGTGATAAGAACAATTAACTTGTAAAATCGATATATATATGGAAACTTAGAGAATCGGTGATATCTTCATTCTATTTTTCTGAGGCTGACCTACAATTATAGGATGACAACCAACATGTTTGTTTTTATTATCTGCGTATCTATAATATTTCTGTCTATATATAGAAATTATAACTATGACAATAATGCGAATACTGAATAAGAATATCCACCTTTTTTTTTTAATAGTCAGTAACATAGATTACAGGATGTGTTTATCTTTGGTTTATGCCTTCATCAGGAATGTGTACCCATATAGTCCAATAAATATTCTATTGACATTTTTGCCATGAGAAATACATAGGCTTTATATTAATAAAAAAATACAAGCCTCAGGATTTCTAAGGATATGACTGAACTTGATTTTGGATTGTTGTGATCTCTCTTTTCACTTTTCTAATGATAAAAGCAGTTGTCTAGTGACCAGGTGACTTAAATAATTTGCCTTAGATTTTGCTTAGCTTTGTATAGCTGGGCTGCATAACTCATTGCTACTTTTATGTCCTGAAGTAATAGACAGTTTCAACAAACAGCGTTATGAGCTGGATGAACTATGAATTATCTTGAAATAAATATGCAGCATAGGAGAGTGCAGGCATGAATTGATAACAAAGGCTTTGAAAATATAGATACATGGTGATATTGGAGGACCCTAGCTAAAAGCAACTCAGACTGAAGATGTCATTTAGTAGATGTTAAATGAATGCAGGATTGGTAGCTGGATAAAAAGTTTTGCAGATAACAAAGAGCACAAAAGAAGATATCCAACTTAAAAAACAAAAACAAACAAACAAACAAAGAAACAAAAAAAAAAATTCATACTTTGCAAATCCAAGATACAATACAGAGTTGCAAACCAGTGAAGAAAGAGGAAGTTAGTGAACTGCACAACCAAACGCAAAGAGATGATCCCAAGTGGACTCAGGAGTACAAAGAAGTAATCTCAATATTTGCATCACACTTCTTCCAATCAAAGACACATTATACTGCTAGCTCAATGTGTTCTCTGAACCCCAAAACTGAAATCATTGACCTTTACATGTACGAGCAATGAAGAAATGCCTGTGATGCCCAGATATAAGAAGATACTACAAAATTATTTTATACTATTTGCAATTAATGTAAATGAGTAGTAATTGAATAATCTGAAGTGAATACATCAATGTGTGCCTAGATTAGCAACTGATTTTTCATTAGATTCTTAAATTTAATAGTAAATTCTTGGCTTTCCTTTGCTCACATACATTACACAAGTCCATTAGGTGGTGAAAAATGCAGACATCCTAACCAACAATTTGTATGCAGCTGGTGAATTGTTTGTAGCAGACTGAAACACTTCAAGTTGCAGTAACAGACACAAATTTTTAGGGTGAAAAACAGTAAAAAAAAACAAACTCTTAAACACTACGAGTATTGTTTCTAATTAATCCAGCTAACATTATATTTAAAACTTGCTAAACCTATTTGAAATATAAGCAGAAGATAAAAATAGATAAATGAATAAAAGAAAATTATGCAGAAATGCAAGATAGTGGTTAGTTCCGGGATAAATATATATATACTTTATAGGAAAGGTGGAATAGCATCCATCAAAGAAAAAGAAGAAAAAAAAAAAATCAATCATTAAAAAAATTAAGATTTAAAATGTTTTTGAAGCCATTGTCAGTTCTCTGTGCTATAGAGATCTGAAATACTGTTAATTTTCATGAAGTGGATAGTTGTATTTTTTCTAGAATATTCTAGTTCTATTTCAGAAGCAGTTATTAATTTCTTAATGATCACATCTTGATATCAGATTAAAACTCAAGTCTGTTGTAATGCTTTTTAATTTTGAATGACCAGCATGTAATACTTCTGATCTACATAAACTAGTGTATAATATACTTGCTGATATAATGACAGAATTTGCTTTATAATCACAGGTGCTCTATACTAAGAATAACATCTTACTTCCAGTCCCTTGCAACCTCACATCAGCTTATACTGTGTTATAAAATGGCATACATATTTTATTAGTTCACTGAAAAGATACTTTTCTCAATTTTCTACTTACCCTCCAGTAATCACTTTTGTTCAATTGGTATGTAATGATTGAAAGAAAAGCACATAAATCTCAGGTTTGGGGGGGGAGGGGGGGGGGTTGGTTGGTTTGTTTTCAGTTGTTTTGCTGTTGTTGTTCTTTTTTAAGTTGGAGGAAGTTTGTTACATAATAAAATGCTCTTTGCTGGACGGTGACTCTCTTTAGAAAAGCACTGACTTTCCAAAGGGTAAAATTTCTGACCATGAGCACAATGAAGTCGATGCAAGCTGCCCAAGTAACTGCAGTCAGAGCAGTTCTGCTCCTTTTAACTATCTACATTGGAACCTAATAAAAATATATATATATATATGGTGACATTTATAAAGGCATTCCAATTTTTTGTAAGCCTTTTAGGAAACAAAGAAACAAAGAAACAAGCAAACAAACAAACAAAAAAAAGAAACAGAACAAAACACCACAATCAATTACATATTTTTCTGTAAAAAGAATGGCAAAGAATTCAGAAAGGGACATGAGTTTCTAAAGATTTACAATAGCGCGCAAGAATTTATTCCACACTGTCCATACTGTCTATCTGCCTACCATATGGTTCCTATGCTATTTAGCAATCTCAAACATGGTCTGAAAATGTAGGGTCTGCAAAATAAACTGTACTTTTGTATTTTGCCATACGTTTCAAACAGCATGATAAAAACAAAAATAAAGGGAAAAGAAGAAAAAAAAACAAGGCAAGTTATTATATCATTTCTGATACTGGTATGATCAAGAAAAGAAAAAAGAGATATTTGCTTTCCAAAAGTGAAGCAGAAAAATACCTAGTTGCCACTAGACATGTCATAAATTTTCCACCTGTAATGAAAAATCACCTTTTTTTTTTTTTTTTTTTTTTTTTTTGGTAGCACTCTACATAAAAAAAAAGTTTTTGGACTGATGACACCCTGAATTAAATCTGTTTCAATCAAATGATAAATCATTTCACTGTAGTACTTTTGTTTAGTGACAGAAAGGAGGTAGGAGGGAGAGAGAGATTATATATGTGTACATCAGCAAAATCCAACATTAAAAAATTTGCACAACCTCGTCTTACTCCCAAAAACTTACTGTACAAGACTATGATTTTCAACTTCCAATTTCAGATAGAAGACTTTGTATATACCTTATGGAAGACATTTATCTATTCATATAATGAAAAGAAGAGAGAGAGTTAGAAATCATAAACACACCTCTCTACAAAAAGGATGTTATTGGAAGACTAATTAGTTCACATCATATCCAAAATAAAAAGTAGAGAAACATAAATGAGAAAATCTGAAAATTATTACAAATACCCTTCATCTTTCTATTGGTATATTTCTATTGGTACAGTGATACTAAAGGGAGTTGAGAATTTGGTTTTGTAATTCTAAAAAAAAGTAAAGGCCCTATCAGATTAGAAAATAAATAATATATAAATAACTTGTCAATTACTGTGTGTGTGGTTCATAATGGACAAGCAATAATTTCATTTCTTGCTTCAAGCCAGTTCTTCCCCCTACCTATCTGCCAGAGTCTCATGTTCCATCTTAATGTGCGTGTTTGAGTATATAACTAAAGATACAACTATCATAACTATCATATTTATTTTAGAGCATCTACAAATGTGTATGATTTTTATGCACCATGGTGAATCCACCAATGTTTGAAACAATAGACTTCAACATGTTTAGAGAATCTTTGCAGGAGGGATGAAAACAAAAAAAATCTAACTGAAATAAGGCAAATATCTTTAGGTCTCTGCCGGTGTACATCAAAATGTTAGATGGCTACCAACTGGGAATGCATAGCTTTTACATCACTTGGAAAACAAATAAAAGTTTTTTGCCAGTTAATGGATACTTCAGAAAACTACATTTTAACTACTGAGCATTATGAATTTGCAATAAAGGAGGACAGAATACAATAAGTTGTCTCACTCCCTCCAGTCATCTAGACTAATTCCTACTGAGTAAGATCTCTCTTTCCTACAACCTGAATCAAGAGATTTTATCATCTTGAAGCTGTTAACAGGCACTTTCCCCTATAGGGGAAAACATATTTTCAAACTTACCATGAGCTCAACATATTTTCCCTTGATAACAATCATAAAGATCACTTAGATATTGACAAAAAATCCTCTGCTGTAATGGAAGAATAAATGTACAAAATGTTTTTTGTCGCTTTTTCTGTCATCCCTTGGAGAGATAGGAGCCAGCTACTGGAATTTTGTTGCAAGGGAAAAGGAAAAAAAAAAAAGAACAACAAAACACAAACGACTAAACTTAATTCAGTGATGCCACACTTCTTGACAAAAAAAAAAAAAAAAAAAAAAAAAAAAGGATTTTATCATTTCTGTTTTGCAGACACTGAATAGTCTACAGTGAATGTAGATAAATGTTTAAATGTACAAACATAGTCAGTACCCATAATTTATTATCCAGATCTGTAGCAATTTTATATAGCAGTGTTAGTGATGCACTTACTTGGATACTCAAAACTGTTTTTGAACTCCCCCAACCACAACAGAATGAAAATTCTGAAATCAGGTATTAGTTACATTCATTGTATTCTTTGTATTTATTTATTTTGTCTCACACTGTTTACAAAATATTTGCCTAAGCAGAGATGTAGCTGTCCTGTAAGAAGTTTTATTAGCATATTTATAACCAAACTATACTTCTTAATGAGTAGAGTTTTAGGAAAATGTAGGAATGTTTCTTTAAACCATATCCTTCCAAGAATAATTTATTTTTTATGATAATAACAAACTAAATATAGTCAATTAGTTGTACCAATACCTCTCATTCTTAGTCACCAGAAATTCGCACTCTAATGATTACTCTTTAAATATAAATACAGATATATATCTGCTTTTGATTCTTATCATTACTAATAACACCAGTGTTTCCTCCTAGAGAACATCATTCCTTTCATTTTTTTGTCCCACAGAATTCATAATTTTTTGAGGCAGACAGCATGTCAGATAGTATTCTGAGAACCTAATTCATTTACTACAGAAATATGTAAATATATCATAATATTACAGTCTTGAAGTACAATATCTGCCCATTCTTTGAGACTGCTAATAATGCTTAATATTCACGCTTTCCCTTTTTTCCCCCACACATCAAATAGTGAATTCTATAACCAAAATTCAGCACTAAAAATCTTCTCTTTATTAATGATGGTAAATGTCCCATCCATGTCCCATGGATAATTACGCTGAAAACTATCATGAATAGCTTGTATTGTAATTGCAGTAAACATAATCTTAAAATTCTCAGTATGATTTGCTTGAACTTTATCTTTTAATTCCAGGCTGGAGATTTTGCATGTTCAAAAACAGGCTTTTTTTGTTGTTGTTGTATTTTTGTTTGTTTTTTTCCCCCCCTGATTTTTCTAAAATTTCAGTCTTAGTTGTGCATTTCATTCCAAAGGATGTAACCAAAGAAAAAAGAGCAAATGCTACTACTATCTTCTACTGTTACTGTAGGAAAAGTTTTCCTTCATCATCTCTGCTCAAGTTAACAGAGGTTTCTTAGAATCACAAGCTAAAAATTAGGAATTACTTCTGTGTTGGTCTTGTGATCCCTGTTTCTTCCTAGGAAATTTATCTGGTATTTAACCACAATCATTTGATTGTAAGAACTCAGAATTTATTTACAAACAGCACTTACAACTTGCAGTGTCAAAACATGCCAATGTAAGATTACTCCCTCACACAAGTGATATTAATAAACAATCACATCATTTTTGCCTGTAGGTGTGAGTGAGGGCATGATTTATTATATTAAGGAAGACTAATTCTTGATAAACACTTCCAGAAAAGTTGAAAGGGAGTGATTCACATGGTCCTCAAGAAAGGATGTAATATAAAATTGAATAAAATTAAAAAAAAAAAAAAAAAAAAAAACATACAAATCAGGCATTATTTAAGACTACTACAGTCACCATTTATTTCTTTTAGAGATAAACATAATTAGCTGAGTGTTATAGACTGAGGCATCTATCAGCATCTACATCTTGAATCAAAGTTTTTCTTTTTTTTTTTTCCAATACAGATATTGCAAGAATATAGTCTCATCAAAAGCAGTTGTCAACATTTTTTGTCAACATTGACAAAAAATCAATATTTTTTCATCATTTTCTGCATGCTTTAGAGAAATTTTCAATTAAAGAAATAAAATACTTCTATCAACACAGAAAAAAATGTTCTTTCTGCCAGTCAAAAACCCTGGAAATTAATTTGGCAACTATAGTATCCTGACACACACAAGAGTAAATGATAATAGAGTTGGGTGAAACATAATGTTTTTGTGATAGATGATGGTGGAGTTATGAATAGTATACATTTAAAGAATGTCCTAAAATATCCATACTTGGTAAATGCAAGCTTCTGATTTATACATTCTTCTCTAAATTACAAGACTGTCTTTAGTTCTTGCTTACATTTACAATTCTCTGTTCCTTCCTATTTTAATATTCATCTTGCATATGTTCTAAATAGATTGGTGTAAAACACACAATTAACCTTATTTGTGAAAACTGACAATATTTCAATTCTGATATTAAAACATGTTTTATATCATTACATATATGAATGTGATCCATTCTGAAAAGGTTTCAGTGGGCTTGGGACAGAAGATCATCTTATCTGTCTTCTGTGTCACCCTGTTTCTCTTATCATAAAATCTCAAAGATCATCTAGTTCCAATCCCTTGTCATAGGCAAAGTTGCCAATCACTGGACCAGCTTCCCAGACTCCCAGACCTGGCTTTGAATGCCTCCTATGGTAAGGCATCCACAACCACTCCAGGCAACTGGTTTCAGTGCCTCACCATCATCTGAGTGAAAAATTTCCTTCTAACATCTAACCTATATATGCTGTCTTTTACATTAAAGTCATTCCCCCTTGTCCTATCATTATCAAATGTCATAAAAAGTTGGTCCTCCTGCTTGTAAATTCCCTTCAAGTACTGGAAGGCAGCAATAAGGTCTTCCCAGAGCCTTTTCCAAGCTTAACAAGCCTTATTCTCTTAATCTTTCTTCATAGGAAATATATTCCAGCCCTCGGATCATCTTCGTGGTACATGAAACAGCTCTGCAGCCTTCCTATACTGGGGCCCATGCCTGGACGCAGTACTCCAGATGGGGCCTCACAAAGACATAGTAGAGGGAGTGAATCCCCTTTCAGTCCCTGCCAGCTGCTTTTCTTTTGATGCAATCCAGGATACTGTTGACCATCCATTTTTTTGTCAATCATGACCTCCAAATCTATTTCTGTGGGGCTTCTCCCAGTGAGTTCTTCTCCCAGTCTATAATTGTATGTGGGATTGCCTCGACCCAAGTAGAACACCTTGCATTTGACTTTTTTAAACCTCATCAGATTCTCATGTGCCCATTTTTTCCATTTGCTCCACACATCGTCCTGGTATGGCTGTTTTACTGGGCATAGTGCACCTCCTTCTGGAGGAACTCTTTTTTTTCTTTTCTTCTTGCAATATTTAGAGTAGCCACTGAGCGCACAGCAGGGATTCAATCAACTGCAGTACTTCTTACAGTAATCAGATTTGCTACAGGGAGATGTAGGGTCCATTGCATTGTCACCTGATCTAGAGGCATTCTCTTCCCCTTGAGGATGCTGAATAGTGTTGAACAGAGCTTGGTAGACATGGTCCACGCCTGAGAATAACGCAGTGATTTATGCCTCTCTAGAACTGCCAAGGTGGCAGCAGACCATTTCCACTAGAAACTTTTCTACTAGATTTTCAGGATTCTGCAGTTGTTCAGAGCTGAAAAGCACTGGGAATGCCCACTGCTCTTTGTACTGACCCATATCATCCCACACTCCTTGCCACTTGGGAATAGCACACTGCTGGACAGATCTCTGGGTGGTATTCTTAAATAATTGTTTATTCTTAAACATAACCTGAAACACATTCAAAACACATAGCAGCAGGAGCACACTAGTTTGAACATCCCATGGACATTCAAAATTCTTAAGAGCTATTGTAGCTAGTCTACAGAAAGAAGGAAAATGAAAGAGAAAGGGAGGTTGATGGACTGCTGGAAAATCTCCCTCAAGTTTTTCTCTCCTCTCTCCTCCATATCCTGGCTCCCTGAGGACACAAAGCAAAAAATGTAATTACTAATAGTATCAACAGTATGGTTTCCAAAGCCCAAAGATTACTGCAATGCCACATATACACAAAACATTAGTTTCTCAGTTGCCAATTTTATCATAATATAAGCCAAGATCACATAGCATAGTAAAATAAATATCTTAATCCAGCCTCCAGAAATGACAGACATAGCAGTGAAAATGAACACCAAGCAAGGTGTTGCACAGTTTCTCTGGGACATTCTTATAGATTCCACTACTCAAAGTAGACACTACTTCTGCATTGAGGTGAACTCTAAAGCTACCACAGTATCCTGTACACCCTATAGACTTTCTCAGGTAAGGCAACTGGAAGGAAAGACCAGAGTGTCAGAGGATTGCATGCATTCTACTCCTCCTGGGACTTGGCTGTCTGTGCTAGGGATCCAGCTTTACATTGTTAAGACACTTGTTAGCCATGCCCTTTGTTCATCTAGGAGTGTAAGAGATTATTCTTTTATATCATTGACTCAAAGCTTGCTGGGGACACAGATAAACAAGTCCAAGCAAGTCTTGGGCAAGGGTTGTGAAATCCTTTTTCTGAGGAACAGTGATGGACAAGTCCTGGGCAAGGGTTATGAAATCCTTTGTCTGAGGGACACAGATGGACAAGGCCAGGGGCAATGAGAAAGAGATAAGCCGCAGATTTATGGCCAGGAAGCAGTCTTTTGTGTGGGCTTATCTCAAGGAAGATGACCATCTCCGGGGGTGCTTGCACATGACTCTTACCCAAGCGCCCAGGAATGCCACACTGGCAGAAGAAGAAGGATAAAAAGGGGACCTACAATCATGAGGTTGGGGTTTTCTGGCAACAGATTCCTCATGAAGAAGAAGAGCTTTCTGACATGAGAAGCCTCACAACCTGCCTCTCTCCCTCTTGGACTTGCTCTGCTCTCTGTCCCTCCTGGACTTGATCTGTGCTCTGCGAGCATGCTGAAGAAGAACAAAGGTGTCTGACATCAGATTCCTCACTACGGAATTACTGCATGCTGACAGACTCTCCTGCCTGAGGAGAGGGCCTGCTACCTGAGTCCTACTGCTTCCTCCCAGATTGGCTCTGTGACTTCTTCCTGCTACGTGCTTGCTGCCCAAAGCTGGCCATGCTGCTGCTGCTCTCCCCCCTTGCTTTTTTTTTGCCTCAGACCTTGAAAACGGCGTGCAGTGGGACCACTGTTGGATTCTGGTGGTGACTATCCCCACTTTACGTGATTCTTGCTTCTTTTCTATCTTTTCTATCACCCTTCTTCCCTTCCCCGTTTCCCTGGTTAGGACTTAAAGTAAACTGGTTGGACCAACATATGAACTGTTGGTTCTTAATCTCACACTGGGTATGTTTTATTAAAAGAACCTCCTCTCCCTCCTATAAATTGGAGAGAGACAAGGAGCTACTTTTAAGCTCAGGATCTTAACTCAGTCTCTACCTAAGTATGTAACTTTGGCAATACATGGTCACAGAATCTTCTAAGGCTCTGAACCTGACTCAAAGACTTGACATCTTGGCTTCATCTTGGGATTGACCCATTACCATGGACTACTGACTGACCCTAGTCATACCACAGACTTGCTCTGATTATGACTCAGACAGCAATGTATCAGTGGCACTCTGTCCTATTGTCAGGTTCAGCTCCCAACTCACCTTCTCTTACAGGTGAGAGGTGCTCTTACTGCTCTCTCACTCCTAGTTTCTTGCCTAGGGTAAGCATATCTAGCATATCTAACATACCGCTGCAGACATGAAAAAAAAAAAAAAAAAAAAAAAAAAAAACAACACCTTCAAATGCATACATCTGGTCAAAATTGATATAAAATTGAAATAAAAACTGTTACAATAAGTTTTTAAAATATATACATAGACATAGATAACTTGCATTTAAAATTATAAGATTGTTGTAGATCCCAACAATGCTTAGCATTAAGCCTTAAAAAAAAAAAAAAAAAAAAAACGTATTGTATTTATCTTTTAATCTTTCTCCTTCCTGTTCTGAATAATAGACAGAATTAAGAGAAAAAATAAATGTTGCAGAAATTAACATGTATTTGATTTTAAATGCCAATACCATATACGCTAATATATATAGCCATAGATAAGACAGCTTTCTATAATACAACTTGCACATGAAAATGAATTGTTGAATAGATACAGTGAAAGAAGGCATGAATTTGATTGTCCCTTAGAAAATCAAGATAAAAATTAAATTATTTTTTAATGATATCTAAGAAAAAAAAAAAAAAAAACAGCTGATTATATAGAATCTCTTTAGACTCTGAGCGAGAAAGTACTTCACAAAGATGAAGGAGCAAGAGTGAGTATGATGCATGGATCCAGACATCACTGTCAGTCATAACATTATTTGTTTTCTTTGTACGTAAGTTCTGGCCTAACTAGCAACTGTATTTCATCATAAATGTCAGCAATTAAAGGCAGCTAGCTATTTCTGGCATATAAAAACAAGATAGATCCAAAGTTAATCCTAAAGCAATTAGTCTCTCTGTGATGAGAATCCTAATATGGCATAAAGCCACATTTTATCCTGCGCCTTCTCTTTTCTGTTCTGTAAGATAGCAGATATAACTGTGTGAAGGAAAAAAAAAAAAAAATAGAGTAAAGCCAATTTCTCTACTTAAGTGTCAGGCATAAAAAGAATTCAACTTTGCTTCTGTAAAATCTTAACTGGTAACTGGTCAGTCTTGCTAACCATTCATTCCATTCTCCCAGAGGGGATCTTGGGACTGCAGCCTCCAGTTCCTCAGTCTCTTTTAATTAACACTCCAAACTCTTCTAAAAAAACACAAACTTGTTTCCTCCTGAAAACGATGGTGGAGTGATTAGAAACTCATGAGGAATTTCTCCAGAATAGAGTAGTCTTTGTTCTGTTTGCAAGAACAGTATTTAATCAGGCCACAGAGGAAGAGTGCAGTTTACACAGTATACATATTCCAACAATGTTCATAAAAACATCCTTTGGAAGAGTAAGAGCAGGGTATTTCTGATGCTATCACATTATGTTCTTCCTATATCAAAATATTTTCAGTTCATAGGATTTCTTGAGTGGAAAGTGAGTTATGCAGTAAATTCTATTAAATCTCTCCTCCAAATTTTTGTTTAGTCTCTCCTTGAACATATCTAAAATCTGCACTCAAAGCATCAAAGTGCACACCCACTTTCCACAATGTGGGAAAACTTCCAGAAGTTTATTACCCTTAACATGAGGAATTACATTCTTTTGCTTTACAGCAATTTCTACACAATTTGTGTGTGAAAAATCTACCTTTTATAGTAAAAGAAGCAGTGTACTATTCATGATGTTATATACTTTTTTACAACTCTTTTAGCCATTCATTTTCTAAGCTGATAAGTCCTCATAAAGCTGTGCTTAAAATATCAGGTGTAGTCTATATTTTTTATTATCCATGTTACTTCTCTCTTTTTCTAATTCTTACATATTCTTTTTACAGTTTTAACAAACAGAACTCCTCGCAAAATTTTCTAGCTGTGGCAGAACTACAGATTTCTGTAGTCGTATAATTACATTTTATGTTGTGCTCTTTGTTACATTTCTAGTACTTTCCAACATGTCACTTGCTTCCTCAACTGCTGTCAAACACTGATCTGTTGCTTCCATGAATTACCTATCTCAACTTCACGGTCTTTTTCTGAGTAGCACTGAATTCCTCACTTAATTTGTGAAATTGTTCTTATCAGTGTTACATATCAGTACATACTAGATACACTGTATTTAACCTGTTTAATCAGTTAATTTTATAAAATACTATTCTTCACAGTCACTTCTCACTTCTTTACATGCAATAGCTTTGTATTGTCAGCAAGCTTTCTTCCCTCAGTTTTATGAATGAAAATGATAAAAGATCTAGAACAGGTGTTTATGGAGATGCTGCATTGACTTTTCACACTGCAAGAACTTACCTATTATGCTATCAATTTATCCACTCCAGACCTTTCCTTTCACTCCACTGGTGTTGAGATTCCCTATGAAATCCTTTTAGGAGTCCAGGTAACTTGCAGCAACTTATGTATTCTCTGACTCCTTCAAAACACTCTAATTCAAAGTGAGACTTCTCTTCAAGGCAATATTACTGACTCATATAAGACAGATTACATTTATGCCATGTCCAGTAATTGGATCCTTCAAAATAACTTTCAGACCTTTGCCCAGAAGAGATTTCAGACATATAGGTCCATGTGTCTGGAACATCTGGAACATCTTTCTGAAGATTGTCAATACACTTCTTGTCTCACAGTTCCTATGTAGCAAGGATATTTTACATGCCATTGTTAATAAATTAGTTGTTTCAACATTGAGCTAAAATTCGTAGGTACAAACCACCATATACCAGTAATCTATTTGAATTTACATTTATGCTAAAACATCATAGTTGCTATCATAACACAACACATGAATTAGGAGAATCTGTACCAAAACACCCTCGTTGTTACTTAACATCAGTCTTGTGCTGTAGACTCCATAATGTGAAAGAGTTCCAGATTGCCAGTTTTTATCATTTTTCTTTTAATGAATTCTCCAACATAATGAAAAACATTTGAGTTGCAATCACTTTCTTCTTTCTAACTCCTTCTCTAAAATCCATTCTACAGTCCTAAAGTTCATAATGGAAGCTTTGATTCTTTCACCTGGTACATCATCTGGCACATTTATTGCTTACCTTAATTACCAAAATTTCACATTTAGTCTGCAACAAATTGTTTTCCTGTTTTCTTCATCTGGATAAAACTTCAGTTTTCTAAGTCACTATTCATATTCTCTGTATAATTTCCAGTATTTTTATTTTATATTGCTTTTTGATCACATTGACTTCCTGTTCCTCTTTTCACGGAGAAGTCTTCTACAGTTAGATTCTGGATACCACACAGTGATTGACTCAAAGTGAAATGTTGTTTTGTTTTTGGCCTTTGGAGATGTTTCCATCACTGAGAATATGTAATTTTTTTTTTTTTCTGTGTTTCAAGTTTGACTACAAAATTTGACCAATCCACTTTGCAATAATTTGCTCAATTCTACCGCATGTTCAGTTCATACTACAATTTTTTTATCACAATAAATACCACTGCCCTCTTAGGCAGCTTGTAAACAGATCCAATACTGCTTATGCATTGCATGTGAATGTAAATCTGTCTTGTATAACTCACTGAGATTAATTTCACATGACTCTCAGCTCTTTTGATGCATGTATCCCATATACCATTGTTACAGTTTATCTTTTCTACATATGCCCTATTCTGAAACTGCAACATCTCAGTGTGTAGCGAGACCTCAAGAAGGGCAGAATTTTGAAGCAGATATCTTTACAATTTTTCTACAATTACCTGCACAAGAACAAAAAAGAATCTTCAATTTAAATTTGCAGGTTTTATTTAGACTGCAAACTAGTATAGTCAACTATTTATATACTGAAAAGAAAAACAAAAAACAACAAAATATCAAAATGATTCATTTGAAGAAAACAGAAATGAAAGGTCCATATTGAACTACTTGGTCCCCTTTCAGCAAGAATTTTGTCACAGTCTCTTACTGTCCCTGCAACATTAGTGCTGATACCTCTGAGGTAGGAATCTCTGATCCCTGCTCTTCTGCAGTGTTCAGTCAGTCATACTCTGAGCTACACTGCAGCACTCTAGACTGTTCCACACTAAAGACTCTGAAATTTCCTCTCCTTATGCTGTTCCAGACAGTTTCTTCCACAGGACTGCAGTATTCTTAAGAAAATCTTATGTGTAATGAATAAAAGTACCACAGACTGATAAACTGACTGGTCTAAAGAAGCCATAGCCAAAAGCTGGATTAGTATGGGGAACATTATTACTCTTTATCTGCACCTCAGTTTCTTGTTTGTTTTCAAGAAGCTATGAGAGTGTTCCTTAGTCTAGTTAATATAATTTCTGGTTGGAAAATCATAATGTCTAGTGGTAAAGTCTTTCACTTGATCTTTATACATCCTTACTAAGTCCATATGTTGCTGTCTGGGAGTTGACAAAGCAATCTTTCCTACCCTCTTGAAAGATCTTCCTAAGCTTTAAGACTTTCTTTGATGTGACTTCAGGAAGGCAATCCTACTGGTAGTGATTTGCCATTACTATATGAGGTATCTTGAAATGTATGGTCCCATCTGTCTCCTCTTTCCATACTTCTACCTCTTTGATGTTTTAGAGAAGTCTCTCCAGTTAATTCCTTCATAATAATAATAATAATAATAATAATAATAATAATAAAGTAATTACTTAGTAAATTACTGTAACTTGCTATATGTTTAAGAATTCAAGAATTCAACAGAATTCAAGCCACTTAGACATAGCTAGATATCTATAGGATCTGCTTAACAAGTCCCTGTAGGCTTCTCTTAGTTGGAAACAGATATACACACTGTAAGTGCAATTTTTCTGACCAGTTTCAGATATTCCTGCATGTGAATCAGATACAAATCACAATCTAACAGATGATACTTATCTCCAGTATAAAAGAAATAGATTAAGGGTAACAGTTCAGAAACATGCCACATCCAGTGATTTTTGTAGTTTGTTCTTCACTAGATAGTTGTATCTTACAGCACAAGATAATGATTTAGTGGATAATGAAGTTGACTTTTTACTTCTTCTGAAGAAAATATTAACAAGAAATAATTTGTTTTGTGGCTAACATCATAGCTTTATTAGATTACTTTTTCTATTAATTTGGTATGTTGATATTTTTAAGATATTGATTAATTTACTGAATTCTAATCCTGGCTACAATTTCATCACTATACAGTTTTATCTAATTATCTTAATAAATGACTATAAATTAGCTTACACATGCACTCATTTATTTTAAAGGAAATCCAAACAAAGTACACACAGTCAATTCTTATTCCATCAAATTGCAAAGTGACTCAGAAAATCGGGGTACCAAAACTTTCAGTAACAACCTGGCAAGTCTTTAAACTCCAACTTCAGATTAATATCTAAATACAAAATCTAGGCAGATGTTTTTGTCCACTTCACAGTGACAAACATAATAGGCCAAAGAAAATCAGCTTTAGTAGAAAGGATTATTTTCTTGTTGTTGCCCAAAAAAAAAAAAAAAAAAAAAAAAGATTTATTGCTAAAGTCATTCATCAAAACCATCCAAGACTGTTTTACTATGCCTTGTAATCCAGCTATGGATGATTATGTGTTTTAATGCTTTTACTACCCATTGTTTCAGATCTTTAACTTCAACTTTAATAGTGCTTTATCCACATCATAAATTAAAACTCCTTAACCTTAAAGGTTCTTTTGTAAAAACAAAACAAAGCAAACAAACAACAACAACAACAAAAAAAATCCACTCTGAGAGAAAGAAAGCAATAACATATTAAAAATATCCATAAGATTTACATAAACAGACTACAATTAATTTGCCTTCTTGTCCCACACAATGATTTAAATACACAAATAGTTGTTCTACTGGTTTTACCATGTCCATAAAGTAGAAAGATTCCTTTCTTTGTGATACGTACTAAAACAACAGCTTTTAAACAATTTTCTGTCCCTGAGGGTACTTTCTGTTTTCTTTTCTGCTCTCAGTGTTTATTTGCTAATTATTTTTGCATATGTGTTATTTGGAAGCACTTTTTGAAGAGCAGAAAACAGATGGAAAGTTAAATTCAGAAAAGAAATGTTTCAACAATATAAAATAACTGTTATAAAAGCTGATTTAATTCATATTCATTTTAAGGATTGTAATAGTACCAATGTCTAATTCTCTGAGGCAGAATTTACCTGGTGTTATCCATCTACAAAGCTAACTAGTTTCAAAAGTAAAAAAATAAAAACAATTGTACCATCTGAGACTAATTTTCCTCAAAGTTCATTTGAATTTTGAAAATTTTCTGTAGTGACACTCCTGTCTGCCAAATTTCTATAAGTGCACTTCACTCAAAGCCTATCTTTCATATTGTTTAATTTGGCTTTACAATCCTAATTATTCTGGTTCTCATTTGCAGAAAATTTATTTTGGGGTTCTGCAGAAGGAAATGGAGAAAAGAGCCCAGTTTCCATTCCTGGCTCTTTCACAAAACTGCTGATATTCTACACAGATATTTTTTATGTACTAGATAAGAAACTGATCTCTGAAGCAGCTGTTCCATGATATGTCATCTTTCTCATGTTTGACAAAGAAATTTTATATTTGTCTATGTTAGTTGTTCAAAAATACCAGATTTTCTAGCGAAATCTACTAATAATAGAAAGAATTAGTACTACTCCTACTAGAACTAGGAAACAGGTGTTCTTCTGACATGAGCTGTAGAGAAGATGAACATTTAACAACAATTAACATTTAAAAACAAATTAACAGTTTCTAGCTAATTTTGATCTTATTTTTGTATTGTCTGTATTGTTTCTCTGACAAGAAAGTAAATGCAATTGGTGGAGTGTTTCTTTGTTGTTTTTTTTGTTTGTTTGTTTTTCATCAAGAAGTAATGAACTGCATCATAAATTTAAACAAATATTTGAAAAAAATATCACAGTACATCTATTTCTGACCCATGCAGTTGAAGCTGCCAGTTTACTGAAAAAAAAAAAAAAAAAAAATGATATTGTCATTACCAGTGCTAGTGAAATTATCTGTTTTGATAAAATGCCAATGAATCAAAATTTTCAAAGATTTCAGTTTCCTCTAAGAATTTAAGTTTGTAGACAGTTCTTCCATCTGAAGAAATGTCTCTGAATTCTCTTTAAAGAAAAACTGTGTGAGTCAATCTTTTAGCAGGGATTTATGAATAAGAATTAACTGAAAATGAAAGGTAACAATGGTATTATACTAAAAGAAAAAAAAAATATATATATATATATATATATATACTTTAGAAAACATACCCAGACAATCTTTGATGAAATAAACGTGGTTAAGACTTAATAAATCAGTTACAACTTCTATGGTTCTCACACCACAAAGAGAAGTTAAAAATTGAGCAATATATTGTAATATTATACAAGAAAAAAAAAAAAAAAAGTCTTTATATCCACAAATCAAAACATATTTTCATAATGAAGCTACTAGTTATATAGTTCTTGAACCTATTAGTAGTTACATTACCTACCAAGTTTGGGTGTTTGGTGTTTTTTTGGGTTTTTTTTTGGTGGTTTTTTTTTTTTTTTTCTTCCATTTTATTGTAACACATCTTGATTTCTGTTAATACTCTTTTTTTTTTTGTACATAGGTAGTTTCAGTAACACTACTACAACAAATAATTTGGGCCCTAATCATTTTGTGACCAGAACTAATACAAATTTCTTCATGGTTTAAAAAGGATTCAATCAATAGTGCCTATTATATCAATTGTCACTTTATTGCCAAGAGGTAAAGTACAAGGTAAACAAGGATTTTATTTTTGTTTCTCAGCAATGTGAAAGCTTCAGGTGTGGAATTCTGCTATTTATCTCACCAGCTTTGCCAAAGTCAAAGCTGAAGTGCGGCATAAAGACTGAAAGATTCAGTCATAAGGACATCTGATGCTGAAGACTGCTATTCTGAGACATTAATTCCAGCTGCTGAAATGTGTCTCACAGTGTTTTGCTGCAAATAAATGCAAATCCCGTAAGTAATGGTCATAAAAGGAACTTTCTCATTATACCAATGTCTAAAATACTGTAAGACAGAAAAACTATCATAAGCGTATACAACATATTGACTTTATACTGTTTAACAACTTTTCCTAATGCTGCTATTTCACTCTTTCTAGGTATTTCAGCTAGCATTATATATCTGAGAAATAACATGATAGATATAAATATTTGGATTGACCAAAGTAGATTCTTCTAAACAAAGTCCTAATTACCTGCAGTTTGCTAATCTGTCCTATTATTGTCATTACTTTCTACAGTAATGGTGTCTTTTTTCATAAATATTAAATTGTTTTACATTTCAAGAGTTCTCTCATTTATTTATTTTTCTCACAGGTCCACACATAACTTCAAAGTAGCAAAACAAATGCAGATTAATTTTACACATAATAGTGAGAAGATTTAGTGAGAAGATTTCAGATGTTATTACTTAAATAAATTCATATAACTTATATTCAAAAAGCCAAATAAAACTTCACTTACAAAGCAATAGCAAAAAGCAAGGGAACACAGAGCTTACTTGGATGAATAATTCCCAAATTCTCTAGATGTGACAAGCCTGGAGATTTGTGTAATTAGGTTTATGCAGAGAGATTAGCTTTTTCATTATCAGAATTGTTGCAACACTCAAGATGGGATAATCTTTCATAAGACCTAGACTTTCTGTAGTTTTGCAGAGATATTCCTCATATCATTCCAAAACAAACTCTCACTTTTGTATTGCTCTAAATAACGAGTGCTCACTTTTTGGGTTGTCTAGGTCACATTGAGTGAAATGGAATTGTGTTGAATCACATATAAGTATTAATACACTATACTTAATATATATAAGTAACAAAACTACATTTTTCTACTTTGCAAAATAGATAAATGAAAAAAAAATGCTTAAAAATTCTAAAAAAAAAAAACAAGGTAACAAAAACATATGTTTGACCTTTTTTTTTTTTTTTTGCATCAATGACTGGTTGGATGAAAGTGGGTGCAATTTGTAGTGAGTTCTCAAGGTGCTCTTCAAAGATTTTAGGTGAAATTTTACTCTTCCAGAATATCATCTTTGAAAATAGTTGTTCATCAATGTATGCACTGCCAAAGGGTGATGACATGAATTAGGCATGATTGTGAAATGAGGGATATTTTAATGTGGTAAGATAGGTCATCTAAAAGTCTACTAACAAGACATGATCACATTCTGATTTGTGTTGAATGTCTTATTGCAACTCTGTACAATCCATTTGAAAATTTGTAGGTAATGCATTTATGTCAATTGTAAATGGAGTTACAAACATACAAAAAATTGATGATTTCCTTCAAAAATCTTAAAATCTATTTTCAAATTCCTTTATCAAAATGGAAAGCAAGGCTGCATATTTTTCACTGTTCATGGAGTTATGTTTAGCCAACAGACAAAAATTTTGAAAGTTACAAAATTTGTCAGTGCTCTGATATTTCTTTAACATTGAACATACTAATATATTAAATTATTTAATGAAATAACACTACAAAGTTGTTTTTTTTTTTTAACTAAACAAGAAAACTTATATGTCTGCTTAATAATGAAACTGAGTGTCTTTGCATGTTCATTGACATGTAGGTAGCTTGAAGTATTCTTATTAATAATCACAGAATTTTAATCAAGTGACACAAGTGCATGTAGCATGTAATAAACATGGTATCAATTTGACTGTGTTGTGGGCACCAGAGGCAGTGTTAGTACTGCACTCCCCTTCACAGTGTTTCCTTGTCATCTATGCTCAAGGTACACACAACTGATTCATGAAAAATATTGTTAAAAATCACATAATAATGTTAAAAGTTTATGATCTCATGTATCCACATTACTAACTCTTGAGAGCAACATGCTGTCCAGAGGCCATGGGTTGGACATTCCTGCTCTAGAGCATCCTCAACTCAGTGAAGTTAAAGAACTCCACATTCAAAGGTAGAGCTCAGTACCTGCCTAATAACATTCTCATTGAGAACTTAATGCAGAAGTTAAATCAACCATCTTAATGAGATTTAATAAGGGCAAGTGCAGAATGTTGTACTTGGGATGGGACAATTCCAGGTATTTATATAAACTGGGGGAAAGTCTCCTTGAGAGCAGCAGAACTTGGGGGTTCTTGTAGAAGAGAAGCTGGACATGAGCCAGCAGTGTGCACCTGCAGCCCAGAAGGCCAACTGTGTTCTGGGCTGCATTAAAAAAGGGGTGGCCAGCAGGGAGAGGGAGGTGATTGTCTCCCTCTACTCAGCTCCATCTGGAGTACTGCATCCAGGCCCGGGGCCCCCAGTACAGGAATGTAGTGGAGCTCTTAGAGAGGATCCAAAGGAGGGCCACTAAGATGATCAGAGGGATGGAGCACCTCTCCTATGAAGATAAATTGAGGAAACTGGGATTGTTTAGCATGGAGAAGAGAAGGCTCTGGGGAGACGTCATTGCAGCCTTCCAGTACTTGAAGGGAGCATATAAACAGGAAGGGGAACAGCTGTTTATGAGGGTAGATAGTGATAGGACAAAGGGGAATGTTTTTAAACTGAGACAGGGGAGGTTTAGGTTAGATATTAGGAGGACGTTTTTCACTCAGAGGGTGGTGACACACTGGAACAGGTTGCCCAAGGAGGTTATGGATGCCCCATCCCTGGAGGCATTCAAGGCCAGGCTGGATGTGGCTCTGGACAGCCTTGTCTAGTGGTTGGTGACCCTGCACATAGCAGGGGGGTTGAAACTATATTATCATTGTGGTCCTTTTCAACCCGGGCCATTCTATGATTCTATGATCTTAACATTCTAAAGCAGGTATGTTTTGTCAGTAGTAACATTTACCAAGGCAAAAACAATTAAATTATATATTATTTGAATATTCCAAATAATAAATATTAAATGACAGATGACTGAGGAAGGAATAATAGATGACTTAACCATTCTCTAATGTTCAGGTTTGTCTATTAGTAAAATGACAATTTTTATTAAGTGATTGGCATTACAGTAGCACATTCAAGTTTGAAGTCACTGCCACCTATGCAAAAGTAGGGTTACAGTCTTAGCAAATTAGCCCCAATACCAAACACTTCTTAATGGATCTCTTTACCTCTTTGTAAAATCTATTGCAGAGCTCGTGGAGCACATCAGTTCCTCTGGGAGTGCAGAACTAGGAACTGTGAAGTGTTAGACCATCATCTGCATACCTTGTCTTAACTTCTTTTAACAGTAAGTATAGTACAGTGTTAATGTGTGGAATATTCCTATGAGGCCAAACAGAGAATTGCCTTCAATAAGATTTTGGTTTTGGTTTTAATAAAATATAAATTAGCCAGTTAAAATCTGTGCAGTAAAGTTGACATTTCCCCACTTCCTAGCTAAATCTATTTGCCTGTTTCAAAAATAAACTCACAAGATTCATTCTGAGATGATACTTGTACTGAGACATGAAAATAAAATTTGGAGGGAAAAGATGTACTTTTCTAGATGAAAGCAGAAATTCTACAGAAAGCCTCTAAAGGGCACATTCCTTCTTCTGAAGGCCAGTAATTTATATACATTATTTCTTATTGGTAATAAAGTTAATATCTCTGTAATTTTAAAGCAGGAAAAAAAAAAAGAAAAAGAAAAAGATAATTTCTGTTCTGCATTCACTGCATATATAACAAGTACACTTTCATCATGTCTGAATGAAAGAAATAGCAATCCAACATAGTTTAGTCCATCTTCCTCCTTCTGCTGGGAGGTCACTTGCCCAGTTTGCCTGTGCAACTAGGCTTGCATAGAATCTATGGATAATTTGCAAAATATTCCACTTAAAAAGGATTAAGATCTCTGTACAGATGGGATATTGGCTATAACAGGCCTATTCCTTGCTACCTTTGTTCTCCAGTCAGATTTAGAGGTCATTGTACAGAATAGAAGATGATTCAGCAACTATTTGATCATTTCATCTATGTATTACAAAAAATATGTTTGCGATACTTCTTTTTAGTACATGTTGAAAATTTAAAAATGTCTGGAATGTATTCATTGTTGCATATGCACACAAAAAATGCATTTTTATCTCCACTTTCAGACTGAAAAGAAACAGTTCAAAATATATTCAAAATTTAAGGAAATTCAACAAAATGATTGCTTAAAAGCTATACATAAGAGATCCTATCAATTATCAGAATTAACAAGAATATTAATTCTTGTAAATCTTTATGAGTGCAATAATGACCTTTCTATTTTTTTTTCTCTCAAAAAATGCAATGTTTTATGCTATTAGTAGAAACTTGCATTTTTTTTTTTCAGATTTGTGATATATCTGTTCAGAAATATATAAATAAAACTATGTAAGACATTAGATTTCATTAAAGCAACTCATTTCAGTTTAACCATCAGAAATCAGTGTTACAGTGATAGAAGTCCTTTACACGAATATACGTGTGTACAGACATAAACAGATACTTTACAGACATACACATGCACACATATCATGTAAATACATGCAGACATGTCTTTCATATGCACATAATCAATGCATACAAGTGTATCAGTATGTACACTGTTCCAGACAGTATAAGTACTAATTACCTATGTACTGGGAAATGGGCATATCGGGAAATGTAAACTAGCTGCTGAATTATGCTTAGTCTTAGCTTTAAGGATCTTCTTAAAGCACAAACTTATCATATTTAGAATTTGAATGCATTCATTCCAGTGATATAGAATACCACTGTATTCTATCTTTCATTGTTAATGATTTTTGTACCTACTAATACTCAACAGAACCGTTAAGAATGTTTATCTTATTTCATTACTATAAAACGATGGACTCAAATTAGGAATTGTTGGTTTGTGTTAGCCATATCTGTCAGTCAGAAAGAGACACTGACCTCTTACAGTGATTACAAAGTACACCAAATGTAGTATATATGTCACTTCTTCACAAGATCTGGTTGGCAGCTTTGATCGACTTCTTTTTGATTACACCACAATCACCTCATTCCACTTTAGCTACTCTCACTCTCTCTGTCTCTCCAGGGGTTCAGTTGTCATTGCTGTATACCTTAGCAGATGAATCAGTTTTCCTTCTGTTAAATCCTCTTCCTGGGAAGATGAATCTACTCATCGATTTTGACCAAAGACTGTTTTTTAAAAGGGGTAGAAGAGACTTCTGACCTTTCAAATGATCAGATTAAGGTGGTTATTTCCACATTATTAAGTAATCAGGGAAGAAATACATTAAGAAAGAGTTCAGTTCGCAGGCTGCTCTGCTTGCTTCTAAAAAATGTTGTGCATTGACAGCTAACCTAGATTCCATTTCTTCCTTTTCTTCTGAACCACAAGGGAAGCTAAAATGCATTTTCACATTGCATTTTGCCCAAAGGCTCTCAGTAAAATTTAATTTTCTTACTGCATTGATTTTTCCATTATAAGTTGTAACAGTCTAATGATATCTCATAAGAATTTTTAGTATAGAGAAAAAAGGATGTGAATGATTTAGCAATAGTAACTGCAAGTGCTAGAGATTTATTCTTATTTTCTTAAGAATCTTCCATCTGTCTTTTTGATGGGCAGTTGTTGAAACAGTCTGTCATATCACCATCCGACAGCCTAAAGATGGTTTTGTAATCTATTTCTTAAGGATAATATGTGATCCAATTTCCTATAAACCACTTCCTCATTTCTAATTTCTAAAAATCAAAATAAACTTTCCAACTTTGGATCTGAATGCCTTGCTTAAAAATTAATGGATAACGTGGAAACAATAGGAGAGACATAAAAAAAATACAGTTTCTGTCTTGCAGGCTACATTAGATTCACTGAAGGCTAACATCATCATTACCCCAAATACTTCAAATTTGTCAAGGTTTTGCCTTAGTTTAATAAAGAATACATCAAAGTAATAAGACATGTTCCCTGGGAAAGAGAAATGTGTATGCTGACTCTTTCTTTCGAAGCAACTGTATCATCACCAAAGCTGTAGAAACCATGTCTGTACATGTGTAGTGTGACAGGCAATGAAACATAAAGGCAGTGCTACGCAAGTACAGGAGAGGTTTGAAAGAGTCCATATCTACAAGAGACAAGAGATTATCTTACTTATTTCACTTTGTCAAGGATTAGACAAGATAGACAGGTAGAAAAAGTACAATACATTACTAAGTCAAAAGAATTAAAAAACACTGTCTGCTTTTCTTAGCAAACAGAAGCTGGATTTGTATCTTCTACCCGCTCTTCTACAAATTCAAGAAAGGTTGGAAAATTTCTTCAAGATCACAGAGCCCAGCCTTCAATCTGACCCATCAAGTCCCTCCATGAGACCATGTTCTCAGTGCCATAGACACTTGTCTCTTAAATTCCTTCAGAAATGGGGAATTCCCTGGCCAGCCCATTCTAGTACTTTATATATGTTACAGCTAGAATGAAAATTCTGTCAAGTGTGCTAAAATACTTATATAACTAAGGTTTAACTGAACTTCTGCACTGCTTGTCACTACCCACTCTTTCCTGTCATAAAAATGAATGAACCGCAATACCAAAGAAGGAGCTTCATATAGCATTTTAAATACTGCACTTTGTAAGGATAGGATATTAAATGCAAGCAGATATTAATAAAATCACATAGTAAATATAATATTGTAATTAGGCTGAATGTTAACTAATGTTTATTATTATGTTAGGAATAGGCCTAAATACAATTTCTTTAAATTTTACTGGACTGAGAAGTCTTGTTTGGAAAAGAAAGTTACATATGGCCATGATTTTATTATTGAAAAGATCTATCAATGTTGGTTCTTTGTGGCTGAAGTAATATGGAAATATGTCTGATACAATCATTTAGGAGACAGCTTCTGTATGCTTCCATGATCTGTGGATTGTTTTTTGAGCCAGCATCATCTTTGTTGTGTGATAAAATTGTGTTAGAACAACTCCATCAGAGAAGCTGATACTGACATTATACTCCCTTTAATATTTATAATCACCGGAACTTTATTCTCTGGCATGAGAATAGGGGAAAAAAAATTACCCTTATGTGGTTGGTATCATTTCAAATGTACAAATCAACCCTGTATTTATAACAGAACACTCTAATCTTAGGCATAATGTAATCATTTTGTATTTCTGTCCCTGGAGAGGTTTGGAGTTACTCCGTTGTTGATGCTAAAAAGAGTCATCCTGAGATAGTCAGGACAGTATTTCTTGTCCCATCCTCCCGAATGTGGCTTATAGGACAAAAGCAAACAAGTGTATTAACTCTTAACACAAAACAATTATCATCAAAAATGGTAGCATTATCATCAAATACAGCAGCTACAGTGCAACACCTCTGCTTCCTCAGTTCTCCCATCAATACTCAGAAAGTCAGTTGCGTCTTAACAACTGAGAGATAATTTCATACAGGAAATCCATATTCTCTCTAACCATAGACCAGACTGGGGGAATCAAAACTAATATTTAGTATTTTCCATTCTTTAAAATCCTGTCAATAACAATACAAATAAGTAGTCTGGGGTCTCATAGTTTTGCCACAATACTGGCAGTGTGAGACAGGTTTGTGATATGAAGTTGACTAATAATATTAATCTCAGTGGAAGTTACACGTTAGGTTACAATCCTTATAGTTCAGAAGAGACTTTTTTTTTTTTTGCACATGTAGCACGTTTAAGGGCAGGCATTATACAGTTTGAAGGAAAAAAAGATCCACTAAATATTATATAATGTTTCTGAAGTGTACAAGCTGGGAACAACTTTTCAGAACAAAGGGTGGGGTAAAGAGGAGGAAGGGACGAGATAAAAAGAAAACAAAAAGATTAGCTACCTCAAAAGTGAATTGAAGTCCAGAAGTAATACATACATTTACTGAGACATTATGCTTAAGTGCCTATAACAACAAAAGATGAATGTTACAAATGTGCAACACAGTCTGCCTTATACGGGGAAACATTCTAATAAATATAAACATAACTAGGGTCAAGATTGCACTATGAATTTAGTTTTATTAAATTATTTGTTGCAAGTAAGAAAATGTAGTTTGAAGAACACAAAATGTCTTACAAACATTTAATCTGAAACTATGAATCTGACAATTTCAAATAGCCAGGACACAGGGGAGTATCTACTTTTATTATGCAGTAATAATAGTATACTATCATGAATGTATTAGACTGATATACCAATAGTGTGTGTATGTATATATATATATATATATATATATATACACGTATGTATACATATATATATATATGTATGTATTATACCATTATTGTGAGCATAGTATAGTAGTTATGAATTGCAGAACAGATAGTAAAAATATGTCATTCTTTCAGCTAAATCATGGATCTGAAAGCTATAGTGTGTGCAGAAATATATATTCTCTTTTCTAGGAAAAAATAAAAGGTACAGGCTTGCAATTACAGTCATTCAGTTTTTCTGCAGTCTATACCACTCTTATGAATTGCTCAAACATTCCAATTCTATTTATTCAGGGTAAGTTTTTTGAAATATTTAAGACGATAAAAAATTGCTGTATCTTAGATGAAAAGTTAAACACAGAAGCACCTAGTAGAGTTTTATTAGTATCATCTCTTCTGGCTTCTTGGGTTTTTTAGTTTTTTTGTTTGTTTGTTTGTTTGTTTGTTGTAAATGATCAGCGTTACTAAATTTAATTATGACATAAAATTTGGAAGACAACTCCATAGTTATCTAGTATTAAGTCAAATTTAAATAATTCTGATTTTCTCTACATCAAGGTTGACAAAAAAAGAAGCTGAAATTTAATGGTGACTAAGTAAAGTAATGAAAGCTGAAAATAAAAATAATAAACATTGTCATTTTATGAATAAATCTGTACAAAAACAAGGAAGCTAGTAGGAAACAAACAAAAAATACCTGAGAGGTAAAAAGATTATATAGATGGTGAATATTTCCTTAAGCATGTCAGAGACAGAGACAGATCAGGAAGCATTAAAATTCTTTACAACTCATCTGGTAAGCTCTTATTTTATTTTTCTTAATCACAAAATTAAAAACAATATTTTTCTGACAATTATTACAGAAAAAGCAATTAAAATTAGTATGGTTTTATAGGTGAGAGCTTGGAATGGAACTGAAAAATAAATAAATGAAAAACCTTAAAAATTTATGTAAGGATACAGAATCATCAAGTGGGAATTGGACTCAAGGGTCTCTTGAGGTCCCTTCCAACCCCTATAATTCTGTGAATCTGTGATTTTGCAATTCAGTGACTTAGCACATGAAATTAATTAATTTAACAGCCTACCTTCAGAAACATTTTTAACAGGAATAACTAATTAACTGACTAAATAAATAAAGCTTTACAAATAAGAGAAAATTATTCAATTTAAATGATTAAAATAAAGAACTGAAAAACAAAAAAAAACATCTGGATGGCTTCTTCTCTTTCATTGATCCACTCATGTATGGACTGGTCTCTTGTTTGATACATTTCTTATGAGAATATAAACTTTGTAATTAGATTACCCTGTGGTTTGTTCTCAGCATGTACTTTCCCATGTTAAGAGGAATAAATAGAGACTGGAGCAATCTGTTAGATATTCATACACACAAACATGAATGTATGTGTGTGTGGGAGGCAGTAAGTAGATAGGTATTTACATATAATTTCCTGTTAACTCCTCTTAGAAACACCCATAATTTAATGCACTGGGCTCCAACTCAAACAGACAGTTTGTATAAACATGAAAACTTGTATTTGGGGATTTAATATAGTAGAGCTCCATGAACAGAAGTTACAGGAAACAAGAGGTTTAATGCACACTGGACATACAATGTTCATTAATGTTTGATCTTCTGGTCCAGTATTTATAAAGAATTGCATTAAGTTTGTCATCATACAGATGACAGAAGCCTTTATCTCTGGAAGAACTCCCGTTCTTTTATGACAAAGATACAGAAGAGAAAATGCTTACATATTAAAAGTATAATTTACTGCTTTTCTTTCAAAGTCAACAACAAAACACTGAACTGATCAAATATTTGAAGAGGTGTGCCACTATATGCAGATGAGGACATCAGTAACTGTTTATATGCACCTATGTAATTTTTCTCCCACACACGCACAGGGTCAACATTCTACTTCAGGAATGTTCCTGCATTAAATTCACTTTTCTTCACAAATTCCATTATTTTGAGCCATTCCTCTTCAGAAAACAAAACAAAATAAACCCCACAGCTGTAAACAGAGAGAGCAGCTCTTGTTTTCACAATGAATTTTTGGCATTTCAGAATCAAGATGAATGAATTATTGTGAAATATGTCTCATTAACAGAAAGCCACTGCATTCTTTAGACCGCTTGCTCTATGCTCCTTTACTTCTTCTATTCTACTCTGGCTCTGTTGCTCTTCATGATGGCATTCTCTTGGATGAAAGGAATAACTCCAATGTACTACAAGGAGTCCTAGAACTGCTACTCGTATTCTCAACACTTTGATCAGGAATCAATATTGTAGTTGAGAGTCATTAAGTCAAAAGCAATCTTAAGATGTCATTTTCTGCTGAAATGCAACATTTTTTATTCCTATTTCTGTAGTTGAAATCCATTCCAGAATACCAGGAAGTTTTCAAACAAAACAAAACCACCCAAAACAATAACAAAACACATTTTTTTTTCCCACACAATTCATGTTAAATACTCTTCAAAACAAGAAAAGAAAAAAAGAAACATTAAAAATTACTTCTATAAACAAGTAATTGCTGTCAAAAATACTTACTTGAATTACTTCATTTTTTTCACTCTCCTTTTTTTATTTTTTATTTTTTTCTTATTTAAATTTGGCTAAACCAGTATCACCAAATACAATCATGATCTAAAAGTGACTTGCAGACATAATCTTCCCAGAGTCTTCCTTGAGTAAGAAAGATTATTGTCACTACAAGTTGTTTATGTGGGGAATTACATTACAAAAAATCACTTATTTGACTTGTTTCAAGTCAGAGAACATTTCAAAACTTGACTAACAATTATTAACTGGTGTTTTTTCGTAACCCATCTGATATCTGATAAAGTTCACTGACTAGCAGCAAAGTTGAATTGAAATACAGTGTTCTGAAGTTGAACTACTGAAATCATCACTTTACTGAATGGAAAACAGTGCCAAAAGGTCATACTGTTTTTTTTTTCATCTAGGATATCAGATATGCTCAACACTAAAGTCTTGGAAAATATCAGTAGGCCTGGAATAATTGTGATGTCCCCATACTGAAAGATAATATTTCTTTTGAAGAATACGTCACCAAATCCAAATAAGTTTATTTCCTCATTTACTGTTCGTGCTTCAAAGAAGTGAATATACAAAGATTTTACTTCAACACTGTTAAAGAAAGGTAAAAAAAAAAAAAAAAAAAAAAAAAAAGTGATAACTTCTCTTTCAGTGTCTCAGAGAAGCTTGGTTAAATTACTTAAATAACACTGGTTTTAGCATTTATAATTCAAACTTTGTGTCAGTCTCAACAGGAAACAAAATACTGATTTAATAATGCTCTCCAGTTCTCATGATATATATTACATAATATGTACTTATATCATATGCATTATATATTTTCAAAACCTATCCTTAAAAACTTGCATAGAAACATCAGAAGAAAATAAAAATTTAATTCATAACTCAGGTATAAAAATTCTCCAAAACTATGAGCCACTTTAAAGTACACTACTAACTATAAATTTAGGGGTAAATTTTAAGAGAACCATAGAATTACCAAGGTTTGAAAAGGCCCACAGGATCACCCATTCACCCATCACCAATAGTTCTCACTAAACCATGTCCCTCAACACAACATCCAAGCGTTCCTTGAACACCGACAGGGTTGGTGACTCCACCACCTCCCTGAGCAGCCCATTCCAGTGCCTGACCACTCTTTCAGAGAAGTAATATTTCCTAACATCCAGCCTGAATCTCCCCTGGCGCAGCTTGAAGCCATTCCCTCTAGTCTAATTACCAGTTACACAAGAGGCTGACACCCAGCTCACTACAACCTGCCTTCAGGTTGTTATAAAGAGCAACAAGCTCTCCCCTGAGCCTCCTCTGCTCCAGAATGAACAATCTCTGCTCCTTCAGCTGTGCTCCAGACCCCTCAACAGCTTTGTTGCCCTTATTTGAACACGCTCGAGGGACTCAATGCCTTTCTTGCAGTGAGGTGCCCAAAACTGGACACAGTACTCGAGGTGCAGCCTCACCAGTGCTGAGTACAGGAGGATGATTACTTCCCTGTTCCTGCTGACAACACTGTTTCTGATGCAAGTCTGGATGCCACTGGCCTGGGCACACTGCTGGCTCATGTTCAGCCAAGCATCAATCAATCAATCAATCAATCAATAGCCCCACGTCCTTTTCCTCTACACAGTCTTCCAGCCACCCTGCCCCAAGCCTGTAGTGTTGCCTGGGGTTGTTGCAGCCGAAGTGCAGGACCTGGCATTTGGTCTTGTTGAATCTCATCCCATTGGCTTCAGCCCAGTTATCCAGCCTGTCCAGATCCCTCTGCAGGGCCTCGCTATCCCCAGGCAGATAGAATCAGAAAAGTTGGAAAAAACCTCCAAGATCATCTAGTCTAACCATTCATCTATAACCGATATTTTCCACTAAATCACATCCCTTAGTTTTACATTTAAACATTTCCTTAATACATCCAGGGACAGTGACTCAACCTTTCTCCAGGGCAGCTCATTCCAGTGCCTGATCACTCTTTTGTTGAAGAAATTTTTCTTAATATCCAACCTGAACCTCCCCTGGCACAACTTTGAGGTCATTACCTCTAGTCCTATTGCTATTTATGTGGGAAAAGAAGATGACTCCCACCTTGCCATAACATTTAGGTAGCTGTAGAGAGGAATAAGGTCTCCCTTGAACCTTCTTTCCTCCGGACTAAACACTCCCAGTTCCCCCACCTCTCATAAGACTTGTGTTCCAGACCCTTCACAAGCTTTGTTGCCTTCTATGGACATGCTTCAGGGCTTTCATGTCTTTCCTGTAGTGAGAGGCCCAAAATTGAAAGCAGTATTCAAAGTGCAGCTTCACCAGTGCTGAATGCAGGAAAATGATCACCTTCTTGCTCCTGCTGGTTACACTATTTCTTATACTAGCCAGGATTCTGTTGGCCTTCTTGGCCACGTGGGCATAATGCTAACTCACATTCAACCAAGCAACAACAAATATCGCTAGGTCCATTTTTTTCTACTCAATCTTCCAGCCACTCTGCCTCAAGCCTGTAGCATTTCTTGGGGTTGTTGTGGCCAAATTGCAAGACCCAGTACTTGATCTTGCTGAACTTCAACCCAGTGGCCTTTGTCCAGTGACCCAGCCTGTCCAAATCCCTCTTTAGGGCCTTCCTATTCCTGGGAGGATCTCCCTGAAACTCAGGAGTTGGGGGAGCAAAATTCATCCCTCTCTAAGGGAAGAGCAAGTCTTAGACCACCTGATTAGACTAAAGATGTACAAGTCTACGAGGCCCTTATGACATATACCCAAGGGTTCTGAAGGAAGAGGCTGATGTGGTTGCCAAGCCTCCATCGTATATGGCTGACAAGCGAAGTCCTCAGTGACTGGAAAAAGGGAAATATCACTCCTGTTTTTAAGAAACATCAAAAGGAGATCTGGGCTGGTGAGCCTGGGACAATCATAGAATGGTTTAGGTTTGAAGGGACCTTTTAGATCATCTAGTTCCAATCCCTATGTTATAGGCAGGGGCACCACTCAGTAGACCAGACTGCTAAAAGCTCCATCCAGCCTGGCCTTGAATGCTTCCATGGAGGGGGTATCCACAACCTCCCTGGGCAACCTGTTCCAGTGTCTCACCACCCTCACAGTAAAGAATTTCTTCCTAACATCTAGTATAAATCTACCTGCTTCTAGTTTAAATCATTTCCCTTTGTCCTATTGTTATATGCTCTTACAAAAAATCCATTTCCAGTTTTCCTGTAGGCTGCCTTCAGGTACTGGAAGGACACTATAAGGTCCCTATGGAGCCTGCTCTTCTCCAGGCTGAACAGTACCAGATCGCTCAGCCTGTTCCTTGTAGGAACAGGCTGAGCTCCAGCCCTCTGATCATCTTCGTAGCCCTCTTCTGGACTCATTCCAATAGCTCAATTTCCTTCTTGCATTGGTGGCTCCAAAACAGGATGCAGTACTCCAGGTGGGGTCTCAAAAGAGTAGAGGAAATCACCTTCCTCAACCTGCTGGATACACTTCTCTTGATGCAATGCAGGATAAGGTTGGCTATCTGGGTTGCAAGCATGCATTGCAGGCTCATGCTGAGTCTTTCACCAACTGACACATCCAATTTCTTCTCAGGACTGCATTCCAGCCCTCCCCATCCAGACTGTATTTGTGCCTGGGATTTCCTTGATTCAGGTGCAGAACTTTGCACTTGGCCTTGTTGAACCTCATGAGGCTCCCATGGCCCACTTCTGCAGCCTGCCCAGGTCCCTCTGGATGGCTTCCCTTCCCTCCATTGTATCGACTGCACTACTCAGCTTAGTATCATCTGCAAACTTGCAGAGGATGCACTCAATCCCACTGTCCATATCACCTACAATGATGTTAAAAAGAAGATAATGTAAAACAGCAAGATGATATGAGACAGCCAGCAGGCTGTCACAGAGGGCAAATAATGCCTGAACAACCTGCTGGCATATGGACAAAGAGCAACAGATATCATCTACCTGGACTTCTACAAAGCCTTTGCTATGATCCCACACCACATCTCTGAATTTGAAGAGTTTATTCAGAGGATAAAAATTTGTTTGGATTTTTGCAGCCAGTGTTATGGTCAACAGATCTATGTCTAGATGGAGGCTGGTCATCAGTGGTGTCCTCCAGAGGTCTGTCCTGGAATCAGTGCTCTTAAATTTACAATGACCTGGATAGTGAAACTGAGTGCATTCTCAGCAAGTTTGCAGATTACACTTGATACAACAGAAGCAAGGGATGCCATACAAAGGAAACTGGATAAGCTAGAGAATTGGATATGCATGAGCAAAATGAGATTCAACAAGACCAATTACACGGTATTGTACTTGGGTCCGGGCAATCCCAGATATATTTGTAGACTAGGAGAAGCGCTCATTGAGAGCAGCCCAGAGGAGGATATGGGAATTCTGGATGACAAAGTGTGCTTGCAGCCTAGAAAATCAACTGTATCCTGGGCTGTATAAAAGATGAGTGGCCAGCAGGGTGAGGGAGGTGATTGTTCCCCTCTAGTCTGCCCTCACAAGGCCTCACCCAGATTATTGCACCCAGGCCTGAAGCTTCCTGCACAACAAAGATGTGGAGCTGTTAGAGTGGGTCCAAGGAGGCCACAAAGATGATCAGGTGCTGGAATACCTCTCCTGCTGAGGCTGCTAGACTTGTTCAGTCTGGAGAACAGAATGTTTCAGGAGAATCTTATTACAGCCTTCCAATACTTAAAGAGAGCTTACAATCAAGATGGATACTGATATTTTACACTGATAAATAGTGATAAAACAAGGGAAACGAATTTACACTGAAAGAAGGTATATTTAGATTAGACTTTAAGAACAAAATTTTCACTGCGAGGGTGTGGTAAGGCACTGGAACAGATTACCCAGAGAATTGCTGGATGCCCCACTCCTGAAGGTTTTCAAGACCAGGTTGGATGGTGCCCTGGTGCAGCCTTATCTAGTGGGTGGCAACCCTGCTTATGGTAGGGCAATTCAAACTGGTTTATATCTAAGGACTCTTGCAAGGAAAACTAACAGTTCTATGATTCTATGAAGTTAAATATCCTCCTCAGAACATGAAACAGTAGTTTATAACTAAGTTATCTTGTGCATGAACATTTCATAGTCATAACAACCTGAGATACAGAGAAAAGTCCTACTACATAAGTGATGTTTCTTGAATAGTTAGCTTGACTTCTGCATGTCTATAATTCAGTATCAATATTTCAATATCCTACAGTAAGGACTAGCAGTCTTAAAGGAATTTGCATTTTAAGCAGAATTGCAAACCAAATGAATTGCTCTGACACTGGCCCATGACCATGAAACATGTATACATGCATAAGTAATGAATGTTTAAACTAATATAAACGGCATTTCTATTAAAAAAAAAAAAAAAAAAAAAATCTCCATAGCCATTACTGTTGTAAATTTTCAATAATCAAATTCTACTCAAGAATCAATCAAGGTTTTTCATCAATATCCTCGTTTCTACTGAGCACAAAACCCAGAAGTTTCCTTAGATCACATTATTTCCATGCAGTATCTACATATGAAGAACAGCTGGAATGTTTTATGACACAGATCCAGAAACTAAAAAATGAACCTATTCCTACCTATGAGGCCATTTGAAAATCTTAATTTCTCTGGTCAGATTTCCAGGCAGGAAACTGGGAGCAGAGGACAGGTTCTAAATCCAGCTACTTACCATAGAAATTAAGTTTGTTGGAGAAACTGTTATCCTATTCAAATAGAGCCTATAAAAGAGACTCTAGAAGAACTTTTCTTAATTAAGGTTATCATCTTTTTATGGTCATCCTAAAATTGAACTGATGAGACAGTCTTCTCAATGAAGACTTTATTCCCTTTTGGTGACAGTTCCTATCATTTTCTGTTAATCTGGTTTTGTGTGCTGAAGGAAATGATTAAACATATCTATTAGTACATCTGAAATCCATTTTGTTTATCAATAAGCTACTTCAGGTGAATATTTTCATTTACATTTATACTAAGTTTGTATGGATTTGCGTTTACCTTTTTTTTTTTTTTTTTTTTTAATTATTATTTTTCCTGCATTTGCTTCTTCTCTTTTCTTACTTGAAAGCAATAAATGGACTGGATAAAGATTCTACCCTAAAAATACTCGGGTAGGCATTCGTTCTTACTCATTATGATTTATTGTTTTATTTTTCCAATTCTCCTTTTGTTGAACTGACTTAAGAGTTCAGATATTTTCATGCAACATTATTTGTGGTCCCAAGTCAATAATACTCGAACAAGCTAAGGACAGTATCTGAAAGCTTCTTCATACAGCCTGTTTCCATTTTAGTCCATAATTTCCTTGCTCTTGCAATTCTGAAATATTACAGACAATAAATATAGTTTAGAAATATATATCATGAAGTCACATTTTATGGCAGTTCTTGACTGATACAATGGTGTTTCTTGTATTAGTTCCTCTTCTGAAAAAAAAAAAAAAAAAAAAAAAAGTAATAAATAATAAATAAATCTTGAACTACTTAAAATCTGCTGCTTGAATGTAAGACTACCTTCCTATGCATGGGAATCCCTGAGATCGTGTATATGTTTAGGGAACCCATACAGAATTCTGTGCTGAAACAAGTATTTTTAAATTCAATTGTTTACAAAATATTTTTAATGAACTAATAAGTAATGACATCTTGGTTTTCCAGCTTGTAAATGCATATAAAATATTACATTCAAGACATTAAATGAAGGTACCAGATTATTGCACTGTACTGCAAATGCAGCATATTATCTGTCCTATAGCCCTTCAGATATTATCTGTCCTATAGCCCTTCAGATCAAATATACAACTTCTCGTAATTTTGAAAGCTTATGTGATAGTACGTAGCACTATAACCTTTTGCATACTTTTGCTTAAGTAACTCCCTCATAAGAAAAGGTTTCCTTCTGGAAACAACAATGTTAAATAGCTAAGTCTATATAGATGTGCCACGCAACTGGATTTGGAGCAATCAAATATGATGTCATCAAACCAGTGTAACTACAGTTAAGAACCTACCATCCAGAAAGAGTAAAAAAAAATGTCTCCTTTTAGTTTTAAAATATTTTGAGTGGCTACTTCTGTTGTAACTAATAGATTTTGCCATTCATGTTTTACCATCTTCCCTTAAAATGTGAATCATATATTCTTGTGAGAAAGAGTATAGCACTCACTCACAATGTGTTAACTTTGACTTGAAATGCTTACATTTTCTAGCTGATAGTGAATTTGTGTAAAAGAAGCACATGAAAAAGTACTCTTGCTAGTAATGCATTAACTAGGTCAACTGGACCCATGATTCTTATGGTACACAGAGGCTAATAACCTGTAATTTTGATATTTGTATGCAGTACTATAGTAATGTCACAGGATGGCTTGAGTTGGGAAGGACCTTAAAGATCACAGAATCACGGACTGTCTTGGGTTGGAAAATCATATAGCTCCAATTGCCATGACACAGGCAGGGTTTCCACTTAGTAGACCAGGCTACCCAGGACCCCATTTAACCTAGCCTTGAACATCTCTAGGGATGGGGCATCCACAGCTTCCCTGATCAGAATGTCCCAATGCCTCCCCACCCTCTAAGTAAAAAAAATTCCTCCTAAAATCTAATCTAAACTTCCTTTGTTTTAGTTTAAGACCATTCCCCCTTGTTCTATGACCATGACACCACGTAAATAGTTCATAATCATCTTTCTATAAGCCCCCTTGAAGAACTGTACAATACTAGTTTATGACCTGCATTTTTTTTATGTACATATCTATGCATGTCTCTGCAACTATCTAATTAATATAACACAAATAAATGAGTTAGTTCATACTGCTAGTTCATACACTTTAATTATCACTTCTTGAAATCTTTACAGTTATTGTAGATTTTTTTAAGAAGAAGAAAAGTGAAAATAAAGCAAAGAGGTGTGCTATGTATCAGTCTTTCCTATACAGTGTATATATAAAACACATTAGCCTCCTTCAAACAAAGGTAACTACAAAAGTCATTATGGGAACATAATATTAATTTATTGTTAAATAAAATAATACAAAGACTAAATGACACATATTTACGAGCATTGTTCTGAAAGTATACAATAACAATTTCTTTTTTTAGTGTAGTTTTGCAGATACAACTTGCTTGTAGCTACTGAAATTCACCAATCATGTTAATGTTCATATTTATAATAAATCAAGAGTTCACTACACTTTACAATATCTGTAAGGGTGTTAGTAAGGAAGCAGTGCTGGAAGTGTGTTGCAGAAAAGATGAGACAAAGACCTAATTCCTTGTCTGAGGGGGTTTGTTGGAGAGTATCTTTCCCTCTAGGTTCCTTTCTACTGCTTTGTCTGTGAAATCTTTGCTGATGGGAGGCATAAACTGATGGTTGTTAGAAGCAGTTGAACAGCATTGCAGTTCCATACTGTTCTCTAGTGAACATATTTGCTTCATAAAACTGACCAATTTGGCACTCCAATCATTCATGTTTTTCCATTTACAACTGAAAATACACAGTTGTTCCTCTGAAGGTAAGTAAAGGGCTGTAGGGATTGAGAGATGTATTACGCAGCTCAGGGAAATATAATCCAATTAACACTTTAGTTCCTGTTTCATTGATGTCTGTACACATCTGTCACACTTGAAAGATGGGACTTTTTCTTCCCAGTAACAATGAATAGACACCTATATAACTGTTTAAATGTCTTGTTTCAGAATTCACTAGTTCTCATTCTCACAGGACTTCACTGGAATAAAAATCAAATTACTGTGCTATACCACAGTCTTCTATTTAGGCAGACAATGTAAACAGACATGAGTTTTACAAGTGGAAATATGTATATATATATGAAAAGCATCTCTGAATAAATATGTTGAAGGAAAGAAAGTTATGCTCACTTTAAACATGGACTATGGAAACATAATTCCCTTAACTCCTAGCACTTAATTCTTTTACTGGTTTGCTCCTCAAGCTGCAAATCAAAGGATAGAACTCAAGAGAGGAAAACTCTGTAAGCCACTTCAACTGAAGGCAAGATAAACGAATGCAGTAAATAAAGGCAAGATAGCCACAAGTTCTCAGTAAGATAGGCTTCATTTTTCTGACTTAGAGATTGAGTTAGTCAAATGGTCATTATATTTTAAAAATTCCAGAGAAAAAAGATATTGTTCACCTACATTCTCAGTCAGATCACAGCAAAGATTCATCATTACACCCCACTGTAGCTATCATCATGGAAAAAAGCACAGGCTTGCCACAAACACATCGCCAATTTTTAATTGAGGTAATTTTTTAACTGTCTTTAGTTTCTTTATCCGCGTTTTTCCTGATCACTAAATAAACTTCTAAATTTTTTGTCTTATATAGATGGATAACAGAAAAGGGGTGGACCTGTGTGACAAATTTCAGATAGAAAATTACTCCCAAGTGCAGAAGGCATGTAGGACTCTGTCCTCATTTTAAGTCAAGTAGTAAGCAAACAAGACCATGGTGCTTCTTTCTGGCCTTAACTCATCCCCTGCTGATTATAAATAAAGGATAAAAAAATCTTTGTTTTCCTGGACAAAACTAACACAGACATTCATCTTTTAAAATAATTCTGTACTGTTATTAAGAACTGACTTCCTAGTACATTACCACATATTTTAAAACTGTACTTTTTTTTTTTTAAAGAAAATAAATTATTTTAAGAAAATAAATATATGGTGTTACAGATAACTGCCACCAAGAATCATTGCTATTTGTGACAAAGACACCCAAAAGGTACTAAAAAAGTGCTATAGAAGAAGATTAAGCTGATATTGTACTTTGCAATAACTTAGATTGTACATTTATAATTTAAAATGACTACAACAGATGAGGATGTGGTATAATCACTAGGTATTCCCATAATTATACTAACAAAGAAACAAACTAAAATTGCATACTGTACCATAAAATACAAAGCAGAGCTTAAGCTGTATGCAATACATTTTGCTCAGAGACACTTACATGAAATATTCTCAGATCTTTGCTAACATTATTTTAGCCATTATTTGATACAGTAATCCTTTAGAAACTATTATTTCTGCTTATGTGAGAACTGATTGTAAAAAGTGCATTTTTAGTTAACAGTGAGACAGCTGCTACAGTAGTTTCTACTACAGTGGAAAAATATATTTCCTCTGAAGTTTACACTGTGATCTAGCTCTCATTTAAACACATAACATCATCATCATTACTATTATCATAGTTATTAGATGCCTTCTTTATTATCTCTCTAGTTTCATCTGGATCACAAATTTCTTATAATAAGATGCTGACATAAATGACAACAAATATCTTGTGGCACTGTACTGGTTTTAGAGATACAGAGTGAAAACCTCAACTTGGCTTAATATATTTTATTTTTCTAAGTTTTCCCAAGCTAATAAAATACAAAAATCCAATGAAAAACCATAAATAGATGCTAGAGTTTGTGTGAGCCAGTACACCATATTGAGCAGGATGGAATATTTCTTGAGGTTGTTTGTATTAATAAAATTAGATAAAATGATATAGAGTAAGGGTTCCTTTGTTCTCTTTATCTTATTCTTAAATATCTTTGTAATTATTAGGATAACTTTTGACTCACTTCCTTGTGTTTAAGGAAATTGTTTCTGGCTCACATACTGCATCTATTCTCTCACTACACTAAAACCTTAATAAATAGGTTACATTTAGAGATATCCATGAGCTGGATCTTTCTCTCACTACACTAAAACCTTAATAAATAGGTTACATTTAGAGATATCCATGAGCTGGATCTTTCTCATGTACCCTATTTCCACTATCACTCATTGAGAAGAAGATTTAGATGTCTTTTGCAACAATCATTTAATAAACCTAATACTCAAATACCTACAGCAAATACATATCAAAAGCTAAAAAAAATTCTTGAAACTTTTTTCCAATGGAACTTATGTTAAAAAATAATTCCAAATATAATTGTTATCACAAGATTTATCACATCAACTCTGTCTACACTCCAAAAATCAATAGGCTTGACCTCAGAAGAAAATATTATTGCCAGTAATCTTTATCAGTTGCATAATGGTGAAGATGTCAATAATGCAGAAACAGAAAACACGCCTCATCTCAGCATAATTATATTACACAGATCCCTTGGTCCATCTTTTCTTTCTAAGAAATAAAAAATTATATATATATATAATATATATATATGTATATATAAAATATATATATTTATATATATATTTGATTTATATAATTTTTTTTTTTTTTTTAAAGGTTATCTAACAAAGTAGCAGATAAAAAACTGAATGTTTCTCAAGCTCTGCAGTAGGTTGTATCAGAGGCACCAGGACAGTAAAGAAAAGCACACAAGTTGATTCTGTGGATTAAGCAAAGTTAGTAGCAGAAGCTTTTGGACTCCATACATAATTTATGAAGAGGGAGAAAAAGAAGAAAAATGCAAAATAAAGCAATCAAGCAACCAAACAAAAAACACAAGCTTGTTAAAGAATATGAGGCTAAGATTTATGTCACTTCAGCATGTACCAATATATACATGTACACGCATATTGTGATAAGATTTTCAGAATTTCTCCAACATATAATGTTAATCTGATAGTTAAGCAAAATTGCTGACTTAATGGAGATCTCTGATAGCTCCTGATACAATTAATCTTAAGTGAAAAAAAATCCTTGTCTTCCGAAAAGAAGAAAGTACTAGATACAACACTGGAATATGAATACCCACAGTTCACATTTCTAAACAAAGAACTGCTCGATGTTCATGTTCTTAGATTACTGAAATTACAGTATACTTATCAGCTAATTCTTCACCTCTCACCCTTTATCAGGAAATACCTAATAGTTGTATAGCCTGGAAAACTCTCTCAATTTTAACCATTTCTAAGAAAATTAGTAAGAAAATTTAGTAAGAAATTACCACATCTTAAGAGTCATGTGAATTCTCATCTACAGAGGAAGAGTGATTATCCTCAGTATAGGTGAGAAGAAACAAAAAAAACAGGTATGAGCTGATTCCAAAATACCTAGTGTCCCTGCCTTCTGCAGGGAAGAATTATAAAAAAGGAGAAGATGGAAAACACGAGGAACTTGGGAAAGGCCTCCACAGTACAGAACAAAGCTAATCCTGATCACAACTGAGTTTGGATACTTTCTAGTTTACACTCTTTTGTCAATGTGATAAAAGAAACACCAGAGGCTTCTCTTCCACACCTACAGAAACCTGAAAAAATCCACAGCTGATAAGGAAAAATGAGTGTTATATGTGGTGCAAAATGCTGCTTTCTATGTAATATAAATTTCATGTTTCTCTAACAATCATAGAACAGAGAGCAAATAATATAGAGCGGGTGCTCAATGGAAAGAGATCTTAAAATAAGAGGAGTATTATCAAAATTGCTCAGGAAATGATTTTATTCTAGATTTTTTTATATATACGCATATATATAAAGGTACGGGAAAAAAAAAATAAAAAAAAATCATCCCTAATTCATTCTAGTCAGTGGCATCCTGTATGGAACATGGCATTTTCATTTCTTATAGACCCCTTAGAATAAATGCTTGGAAAAAAAAAAAAAAAAAAAAAAATTGTATTCAAAGGCTATTGCACTTTGTTCTAGAAATGCAGAAGAAAACAATTTAACCCAGCTTCCAAATTATTCCTCTTTTCTTCCACGTAACAACTTTTATATACTACTACTATATACATTTATTCTCAATGAATAAATGAATTTTGCAGATCACAAGTATAGGGAGAATGATTAAGAGCACTTTGTACTCATGCTTTGTGACCTATGTGCCTTTTGTTTTGGAAGGTTTACAGACTTCCTTGTTGAGGCACACAGCAAAGCAGTCTCCACCCTCACTAGCTGATCTTAGCTTCAAGGATATGGCATAAGATACTGTTTAACTGAGAAGAGAAAGAGGAGTCAAATCAATTACATGGACCACATCAGAGTATCTGTATCTGGAACTGCAAAAACAAGCAAATGCTTTTCTGCAGCTTTTTAAGTTTAGATTTGTAAAAAATTCAAGACTAGAATTTCAGCTATGGAGAAGAGCCATTGGTGAATAGTTTTCTTCATGTGAAAAAAATGCCAAGTTCAAAGAACAATTATGCTTAAAACTGCAGTTGTTGATAAATTATCCAAAGAAAAACACGGGGCTTATTATCCAAAGGAAAACACAGGGTTTGTGTGGCTGACCAGAACATCACATTGCACAGTCACCACAGCTTTCAGAATTCAGGAGTCATCATCGCTGAAAGGCACCATTGTCATCTCATCCACTGTTATGTCTTCTCAAATGTTTAGCAAGCATCAGTGAATGTCAAAGAGTGCAATTTTTTCCATGTGGAGGAATTCAATTACACACACTTCCACATCAGATGCCATTGGACAGGCTGCCCCTCTGCTGCCATCTGTTGCACAGCAACAAAATGTGATGGAATATTGGAGGGAAGATTATATCTCTCCTGACATACCACCACCATCTGCCTCAGATGTCATGAAACAACATAATAAAATAGGAGGCATTATTCTCGGAGCAGCCCTCATTTAGTAACTGTCAAAAGCAAAACAAAAAAAACAAGATACTTCTTTAAGGATAATCTAGATGAAGAAAAATACCAAAATAAATTTCAATATAAGGTAATGATCTCAATTAAGACAGTGCTCCTTATCATCTTCTGGTTCTTCTAAGAGATTTGAGGATGCCACCTGACAATGTCAAGGCCACAGTAAGAAAAGGGAAAGCAATACATTCAGACACAGACAGCTTGTACGAATTCTCCCCTTTGAAACCTTTCCATTGAGAACTGAAGTTGCTTTTCCTGTTACCAAATCACAGCATCTTCTTTTCAGTGTAAAGCAACATCTTTTAAGACAGTCAGCACACTATACCATAGGGTTTTTTTTCTGTCGTTTTCAAACAACGTGGTACCTGATATAATATATATTTTTACATACTTCCACCCAAATGGAGAGCAATTTAGGTCTTGTTTTATTATTGCTAGCACTTTTATAGTCACTCATAGCTGTTTTCCCTTATAATGATGAGCAGGTATTGATATTATGTTGTATTCAAATTCTGATGAGGTATAGGAACAGACTTCAAGGTTAATATGAAGTCTACCAAATAATATTTTTAGAGTGGATATAAAAATGCTACTAAAGGTGTTCTGAAGTAACAGCTGCTTGAAAGTAAGTAAATAACTAAATCTTTAGACTTGAAATGATTATGATATTAAATGCAGTTATAAAGGATTTCTTTTTGCTAATTAAAAAAAAAAAAAAAAAAAAAAAGTGCAGGACGAGTGAGGAGAATAGGGAACTGAACTACTTTAGATGCTGTCCTGTATAGCGCTGGGCCTGCCAAGACTGAATGTCTTGAAAGGCAAGGAAAGATACATTTTAAGACTGTAGGAGAGAGAAAATGCATCAAAGATAGAGAGAAGTTACTTTGCGTGACATACTCCCACAATGACTGTTAAAATGCTGTATGAGAATCTAAAAATCACTTAACTTCTAGACTCAGAGTATATGCAATGTTTTTATACTGTTACTTCTGCAATTATCTTAAGAATTACAGCTCCCTAAAGACTAGCTGGTGTACACTTCCAACCTGCTGCCACCAGAGGACCTTTATTCAAGCTGCTCACTTTAAATCAATCATCATAAAGTAATTGTTCTGTCACCTATAAGAAGTTCACCAGGAGGTCATCTGGACACTCTGGAAATACAAATTTACCTTACGCACTTTCAATAATAGCTAGAGCAGCTAAAAAGTCCCACATTCCATTAAACCACAAGTCACTGTTTTTACAGAGAAGGCAGAAACTGTTTCACTCCACCTGAAACATTTCTTTTTTCCTCACCAACACATCTTTACACTGTGAAAAAAAAGCTTCCAGGAAGTGTTATAAATGTTTCACAAGTGAGTCAGGTAATCTAAAACCAAATAAAGAAGCACCAAGGAGGAAGAGCAATTTCTAGACAGGCATTGTATACAGCTCTCATTTTCAAAATCAGGAGTAGAGCAAAATGCACCATATGCACCAAGAAGTCTTGTCTACTTTATGAAAAACCTTCCTAAAACATACTGAAGAAAATAGCTTAAGCACACATCCTGCTCTTCATATCAAGATGAGAACTAAGTAGCAGACTAACATTTTTCAGTCAGTGTTAAGAGAAAATAGTGCTGCTTACAAGTTGAATGAAAGGTGCATGTTATAGGCCCAGACATCTATCTCATGTACTTACAGTTGGAACTGTATTAACACAATACTCTTATTAAAAAAAAAAAAAAAAAAAATCTTTTCATGTTGCAAACAGACATAAAGAAAAGTCTTTCTCCAGACACCTCTCTAAAACCTTAATTTCACATATCAGTACAATGTAAGTGTGCATAACATGAAAAGTCTAATACAATTTCAAACAACTTTAATGTACTTAAAAGCATCATTTAGCATTTATTTAGCATAAATGTAAAACATACTAGCATTTTGATCAATTTTACATCCTTACCCACAGAATTTTTTTAAAACTGATTTTTGTAAACCAGATTCTTCAGTTTTCACTCATTTAAAATAATCAGCTAGAGCTTAAGATTAGAAAACATAGATTATTTTTGTCAACGTGTAAGTATTAACAAAGTTAATAGTAAAGCAATTAAATGAAAAAAAAAATATATTTATTTTACAACAATATTCACTCAGCAGAGCATATTAATATAATAGAATAAAAAGAGAAGCAGGAGCATGTCTGCAAATACTGACAATAAATGGAAAAAGATGCATTATTCCATGTTCATATTGATCATGAAAGTAGTAATTTCTAGGAAAATTTATATTTACCTCTATTTTTTCTGTTACTATTTTATCATGAAACTTACTAGAGAAACTACTAGAATGAAAAAGCTGAACATCAGACATCTAAAACTGATAAGAAAGATAAAAATGCCCTCCTGTTGTGCCTTCATTTTGCCTAATCTAACACACATTTCTTTCTCTTAATCTTTGTTATTACAGTTAAAAACACTTAATTTCTGTTCAAGAATTACTTCATCCCTGCCTGCTGCTTATTTCCTATCAGAATTTTAAATCCATCTGTTTGCTACTGTTTTTCATAACAACTAAAGATATAAAAAATGTATAGATAATATGCACTCCTTGTCAATACCTTTTGGCTCTATTGTCATTACTCTGTCATCACTGTGACATAAAATACCTTCTTAACCCATTTTTGGTAGGAATATAAACCATTAAGGCAAAATAAATTAAAAGCTCTTAAAAAACTTCTAATACTAAGAACCTTATAAAGTAAATGTGAATAATAATAATAATAATCCAAAGGCATGTAAATAGATATACCTCAGGTTCCCCCCTCCCCCCCCCCCCCCCCCTTTTTTTTTTTATTAAAGATATTTCCATGGTGCTTGTTTGTGGTTGTTGTTGTTGTTTGGTTGGGGTTTTTTTTGTTTCATTGGTTTTTTATACTTTTATCCCTACTTTCTTCTCTCCAGCTAGTTTCCCCAAAATGCCTAGGGCTACTGATGACAAAACAAAACCTACCTTTATTGAGTATAGATAACTAAATCTAACACTAAATTACTGAACCTCTCATAAATAGCACTGTTAAATTTATATTTGATGCCAATAAGACTGCGCTGCTTACAAGTCTCCAATGTGATACTAAATCAATTAGGTTCTAAGTATGTGGGCTTCACGTACTAATCTGTTTGAACACTAAACAAGATCTGCACTCATGGAACATATCATTATCCCTTCCCAAAATGCTGAACTGGCCTGTTTTCCGATTTAGCTAATGATATCATAGTTGTTCCAACCTGCTGCAGCATTCTGAACCTATGGAATTAGTACTCATGCACATTAGAGTTATTAATGCTGCACTAGTTTTTAAAATAAGATTTAGAAACCAAGCTAACTAAGCTGTGTACTACATGATATTTATCACATACATAATTTTTAAATAGTTTTTGCTGTCAAGTATTGTGTTTGTGTGCAGTTTCTTCAGTACAGTTTCATATAACAAGTAATAGTTTATCTTTTTGTTCTATCACAGTTTACCATCACAAAATTTGATACACTATGTGATTAATATTAAAATAAACAATGACTTTATCAGCTTCGAGTTAAAGCAAGTAAGTTGGAGTTTCTTAGTAAGGAATGCTAAAATAAGCACAGGTTAGAGAAAAATCATTCATTCCTGCAGATTGCTAATATATTTCATCAGGCCACTGTATGATTTGAATAACAAGAACAATTGCGTAATGAAACACATTACTACTGATATATCCAACTTTATCAACTTTAAGATGTAACTGCCATCACAACAAGAGGTCCTTTGTGAAGTTCTCTCATTTTTCTACTGAATCAGTCTAACCTGATTTTACACTCTCCTTTATCAACAATTACAATCAAAATTCTACATACCTATACCTATATCAAATATAACATATACCAAATTAATTGCCACAGTTTGACTCAGATCATTTTATCTAATAGCAAGGAGTAATTACAACAAGAGTAGAGTATGTGTGAAGGGGCTTTTCATACAGATAACAAAGAATTGGCAAGTGATATCCCTAGATTTACAGAAAACAGTGAAGACCATGCTCTGAAATAATAAAGCAAAAACCTGCTGTGATTCAAACTAAACTCAGCAATGTAGGTCACATGTAAGTAGACTTTTTTTTTTTTTTTTTTTCTTCCAAGGATATTGTTAAAATAGATACTTTATCAGGCACTTAATATCACATGCTGTACTCTGGGAGACTACCTAGCATAACAAAAAGCTTAACTTAATAAACTTCTCTGCAGTCTCAAAACAGTTCATGCAAATTATCTGAATTAGCTGGATATATTATTTTAACGCTTTGTCCGCAGGGAGTTCAACATAACAATATGCCACTTCAAAATTTTACCTCCTCAAAGAAAACAAAACAAAAACAAAACAAAAATCTCTGTTTTTTAGATGAATGATAAATTCATAGCTTTTAAATAATAAGATTTCTTACTAAGCTAATTTCATCAGGCATTTTCTCTCTGTCATAAATGTTACTATAAATTACCCAAAAAGTACTGTGATGTGAAATGAAAATCACCCTGATTCAGTACCTCAGAACTTACAGCCTACACTTTGTAATTATTTCTAGCTTAAAGTTTATAAATACCTGAAAGCAACTCTGAACACTGTCCTTCTGCCATTGCTGATCTTAGGCATTTCTGCTCATGTCACAGGAATTTACTAAATAAATTTTGTCCAACTAGCTTTACTGATGTGAAAAAACAGTTTCTTTACTTCACAAAGAAAAGCATTTTATTTGACCCTAATTAACTTTTACTTCTGGTGACATTTACTAGCCATGACTGATGTTGAACCATACCTGAAAATGCAACATTAATTTCACATTGAGATGCCTAATAAACATTAATTCTGCACATGTTTAACCACTTCTAGTGACAGATTAGATGAAAAGTAAAAGCATAATACATTACATTAGAGTTGTACAGCCTAGATCAACCCATTTATTATCCTATTGTACTGTAAAATAGTGCAGATTTGTATGAATTTGTAAAGAAGTAAGTTTCTTTCATTCAGATTCATATTGCCCCTAGAAAAGGTACAGTAAAACATGAAGTATTCAAATCCAAGTCCATTTGGCAGGAATACATTTAAAAAAATGCTGAAATGTTATTGATTTCTTCTGCTACACTCAAAAAACCTGACTCAACTGTATTTCTACTGACATAACACAAAGGTTTTATTTAGATATTAGCAAGCATGAGCAAATGTTTTTCATTGACATACTTCTCATCTCTATTTCCTCCCTCTACCTAGGAAACAGTTAATCCTCAGTACTGGTACTAGCTGTTTCCTGCAAGAGATGCAGCAAATGTCGATAAAGGGTCCACTGTCCCAAGGGAAATAATGCCTGCAAAAGTTCTCTTCACTAGACGAAGATACATTTAGTGGTAAATAACACCTAACAGTAGACACATCATGACATGCCTCTATTTGATCTTTGTACTTTCTGTCAGCTTTACTGCTCAGCTCAATCTTACTCCTCATGAGCCCCTTCCAAATGAGTTCACCCTTTTGTTTCCCCAAGATCTTTCTCCAAATATTGGGAAGAAAAAAAGAAAAAAAGAAAAAAAGAAAAAAAGAAAAAAAAAACAACATCAGAACTTTTGGGTATGTTCCATAAAAGAACTTAGAAAACAACGCTGTTTTCTGGATCTGCCATCATTAGAAGAAAGGGGAAGAAGAAAAAAAAAAAAAAAAGGAAAGCAAAAAGAAAAAAGGAATACATTTTACACACGTAACACTTCAAAAGAAAAAGGTAACAAATTCAGATATATGATATAAAAAATGCTTACATCTGAAAGCACAGCATATTTATAGTCCACTCACATTTCACCTTATACTGCATCCCCTGTCACCTGGCATTACTTAACAAGCCACAGTGCTTCAGACCTCTCCTGAGGGTGCATCTCTTTGTTTAGGTTTTGTCTATAAGCTAATGCATACCTATACCCAGACTAAGGTAGACACTACACAAAACATACCCAGTTCTTGACACAAACGTTCATCTTTAATATATATATATATATTTTTTTTTCTCATAAGCGATAAGCAAACCACTTCATGCACTTTTTCCACTGGAAATAGTTCAAGTTACAACAACCAAGTTCCTCTCTGACCAGAGCAGCATGACTTAAGAGCATAAACCACACACACAAATACACACACATATATATATACACGTCTATGTGTGCATGCATTTGTGTGTATATGCCATGAACACAGGGTCAGAAACCGAGCACGGAGCATTTACTTACTAATGCAGTCCGCTCGGACCTCTTTGGAAACCTGAAGGAGTCTCCGCTTTCCCTCCTGCCAGTCAGGCGCCGGGTTGTGCCCTTAGTCCACACAGGCCCCGAAGGAACTGCAAAGAGAGAGAAGCACATGCCACATCAGGCAGGTCTGTTTTGGCGGGGTCCAGCGCCGCTGCCTCTCGCTTCTTGGGGGTACCCCTGCTTTCCGAACAGACTCTTGCAAAAGAGTCATCTTTCCCAAGATTTTTGTTTTGTTTTGTTTTTCCTACCAGCGATTTTTTAAGCCCTCCCGAGGCTTCTGCGCCCTAAAATTTGTTTGGGGGGCTGGCGAGGAGCAGAGAGGGTAGGTACCTACAACTCTCTCCGACGAGGCCGGCAGAGAGAGAGCGAGAGATAGGAAAGAGGGAGGAGAGCGGCAGCGAGCAAGGGGTGGAGAGGGGGAGGGGGGTGCGGGCGGGGCGGGGGGCGGTAGAGCGTCTCCCGGCGGAGGTACAGTGTCGGCCCGCTCTCCGTCCCCTGCACCGCTGGCTGCAGGCAGGCAGGCAGGCAGACGGCGCAGGGAGGGCCGGGCCGGGCGGTGCACTCCCCGCCGCGCCTCGCGCAGCTCCCACTGCTCCGCCCGCTCACCTGCATTTCCTTAACGAGCCACTTGATGGCTGTCAGTCGCGGCCGCCCCCCGGCCCTGCCGCAACTTCGGCGCCCGCGGAGCCACGGCGCCCGCGCGGAGCTGGGGCTGGAGCTGGGGCTGGAGCTGGGGCTGGAGCTGGGGCTGGAGCTGGGGCTGGAGCTGGGGCTGGAGCTGGGGCTGGAGCTGGGGCTGGAGCTGGGGCTGGGGAGATGCCGAGGGGCCGCACTGGGCAGGCACGATGTTGGCCCCTGCCCGCGGAACTTTCTGCCCGGAGGCTGGGGCAGCGGGGCGAGGGTAGGGACACAGGTAACGAGAGGCGAGGGCTGCGCCGGGCCCCCGCAGGTGATTGCCGCGGCCGCGCAACGAACCCGGGAGCGGGGTACGCTCCGCAGCCGCCTCCCTCCGGCGCTGCCTCCTCCCACCTCTCTCCTCGTCGTGCGCGGAAGGAGCGAGTGATTTCCTCGCTATTAATAATAATAAGTCTATCCCCAGTTTCCTTCTTTCCCTGGGAAAACAATTAATAATGCATTAAAATAATGCACCTTTAAAGCCACTGGCTGGCAATAATAATAATATCACCACCACTTAAGGGATTGCTGCCGTGGATGTGGTGGTTAGGCATGTTTTCCTATCGTTCACGCTCAAGTGTGAGCACAAATTACCCCTCTGGTATTCAAAAGTCCCTTTCCCACTACCAGAGCAACTATCATCATCACCATCAAAGAGAAAGGGTTTCTACAAAGCTGAGTGGAGACACCGTGTCCCTGGGTGGCTGCTGTGGCTGGAATGCAAGGAGAGCTCCCCCTTTTTCCCCTTTCTCCCCTTCCCTCCCTTCCGTTTGCCCCAAACCAATCTCGTCTCCTCTCCTCCTCCTTTGCTTATTTCGGTGGGTTAAGCATAGCGTTTGGCCCTTTTAGTGTTTTCCCTTCCGTTCCTCCCTTGACGATAGTTTGTGTATTTTAAATAAAGATTTCATTCTGCCAACCCGCAGGAAGCTTTTAACAAGATGCAGCTGAGCGTGTCGATATCTTATATCTTTTTACTGCTGCTCCGGCGTGTACATCAACTCCAAACTCATTTCTTTTCTTCTTCTCCTGATACTGTAGCATCTCAGAGACGGCGGCGGCGGCAGCAGCAGCAGCAGAGCACTGCTCCCGGGGGACACTTTTACTTTGCCCTCAAAGTATCTCCCAGCAATAAGAGCGTCTGAATCCCCCACCCCCCCTGCACTACAGCAGAATGCTGGGGTGTTTGCTGCAAGATTCCCAGTCCCACTGACATCAGTAAGATCTGGGAGCAGACGGGGTGGGGGTGGGGAATTTCTTTCTGTTAGAATACAGTTTTGTGTGCGCTATTTTTAATTAAGATTTTTCCAGAAATAGGATCCCATCGAGATTTAATTTACAAAGGTACCTCTAATACTGGTCAATACTGTCTTCGAAGAGAAACATTTGCAATCCCTAGTCTCCCCACAACTGTGAAAAAATGCTCTTCATAGACTTTAAATCATTTACGAAAGACTACAAAAAATATGTTGCTTTGTTGTTGTTGTTGTTGTTGCTTGTTTTTATTGATGATGGTAGCTTTTATTGTTTTGTGTTTTGTTGCTGGGGTTGTTTTGTTGTTTGGGTTTGTTGTTGTTGTTGTTTGTTTGTTTGTTTTCCCCACTTCATCTGCATTAAAATGCAACTTTGTTCAGCATGCTGGTTATCTCTTATAGCTTTTTAAGAAACATATATAAGTATATATATTTTTCCCCATCTGGGTGTTTAGAATCAAGGTGTTTTCTTCCCGTAATTCACGTTTCTCAATCCTTAAATGCGCGGTTCTACCTCGCGAGCCTCTCTGGCACACAGCGACTGTAGAGCCGCAGCCTCCTCCTCATGCTAAGCCTCAAGCACGGGCCTGAACCCAACAAGAGACATAGAGCGGGCCTAGGGTTCTGCCAATGCTCTACTCAGCCAGAGGGGCCTGTGGCGAGGGATGCGAAGTGCAATCTCCTTCCCCGCCGCGGGGCGCTCCGCCTGCCTGCCCGCCGCAGGCGGATCAGCCCGCGGAGCGCCGTGGGCGAGCCGGGTGAGCGCGGGGCGCGGCAGCCGCGGCTGCAGCTGGTCGCAGGTCAGCGGGACCAACCTGCCTCCGCCCCGACGAGGGACTACCAGGAGCTACAGATCCTAAACATGAAGGCATGGTCGCACATGTTAAGGCTTCAGCTCGGAGGCTTACCTGCCAGCTTAAAGCGTTACCCTTAAACGTGTAGCACAAGCAGTGGAGAGCTCCTGCTACACCTGCTGCTGAGCATTGCCAGTTTGTCTGGAAGATGCATTGCAGGTTAAGTTGACTTATTTTGTAGTATGAAGATTTATGTTCAGAAAAGATAAAAATAAAAATAATGATATAGAAAGAAAATCTCCAGATTAAAAGAAAGAAAAAAGAAAAAAAAAAATTAAGTACACATATACAAAAGGGGAGGAGGCAGAAGTATGTGCCTGTTGTATTACACATCTTTATTGAGGGACAACGCAACACAGTGAATGAGAAATACTTCCTCCCAGGGCTTTTTTGCCTTTGGCAGAACACTAGTAAGTACTGCTTAAATTTTCAACTACATATGTCATCACTAATGTCCTCTTGACTAATATGAAACTTCTGATTTTATCTATGTGGTCAAATGCTGTCAAACATAGTAGAAAATTAAACTAAGTTTTCTAACATTTAACACTCCTTGACAAATTGAAATTGTATGTCTTTCATTCCTCTATTCCTTTTGATCTTTGTTTTTTCCCTTTTATTTGTTGGTTTGTTTGTTTCCTTTGATTTAGATATCTATTTCCAGGCTACTGTGTCTTATTTCTAGCTCTACTGCAATTTTTTTTTTTTTTCACAAGAGCAAATTCTACAGTTTGTGTTGTAGTAATGTACTTACCTTTCCTGAGTACCCATTTTTAGCACAATTTAGCATCCTCAGTGATCACTTCACCATTACTTATATGCAGACAGAATGAAGCACCTGTTCTGCATCCCATGCATTACACTGTGCTGTTTTAAGTTTGTGAAAGGTGAGATGAATTCAAGATTAGAAAGTGTTATAAAGGTGTTTGTGCGAGAACAAGTCTGAAAATCCATGGAGGAGAAAAAATCACACAGAAGCAAATGAGTAATAAAAATAAAATGTTCCAAACATTAGTGTGGGAAAGAAAAAATATATTTTTATCACATCACAAATATTAATAAAAGCCCCAAGCTTCAGCATGTGCCAGGTGCTATTCAACAGATCTGTCATCAGAAATAACTAAGCTGAACCTAGAGGCAATACTTTACCTATATCTAAACAAGAGACAACATTAAACGTTATTTGTGCATTTACTTTAGAAATTAGTTTAAATGTCAAATGTCAAATATTCTATTTTGTATACCATCAGCACCTCTTTGGGGCTTTTATTTATTTATTTATTTATTTATTTTTCCCAAGGCAACAGTGATGACTGTGGCTGAGGTTGGACGTTTTAAAAATAGTGGCAATGAGGGTAGTGTAAAGGAAACAGAAAGCCTAGAAAAACTGCAAACCTGACAGTTTTAGGGTGCAGAATGACATCTTATTTTACTTCTCCCTTTAGGTCTCTGTAGACACAAAGCCTTTTTTTTTCTTTTTCTTTCTTTCTTTTCCCCCCCTTCCCCCTCCCGCCCCCCCCTCAAACAACAGATAACTCAGCCTTGTGCTTTTCGTGGAGCATCTCCAAAGGAATGGACATGGACATTCTGGTATGACAAGTATTAATAATCACAATGAACAAACAGAGATTGAATCATCCCATCCCAAAATAAAATTCAGGAAACAATAAAAGAGTTTTATATATGGAGAAGAACATCCCAAGATATCTTTTGTGAAAATCCTCTTGATCAGTTTTTTTCTAGGACAGAGTTTAGCATCTCCTGCAACGAAATGAGAAGATGACCCAGAAATCTGTGACCAGCTGGAATTTTAAAAGGACAATTCCTGTTTAAAAAAAAAAAAAAAAAAAAAAAACCATGTGCCTTCGGGCAACTCGGAAGCCATAGCCATGACAAAGCTCCATTAGCATGAACTCTGTAGCTGTAACTTCCCTATTCACACTTGTCAGAACTGAACACTGAGGACAGAAAGTGTTCAAAGGAACAATTATACAATAGCAGTTTTAATAGTATTCTTTCCTAACAATCATGTCTCAAAGCAGACAGGTGAAAAGATGCTAGTAAAAAGGTGATATATATTTTACTTCTCCATGTATGCAAAACATAACTGCCCACTGTTCAGATAATCAAAGTTTGTCTCTGTACTCTCCACATACTCCAAATTTGCATATGGTGGGAGAAGATAAGAAAGAATTGAATACATATGCCCAAATTTGAGAAAATGAGAAAAATTTATCTGAGAAAGTGTTTCCTACACTTAGATTATATGATTCCTAAGCATCCTGCTGAAATACCCTATCATTTTCATTGCTGAAATGGAGTTCATTTTTGTACAAATGAGTAGACATGCATGCAAGGACTGAAAGTCTCATAGATAATATATATACATACATATATATATATATATATATATATATATATATATATATATATATATTTTTTTTTTTTTTTCCTGGAGAAGGACTGTAGCTCAGGGAATATAATTGAATATAGAAATAAGAATTTAAAAAAAAAAAAAAATCCTTTTGTTTTAGGAGAGTCACATTTATTATATTAACTATGCTCATTTATAGATCAACAATCATGTTTTCAATTGAAATTATTTAAAAAATATTAGTAATACTTTTTGTATTTGCTAGTATCCTTGTTAAAAAGAAATTATAAAAAAAGATGTAGTTCACACTAAAATGTTATTCACTTTTTTTTTTTTTTTTTTTTTTTTTTTTTTTAATTATCAAAAAGCTAAATGGATCTTTGGATGCCAAATATTTGGAAGGTATTTTTTCCCTCTATGAGTGAATGCCTTAGTTGTGGGGTTTTTATCTGTTTGTTTTTTAATTATTCTCTTCATGTGTTAGCAGGCTCATGCTGCATTAAGGGATTTCCTTTATTTTTTAAGAGCATCAAGTGGAAATCTAGAGCATTTAAACTGAAAAGCCTAGGTCAGAGTGTTTGGATCTCACAATCTAAATCTGTTTCCCCTTGTGTCCCTCTCCCTCCATCACTATTTGCAGTCTTATGTTTCAATTCATAGATATGCTGGCCTTTGTTCATCTCACTAGAGCAACAAGCACTAGCTAGTAACAAAACACTTCAGTGTAATTTTACTGAGCATACTTAGGCTCTGTAACCACATGCTTAATTGTAGCTAAACGGACACATTAAAACGGGAAAATTCCCTTCAAGCATATCGGTCAAATTTGGTTTCTAATTTAGAGATCAACCTCAGAGTAAACGTGAACATCTATGTATTCAGCATCAATGTATACTACTTATATATTCTTCTTCATTTGACTGAGAAATCTGTCATTAGATCTGAAAGACTGACCAGTCACACATCTACTTGTGTATCAAAATGCTCATACAAGCATTGAAAATTTCTGCAGATTTCAGTGTGCATCAAAACCTGAGTTGAAATTTTATGAGCTTAAGGTTCATTATGGATCCAGATTCTAAATTTCAGTAATTAAACGACTACTACTATTTCTGTTGAAAACAATGTTATATTTTACCATTTGATTTAGTGATAACAGGTGTGTCCTCCAAATGCATAACCTGCTCTCTGTTATAAAGCAGAAGAGTTAGTAATTGTTTGACAAGTGTTTCATTAATCCACCCACGGATATTTTGGTTGAGTTTTTTATGTACTTGGATTGCAACAACTCAAGACAACTCACTTCATTCTGAAATGAAAACGCAAACAAAACAAAACAAAAAAACAAAAATCTGTTTTCACCTTAAAACATCTTTTTTATTATTATTATTAATTCATGCAAGATATGTCTTGTTTTATATCCTTAAGTAAAAAGAAGACAATCATTAAAAATGGAGAACTATGAGGATGAGAGAACAAGGTGATACCGCAGGGTTAAAAAATAGAAAGGAAAAAAAAAAAAAAAAAAAAAAAAAAAGGATAACCAATGACAAAACTCCTCAAGGCAGCTAATTATGTACCTTGTGATAATGATAATAATAATTAAAAAAAAAAATACAGATATTTTTGTGTTCCTTTAATAATGACCTTCATCTCTACTACACTGATGATTTAAAGACAGAAAAGTCTTTGGTTATGTCCCTTGAGGAATGTGTGTCAGATAAGCATGTATTTTCTTATTTGTGACCTAACACAATATATGCAGACTTTTATACATTAAATCATATCTTCATGAAGTGTGAAACCTCTTCCTTCTTCTAGACCTATCACCTCATTAATTTTATCTTTTCATTTTAGACTTTAGTGAATATATCTTTAATTCTTCCACAAATTTAAACAACAAAATCCTTCAATTTGAATCCTTATGTCAAGCTTACAAAATTTAAATGTCCAGTACATTGCTTTTGAAAAATACTTCATTATTTTTAATATAAAGTAATGGAAGAATAAAGGCTTCAGAGAAATTAATTATTTCAGAATCAAAAGGGTATTTGTCAAAAACAATTTGTATTTTCTGGAGAAAAGGAATGCTTATTCTGCATAATTTAATTTTTAGTGAAAAGCTAATCCACTTTAGATTTTGTTTTTCCTAAGGTCCAATTAGCCTTCAATAGAGTGTTTAAATTAAGATTTATCCTCATTTTTGTGCTTTGCATTGCCTTTTGCAACTGTAATTGGAGGCAGAACTGTTTATTGTGCTTTAGCTTCCATTATAATATGCATTAAATAAATAGAAGGATATCTGCAGATAAAACACCACTCTTAGAGTGTAATATTTTTCAGGTACAAGCTGTATATAGTACTTAGGCTTGAATTTTCAGTTCCAGCTAAAAACTGGACCCGAACTCATAATATAACTTGGAGTTAATGTATGTACCCTCAGATGAATGTAACAGTCATTTCTTGTTTATGGAAATCACTTTCCCACAAACTTGTTTTCATGATTCAGCAGCCTAAAAGTCTATGATTTGCAGTACTAGATCTATCAGCAGTGAAGGGAAATTTGGGTCAAAGTGAAATTTTATTGTTGAAAAGATAGGTGAGAGGAATTGCACAGTCTAGGTCTGAATGATCAGTATTTCCAGCAATTTGCTATGACATTAGGAAAGTGATACAGTTTTGCACAGCTATACAGTGCCAATACTGGTGTTGGCAAACATAACGATGATGAAGAAACATTAAAGCCTATGGATGAACAAAATTAAATCTAAAGTGACACTGCTGTTGAGAAAATATTGCCTGAGAAAGCAATATTTTAAGATGTGGTGCAGTCTTTGCATACTCAATAAAGTGTCTTCAAGGTTTTATAGGAAAAATACTATAATGATCTGCCAGAGTAAAAAGAATATATATTTTAGAAAAATTTTAAAGTTATAAGTCATTAAATATTTTAGAAGATGAAAATGTCTACTTTTTTGGACAAAGTTCCATGCTAAAATTTACTGTCAACAACCCTCTCTGTAAATATAATCTCAAATACAGATACTCTTTGAAAAGGTAAAATTCACAATCATGGAAAATCTTATCCAGCCATTGCAGTATTTTTTGATTGCTCAAAGTGAAGTACAAGCATTTTTAAAACTGTGGATTGACAACTGCAAAAACGGGAAAAAAAAGAAAAGTAAATTAAACTATTGTAAATCACAGAATCACAGAATTGTAGGGGTTGGAAGGGACCTCCAGAGATCATCGAGTCCAAGCCCCTGCCAAAGCAGGTTCCCTACACCAGGTCACACAAGTAGGTGTCCAGGCGGGTCTTGAATATCTCCAGAGAAGGAGACTCCACAACCTTCCTGGGCAGCCTGTTCCAGCACTCCATTACCCTCACCGTAAAGAAGTTCTTATGCACATTTGTGCAGAACTTCCTATGCTCCAGCTTCTGACCATTTCCCCTTGTCCTGTCTCCACACACTGCGGAAAAGAGTCTGGCCTCGCCACTCTGCCCCCCACACCTTAGATATTTATACACCTGGATCAGATCCCCTCTCAGTCTTCTTTTCTCAAGGCTAAACAGACCCAGTTCACTTAGCCTTTCTTCATAGGGGAGATGCTCCAAGCCCTTCACCATCTTTGTGACCATCCACTGGACTCTTTCCAAGAGATCCCTGTCTTTTTTGTACTGAGGAGCCCAGAACTGGACACAGTACTCCAGATGAGGCCTTACCAGGGCAGAGTAGAGGGGGAGGACCACCTCCCTTGACCTGCTGGTCACATCTTTTTAATGCACCCCAGAATGCCATTAACTTTTTTGGCCACAAGAGCACATGCTGGCTCATGGCCAACCTGTCGTCTACCTGGGCACCCAAGAACCTCTCTGCAGAGCTCCTCTCCAACAGGTCACCCCCTAACTTGTACCAGTGCATGCAATTATTCCTCCATAGATGCAAGACTCTACACTTGCTTTTGTTAAAATAGAGATCTCTTCTTACTTTCAGCATGTAATACTACATATACTGCCAAGAAGCTGGTGCATAGGCCATGTCAGCATTTAACAGATTTTTTTTGCACTTGAATATTATTGACAAAGCACATTAGTTATTGTTCATATCATCCAAATCCACTCACAGAAGTCCACCTTAGTTTATTCTACATTTCATAAATCATAAGAATGTCACAGAATTATAGAATCATATTATCATAGGTTGGCCCAGAAATCAGGCTGCCCAGAATCCCATTCAGCCTGGCCTTGAACGCAGCACCTTACACTCGATCAGGTTAAACCTAATGAGGTTTTCATGTTCTCGCTTTCTGAGCCTCTAAATGGTGTCCTACTCCTCTGTTGTGTAAACTGCACCACTCAGCTTGATATCATCAGCAAACTTGCTGACAGGGTGCATTCTATCCCACTGTCTATGCCATTGAAAAAGACACTGAAAAGCACCGGTCCCAGTCCAGACTTCTGGGTATGCCACTCATGACCGGCCTCTATCTGGATGTAGATGTATTGTCTGCAGCCCTCTGGCTACAACCATTCTTTACCAACAAATAGTTTGGACACCAAACCCGTATCTCTCCAATTCATATATATTAATGTGATATTGGATCATGACAAAGGCCTTGCAAAAATCCGAATAGACCATGCTAGTTGCTCTTCCTTTGTTTTCTGATACCATTACTCCATCACAGAAAGCCACCAGATTGGTTAGATACAACCTGCCTTTGGTGAAGTCATACTGGCTGTCTCAAATCTCCTTCTCATCACACATGTGCCTTAACATTTCTTCCTGGAAGATTTGTTCCATGACCTCTCCAGGCACAGGCACGAGGCTCACCAGCTTGTAGTTCTTCAAGTCCTCCTTTTTCTCTTTCTTAAAAATGGGAGTGATGTTTCCTTTACGTTTATTGTTATAGGATTGACTTATTATTTCAAGTATAGTATTATTTCAAGTATATATATTGCCTAGAGATGCAGTTGATCAGTTGATGCTCTGTCTCCCTGGAGAATTTCAAGGCGAGGCTGAATAAGACCCTGGGCAACATGATTTAGCTGTTCACTGCATGACCTGTTCACTGCATGGGAGTTGGACTAAATAGCCTTCAGAGGCCCCATCCGACACTAAAGATTCTATGATTCTATGATTTTCAGTAACAGATAAACTAAGATGATGTTTTTTCTTTTTGATTTTTCACTGTTGTATTTAGAATATGGTGCTTTCTACAGGTTCCAAAATATTTTTCAGACTTAAAATGAATCATAGATAAATTTGATCCCACTGTGACAAGAATTCTTAACAAGTAAAGTGAAATTGAAAAGAGTAGGAGGGGTTTAGTGGGAACATTAAGCACAAAAGATAAAATCTGATTTCTGCTCTAGTTTCAGTAATGTTCTACTCTCATTTGAAACTGGAAAAACCTTCTATCTGTGCTTTCTTTTAGACTGTCACATCTTTTTTAAATTCTCTCCTAAGAATATTTATACAACGCCCAATGAAGCTGCTACATACAATTACAAGGGGTAAAAACGCCTCTTGCTCTAGTAAATGTGATAAGAACTATAGCTTGCAGAAATGTACAATGCTTTCCATGTTATATCACATTAAAACATTCAAATATATCTTAATAAGCCTCTTGGGAAAGAACACAGAGTTTCTGAGTACCAACTTACAGTACTACTCCACATATGATGTAGGATAGCAGATCCCACAGCATAACAAAAAAATTGCATATGCTATGAGACCACTAGACTGTAACTAAACATGAGATTCTACATCACTAGGTTTAAGGCCTAATCTTTAAGTTATAATAAGGACAAAGTTTGATTTTGTGTTTTAGGTTCCTAATTGGGATCTTCTTGACACTTCTGTCATAGTTATATCTTGATCTATAGTAGTTTTATGAACTCAGAATTGAGCTTGTGTGTATTATTAGATGAAACCCACTATATCATTGTCTGAACTTTAGCACTCATGAGAGTGAGGTACAGTAAAGCAGCAGAATCTCCAGATTACTTAATGATCAGCACAATTGAATTACAAAGAACCAATAACACATGAAGCAATTGTAATTCCAGTTAACTGAAAATTATTCAATCAATGTTTGAATTTTCTGCAGTGTGGAGGAAGCTTAAAAGTAGTACTGTAGAGTCCTGGCAATTGTGTCTTAAAACCTCTAATAAAATGATAAAATTGTGCCTGTCAAATGTGCAGTTTTCTTTGATAGCTTATGTAAATTATTTTCACAACAATATATCTTCTTCCATTATGATCCACTTTTTAGTTCACCATTAAAAACTTGAGCTCAGGTTCTTGTTATTACTTGAGATAAGTAACAGAACACTTGGCATAGCCCCAGAGAAATTATGCCCATCTGGTATGGCCAGGACAAGACTCTTTCCCCTTCTCAGGCTGACACTGGGACTATCAAGGCCCATGACATCTGTACATTCCAACTAAACTAAAGTTCAAAGAAAAATACAACTTCAGATATTGGCCACATTGTTTTGGAATATGTAAACATACTAATTTATTTCCAGACTCAAAATAAAGAAATAATCATAGAATGGACTTATATTGGAAAGGACCTTCAGACAGATGATCTCCTTTCCAACATAAGTCCGTTCTATGATTATTTCTTTATTTTGAGACAGGTCATCTGTCTAAACAGTGAATGTGCTTTAAACTTTGCCACAGGACATAGAAAAATCAGTGATTTACATTTCAGAGAAGTTGAATTTTCTGATGCAGTTCACAGAAGCTGTTACTTCCTCAGAATGATGTGAAGAAAAATAATTACCTTAGCTATATCTTGCAGGTAGTTGTTTTATAGATTGTACAAGCCTTTTAAATCTTGGCAATTTCTAAATTTTACTAGTTATGCCATCCTAATTCAGGTATCAAGTTCATATTTTTGGGACTTGTGTTCTGCTCTTGTATCTATATATTTGATGACTTCTCAATAGTCAATTTACCAGTTAACTTGTTCTGAATTCTTGTGGAGAAAAGCAACTGAGAGTATTTTCGTGTAGTCATCTGACCCCGGCTGTTAGGTCAGTTAGTCACTTACTGAAACAATGTAAAAAAAAAAAATGTAACACAAAATACTTGCAACATCTTGTTTGTGAAATCTGATAGGAAGGAAGGAAAGAAGGGAGGAAGGAGGGAGGGAGGAAGGGAGGAAGGTTAGAAGGAAAACAAAAACTTTCATAGGAACAGTTATTTACATACTGCTTGAAACACGAACATACAAAAATACATATGTTGCAACAACATTTGGCTTTAGAGTAATATTTAAAAAAAAAAAATTACTAACATTCTCTAATTAAGTGTAAAGATACACTTTCAGTCTAGAACTATTTAATGACTAATGCTGTTTTATTTTGGTTTTGCTTTGCTGTTGTTTTTTTGTTTTGTTTTGTTTTGTTTTGTTTGTCGTTGTAGTTTTCTTGTTTGTTTGTTTTGGGTTATTTGGGGAATAAAATGTTTTAGACTTAGCTTGAATTGTATGTTAAATTTCATAAAATAAATGTCTATATTTTGTAAACATTACACAAACTTTTGGATATTTGACATACAATATCACAAAAAAATAGTAAATAAATAAAGAAATAAACTGTACTCTTAGAATAAACTAAGATTTAAAAAAAGGAAAAGTAATTTATACAATTGTTAATAGTATGCAAACATATTTTTCATTATAGAAAAATTAAGTCAACTTTTGTAGGTGTCTCTTCTTAGAAATTCAAAAGTTTTATTTACAGCACATCAGAGTACAGTTATATTTGTACTCTTTCCAGAGAGGAAAAAACACAAACAGTTATACAAGCTACTGCAAAGTGTATCTCACATTGCTTCCTTTTAATCACACAATTTGGGTTTTATTTTTGTCTCTTATTTTCTACCCTAACTCTTTACTCAGAAATCTTATTTTCTTAACTTCTTCTTTACACAGGCATTGCATGTTCAAATTTCCAACAGTGTTTCCACTTAAGTAGAATTTTAGACTTTTTCAAAATCTGCCATTTACTCAAGGAGTTAAAAGTTGATTCAATAGCCTAATCTTTCCCATAGTTTGATTGTCTCTACCAGTTAAAAAAACTTTCTTGGTTTCTTTTAAGAGAGATTTTCCAATCTTTATTCTACTTATTCATTCAAACTATCCACTATTCTATTTCCCAATATTCAGTTCTGCTAGAATAATTTTTAAATCCTTTTCTCAAATTGGTATGGAAAAAGGAGAATTCTTTTTTTCCAAAGGGACATTTGTTTCAGTGCCATATTCTCATAAGGCAATAAATTCCTGTATGTGTTCACATATTGGTAACCAGAACAGGAATGTTTCTGTGCTGCCTAGAAAGTAACAGCTAGTATATAGAAATGTCTCAGCTACAGTAAAGGAGATAATCTGAATACTCATCAAGAATGCATATAATGAATAAGATGTTGTCATATGCATAAGTTCCTGTAAAAGTGTGGTCACATTTCAGGATTTGTAAGCCTACTGAAGCCCATGAAATTTTTCACTTCTCTCACAAGTGGTTGATCAGTTCTTGTTGTTCTCTTCCTATCTAAAAATCTAGGGTACACACAGCACTATCCTTATGAAGCACCTATATTCAGTTGTTCCATATCTTCCAAACACAGAGAAAATCCCTATAGGCTTGTTGTGTTCCTGCCAGCCATTATGAGTGCCACAGACATTCTGCCCTCAAACATTCTACCTACTGTCTTATTTCTAGCCCCAAACCAAGTTTTACTTAATCAACAACAGAAGTAAAAATTATTCTCTACAGCAGAGACTGCAATTTTCTGTCCCATATCATGAACATCTCTATTTTTCTTGCAGGCCTGCCTATCTGTGCCCATTCCTGCTGGAAATCTCCCTGCCTCAAAAATGTTCACGGTCTTAACACTTTTCTTTCCTTTTAGGCTGCAAGATTTTTTTTTTTTTAATTCTTAAGGTGTTAGGGTTTCAAGTTGATTCTTAGCATTGTGCTTTATTTTATTGGCTCTCATTTAGTCTCTTAAGAGGTGTAGGTAGAAATCCTTTTGTGCTTTTGAAGTTCTTACAGGCCAAATCACAGCATCACAGAATTTCAGGGACTGGAAAGGATCTCTAGAGATCATCGAGTCCAGCTCCTCTGCAGAGCAGGCCCCTACAGCAGGCAAATGGATGAGTATTTTCTTTTGTGAATGTGAGCAATGCAGATCTGATCTTTCACCACCACCGCTGCCATCTTCTATGTCCTAGGAATGCCATCATTTGTGAAATGCTTGTTCTTTTCATAAATACCTTTGGTTTTGCTTTCAGTTTCCTAATCATGATGTCAAGCTACACGAGCTCTCTCACTGAAACTGGGATGCAGAGAATAATGGAACCTTTATAAAATAAATTAGCATTAATTACTGCTGTGATAATTTTTTGTTTCTAACACTTTAACCTCTTTGGCTGTGAGATTGATTATTTTGACCATCTGAGCCAGTGTTTCAGGATCTTTGTCTTCTTAAAGAAAAAAAAAAAAAAAAAAAAAAAGTCCTAAATGATGTCCTGAGAAACTTGTATTGGTTGTTTTACTTTTTTTTGTTGTTGTTGTTTGTTTTCCTTTTTATCAGTATTAAAGGTTTCTATTTGTAATTTGATAATATATTCATTTCTGAATTTATCATGTTGTGTTAGTGTATTAGTGTTTATAAACATATTTTGTATTTAGACATTTCTTCATGATCCTTTTGCGTATTGGAGAATCAAAGAGTGTATGCCTTTTCATAAAGATTGTAACATTACCAACAGCTGAACTTACCCATTCTAAAAAAGTGATTGTTCACTCTGAATGCAGAGTTCACCACTCATAGATTATTCTGTCCGACTGTCCTGATATCTGCTTCCCACTGAGATGATGAACTCTGACTTCTTTGAAAGATGTAACACAAAGAATAGTAGAATCATAGAATCATTAAGGTTGGAAAAGACTTCTAAGATCATCTAGTCCAACTAACTACCTACCACTGGTATTGCTCACTAATCTGTGTCCAGGTTTCTTCTGCAGGGATGGTAATTTCACCACCTCCCTGACCAGCCTATTTTAGTGCCTGAACACACTTTAAGAGAAGAAATTTTTGCTAATATCCAACCTGAAATGAAATATCTTAGTTTTTCTCAGTTTGGTTCAAATTAACTTCAAATAAAACCAAATAAAACTTTTCATAGAATTTAACTACATTACCTCCTTTAAGAGTCCAACTTTTACATGGGTAGATAGTGATAGGACAAGGGGAATGGTTTTAAACTAAAGGAGGGGAGATTTATACTAAATGCCAGGGGGAAATATTTTTGGAGAGGTTAGTGAAATACTGCAACAGGCTGCCCAGAAAAGTTGTGGATACTCTATCCCTGCATTGTGTTCAAGGCCAGGCTGGTTGGAAACCTGGGCAGTCTGACCTAGTACCTGATTTTGTGCATAGCAATTCTGCCAATGGCATGGGGCTTGGAACTGGATGATCTTCTAGGTCCATTCCAACTTAAGTGATGATCTTATGATTCTGTGATTCTATAACTACAACTAATAAGACTTAAAAATAATTGCAGATTACAGTAGTTGGTAAATGGGGCCATTGTGAATACAGTGTGACTAAATATCTAATTCTATCAAGGTGTGCTACGTATACCAAATTTTCTATAAAAATATGTTCCTAGCAAGGTTGTTCTTGATTTAATCATGCTTATTATCATAGTTAAAATATTTCCTGTTAATTGAATGTCAAATTCCAAACAAGAATTTCAGAAATATATGAGTTGCTATACACTGGGCATTTGGAAAATCTGACAAGATTTATCTGACAGAACATACTGTTATGGTTTAACTCCAGCAAACACTACCACACAGTCTCCCTCTCCTTCCCCCTAGTCAGAATGGGTGAGAGAATCAGAAATGTAGAAGAACAACAACTAATGAGTTGACATAAACATCTAAAGGGAGAACAAAAGCTACATGCACAAACAAAGCAAAACAAAGAATTAATTCACCACTTCCTACTGACAGGCAGATCAGTTCAGCCATTTCCAGGAAAGCAGAGCTCATCATGCATTAATGCAAGTAATTAACACAAGACATGGCTGGATACAGCCTAGCCCAGCCCATCCTGCACTGTTATGGCTGCGGCTTTTCCCCACCTAGCAGCCTAGCCCAGTCCATGGTGTGTACCATCACTTGGCAACAACCACACATCAGTGTGCAATTGGCACTATCTGCATTGTAACCAGGGCACGGGGAGGGTGTGGTGCAGTGCTAATTTAAGTTATCATAAATAATGTTATGCATTTTGATACATCTGCCAAACACCGTCCTGTGAACAGAAAAAAAATATGTTGCCTTGCTTTACATTTTGATAAAGGGATTTGATAATAGATTCAAGGATTCTGGAAAAAAAAAAAAAAAAAAAAAAAAAAAGCCTTTTTTTAAATACAGTTGTAAATCCTATCGACATAATTACACTGATAGCAAATTATCAAATGGAACAAGATACATGTAGTCAGATATTCAACTCAAAAATCACATCATGTCTCTTTATTAGACTTTTATAATACCTATCTTACCATAGAAAGATATTCCTTGCTTCACAATTACACATTATTCTTGTCATCACTTTTTGGCATTGTGTACATTTATGAAAACTGTTTTCAAAATTAAAGTACAGGAAGAGTAAAATTTCATCAAATTCTCTGATGAACACCCTGAAAAATCGCTAAGAATTGCAATCACTTCCATCAAACGGATTAATGTATTAGTTTCACAGAAACAAGATCAAATATCCCACTAGTTTTATATTCTGCTGCTCCTTTTTTTTTTTTTTTAATTATATTTTAGTAAAAACATACATTTTAAAATTTGTTTTGGTTCCTATATACATTAACTATGTTATATAATTTATATGCAGCCCAAGAAAATTTCTCTCCACTCAGTGTGACCCAAGAAAGTCAAAAAGTTGGACATCCATGCATCAGTTTAATATGGAGACAATCACTGCAAACAACCCCCACTTCTGCCTTCTTTAAATTAAATTTTACTGCTCAGAATGACACCATATGATACAGAATATCCCTTTGGTCAGTTTGAGCCAGTTCTTCTAGCTGTTCTCCGGGTTTATAGTGCACTCCCAACACCTCACTGTCAAGGCAGCATAAGTTTCAAAAAGGCTTTGACCCTGGAAATGCTGCTTAGTAACAACTAAAACATCAGTGTGTTAACACCACTATTTTAATCAAAAATCTCAAACACATCATTATGCAAGCCTCTATAAGGAAAATGAACCCTGTTCCAGAGAGAACACTGACATCTTTCAACACTAAAACCATGTAGGAAGTAATGGTGTTTCAGCTGTTGTAGATCCATTTGTTGCACCTGTAATGTTCCTGTTTCTCCCATGCAAAATGTTTTCAGAATCAGACTAAAATGTGAGTTGGAAGGGACACCCAAGGATCATCAAGTTAACTCCTGGCTGCACACAGAACCTTTCAAAATTCAAACTCTACATGTGAGAGACTTGTACAAAAGCTCCTTGAACGCTATCAGGCTGGGGCCATGACCACTGCCCTGATGAGCTAGTGCTGGTTCCCAACAACCCTCTGTTGAAGAATCTTTTCCTAATCCTCAAACTGACCCTCTCTTGTCACAGCTCCCTCAGATCCATAGCTGTCACCAGTGAGCAGAACTTAGTTCTACCCTTCCACTCCCTGTGAGAAGCTGTTGGCTGCCAAGAGGCCTCTCTTCAGTCTCCTCTTCTCTGCCTGAACAAACCAAGGGACCGCAGCTGCTCCTCATACATCTTGCTCTCTAGATTCTTCACCATCTTAATAGCCCTCCTTTGGACGCTCTCAAATAGTTATATGCCTTCTTATATTGTGGGGCCCAAACCTGAACACAGTATTCACAGTGAGATTGCATCAGTATAGAGCAGAGGAGGATAATCCTTTTCATGTCTGATGAGCAATGCTGTATTCACTATTCACAGTGCTTTTAGTCCTTTGCAGACAATGACTGTTATGGCAAAGCATCACTGCAGCTACAGAATCCTCAAAAGCAGCCCTAGGGCTGCACACAGACATGGCAGTGAAAAATTCTCACACACCAAGCGCCCACCACACATGCATATGCTATCCCACCACAATCCACAGCAAATCTTATTTGAGATAGGAACCATAATATATCCAGTCTTCCCACCAGTCTGGCTGCAAAATTCTTGGGTATAGACTTGATACAGAGGCAATGTTTGGATCCGAAGTCTTGATTTTAAAAACAATGAGAACAACTGAGTAAATGTAGATTACTCCAATTAGTCACCCAAGGTCAAAGCTGAACACATGACAGAGAAAGACAACTCTCCTCTGCTTATTTCTGGTTCTGTGACATCATTGCACAACTGTCCTCTTTTCAGCACCCTTTCTCATTCTTCAAAGATTAAAATTACTAGGCAGTTTGGACAAACACATTGTCTTTGACTTCCCACTACTTACACAGACTAAAACAAAACCGTATTTTAATTAAAACACTTTATTTAATTGGTACTTGAATCTCTAGCTGCCTTTGGCAATGAATCACAAATTGATATAATCTTTTTTTAGATCTTCACCACAGGTTTTTCTGTTGTTATTTTTTAAACCCACAAATTTTGCATTCCTCCTACTGCCTGCCCCCACATATGGTCTCTTAAGATTCTAAAATTGTACAAATCTCCCTGGCATGCATTACAACCCAGCTGTATTTAAACAGTTATGATTTCTACTCACTGTTAATTTATATTATTCTCTGATTGTTTTTCTCTTTTGTTTTTGTTTGTTTGTTTATTCTTTTAAGTTTCTCATTATGCATTGTCTATTTCAATCTGAGGAGAATGATGTCTTGTCAGAAAGATAAGTTCAATATCCTTTTAGAAATCTAACCCTAGAGTGTTAAGTATGTAAGTATGTGTATATCACTGAGTCAGTCCTCTCTTTTTATCATAGATCCATGCATTCAAAATACAGTATATCCTTTTTTTTTTTCTTTCTTTCTTTTTCTTTTTTTTTTTTTTCTGCTGTGCAATAGTAAGTACACTAACCAATTTAATTCCTCTTCGTTTCAGAATACTACTTATTGGTTGTGCTATTAAAATACACTCAGATTAACAAAAGAGATAGAAAACATACTGTACACTTAGATACAAAACCCTGACAAAGACATCCATTTTTTTCTAATTATATATTCAGCGTCAAAAAAGCACTGCTAGCACTTTACCACCACAGTGTTCATGCATCCACATGTCAGAGTAAGTGTCAAGTTTAATGAAATTACAATTAACATGAAATTTTATTATTCCTGCTCATGCCAATATTAGTTATTTATATTGTGTAAGTCTAAAATATATTAGGTTACTGTGAAGGAGATGAAGTCTAACCTCACCCTCACTGGAGAAAAAATTATAATCCCAATTAACTTTTGAAATATATAGGGATAGACTTAGAAAATGTGAAATGTCAGTTACTAAAATCTGTGATCTGTTTCCCTAGATCTTATGATGCCATTTCTATAGCTTATTGCCAGAGGCAATATGTCTATGAGTCAATTATATATCAACATTTATTTTTCAGCGACTCCTTTAGAGGACTTAGGAATTAACTCTCTAGATGCATATGCAGACTCATCATCATAGAATCAAAGTACCTCTACCATACTCAAAAGCAGAAGAAACAGCAGACATCCTTGTTCCTCTTCTTTCCCATGGTCACCTGTAAAATATTATTTAACTCAATTGTTTGTTTTATTTTGGGGGGAAGAGGAGGGAGGAAGGGGAATAAGATGCTGGCATATATTTATCTATGGTAAATTGAAAGGGTCCATGAATATCTTCCAATGAAAAAACATCATAAAGGAAAAGATTTAAAAAAAAAAAAAAAAGCCCATCTCCACAAAACAAACAAATAAACAAACATAACAACAACAACAGCAAATACCATGCTTTGCATTTAGTTCAGAAAAATACCAGGCTTTGTGGGGATTCACAGTATCTGGTGGGAGTGAGTGCTACAGGCTAGGTCCTGATCCTGTGAAATTTCTGTTTTTCACTCACGAGTCTCCCTAACTTGATCAGCGGTGGCGTGATTTTGTTAGAAGACATGTGCATCAAAAGCCAAAGTGGGAGTGAAATACATGTCTATTCTAAGACCTAATAAGCAGTGTCATGATCCAGTCTAAACTTCAAGGTAAAAAGTTTGAGTATTCAGTGGGTGAAAATATACCGAGAAATAATACTATGTCATAATGATATTTACTGTTGAAAAGCTATCTGTCTCTATGTTTGTGAATAAGCTGGCAATTTCAAAAAATATGCTATTTCATTTTCTACTTTTGAATAAGTGGAGAATGAACCCTGGGAAAATGAAGTTTGGTGAAAGTTATGATAAATTTATTAATATGCAGAATGTCTACTGATGGAGGAGAAGGGAGTAATATTTGTCCCTTAAAGTATACCAATTTACAGTAATACCACAAGGTCTCCAGCAGGATATGTGAGATATGAAGAACCAAGAAAGATGCTGAAAAGAAGCAAATTCTTCTAGGAAGTAATTTCCTCTGGATTATGTTTTATTTTTTGTTCCCTAATTTCCTGTTAATTTTATTTAACAGCTTCTTTGAGACCAAGTGCTGGATGCACATTAAGAAAGCAGGAGTTGGCTACAAAGGAGATCAAAAGACAGGTGTTTATTGCTGCCATTTTACTTGGGGAATAAGCACTTTACTATCCCTTCCAAAATAATTCTTGCACAATGGATGCTAATCACACTATTGTCAGGAATTATGCTATGACAGAATTACAGAAAAATATTTAAACTTAGATTCATAATCAGAATCATAGAATTGCAGAACTACTTGAGTTGGAAGGGATCATTAAAGATCATCTAGTCCAACATCTCTGCGATGAACAGGGATATCTTCAGTTAGATTGGGTTGTTCAGAACCTTGTTCAGCAATTTACTGATGACAAATAGACCCCATTTTTCTAAGTAACACAAAAGCTCGTATGTGACATACATTTATTTGGATTTTTTTTTAATTATTAAAATATGAGGGAAATATTAATCATCGTACTGTAAATTATTATTTTTCTATAAAATATCTACCTTCAGAACATGGTGTGATAACAGCAAACAGTAGGAAGCAAAACCTTGCTAAAGCTTGCAAATAATGCGTCAGGGAATAAAACAAAATCTATTTATCATAGTCACCTTACATATTCAAGGTCTTCTCCTTGGTCTGCTAATAAACCAGATTAAAGCCTGAAAACTCTCCCACAATTTATTACTAAATCTCTGCAAACTTCCTAAAAAAAAGCCTGTTTGTCCTAGAGATAAATGGCAAGGCAGAGTCAAAACCAAAGCATTATATATCAGCTCTGTGTTCCCAAGCTAGCAGGAAACCTAAAGCAGATACTGCTGAAAACTACTGTGTTTTTGTATGAAAACCAGCTTGTTGCCAGAAATGTTTTGTGGATGTTGCATGTTCCACTCATGAGTGGGACAATTAGGATATGTGTGACCGTTTAATGGTTGTAAACTTTCAGCTGCTTATTACACAATAAATTGATAACCATTATCTAACAACCTCTAAATATCATCTCCTAGGTGAAATATCTTCTGAATCAACAAGAACAGCTAGTTGATGAGGAGCTTAGTTATTTCAATCCACCTTCTTTTTTTTGTAGATCATGGGATATGTATGTAACTACAAAATGTGACCTATGATTGGTAAGAACTGGTAGCAGCCGATGTACACATGGTGATAATCTGTTCACAGGTTAACTTGTGATAATAGTAACAATCCTTGATAATAATAGTAACATTCTTGCATGTGTATTCAGTCACATCTCATTCTGTGAAGACAAATGAGAAATAAAATGTTAAAGTAATTTTATACTACTGGAGAGACTGTTCATAGTGCTTATGTCAGGAGGAATTGTGCTAGGATGTGTAGTACTGTAAAACCTTCAGTCTGTTCCCTATATCTTCAACATATTTTTGCAACACACCTTGTACTACTGCAACAAGATACAACTTTTTTTCAACAGCTTTTTTGTATTGTACAAAACAGCAGTTTTGTATTTATATGGATTTAATACGTATTGAGGAACCTAATTCATCCATTTAATTAATCTCTGGAAATACTCTTGTGAAACTTTATTGTCTTATTCAACACAATTTATATTCAATGTAATATTCAATGGCAACTGATATTTTTCAAATAAAAATGTCAAAGATCCACCTTTGATTCCAGTAGGTTTTAAAAAATAACTATTTTTGTTTTATGCAAGTTTCAAGGAAAAGTAGCAACATGATAATCACAATTTCAGATATTTATTTATTTATTTATAGACAAAATGTTCTTTGTTGATCCACTTCAATATGTGTGATGTGGGCAAAGACAATGAGAAATACTGCAGAAAAACTGTATAACTTCTACTGTATAATAAAAGCCAACATAGTAAGCTAAATATCAAGCATTCAGTCTTAAAAGTTGTAATTTAGCTGAAATACTAATAATATATATATATATAAATCTTAGATTTATATAAAGATATGTTGCTGTATCTGAGACAGCTGGAAAAATTATGAGTGTCAAACATGAGAGTTTTTTAAAGTTTGCAAATGATGCTGTACCCACATGTCTGATATAAATTTGGTCTATTCCATTAGATACATGCATTCATACATAACTGCAGACCACTTATCTCACATGGTTTTCAAAATTATCAGTATCTATCTTGTTTTCTCTGTAGATTTCCAATGGATACATAGTGTAATTATGTATATATTAAGAAAATCTTATAAATCTTGTTTATTATACTTCTGTGATCCCACAGTATCCCCTCTGCTGTCCACTGACAGCTCCTCATTGTTGGTACAAAGTATGGACATTTGTTAAAAAGCATATATTATGACTAATCTCACTCAGTCTATTATGTATTCAGCATTCACTGTACAAGTATACACTGTACAAGTATATCTAACTATCAGCTAATGTTCATAGAGAACATTTTCTGGAGCATAGTAAAGATGAACTGCCTAATCAAAGGACAGCCTGCCAAAGAGACATCCTAGATAGTCAGATACAGAAAATATAACAAGAGTAACAATTTCAGCTAAGATTTGTGTTCAAAATAGTTGTCTTTCTGTCTCTCCCTAGTAAGCTTGAGTGTGTCTCAGTTATGACATGTGAAAGAATAAAACCATAGTCTTTGCATACATTTCTGATGGATTTACATTTTGCTAATGAAAGGATATGGATTATCTTGATGACATCATAGTTTGATTGTAACAAAAGTGCCCTCTTGTTCCCAGAGTGTTCTTAATCATCAAGGCCTCCTCTAATGCCCTTGTCATCTCAGCAGAACATACAGGTGTATTTTTGTTTTGTGCTCTGTTTGACTGCTGTAAATCGCTGAAGATCAATTGAAGGAAGCAACTGTGGAAAAACTAAACCACTAAAACTACTGACTGCCAAAGAGAAGATTCTCCTCGACCATCATTTTCACGTTATCACCTCACCTTTTCAAACAGATTTTTCCCATTAACTCCATCAATCAAATATCATCTTACTTGTGAAAAAAAGACACTTTGCTAGTTACTTTGACAGTGATTTTTGAAATTCTTATATAATATTGAGATAATTGATGAGATTACAGTTTCTGATGATGATAGTCTGTACTATGTATTCAGAGTGCTGTAAAAAAAATGAAAAACAAACAAACAAGGAAAAAAAAACCCTCTCACTTTCCAGATTTAGAAAACTTACCTTTTACATGTATAGATACTGATTTTCTTCTAATTTAGGCTAAAAAAAAAATATGCTGTATGAAATATTGTAAAAGTCTGGCTATTACTTTAAAGCAAAACTGACTACATAGAACTTTTGTGTAATCTTGGGCCTATGATCATCAATATGAGCTATGCAATTTTTATTGGACACATTTGATTAAGTTGTTCCTTTTTATAATATTAGTGTGGGCTAGAGAATGCTTAATCAGTCATGAACATTATGTTTTATTTGTTGCTATGATCTTCTGCATATTTATTATTGTATACAACTTCTTGAATACTTAAATGACTACTATCTTACTATTTATTAAGTTTTCAAATTCCTTTAATATAAACAAAACTACACAAAATAAGAGGTAGAAAAAAGTAAAGAAGAGTAAGGAAGAAAGAATATATTCCCATATCCTTGACACTTACTTTTTGTAAGAACCCCCTCAATAAGAGAAGGCATTAAAAGAATTCATACAAACTGCACAGGACAATACTTGTGGAAGGGCTTTGCAAAACACTGCCACAACAGCTTGAGTGAGAATTTTCAGACCTGTTAGGAAAAGGAAAGCTGAAAATTTGGAAATGTAAAAACTCTTACTGCTACACAGGTTTAAGTACTTAGTATTCTTTAAAGCATTGGGAAAGTACACATAGGCCCAGACATGGACATTGAAATGGAAGTCTAAGTCTGAAAGAGAAGGTAGAAAGTTCAAGGAAAAAGTATATAGGTGGGAAACACCAGCTGTCTGGAACTGAAAAGAATAGCAACAGTAGTACAGAGCCTCTGTACTTTCAGGTTAGCAGCAATGACAAACAGGCTGATGACCTAAGAGAATAATGAGTAGGCAAGGATCAAAATGTTATGAGAAAATGCCCTGTCTCTTTCACAATAAGAGATCTAAAAGAAGTCCAGATTTTATCTGTAAGCAATATATAGTTCACTCAGACTACTTTCTTAAGAATGAAAGTGTCCACCACTTTTAGAAACTACCTTGTATCTGTGTAGGTAGTAGAAGGCTACCGCTATTTTCCTCAAAAAGTCTTAGAGTATGTATCTCTTTAAGTTCTCATTGACTGGATTGACACTTCTCATAATCTTTCTAGATCTTAAATTACTCTAATATCCCTTCCAGAGTACTTTCTGAATACTTACATAATGTGTTTAGCCTTTCTAAACTATACAAACAAAAGTAAAGTTGTTACTATTATTACATTTATGTAGAAACAATATTTTACATCATGAATCAGTATTATAGTGGCAGTGCATTTCCTATTGAATGGTAATTTAAGACACGATTTTTCTTCAGCACACAGCCATCAATAAAGTACATTGCTGTTATAGTAGATGTATTACACAGGCAGGTTTTGCTGAGATAAAATATATATTTTTTTATTTCCCCAGGAAATATTTCTTTATAAAATTCCTTTCCTGAGGGGATTTCCAATTTGCAGATCCAGCACTGTAGTGCACGAAAATGTTCTCCTCTGCCTACTGAAAACCCTTAAGCCAAACTCTGTTTGAGAGTACAGATATTTCTGCATGCATCTTCAATGTGTAAAGGTGAAGCAAGGTGAAGCAGATATTACAGATGAACAGTGATGAGATTTTTCAAACATAGCATGGCAGGAAGGATACCAGCAGCTACAATAAAATAGCACACTAACTTGCCATTTCTCTCAAGAATGTAAATATTATTGTTCTTCTTGTATATTATTTCCTTCATTTTCAGCTTCACTGCACTATTGGTAAGCACACATAAGCTACAGAAGATGAAAAACTTCTTATCCCAATATCTACTGAAGCTGGAAAACCACTATTTATATCACACTGTTCACAGTACAAATGCAATTTTAGATAAGGAAGGAAAGACTGATCATCTATGATGGTCATTGGCTATGTAAGGCCAACTTAAGTGTACAAGTCAATGTGATCTGATGAGATACATCTAAAAAATTCTTGGGAGAAATAGCGTCTGTAATTGCTAAGCCACAATCCATCATGCTTAAAAGTTGCGGCAGTCCAATCTGAGGTTCCTGCTAAGCAGAAGTAGGGAAACATAACACCCATTTCTAAACAACAAAAGAAGGAAAGACGTGGGTAACTACAGACTGATCAGTTTCATTTCTACCTAGCAAAATCATTGATCAGCCTAGCAAGATCATTGAGCAGATCCTCCTGGAAATAATGCAAACGAACATAGAAAACAGAGAGGTGATGATGACAGCCAACATTGCTTCACTAAATGTAAATTATAACTGACAAATTTGGTGTTCTTTTATGATGGGGTTACAGCATTAGTGAGTAATAGAAGAGCAACTGATGTTATTGACTTGGACTTGTGCAACTCATTGTGCATAACGTCTTTGTTTCTAAAATGAAGAGACATGTATTTGACAGATGGACAACTTGCTGAATGAGAAATTTGTTGGATAACCAGTGTCAATGGCTTGATGTCCAAGTGAAGATCAGTGATGGGTGATGTCCATCCATATCTGTTTTGGAACTGATGTTATTTAACATCCTTGCTGGTGACATGGACAGTGTGCACCCTTAGGAAGACTGCAGAAGATGCAAAACTGAGTGGTATGGTAGACAGTGGAGGGAAGGGATGACATTCCTTGGAATGTCATTCTTTCCCTGGAAAGACTTGAGAGATGTGCAAACCTCAACAAGTTTAACAAGGCCAAGTACAAGGGATGTGATTTGGGAAAATTCCACGCATGAATAAAGATTGGACACTAAGTAGATTGAGAACAGTGCTGCAGAGAAGGACGCAGCATAAGAAGAACAAAAACCTGATCCCCTGTGGGGGAGAGAACTGAGGTTGTTCAGCTTGGAGAAGGCCCCAGGGAGACACTGTAGTGGTCTATGGGAACCACTGAACACGGCGTGAACCTCTGATTACCACTTGTGGCAAGCACTGAGTCAGTTGTGGGAGCATAGGTGAAGACAATTCACCTGTGCTACCGGAAGGGATGGAGCCTGGCTCCACATCTCTTAGATCCCATTTAAGAGCTGACTGCCATTGAGGAAGGATCACTTTCTGGAGTTTACTGTGAGCCTACGACTCTGATGAGTATTTTTCATTTATTATCTTTCCATCATGATAATCTTACTTAGCCTAACCTCTGTACGCTTATTGATTGTACACCTATTGATTGTACAAGTGGCCTTCCAGTACCTAAGAGGGGCCTACAGAAAAGCTAGAGAATCTTCAACAGTGAGTATAGCAACAGGGCAAGAGGTAATGATTTTAATCTAAAATAAGAAACATTTAGATTAGGTAGGGATAAATTCTTTACCTTAAGGATGGTGAGACATCAGAAAAGGTTGCCCAGAGAAGCTGCGGATGCCTGTCATGGTTTTATGATTTTTTGTTATCTGTATTCCACATCATAAGATCATGTAGTGCACTGGGATTGAAAGAGTCAATGTTCCAGTTCTGTGGATCATGGATAGTTTCAGGTACCTGTCCCAGAAGAGAACTACATCTCCCAGAGAACTGTTCATTTTCCTGTTACGGTTTTCTGTTCAGAGGAAAAGATAAAGAACATTCACAGACTGAGAGACATCCCTTTTTCAACCTTCTTGCTTGTCTGTTGCAGGTGCTGTATTGCCTCAGCTAACTTAGAGAAAGGCCTTTGGTTTTCGGACACTTTCTCTCATTTTATTTGATTTATTATCTTCAATTCCAATTATACTGTATTATATTGTATTCTATTCTGTTACCTTGCATTCTAATATCTTTTGTTTTTGTTTTTATCTTTTGTTTTGTTTTTAGGCCCATCTCCCTACCATTTCCCTTTTTTCCCCTCCTTTCCCTTTTTCTAGGGTGTGAGTCTATGACTTGCTCTGCCCCATTATTCACGGAACTGGGCCTGACCAACCCATAAACTGCAAACAATGCCCCATCCCTGAAAGTATTCAGGGTTATGCTGCATGGAGCCCTAGCAGTAGGGTTGAAATTAAATGATCTTTAAGATCCCTTCCAACCCAATCATTCCATGATTCTGCTTTATGATTCCTAAAAGTACACCAGATCTCTGCAGGTGAAAATACAAATCACAGAAGATTGCTTTCTTAGAAATGACATTGCAGCTTCTTCGGAGCACCCAGAGGAAGATGTCAGCTAACTGCAGAATGGTCCCTTTCAGGGAAGAGAAGCAAAAATAGGAAATTAAGTCACATTTCAGAAGCGTTTCTGCTGTCATTAAGCTGAAAGTACTCTACTGTGATTTGACACTTATTTATTCCCATTCTTCTTTGAATGCTGCAAAACATTTTGTTTTCTCTCCTTTGTCTCTTTTTGTCTAGTACACTTTTATTAACATTAAATAATTAATGTTTAATTTGAGTACCTAAATCAAAGTCTGCTTAGCATTTCTTTTTACCATAATTAATAGAATGTTAGAATGGCCAAGATTGGAAGGGACCTCAAAGATCATCTAGTTCTAAATACCCTGCTGCAGGCAGGATTGCCACCCACTAAATCAGACACTAGATCAGATTGCCCAGGGTTTAATCCAACCTATGCTTGAACATCTCCAAGTATGGGTCACCTACAACTTCTCTGGGCAACCTGTTTCAGAGCCTCACCACACTCTCAGTGAAAAATTTCCCCTGTCAACTAAACTGAATCTCCCCTCAGTTACTAGAAAAACATTCCACCTAGTTCTATCACTATCTATCCAGATAAAACTATCTTTTCCTTTCTGTGTGTAAGCTTTCTTAAAGGTGCTTGGAAGGTCACAATGAGGCCTCCCTTCAACCTTCTCTTCTTGAAGAGTCCTTGGCCTGTCTTCCTAGGAGAGGTGTGCTCCAGTCATCTAATCATCTCCATTTCTCTCCTTTGGACATGCTCCAAAGGTTCCACATCTTTCTTTTGTTGGAAGCCCAAGACCTGGCCACAATACTCCAGGAACTCACGGAAATAGAGTGCAGAGAAACCATCACTTCCCTTGCCCTTCTGGACACTTCCCTTTTGATGCAGCCCAGGAAGGATACTGTTGACTTTCTGGGCTGCAAATGGACACTGCTGGCTAGTTTTCCATCTACTAGGACTCCTACGTACTTCTTGTCAGGGCTGCTCTCAATGACTTCTTTTCTCAGTCTGTACAAACATCTGGGATTTTCCCAACTGAAGTGAAACACCTTACACTTGGCCTTGTTAAACCGCATTAGATTCTTCTGGGACCAATTTTTGAGCCAGTTCAGCTCCCTCTGGTTGTCTTCCTTTTCTTCTGTCATATCAACTGCACCACTCAGCAAGCTTACACATTACATTATTTTTTGTTTTATTTTCATATATGAATTTTTTTCTTCTACTTGTTAATATCAAATATTAATCCAGAAAATATTTCAAATAAAAACTTGATAGTATCTGCAAGTGATCAAAGAATATATGAAAAAAATTACAGCAGAAAAAAATTATCACCCTTTCATGACACAGTTTGGATCTTAAACCGTATGCTACAGCAATAATCAATATTCATTTTTCACATCAGAGAATAAACAAAATAAAAGAAAGCTTATTGCATGATGAGTATGGAAATGCAAAAGACAGTATTATTTCAAATCTGGGGAAAATAAAATATTCCCATCACAAAATTCAGTCAATACAAAGATGACCTTGCAAATGTAAAGAATAAAGAAGACACAAACCACAAAACATCATGGTCTGAGACTATGAGAAGACTAGTATTATTCACTTACAATGTTACTTTATTTGGTACAGCCTTGTTTTATTCAATACAAAGCAGTGACAAATATATTTCCAAATATCCATAATGCCATGGAATATTTCCAGATAATTTCAGCAATTTAGCTGATAACTGTACTCATCAGAGCACTGATCTAGGGAACAATGAGCTATGGAGAAAGGAGTGTTCTATATCCTCTGATATAGAGATTCTTCTCTAAAATATAAATGCATGAGACTTTTTTCTCATCAAGGAAAGAAAATATCGAAGACAACATACATTTAAACCATAAGAACTGGCATCTAACTAGTGCTAGCATAGGATTACTCACAGGATGACAAAATTGAAGAATTATTTTTATTATAGCAGTAACTTGTAGGAGTTGATTACATTCAATTACTGAGATCTACTTATGGGTGAGAAGTGTTTGGTAAGTCGACTAACACAGAACAGAGCTTTCCATCAAAGCTCTTCTCTTGCTTTGACAGATCATGTCTAAAAATGTTTTAATAAATGTGTTGTTCAATGACTTCTGAGGGGAAAAATGCTGATACTGTCACTTCGGCTGACAGGAAGTTAACTTAGGTTTCTGAAGACAAAAACCATCTTCAAAATTACTCTTAACAGGCATCCTTACAAGTGTGTCAGCAGTGAAACAGGGGGCTGCCAGGACATGCAATTGGATCTATCTCATAGTTCCAGAGCAGACATCTTTGGATGCTGGCTGAAGCATATTAGTGAGGGAAACATGTGAGTGTAATTTAGACATTAATCCATCAAACTGTCAAGATTACTGAAATGCAGGGATGCTCTTTTAAGAAAGAAGGAAAACAAAAAAAAAATCACTCATTAACAAGAATATTTTCAGATATACATTTTTCATTCATTTAAAGATACATAGACTTTTAGAATTATTTAGGCTGGAAAAAGCTGTCAAGATCACCAAGTCCAGCTGTCAACTTGAACTACCAAATCCCATATCTTGGGACCATGACACTTGGAAGCATTTTAGAAAAAATTTAGTATAAGTCATCTCTTAAGCAACTGCACTGGTAACAGAGGTCATATTTCCATGTCCATCAGATGATGAGTTTCTAGACACTTATTGGATGGGTACTCAGTAGCATTAAACATGCAGAGGAATCTCTGTTTCTTGTTCCTGAGGACTGCAAACAAATAGATGTACAGTATATTGAATATATATATATATATAATATATATCTTTATATATATATATAAAACTATTAGTGTATATATATATACACACACACTATATAGTATATATATATACACTAATAGTTTTGAAAAGCAGCAGCATTCAGTAAAGTGTCAGGAGGGCTTCAGCAGTCACACTGTTACTTCAAGATACTTACGGTGCTTGTGCCTGGGCCTTCTGCCTAAGGGAACCATCTGTCTTAGAATTACTGTTCCATGTCATCAAGACCTTCAGGGAGGATGTGATGTCTGTAGCCTTCTTGTTAACACAGTCAATCTTATTTCATACCATCATAGTTTAGGCTGATTTCTCAGTTGAAAACAAGAGTATCAAAAACAGTGCCTCCCTTTGTTGTTTTCACACTCTAGATTTGCAAAAATGATTTCCTTCATACATCTGCAAATCAATATTGTCTGAAGTGTCAAAACCTGCATGACCCATAATAAATATTTTCTTATAGTTGTGTCACCTCAAGTCAGCAACCCACTGAATTTCATCCACTAAACAGACTCGCTGTATGTTAGGACTTCAAATATAAAGCTTCTGGCAAAATGTCTAAGAGCATTATTGTTGACATTCCTCTGAGCCTCAGAATTGAGCTGAAATTTTACAGAACATTCTGGTAGCAAAGAGACTCTGTTTAAAACTGACTTTTTGCTTATCCATAATGAAGAAAAATTCCTTGGAGCTCATCACCAAAAATATAATATCAACCATAGTGTCTCATATATGGGTGAGAATTAGCCACTACTGAACTATCCAGGAGAACAGTCCAGTTCTTTGTACTGTACTACAAATATTATTACTGTGTAATAAGTACTGTGTTCTATTAGACACTATTAAAAACTTGCTGTGTTTGACAATAGAAAGATTTGATAATCATTTCCTGCTTTGGTAAATAATTAAAAATAAGCAATTGCCTTTGCTACTCTTTCATGACAGTAAACAGATATAATTGTTAGTTGTGGGATATTTGTATATATGTACATGATGTAAACTCATCATTCTTTTGGGATATAGTGCAACAATCTCACTTGATGGACTTGACAGTCATAAAAGGATAGCTTTCCGATGGAAGAGAAGTGAGAAGCAAAGTAGGAGTATGAGAAAGATAGGTAATAATAATCCTGTGAAACTCAATTTTAGCACACAGTTTGCTTGGTGTCAATTCATTAATGAGAAATTCCAACCCATTTTGGTACTGTTATTCCATAAATTTAATCTCCATTTCATAATTTAATCTCCATTTCAGAAAAATGAGGATAGGGAGGAAAACTTTAGTAGTATATTAAATGTAAGCATGTAGGAAAGCAAGTTGCTTTGTGAAATTTACATAGAAGATTTTATAAAACATTTATAATCATCACTAATATGACTTCAGCCTTCCCAAATGACCAAACCTGTCTTAATCTTGTACCTATGCTATTTTATAATTTATTTTACAAAGAATTTGTAATCTTATTTTCAAAAGAAATAAAAAATTTTGTCTTAAACTAGATACCTTCCTATTACCTTTACTTGAGGGAGAATATGTTATTTTCAGTTTTGTACATGTTGAGCATTTTAAGATTCACCAAACTCACTGAAGACTTTGCAAAACCATTTTGTTCCAATACTTTTTCTCCACTAAGTGATTCACTTAGTATTACAATCTAGTTTTATTGGGGGAAAAAAAGGCAGCTCGGTTTTACTAGGCATAAAAGCATTCATTTCCCCTGTTTATGAAATGCACATGTTAAACCAAACAGAATTCACACAACTGAATAGCAATTTTTTATATTTAAAAACAAACAAAAACAAATATGTCAAGATCTAAATAAATAGTTTTGTACCTCATTTTGTAAAATGAACTCATCAGGGGCAGGTGATTCTTCATACCACATTAAACAGTTATTAACATGTGTTGCATTTAATGCTTTCTTTCTGAATGAATACTAAACTGATGAATACTAAACAAACAAACAAAAAAATCAGGAAATATGTTAGTACTTGTATATCCTATGTGGATATGATGATGATTATTATTTTTTGCTGTTATTTCAAAAGTAAGAATTTAAATAATTTTTATTATTTTACAACAAATGATTAGTCAACAAAATTCTTATGAGATCCATATTTGCATTCATATGTAGAAAACTCAGCCGAGCAGTAGAAGAGCTGTTATTTAGTTATTGATGCCTTTGCTGCATCATGAAGATGGCAATTTAGCACTAAGCTATAAATAGAAAAATACAGTGGTTAGAACTGGCTGGCCTGGTGTTTTTAATACTCCCAAAAGAGTAAAGTATGACATAACCTAATTACAGTGGTGGTGATTTCACTGCAGGGAAAACTGTTGTTATTCTATTTGACAATCAAGTAATTATCTTCTCTATTGGTTATTTTACTGTACTGTGCTAAGTAAGGCATTCACTAGAAATTATTTACAATTTAGCAAATACTCTCTTATAAAAAGTAAAACTTTAATAATGCCAATTATTTTAACAAATGGCAGTTTTTTAACAGGTAACTACTGAAATGCTTACTCAAACAGAAACCAGATGCTTTTTTTCTAGCTACATCCCTGCTTTCTATTTCAGGGCATGGACTCAGTCTGCAATGCCTTCTTTCTCCTTGAGACCTTCTATTGGAGTGCTGGCAGCAAGTTTCTGTCAGGGTTTCAGCTGAAAAATAATAATAATAATAATAATAATAATAAAATAACACCAACCAACCAACCAACCAACCAATGAGCCAAACATAAAACTGGGGAGAAAGAGCTGAGGGAGGTAATTGCTGTTTGGGGACTGGATGGTCATTCATTGGCAAGAGCTGAGCAATTATTTTCTGCATCACTTACTTTGTGTGTATATGTATATGTATATGTATATGTATATGTATATGTATATGTGCATCTACATCTATATCTATATCTATATTTGTATCTATAATTACTATTATTTCCCCCTTCCCTTTCTGTCTTAGTAAATAGTTTTTATCTCAACCTATGACACTGACGAGATTTTTCTCATTCTCTCCCCCATCTCTCTGGGAGGTGGGGGAGTGACCAAAGGACGGTGTAGTGTTCAGCTTCTTGCTGAGCAAAACCACAGCAGATCTTGTGGTGCCCACTGTGGGATTCAAAGGATTGAGGTCATGACAGATCTCACCAGAACATATTAAAATAAAATTCTAATAAGTGGCATAGTAATCTAATAGCTGCTGGTTATAATGCTGACCTTATCTTCACAGTGTGGTATTACTTGCTTTCAAGGTTGATTTTCTTAACTTGGGTCATATTGGTCAGCCCCCCTGAGGAAGGAAGAAGAGAATGAGGAATGCTATTCTACACCAGAGCCTTTATCCCCTGTGTCATGGTTTTATGATTATTGGTTACTGATATTCCACATCATAACGTCATGTAGTGCACTGGGAGTTAAGGTGATTATGCTCCAGTTCCAGGTAGCTGTCTGGAAGAGAAGAAGAACTACATTCCCCAGGAGGCTTTGCAGTCAAAGAGGAGATATAATTCCTGGCAAGGTCCCCTGATGTATTCCTCTTCGTCCACTCTTCATCTCCCTCCTGCTCAATCAGACTGCACATCTCACCTCAGCATTATGGTGAGCCCTATCCATCTTTCAGACATTCTCTCTCTCATTATATTTGATTTATTAGTTTCAATTCTAATTATATTGTATTATGGTGTGTTATCTTGCATTCTGATACTATATTTAGTAAATTAGTTTGTTTCTCCTCAGATCATTGCTGCTGTTTTTAACTATTTTGGGGTCCCCTGTTTCCTTTTCCCGGAGGCGTGGATTTTGTGAAATCCCTCCACCCCACTAGACACGGAACCGGGTCGAACCAGCCTGTAAACCGTTGACACCCTGCACGTAGAAAAGTGGCCAACAGGGAGCAGAGCAATCCAGGAGCACAGAGAAAAGGATCAGCAAAAAGCGTGGCGTGGGAGAAGGGTGTAGTGTAGCAGTTTGCATGGGCAGTTCACTCAGGGCATCTGAGTAGGGAGAAGAGGGGCAAGGAGTGCACACTGTTGTTCTCATCCTGGGTTGCTAGGGGAAAGCTCTCCATTACTACCAACATGGTGACCACCCAGCATGGCAGATAGTCAGAGGTAGAAATGCAGATGAAGGTCTCACAACCTCTCTGAGCTGATTTTGTACCCAGACAGATCTCCTGAGGAGCAAGAAGGCTGTCCAGACCTTTGGTTCTGGAGAACTCCAGAATCTAGAGGCCACTCATGGACCAGAGGTAGTTGACAGACGGATGTCACGGAATTAACTAGATCAGTTTATGCCCGTGACAGGGGGCAGTAGGCCCCTGCCCTCCCCACCCCCTGCCTGGGCCCACAAAATGGGAAGGAAGGGGGAAAAGGAAAAAAACAGTGGCAACAATCTATGGAGGTAAACTTATTTTACTAACTATGATATCAGAATGCAAAATAATACAATATAATACAATCTAATTGAAATTGAGACTAATAAATCAAATAAGATATGAGAGAGAGTTCCCAAGACCGAGTGAAACCTGAAAAAGCTTGGAACGGCTAGGAAAGCACCCTCTAGCACCCGCTGCCAGGCAGGAAGAGACCGCCCCACCCAGAAGGGTCAGATCCCATGACTTCCGTAATGTATAGGGATAGGTACCTGGAATTGGAGCATTAACACTTTAATTCCAGTACATGATGTTTTGATGTGGAATATTGAAAATCAAATAAAAAAAAAAAACAAAACCATGACAGATGTTATGGGTACAGATGTGTCCAACTGGATGATCTTTTTGAGAAGCTGATCAGGCTGATTGAGGAGGTTGCCAGGCTGAGATGCATTCAACAGTCAGAGAGGGAAACTGAAGCCTGGTATCATCTCTGCTGACAGCAAAAGCAGAAACCTTCTCCTTGCTCCTGAAGTCCCACTAGCTAATAGAGTTCAGGTTCCAGTGTGGGAGAAAGAAGTTATGGATCACAGTTTGGAATTGGAAAGGATGATGACATAAAGCCCAGCTGAGGATACGAATCAACTGGTGCCACTAAGAAAAGGCAAAGGATCTTAGTAATTGGAGACACTTTGCTGAGGACACTGAGGCACTGATCTGCCACCTGAATAACCTCTCTAGAGAAGTTTGCTGCCTTCTGGGAGTCCATATTATGGACATCAAGAAGACAATATCTGTTATGATAAAGCCAGACAACTATTATCCTCTCCTTGTCTTTCAAGCTGGGTCACAGCTCACACAAGTGAGGGTACATCTAGGGAATTAGAAAAATATATAAAAAAGGACTTTGCTTCCCTTGGGAAGATGTTGAAGAAATCAGAAGTACAGGTGGTATTCTTCTCATTTGTCCCAGTGGGAGACTGAAATCCAGGCAAAAAGAAGAGAAATGACCAGTGAATGGCTGGTTGCATGAGTGGTGTCATGCCAAAGGCTATGGCTTTTATGACCTAGATAGCATCTTTGACAAACTGGGAATTTTTATGTGGGATGGAACGCAACTGACCAGGAAGGGCAAGAATATGCTAGGGGTCATTAGAAGGCTTTAAACTAGAGCTGGTATGTGGAATGTGACAGAGAAGTGCCAGGGAACACGTCACTCTAGGAAGCAGCAGGGTAAAACCTCAGGTTTGTCCCAAATTTTTGTGGGAAGGCAGTGCATCTGAAAGCCCAACTGAAGTGTCTATTTACCAATGCACACAACATGGGAAATAACCAATGGGAGGTGGAAACGGTGGTGCACTTGGAAAATTTTGATCTTATTGCCATCACAGATACATAGTGGGATGATTCACATAGCTGGAATGCTACCATTAAGGGCTCTAAACTTTTTAGAAATAACAGGCAAGGTAGAAGGAGGTGGGGAGTTGCCCTGTATGTTAAGGAGTGGGTGGACTGTGAAGAACTCCCTCTGAGAAATAGTCAGAAATGGATATAGAGTCTGTGGGTTAAAACTAGGGATGGGATCAATAAAGGACAGCTGGTGGTCAGGGTCTATTACAGGCCTCCTCATCAAGAGAAGCATGTTGATGAGGCCTTTCTATGTTAGCTACAAGCAGTTTCATGTTCACAAACTCTCATCCTAATGGAGGATTTCAGCCACCCAGATACATGCTGGCAAGACAACACGGCCAGCTGTAAGCAATCCAGAAGACTCCTGGTGTCCATTGATGATAACTTTCTGGTTCAAGTATTGAACAGACTTAATGGAGATGAAGCATTGCTGGACTTGATGCTCACCAATATAAAGAAGACTGTTAAAGATATTGAGATCAGAGGCAGCCTGGGCTGTAGCACAAAACATCATTATGTGAGGCAACACAGCAGAGGAAGTTTCTGAGAAAGAAAATAATCCAAATCCTTCTGAAAGCTGGTTTTGCCATAAAACAAAATATGATCAAGGGACATTCACCACAAATCCAGATCCTTACAGATGTGACCAACAAAACAACTGCTATGTCTCTACCACCTAGCAAAAAAGAAACACAAACTTTGGTTTCAAGAGCTTTTGGAGAATGTATATTCCAGATTAGAGTCTGACTGTAAGTCATCTATATCAAGTGATCCAAAGGAAGAATGATTTCACATGAAGCTCTGAGCAATAAGAAGTCTTTGAACAAATTAAATGGAAGATAGTTCATGCAGTATCTCTTGAACCAGTTCAGGCAGGACAAGATGTAAATAGTGTTCTACACTGTAGCCAGGGAGAATGGCCTCACCTGTAGCCTCTGGCAGCATATGAAGGGGTTTGAGCTGCTTCAGAAGTAGTTTGTACAGAAGCACATCTACTTTTGGCACTCCAGCTGCCTGTGCTGGGCTGTATGTACAAAAGAAGGATTCCTTCCATACACACAGAGTCACAGAATCATTGAAGTTGGAAGAGATCACTAAAATCATCTAATCCAACTGCTGACCCATCACCATCATGCTGACTAAACCATGTCACTTCTACTCTTTTCTTGAAAACCTTCAGAAAATATTTTTTTCCCTAATATCCAACAACCTGAACCTCCCCTGGTACAATTTAAAGCCATTACCCCTTGAAGAGCATTACCCCTTGAAGAGCATCCTCTTCTCAAGATTAAAAAATTCCAGTTTTCTCAGCTGCTCCTCATAAGACCTGTGTTCCAAACACTTTACCAGTTTTGTTGCCCTTTTTTGGACAAGCTCCAGGGCTTTACTATTGTTGTAGTGAGAGGCTTCAAAATGAACGCAGTACTCAATATAGTACACACCTACTAGACAGAGAACTAAAAAAATTATAATAATTCTTGTTTCATGAGCCATTAACACCCAATGGAAAGTTTAAAGATTTTACAAATCCAAAATAATGATGGATCATGTTTAATTAACACAGTAAAAATTTCACCAAAGTTTTAATAGAAGAGGTTCTTTAATGATCTGGTTTCATGTCTAAGAGACAGACTGCCTCCTCCTTTGAATCTGTGAAATGGAGTAGTAGATTACAGACGTGACAAACCAAAACAATAAGCTCAGTTACATCACATAAAAAGATAACTAAGAAAGAATCACACATTTTTATTTCTAGTAAACCCTGGTATCAAGAAGAGTGGAAATTGTGATTAAAAAACAGACTACTGCTTGAAATGCTTGCAAGTACTGGACACAGAAAAGAAATACCAAGTACAGCAGCCTTGTGCTGGCATATGCCACTTGAGTCAACTCAGAATTCTGAATAAAATTAGGATTTGCACAGAAGATAACACTTCCAGCCTTACCTCAATGTTGAAGAGATTTTGGACTTTATTAATCACTAACAAAACATTCTAATATTATTTAGTATTATCCTCTAAAATCCTTAATAAAACATATACAGTACAATCATTCAAACCTCAAGTTGTTTATCAGACAATTATTCCTAAGAGCGCTTCTTCCCTAAAAATCATTATATTTTTAACAAACAATTTCAGAACACATGAATAAAATGTTATATTGAATAGAAAAAAGAATGAAATTCTCCAAACTTGTCTTACAGGTTGTAGTAAATTCAAAATAATAAGGTGTTTTTGAGAAGCAGATTCATTGCTACTTTCCATTTTTTATTGAAAAGAGTACCAGGGAGCTTAGATGGCAAGAAATCAAGAGCATTTAGAAATGCAAACACAATGAAATTGCTGAAGATACGTTCTCAACACATCCCATGGTTGCGTGCAGCATTTGAGCAGTGGGGCTTCCTCAGGAGACAGCACCCTGCCTTTTCACACTGAGTCTAAACACGCTATTTCAAAAACAAAGGTAAAACATCCTTCACTCTCATAACTTATTTCCCCTGTCTTCTAGACAGCTAGGAATCAATGTCAACACAGATAAAACTTTGTAATACTTCACTCAAATGTTTCTCCTTTACTCTCAAAATACTCCATATACTTGTCTTTTTTCCACTGGTGCTTGGTATTAAGTTGAAATACTAATACTTTCCTTTATCACCTCAAGTTAGTATAATAAAACAAAAACAAACAGCAAATTATCATTTAGTCCTATCCAAAAGCAACATCAGGTATTCTAGCACAATGAGCTTGAATAGGAAACCCTAGTCACCCAGGAATCTTTAAATGGGTCACGGACTTGCCTGAAGGCAAAAAATTGTCATCAGAGTAGTTGACATATGTTGAAGAGACTCACTGTACAATAAACTACCAGAAAGTGAGAAGAAATATACTTTGTTCATTGTCATACTGTGGAAAACCACTGGAGGTGGATGTCTTCTTTTTGGAGATCTACATGTCAAGTTGTATAAATAACTGAAAGAGAAAGTGAACCAAGACAATTTTCAGTTACAGTTTACATAATTGTGTCAGGGCTTATTTTTATGTTGTTTTTACTTTTTGTATTTCCATCCTATACTTTGAAGTAGATTCTGCTATAAAATATCAAAAATAATGACGAACACATGGATGAAGTATTTCCGACTGTTTTTGAGTGGTAATCTAATACTTCAAGGTCATATATAACAAAATCAATGGCACTGTCTGATCATCTTTATTACTGATCTACTAATACAAAACCAAATCTCACCTGAGAAACTTTTCTGTTTTTGTTTTTGATGGATTCATCATTTTACTTTAATGTGACTTACATGTACTGAAAACTTTGCTAAAAGAAACAGATTCTATTTGCCATTGAAGTCAAAGTGGAACCTGATACTCTTCTCTGTGATGAAAACAGGAAATAGTTATTGCTTTTTATAACTAATTAGGGTATAATTTTAATACTAAATCCTGGACTTGCTACTGTATATGGCACAAGTCTATTACCACAGATGGCAGATGATCTTCACAAATTATTCATATTTTTTCACTCTATTTTCTTGTGTAAAAAATTTCATTGCCATTCCATCCTGTTAAAACAGTAAGACTTTCAAGTAATGCTAAAGAAGCACATCGTGAAATGGATACAATATGTAGATATGAGTAAAAAGCCTATCTACATAGAAAGGTGTTTGTTTGTTTGTTTGTTTGTTTGTTAAGTTGAAAAGTACTTACTTGTAAATAATTCCTTTTCCTTCTATGAAATTCCTTTCAAAAAGTCATGGAATTTATTTGCACTCTGATTTTAAAAATGCAAAATCTCTTACATCCTCAAAATCAGAAGACAGAAACATTGTGTGTATACTATCAGAATAGAAGCTCCTCCTTATAGTGTTTTCATTCATCAAAAATAAATTTAATGTTCTATCTCACGAGCAGTGCCACTGGGTTCATGGTAACACTGTCTCTGATATACTGTGTGCCATGTAGAGACATTCTGGTTTCAGTATCTTTCTTTTCTATAAATACCATGCCATCTTATGAAAGTAAATGAGGAGTTTTCTTCTCCTGATGGCTAGGACTGCTAAACCACAGATCTTATGTAGAGCCTAGGGAACCACTTTTAGATCATAAGGGCTGTCCTGCAGCAGTCCCAGACCTAGACAAGTTAAGGTCTAGTAGTAAAACAGAGTCCTTGCCTTATTTAAATGAAGCCCTTACTCTTTCTCAATCTCTATATTTAAAATGTATTTATTTTTAAACAGAACAATAGTACTGTCTCCCTTTATCTGCCATTTCTACCCCCACATATTTTGACGATGTTGTATGGTGCTTCACACAATAGGATTGCTCATTGGTTTCAATGGGGATACAAAAACACAGTGCAGTGGGGCAGTATGGAAATACATAAGCTGTCTAGAACAACCAACTTCCTCAGAGGCCACAGAATCCTGGTCCTATATATGAATGAGAATCAAAACACTGCTTTCTGAGCCTGCTACCAAATTAATAAAACCTAACGAATGGTAGAACATATAAGTTTGTACTGGAAGCTGCAATAGCAAGGTCACATCTCCAGTACGAGTAATGGGTAGAAACAAATTACTTCAGAAAACTCTGTACTGCATTAAATAGATATAAATGAACAGACAGTGGAAGAAGGGACAGATACACTGGGAAGAATGTAAGGATGCTGCTAGATTGTGTAGGGATGGGGTCAGGAAGTCCAAGGCCCAAATGGAACTGAACTTGGCAAGGAGAGTGAAGTAGAACAAAGTCTTCTACAAGAACATCAACAAGAAAATGAAAGTCCAAGAGAGCATATCCCACCTCGTGAGCAATACAGGCAGGCTAATAACAGTGCACAAGTAGAAGGCTGAGCTACTTAACAGCAGTTTTGTCTCCTTCTGAACCCTCTCTTCACACAGCCCTAAAGGAAATGAGTCAGAAGGTGGGGACTCGGGAAGCAATGGCCCTCCTAATGTAAACAAATACCAGGTTCAAGATTGCCTAAGGATCCTGAATACCTCTGGGTCCTGATAAGATAAATCCCAGAGTCCTGAGGGAACTGGCTGACGTAGTTGCCACACTACTCTAGATGATATTTGAAAAGTCATGGTGGCTAGGGGAAGCCCCCCATGACTGTAAAAAGGCAATGTCACATCCGTTTTTAAGAAAGGTAGAGAGTATGAGTGAGAAAACAAATGAACCATCAACCTCACCTCAGTACTTCCAGATCCTCCTGGAAGCTATAGTAGAGCACATAGAAGAAAGGAAGGAGATACAGAATAATCAGCATGGCTTCACATATGATAGGTCCTGCCAATTTAATGGCCTTTCATGATGGTGTAACTGTGTCAATGGACAAGGAAAGTGCTACTGATATCACCCATTTGGACTTCAGTAAGGCCTCTGACAAGATCCCATGTAGCATTCTTCTCTCCAAAGAGGAAATACATACATTTGTTAGGTAGACTGTTCAGTGGAAAAGGAACTAGTTGTGATGCTGTACTCAGAGAATGGTGGTCAGTGGCTCAATATCTGCATGGAGATCAGTGACAAATGGTGTCCCACAGGGGTCAGGGGTCAGTACTGGGATTAATGATCTTTACTATGTTCATCAATTACACTGACAGTGAGATTGAGTGCACCCACAGCAAGTTCGCAGATGACACCAAGCTGAGTTTATCTCTGTCACTGTTGTTGCCCCTGGCCTGCGAATCTAGGAACAGAAGATTTTTTCCAACTTTGTCCAGGACTTGCCTGGACTTGTCCAGCTGTATTCCTCAGCACACCTGGAGACAAAGGTGCAAAAAAGAAACATGTCCTACAGAGAGACATGTATCTTTTGGAGAACACCTGGAGGAAAGCCACAGGGAAAAATGATCCAAGGGATGGAATTACGAAGACAGACCTAGAGAGCTGGGGCTGTTCAGCTTGCAGACAAGGAAGTTTCAGGGAGATCTGATAGTAGTCTTTCAGAATTTAAAAGGGAGCCATAAGAAGGGGAAAGACTGTCCAGCAGGTTCTATTGTGATAGGACAAAGGGAAGTGGATTCTAACTACAAGAAGGAAAATTTAGTTTGGATATAAGAAAAAAGTTTTTTACAAAAAGAAAGGTGAGGCTTTGGAACAGGTTGACCAGAGAGGTGGTGGATGCCCCATCCTTGGATGCATTCAAGGCCTAGTTGGACCAAGCTCTGAGCAGCTTGACATGGCTGTAGATGCTCCTGTTGATTGCAGGGGAATTGGTTTCTTAAGTACCTTCCATCTCAAACAGTTCTTTGATTCTCTGATGTATCATGAATATAGCAAAAATTGAGCTTAACAAAACCAATCAGACTGGATATTTACTTTTCAATGATTAAGTTTACTACTGAGAAGAAAAAAAATCCTCTAGTAAAAATAATTTTTTAAAGAAAGTTTTGCTTTTCTGCTTGTCTAAGAGGTGTATATTTTCCAGTATGATTTGGGGAAGAGTAAGAAGCATATGAAATCCTGTATCACTTCCAATGCAATATTTTTGAATGTATGTTTCTTTCTACCCACGTTTTCTAGTTAGAAGGAAGTAAAGTTGTTATTAAATCAATATTTGCTTGATTATATCAATTATTATTTAATATTTATTATTCTGTTTATTGATAATGACTGTTGACTCTTGACTGTTTATTGATAATACGGTTATCTTATGTCAATTATTTTACAAAACAGTTTGTTTTTCCCAGTGGAATGCAAGAATTCATGGAAGCCAATTTAATACAGTATAAACCCTTTGACTGACATATTTTGTTTTGTTTATTTTGTCTTGGTTTTGACAGTGGACGTAACTCTCCTTAAGCCTCAGAGAATTTTGCATATGTCCTGATTTCAGCTGAGACAAAATTGATATACTTCATAGTGTCTGGTATGATGCTGTGTTTTGATTTTAGGAGAAAAACACTGTAGATAACACACAAATGTTTTAATTGTTGCTGAGAGGTGCTATACAGAGCCAAGGATGTTTTTCAGCTTCCTGTATTGTCATAGGGGGAATGAATTGCTGGAAGGGCATATAACCAGGACAGCTGAGAGAAACTGGCCAAATTGATATTCTTTAAGACACCACATGAAAAAAGCTATATAACTGAGGGGACTTGGCCAGAGTGCAGGTGCTGCTTGGGGACTGGTTGAGCATCAGACAGCAGGTGGTGATCTACTGAACTGTGCATCACTTGTTTTGTAAATATATATATATGGGGAGTGAGAGTTATAATTACTATTATTATCCTCTCCTGTCTTAGTAAATTGGTTTTATCTCTACCCATTAGTTGTACTTTTTTTTTTTTTTTTTTTTTTTTCCCAGTTCTCTCCCCATCTCACTGAAAAAGAGATGGTGAACGAATGGCTCTGTTGTGCTTTTATGCCTGTCAGTTTAAAAAACAACGGTATATATTGTTTGGTTCCTTCTCCCACTGTCATGTAAAGAACATGTGATAACTTAATTTATTTTTACTTAGTTTAAAAATAAGGAGTGAAATGGACAATCTCTTATGTTTAAGACAATAAAAAAGCAAACAAAGAACAACAGTAACAAAGAGCACCTCCAAAACAACAATGCAATTAGAATGACTATATGGATTTTATCCCTATAAATCTTTTCATTGTATTAATGTTTCTTTTTTCTTTCACATGCAAGCATTGCAAGCATTCTCTTTCTTTATGTTTTTCTTTTTTCTTTCTTTCTTTTTTTTTTTTCTTTTTTCCCCCCTCCATGATTATGTGAATAAGTTAGGACAAAGCAGTATAACTACAACATAACACATAGAGCAGAAAACTTTCAGGGGCTCAGTGAAAACAGAATAACAGAATCTGGTTTTCATTCAACTTTCTGTGAAAGCAGGCAAAGTACAGGGAAACATATATATAGTAAATCTGACTGCAGTTGCTTTTACATTAACTTTGTAATAATGCTTTTTTTTTTTTTTTTCCTAATAGGATATTTCAAGGTTTTTGTTTGTTTTTTGTTTTGTTTTGTTGTTTTTTTTTTTTGCCTCAAAGACCAATTCCAGTTTCTCAGTGGATTAGGAAAAGAGAATTCTCTTCAGAGTTTAAAAATGTTTTTCACCACAGGATACTTTTTCCAAACCCCAGTCTTGAGGTTTCTGCAGATAGCGACAATTGAAGCAAACTAGGTGCAACTTCTTCTATTTCACTAGTTAGGAGAATTGTTCTAACTCATGGTATGATTGTTCTGTGTCATCTTGGAAATTGTTTCTTCAGTTGCAGTCTTGTACAAGACCTTGTTCTGACATAGGATATTTATCAAAGTTTTTGCTGTAGCCTTCCTTCATAGAACTTTGGCCTTATTCATGCCCTCCTTTCTCTTCACCCCTATCACCAGGATGCTAAAATATTACTACAATCGGTGATTACAGACAAATTATACTGGATGCATGGAGCTGACATTCAGCCAGACAAATTATACTGGATGCATGGAGCTGGCATTCAGCCAGAGCCACAGCGGCTGATCGCGGAGAACACGTGGGTCTTGATCAGTTCCCTCTTCCAGGGGTTCCCGAGACAACAGAGAAGCCCAGCAGCTCTCGCGAGAGCGGCTGACACAGCGGGGGCGTTGCCAGGGCATCGCCTAGAAAAAACCTCCGGGAGGACGAAGAGGACCAGGACAAAGAGGAGAAGCGTTATTACTGTGAGGTAAGTGGCAAGTGCGGGGTCACCCATTAACGACCTGGTAAGGGGGCGAGGGCAGAGCCAGCACTACCAGCAGCAGGGCAGGGCTGATCGGTCATGCCCCGTTAAGGCTATTCTAGTTGTGCTAATTAGTCTTCTGGTTCCCCATGGCTCCACCCCGGCGGAAGGCTACTGCCTCTAAAAATAATGTGGGCACCAAGACAGAGGCCCCCTGCACATGTAAAAGAAAGACTGCCAAGAAGAATGCGGAGACCCAGACTAAGGTCCCAAAACAACGTGCTAGTGTGCAGGTCACTGGCTGTGATGAGTGCCAGAGCCTGGCCCTTGCAGTGCCAGGCGATGGAGGCAGCACTTGTGTAAGATGTGACCACCTAAAGGACTTTGCCTTGTGGTCAACCTGAAGGACGAGGTGGAGAGGCTGAGGACCATAAAGGAATGTGAGAGGGAGATTGATTGGTGGTGCCAGTCCCTATCAGCCCCAAGATCTTGGTACACAGCTGAGGCTCCGCGTGGAGTGTGTCACCCCCTGCCGCCTTGCAAACAGGTGGTAGAGGGGAACCGGCAGGTAGACTGTGTTTCTGCTGCAGTGTAAGGCAATTTGAGAGCAGAGCAAGGCAACTTAAGGGAGGAGGAGGAGTGGAAAAGGATACCGGCTCGGCGAAGTGGGCGTCCTCCATCCCGACCATCCTCGGCTCCCCAGGTGCCTCTGCAAAATAGGTTTGAGGCCCTGAATCTCGAGGGAGAGGTGAGTGAGGGGGTGGAGGGAGGTCCACCTGTGATGTTGCCTCGGGCGAAGTGGTCAACCCCACGCCTCAAGACTGCCTCCACCCGGAAGGACAGAAGGGTAGTTGTCATAGGCAACTCCCTGCTGAGAGGAACGGAAGGCCCTATATGTCGGCCTGACCCTACCCGTAGCGAGGTGTGCTGCCTCCCTGGGGCACGGGTCAGGGACATTGCTAGGAAACTTCCCGGTCTGATTCGCTCTTCTGATTATTACCCATTATTGATAGTTCAGGCTGGCAGTGACGAAGTCGCTGAGAGAAGCCTGAGGTCTATCAAGGAAGACTTCAGGGGACTGGGGCGGGTAGTTGAAGGAACGGGTGTGAAGGTGGTTTTTTCTTCTATACCTTCAGTGGCAGGGAAGGATACCGAGAGGATCCAAAAAACCCACCTCATAAATAAATGGCTAAGAAGTTGGTGTAAGCACAGGAACTTCATTTTTTTTGACCACAGGGCAATTTACTCTGCACCTGGCATGATGGCTGCAGATGGAAGTAGCCTGTCTCCAAGGGGTAAGAGGATCCTAACCCAGGAACTGGCAGGGCTCATTGAAAGGTGTTTAAACTAGGTATGAAGGGGGAAGGGGACAGAATGAGGGCCACTGGGGTTGAGCAGGTAGTTTGTGGCTCAAAACGGAGTTCAATGGGTGAAAAGGGTGGAGTTCAAAGGGATGGAGAGGGGCAGGGGGGTGCTGCTTCCCTAAAGTGTCTATACACTAATGCGCGCAGCATGGGAAATAAACAGGAAGAGTTGGAGATCTGTGTGCGGTCGCAAGGCCATGATCTCATTGCGATCACGGAGACGTGGTGGGACAGCTCGCATGACTGGAATGTCGTAATGGAGAGCTATGAGCTTTTTAGGAAAGATCGGCTGGCGACGCAGGGTGGTGGAGTTGCTCTTTATGTGAGAGAGCGGCTAGAATGTATTGAACTCCACCTGGGGGACGGTGATGCAGCAGTGGAGATCTTGTGGGTGCGAATCAAGGGGCAGGCTGGTATGGGTGACACCATTGTGCATGTGTACTACAGGTCCCCTGATCAGGAGGAGGAGGTTGACAAGGCCTTCCATAAGCAACTGGAAGTAGTGTCGCAATCCCAGGTGCTGGTGCTTATGGGGGACTTCAATTATCCAGATATTTGCTGGAAAAGCAACGTGGCCAGGCACGCGCGGTCCAGATGGTTCCTGCAATGTGTCGAAAACAACTTTCTGATGCAGGTGGTGGAGGAACCGACGAGGGGAGGGGTGTTGCTGGACCTTATTCTCACAAATAAGGATGGGTTTGTTAAGGAAGTAAAAGTTGGGGGTAGCTTGGGTTGTAGTGACCACGAGATGATGGAGTTCAAGGTCTTGAGTGGAAGAAGCAAAGCAAAAAGTAGGATTGCTACCCTGGACTTTAGGAGAGCCAACTTTGATCTTTTCCGGGACCTACTTGGAGCTATCCTGTGGGCTAGGGTGTTAGAAGGTAAGGGGGCCTGTGAGAGCTGGTCAGCATTAAAACAGCTCTTCTTCTAAGCCCAGGATCGGTGCGTCCCTGTGAGCAAGAAATCGGGAAAGGGTGGCAGGAGACCTGTGTGGATGAGCAAGGAGCTCATGCACAAACTCAAAGGGAAAAAGAAGGTCCATGAAATGTGGAAAAAGGGTCTGACCACTTGGGAAGAATATAGAAATGCTGTCAGGGCCTGCAGGGATGCAACGAGGAAGGCTAAAGCCCACCTGGAATTGAATCTAGCAAAGGTGGTAAAGGATAATAAAAAAGGCTTTTTTAAGTATGTTAACAGTAAAAGGAAGACTAAGGAGAATGTAGGTCCCCTACTAAGTGAGGGGGGTGTTCTGGTAACGAGGGATGCTGAGAAGGCGGAGATACTGAATGCCTTCTTTGCTTCTGTCTTCAGTGAAAAAGCTCTCCCTCGGGAATCCCAGGCCCTGGTGGTTAGTGAGGTCTGGGGAATGGCAGACTTCCCTTTAGTCGGGGAAGAGGCGGTCCGAGAGCGCCTAGGCAACACCAATGTTCATAAATCCATGGAACCCGATGGGGTGCATCCATGGATGCTGAGGGAGCTGGCAGAGATGAATGATGAACCGCTCTCTATCATCTTTGAGAGGTCTTGGAGAATTGGGGAGATGCCTGAAGACTGGAGGATAGCCAATGTCACTCCAGTCTTCAAAAAGGGCAAGAAGGAAGATCCAGGTAATTAAAGGCCAGTCAGCCTCACCTCTGTCCCTGGAAAGGTGATGGAACAGATTGTGCTGTATGCCATCTCCAGACAACTGGAAGAAAAGGAGATTATCAGGAGTAGTCAGCATGGGTTCACCAGGGGGAGGTCATGCTTGACCAACCTGGTAGCCTTCTATGATGTTGTCACTGGCTGGGTGGATGGGGGGAGAGCAGTGGATGTAGTCTACCTTGATTTCAGCAAGGCGTTTGACACTGTCTCCCATGACATCCTTATAACAAAGCTGAGGAAGTGCGGGACAGTGAGGTGGGTTGAGAACTGGCTGACTGGCAGAGCACAGAGGGTCGTCATTGGTTGTGCAGAGTCTGGTTGGAGACCTGTAACCAGCAATGTTCCCCAGGGGTCGGTGCTGGGTCCGGTCTTGTTCAACATCTTCATCAATGACCTTGATGAGGGGATAGTGGCCACCCTCAGCAAGTTTGCTGATGATACGAAGTTGGGAGGATTGACTGACACACCCGAAGGCTGTGCTGCCATTCAGCAAGACCTGGACAGGCTGGAGAGCTGGGCAGTAAGAAACGAGATGAAGTTTAACAAAAGCAAGTGTAGAGTCTTGCACCTAGGGAGGAATAATTGCATGCACCAGTACAGGTTGGGGGATGACCTGCTGGAGAGGAGCTCTGCAGAGAGGGACCTGGGTGTCCTGGTGGATGACTGGTTGGCCATGAGCCAGCAGTGTACCCTTGTGGCCAAAAAGGCCAACGGCATTCTGGGGTGCATTAAAAAGAGCGTGGCCAGCAGGTCGAGGGAGGTGATCCTCCCCCTCTACTCTGCCCTGGTAAGGCCTCATCTGGAGTACTGTGTCCAGTTCTGGGCTCCTCAGTACAAAAAAGACAGGGATCTCTTGGAAAGAGTCCAGCGGAGAGCCACAAAGATGGTGAATGGCCTGGAGCATCTCCCCTATGAAGAAAGGCTAGGTGAACTGGGTCTATTTAGCCTTGAGAAGAGAAGACTGAGAGGGGACCTGATCCAGGTCTATAAATATCTAAGGTGTGGGGGGCAGAGTGGCGAGGCCAGACTCTTTTCAGCAGTGTGTGGAGACAGGACAAGGGGAAATGGTCAGAAGCTGGAGCATAGGAAGTTCCGCACCAATGTGCGCAAGAACTTCTTTACGGTGAGGGTGACGGAGCACATGAACAGGCTGCCCAGGAAGGTTGTGGAGTCTCCTTCTCTGGAGATATTCAAGACCCACCTGGATGCCTACCTGTGCGACCTGGTGTAGGGAACCTGCTTGGCAGGGGGGTTGGACTCGATGATCTCTGGAGGTCCCTTCCAACCCCTACGATTCTGTGATTCTGTGATTCTGACTGACCAGAATATCCTTTTTTATCTTTTTCCCTACATTTATAGCATAGTGGACAGAAGTTGTACATTTCTAATTAATCAGTTAATGAAATATAAAATTCTACATCTCTAAATTTCAAAAGCAAATCAAACCGGAAAAATATTTCTACTAAATTTTGCACTGCTAAGTTTTGCTATACGAGAACAGTATTTCTCTTTTTACATGCTTAAAATTAATTACAGAAGGCTTAAGATACTCCAGAAATTTCTTAAATTCCTTTGTGGACTGACGTAAAAATTCCCAAACAGTTCAATAAGTAAGGAGTGTATCATAGTCAGAAATTGCTTAATTGTTCATATAAGTAAGTAAAGAGCAAAAAGTGTATATTGTTTTTAAGGATTCTAGAGGACTATCAACAGCAAGTTTGTAGTTGTATAGACGCACAGTGAGTGGGCAGTACCACAAAGTTGAAGATGTAAGTAATTTAATTTGACCCCTTTCCTTTGAGAAAACAATGCTGAGAGCAAAAAGACAGTAGTAGAGTGTAAATAGATTTATTCAGTCAATAAGACTCAGAGTTTTAGTCTGTTTAGTCATAAAAGTAGTGAAAAGCATGTCAAAATGTCCAGAGCACAATATAAAACCGGATATACATGTTGAATTGTAAAATATACTGTACGTAATCTCTACAATTCCATTTTATACAGTTCTGCAGAAGTATAATGACATTAACTAATGAACTGTAAATGATGTGATAGATAAACAGACAATGTTAAACTCAGCAGTATATGTCTGTATTTCTGTTTAATCAAAGAGTAGAATAGAAGCTAGACATGGTTCTAGGCATAACCTTCTGCCCAGAAGTGCAACTTTAATGTCAACTGAAATTTATTTTATAAATTACCCTGGAAAAGTTTCTCTGTTATTCACTATAAAACTTCATGAAGAATCTGGTCTTCATGGTAAGATAAGATCTGATTGCTTTCATGTCACAAAGGGGAGTTTCTTTATATAATAACGTTGGCACTTAGTGCAGACAAATGACAGAAACAGCTGGATTCTCTTTCATACATTCTCTTCAGCATACACAGGAAGTACTATAAATTGACATAATTCAAAATGTGTACTGCCATGAATGTATTTTCTGAAACAAATGAATCCAATATTGCATAAATATTGTGTCGTTTCACAATATATATATATGCATACGTCTGCAAATATTGCAGGACATAAATAAGAGACCAGCAAAAGTAATTATACATATGTGCATCCACATAGTGTTGTGTATATTAATTACTTATTTTTCACTTTTTAAATGCTCAGAACTTACCAGATGCCTTTGGCTAAAGTGCCTGGACAAAGAGATAGTACTCATTTATTTCAGCCCTTCAAAAATACTAAACAATATCAAATGAAACAAGAACATTGGTATGTATTAATTTCACATACTGGGAACTGATCTTAGATTTCTTTTACATTATGGAGTTATTTGTAATTTGGAGTGTGATTTCTGCTACTGTATCAGTACTGTAATGGTATCCCTAACAGTAATCTCACATACTGCATTATAAAATCCCAAAGACCACATAACTTGCTACATATAGCTGATTTTTTCATGAAAAAAAAAAAAAATAGTTCAATAATACATATGATATTGAAGTCTTGAGGGGAACAAGTGTTCTGCAATTTCTAGACCCTACATGCCTGCAAATTATGCCAGATCATCATAATGTATGCAAAAGCCCATTGGGTAAACATTGTCTTGTGCTAGGTTGTGATAATGAATGCAAAAGCCCATGGGGCAAACATTGTCTCTGTTGGTTTCAGGACAATCTTGCATTCTGCAAACAAGGCCAAATTTTCACCACATTTTACAGCTCACAGTGTGAATAATAATATTTTTAAAAAGATTTTTTTTTTAGGAAAAGAAAATCAGAAGTACTTCAAAATGATATTAAAGCAAAAGATAACTATTTTCATAATCTCTTCCAAATTCCAAAATCAAATAAAATTTTGCTTCTTTCTAGACGTATTTTAAGTATTTATTCCACAAAGATGTAGAAAACCACCCTCCAATAATGTACACTATAGTGACAACACCTAAACTTCCTCATGCTCTTGTCCACAAATTATTTTCAAAATCTGTCCTAAGCTCCATTTCTCTAGGCACATGTACCTGCACTGAAACAGCAGCAGACCTGTAGGTAGGCTTGGTCTTGCTTACAATCTCATCAAGTTATTGATGTTTAAGGTAGAGTACTGTTAGAATAAAATTATGGGACAGAACTCACAATAAACAAGATAAAAAAAACTACCACTGAGTTTCACATTCAAGTCCTATGACCACTGAAAATTATGATCATTCTTGATTATTGCATCTGCTGAACTAGTTATCAGATGTAATACATTACAAAAGTGTCACCTATACTCCATGGAAGATTAGAAGGACAGTAAGTCATTTTAATAACTTCTTTGAAGAAAGAGGAGGCACACCACAACAAAAGAGAAAACTGAATTTCTAATCCTCTTAGTAATTAACTCTCCTTAAGGCTCCTTTTCTGCTTCCATCTCATTTTTAAGTACTGTGTTATTAAATGCTATCTAACCTTGATAAGGAGGAATTTTAGGATCTCAGGGAGCTCTGCCAAGCTGTGAATTGCACCTCTTTCTTAAGCAAATATAAAGAATTTTTAGACATCTTACTCCTCTTATCAGACTACCTTTTATTCTTTCACTTTCTCTCTAAACTGTTCTAAAATTTGTCATCAGGTTGGAGTGCTGAGAGCAAGATGAAAGGTTGATATGAAGGCTGCAGTATTCTAAGCTAAAGAATATTACTATCTTCCAAACCTGCTGGTGAAATTTGGACTCAGAAAAATAAGATTAGGAATCCAAAGAATATGATGGAGACCATATGCCTTTTGAAGATCTCCAGTTTTCTCCTCTTAATTAAACATTATACTAAAAGAGTGGGAGTGTACTTATATGTAAAGCCAACATAATCCTAGCTATTTTATAATGCACATCCATGCCTGTAAATAAAAGCTGCAAACTACATTTTTCCAATGTTTTAGATACTGCTATCATCATCTTATCGGAGTTAATACGAGTATTTCTTCCCATGAGAGAATGAGGTATTTAAATCAGATTGTCTGTGAGAATGCACAAAACAATGAAAATAAAAGACAGCTAATAACTGAAATAGTTTCATTGACACTAGAATCATGCTGAGCCATACTGAACAAGATTCTTGTTTTGCACTTCCATTAAAACAAAACAAAACAAAACAAAATCAATCAAACAACAACAACAACAGCAACAACAACAAAAAAAAACCATGAAAGCTTTATTACAAGTCTGAGAATTTGTGGCAAGAATAGGGATATGGGGGTGAGGGCACTTGTTGCAACAAAAATATATTTTTGTGCTTATATTTCCATATATTTTGTTTGTTTGCTTGTTTAAGAGATTTAGTAGAATAGAAAAAAAAAAAAAAAAGTTTTGTAGGTAAGCAGAATGGGAAAAAAAGACTAGAATGTAAATAGACCAAGTTAGGTTATACTGTTTTTTCTCTAAATCCATCTTTAAGTGCATGTGGTAAACATAAGGGCTGCACCATAAATTCTATACATAGACTTATATACGTAGTGTATAGTCTATATACTCTATACGTAGGGTGTAGTGATTTTGTAGATAATACTTTACATCATAATGGTTTTGTAAAACTTTAAACATATTCTCAAAATTCTCAACAGCTTCTGAATTTCTATATATGTGAATTTATTAGAAGGATGATCATGCCAATTTACAATTCATGAGACTACCAATTCATGTAAGAAGTTTCAGAGGAAGAGCAAGCAAGTTGCTATGAAAGCTATTTTTTTCCTAAACATCCTATCAAAAGCAAGGTTGTTGGTTGTTGGTGTTTCTAGAACCTACTCTCTAAGTCAGATTTGTTTCTGGTTTATAGAATTAGAAATCACACAAGAATGGACAAACAATATATCTTCCTGAAGAGATGCTTAAGGATGTTCAAGCAATTTAATTTATTTTTCCTGATCAAATCATACCATCATTCCAGATTTGTTTCTTTCTGTATATTTAACATATAACAGCTGATTTTCTTGCCTGAAAATTGTCTTAAAGAGAAAATTGCTACAAAGATTTTCAAATATTTACACTTTCTTAGAACTTACCTTCTATCTGTATTCTGTAACTTGATCTATGAAATACTATTATTTAAATATGAATATTTGGTAGCATAGGCATTCACAATACTTACATAAGTAAATACAAGAAAATACAAGATCTGTTCTCAGTTGCTGGAGGTGGTCATTTATAACAAGATGACCAAAATAAAAACTTTGAAAAACACTTCTGTACCTGAAAATAGATCTTTTGTCTTTTCAGCAGTGTCATGGTTCAACCCGTTAGGCAGCTGAGCACCATACAACCACTCCTCACTTCCTCCTCTGCAAGTAGTGAGGGGAACAATTGGAAACAACTAGTGCTTTTAATACTCATTCCTGCTTATGCTCACTTTGGCATCCAACTATTAGTGCTTAGGATCCACCTGTCACTCCTGAAATACAGATGGGTTCTGCCACTCTATGACTTGACCAGTGCTCATCATTCCACACTGGAACCTAAAACTGTTTGGTTCTGCTGTACCAGGGAATCAAATCCATGTAGTTCAATAAACTTGATTGCCCCTTTCCTCTACCTGACTAGAGACAGAGTCCCTCTAGTTCCATTTATTGTATACATCACTCACTTATAAATGTAAACCAAAAGGCTTTTTATCAGAAATAGGGTCAGACCATTTTCTCTGTTTTGGTGACATCCCAGTGGAAACTGGATCAGCCATTTTCTGGTTGTTATGGTTGTTCTTTCTCTCACACCAGTGCTCTCCACTTTAATGTTGAGGTGGATTTTCCATTCCCCTTCCTCATGTCCTGTCTGTGATCATGCAGGTAAAAGTACAGAATGGCTTTTGGTGTCTATCCATCCAAGTAGTGGGACAGTTACTTCTAATGGCTGAGATACTGGTTTGCACAAGTGGGAACTAGGACATGTGGTCTTGAATTGCTAGAACTCCTCAAGCTTCTTCACCACAGAGACACTCCATAGGCAGGACGAGAGATTTTATCCATATTGTCAAAGTACACTAGCCATTTCATTCACTCTTGAGTTTTCATTATCTTTCCAAACCATTGCTTCCAGTGTTTTGGCATGCAGTGATGGTACAATGATGGACTCTGTGCAAATCTCTGCCACACAGATCTCAGGAATCTCAAATTATCTGGATCTTGAGATAAGTGATCATTGTTCAAGTCACTATTATACATCACCTCCAGCACAGCTAATTCCCCAGGTATTGTTTATTCTTCTCCATTGTGGTCTATTTCCTTGGGAAACACATCAGATCTTTCTTGAAGGGATATTTCTCCTTTGTGGCAGACAAGAGTCACCTCCATATATGAAAGTTTGTGCTTCTTTTTTAATCAGTTTATCAATGTCAGTTTCCATAGAGGGGGATCTCAGCTGCCTGGCTTTACTGCCCATTAAGACCAGGCTACTGATCCCATTATTCAAATACTGGAGATTTCAGGTAACAATATGCTTTCCTGAAGAATGATGGGTGAAATCTTTTCACATATGCTGCAGCTCACTGTTAGGTATTGGACAGTTAAAAGTACTGATTCTTTCTCTTCCTGTTCTCATAATAATGGCTCTGCTTCAGCCTCATCTTGTCCTTCCATCTTGTTTAGTAGGAGTTTCTATCCTTCCTAAATGATTTGTCTTTTACAGCCTTTTTTTTTTTTTTTTTTTTTTTTTTTTTTTTTTGTCTTGCATGTACGGGCAATTGAGATTGGCAGAAATTGGTTCTCTGATTGGACTGCAGGGCCTGTTGCTGGAGTTGAAGCAGCCACAGGTTCTGCAGAGGGCAGAAGAAGTGCAGAGTCTGTTGCCTTGTCATCAAATCTAGGAACCTCTTTCCCTTTAAGGAAAGAGATCCCAGAAAAAAAGAGAACATGGTCATTTTTATATTACAGTTTTTGGGTAAGGGTATATGAAGTATACAGGAAATCTTTTCAGTGACAGCCCTGAATAGCTGTAGCTTGCTCACATACAGGATAATACATAAGCACTTGTCATAAGGTCTTAATAAATATGACTTTTGTCTCTAGCAAAAAAAGTCCAGATTGATAAACTATACTCTTATATAATATATTAGCTACTGTTAGTAATACTCTTTGATCCCAAAAGGTTTATAGTAAACTCTTATGTCATTTTAGGGCTTAAAAATAACTAGGAAAAAAAAAATACAGTCCTCTTCTACAGTCATTGCCTATGTTTTCATGCAACATCATCTCACTTCATCTGCCTACCTGAATATTGAACTTGAACCTCCCCTGATACAACTACAGGCCATTCCATCTCATCCTATCACACATTGTGAAAAGTGTATCTTGAATTATCATGTTGTGGTCTGTAATGTAATGGATTTGTCAAGTTACCGTGAATTTAGTACTTACGCATATTGCAATGTAGTCCTATTACAGGACCCCATAAACTTAAAGAGCAAACAGAGATTTGACTGAGGTTATTTGTAGTAAATGACATGACTTTTAGATATTTACTTCAAAAGAAGGACAGTTCAGTCTCTTGAATAATTTCTCTGACTGTGCATAAATTATTACTCAAAAGCCTAAAGGAATTCTTGCATGTACTCTGTCCCTATCTTCTGACAATTTGCTTAGTAAATTTGTAGTATTAGCCATGGGGTTGAGCAATATCCTCCTTACAACCCTTCCTGTAAACTCTTCTTGTCAGATTGACAGGTCTCCAGTCATCTTAGACCTCTCCAGTTGACCATGACTACTGATTAATGGTGGAAAGAGGCTTAGCAATCATATCTTCCAATATGAAATATTAAATATAGAATTCTTTTTCAATTTCAGCATTTCATATTGATTTCTTTCATATGTTGTGAATTATCAATATGAAATAATCTCATCAGATAGTAGAAAGTAAGTAGAAAGAACAATTGTTTCAAGTTCCTCAATATAGTTTGTGATTTCTGACATTATTTTCATGCCAAACCAACCTAATTATTTCTTTCCCAGAATAAAAAAATTCTGCTAAAATCTTCTGCACTACTTTCTCCTCCCTGATGTGATTGACTATATTATCTGTCTCAAAAACGTGGTTATTACACATTTTTTGAGAAAACGATGATTGGAATGGCTTACGATATCAAAAGTATAGACCAACAGTAGATGTAGAGGATTACATGCTAACAGCTTACTGAATTCCCTGAATTTGGGATAATACTCCTTAAGTTATTTTGAAGATCACCTTAACACTGAGGTATTTCTCTATTTTCAATACATTCAAATGGAAGTATAGAGGTGTTTTGTGCTGTTAGAATAGTGGTAAGAAAGAAATACACTTTTGTTACCTGGATCCACCTCCCTAATTCCATAAGTGTACTTCCAGAACACACACCTCCAGTGTTTTTCTATATGTATTGTTTTTTGTCGCTTTCCTTCCTTCCTTCCTTCCTTCCTTCCTTCCTTCCTTCCTTCCTTCCTTCCTTCCTTCCTTCCTTCCTTCCTTCCTTCCTTCCTTCCTTCCTTCCTTCCTATTTGGAATCTAAATCTCCAAACATTAGGTACAAATACATTATAGCATATGCAAAAATAATGTACTTGTGTAACAATAGTGTCATTAAATTTAAAATACTTGGAGTTCTGCTTTCTAATTTTAAAGAACAAGGTTACCATGAATGTTATGGGTCTTTGGAAGCTAAGAATAGCTAAAATATTTTCAGATTCTAATGAGAAAACAAAACTAACCTTTATTTATTTATTTATTTACTTATTTTCGTGTTACACAGTAAGTAGCAGAGTAAGACATTTTACAGACTACAAGCAGGTAATGCAATCCAAGAGTTAGAAGGTGCTTGGGAATAATAAATGCTTTGATTGTTGCTAAGTGATAAAAAAAATAAAGAATTTATATTAATTTGGAGATAAAAATTATGAACAAAGTGTCTTCATAGCAGAGGATTCTTATTTTGTTGAAATGAATTTTAGAGAATTATTATTAATTATTTATGTGCAAGCTTTTTTTTTTTTTTTTTTTTTTTTTTTCCCCAGAGCTCTGTTCTAAACACTGTTCTAAACACTGTCAATGAAATCTAAAATTTAAGATTTCATCTCATTCATAGGATGAATAAGATGAAATAGGACTAAGTAGATATTTCACATGAACCATTCTTCTCCTTCATTTTGCCAGTTGAAGGTAACAGGGTAGCCAGGAAGAGATGTAGAATGCATACCTACTCCCAGCTTCATGGCTGGTGCAAGCATGAAGGTTTTGGTTTCCACAATAACAGGACTTCTTATGATGTACTGTGATCTATTAAGGAAGAATGGAATCCAGCTATCCAGAAGAGGCAGCACAATCTTTGACAGCAGACTGGTTGAAGTAGTGAGGCACACTTTAAACTGTTGGACTTTGGGGGGCAGAATCCATGATATAAATGCTCACATCATTACAACTGACTGAGGAATAAACCAGGCCAACCTGAAGAATAACAAATGTTCCTTAGTAATAAATGTTCCTGCCTCCAATGACAGAAGTGAGAAAGCCACCCACCTTAAGAGTGGATATTCCTACAGGAAACTTTTGGAACCTTCTAGGGAAATCTGCATCCTACTCTCGCATTTATTCTCTGAAGTGACTATGTAATAATGCATGCACACCTGAAGAACTAGAGATCTATGTGTAGTCACAGGTCCATGATCTCACTGTAATCATAGAGACAAGTAAAACAGTGTTCTCACTAGCAAGGAAGGATTGTCTGGGAATCTGAAAGTTGCAGTCATGAGATACTGCCATTAAGAATCTTGTGTGGAAGAAGTTAAACAGTAAGTAGGAATTGCAGCCTGGGACAACAGGAAAGCCAACTTTGACCCCTTCAAGGGCTTACTTGAAGATATCCTGTGGGTTAGAACATTGGAAGGAGGGGGGGGGCCCAAGATAAGTGCTTGGTACTTAAACACTACTTCTTTGGAAACTCAAGATTGGTGCATCCCTACAGGTAAAAAATCAAGGAAAAGTGGAAGGAGCTCATCCTGAATGGATGAGCAAGATACTTGGAAATAAGGCTGGTGAAGGTCAAGGATAACAAAGGCTTTTTTTAAAGTATGTAAACAATAAAAAGAAACTATGGAAAATGTGAGTCCTCTACTAAATAAGGTAAGTGTCTGGTAATAGAGATACTGAGGAGGCAGAGGTACTGGATGCTTTCTGTGCTTCAGTCTTTACTACTAAGACTGCTTCTCAGGAATCCCATACCATGGAGGTGAAAGAAAGAGTTGGGGGAATGGAAAACTTCCCCTTGCCTGTGGAAGATCTGATCAGAGAGCATCTAGCCAAACTCAGTGCACACAAAACCAGAGACCTTGATGAGATGTCACCATGGCTGCTGAGGGAGCTGGAAGAAGTAATTGCTCAGCTACTCTCTATTATCTTGGAATTGTCTTGGAGAATGGGATTGGGTGCTTGAAGACTGAAAGAAAGCTGATGTCACTCCAATCTTCAAAAAGTGTAAGGAGGAAGACCTGGGCAGTGACAGGCCAGTCAGCCTCACCTCTGTCCCTGGAAAGGTGATTTGTTCCAGATGCCATTTCCAAGCAAATGGAAGAGAAGAAGGTTATTAGTTTTCAAGAGGGATTGATCAATGGGAAATCATGTTCAATCTACCCGGCAGCCTTCTATGACATAATCACCAGCTGTGCAGATGATGTGAGAGTACTGGATACTGTCAATGACCTTGGCTTCAGCAACGCTTTTGACACTGTCTGCCACAACATCCTGGTAATAAAGCTTAGAAAGTATGGGATAATTGAGAAGACAATGAGGTGTGCTGAGAACTGACTGAGTGGCAGAGCTCAGAGTGCTGTGATTAGCAGTGCAGATCTGGTTGAATGCATGTAACTAGCAGTGTTTCCCAAGGGTTGGTCCTGATACCAGTCTTGTTTAACATCTTTATAAATGACCTGGATGAAGGCATAGAGTCCATCCTCAGAAAGTTTGCTGATGATACAAAGGTGGGAGGAGTGGGTAACACATCGGAAGGGTGTGCTGCCATTCAACAAGACCTGGACAGACTGGAGAGTGAGCAGAGAGGAATCTAATGATATTCAACTAGAGCAAGTTTCAAGTCTTGCATCTGGGAAAGAATAATTGCCAAAATCAATACAAGTTAGGGCTGACCTGCTGGAGAGGAGCTCTGCAGAGAAGGACCTAGGTATCCTGCCTGGCAACAAATTGACTGTGAGCCTCCTAGTGTGCCACTGGCCAAGAAGACCAATGTTACTGGGGGGCAAGGGTACATTAAAAAGAGTTTTACCAACAGGGCTAGGGAGGTGATCCTCCCATTCTACTCTGCCCTGGAGACACCACATCTGGAACACTGAAACCAATTCTGGGCTCTCCAGTTCAAAGAAGAGAGTCCAGCAGAGGGCTACAAAGATGATTAAGAACCTGGAGTGTTCCCCATATGAGGGTACACTAGGACCCTTCTAGTGAAGGGTCTTGAGTCTGTTCAGCTTGGAGAAGACTGAGAGGTGATCTGTCAAAGTTTATAAATATCGAAAGTGCCAAAGTCGATGGGGCCAAGCTCTTTTCAGAGATGTTCAGTGACAGGACAATGGGCAATAGTAAAAAAAAACTGAAACACGGGAAGTTCCATACAAACGTATGAAAAACTTCTTTAATTTGAGGGTAACAGAGCACTGGAACAATCTGCCCATGGAATCAGTGGAATCTCCTTCTTTGCATATATTCAAGAACCCCTTGGATGCTTTTCTGCTTAGACTACTGTTGGAAACCTGCTTTTAGCAGGAGGATTGGACTCAGTGATCTCCAGAGGCCCTTTCCAGCATCTAATATTCCATAATTCCTATGAACATATGCAACCTGAAGCATGACAAACATTGATCTATAAGCAGTATAGACTTCCTTTTATGTTCAGTTCAAATATACCATAGAAAAAGTAGTTAAGACATGATATTGTTTGAATACACATATATTTGTATGGGGTTTGGGGTATATGTCCCCGTACTTTTTGTGTATCTTATGAAATGCATCATCATTTACTATGATACAGACTATGATACAGACTAAAAAATGATATTATTTAATCATGCAAAAAAAAAAAAAAAAATCAATACAGGAAATCGAATGCCAGTATTAAATTTGGATTGTTTCATTTTAATACAAGTAATATTTGTATTGTTTTTTAAGAATACAAGAATGTTGTTTAAGTATCAAGTTTAAGAATACAAGAATATTTTTTCCAGTGCAATATTTTTTTATATTTTCCTGAAATAATTTGTTTCATATTTTTCAAAAAGAATCTCTTGCATTGTTCTGATGGTCTAGCACTAGGAAACCATCAACCAATTCCAACATTATATACTGCATTGAAATTATATCTTAAATAGAGATCAAAGCAAAACAATTTTCTTTTTAATTTAATAATAGATATTCTGTCATGAATCCAGAGTTCTGCTTATGTATTTTGTTTCTCAAAAAACCTACTGTTTACTTTTCCTCATTGCATGGTTTTGTTGTTATATTCTAGTTATAGCTTTCATTTAGATACATCTTAGTGATGCTCATTATAGATTGATCAAATGCTCTGACAAGTTGAAGAAAGAAAACATTTTCAGAGACAAGACATTAAGGGGGGGAAATGGGAAAATATTTTTACTGGGGTGTAGTGGGTAAAGAGTGGGAGAAAAGAAAGATGTTTTATCCTATTTCTTGTAACAACCATTCTGAATGATTTAAGCTGGAGAAAAAAAAACAAAACAAAACAAAACAAAACACATCACTTAACTTTAATCAGGCTACACAAAGGAAATAGCTTCAGCTATGCATAGTTAGTTAATATGAAAATGCAACCTTGAATTTCCTATGCAATTTTTTTAAGAGGGTCAGATATGAAAATGTTATTCTCCATTTTCTGTGAACTGGAATAAAGACTCAAGACATGCTTATGTTGTGAACTACTTAAAATACTTTAAAAGCTTCAAGGTTTTATGCACTACTCTCCTCATATAGTCTTTGAAAAGAGACTTTGGTAGGAGTAGAGAGGAGAAAGCCTATCAGCATTTGTGCACTTGCTGTAACCACAGACTCTCCTAGTCTTTGAGCTTTTTTGGAAGCTTTAAGCAATTAAACTGATACCACAATGAACCATGCACTCATAAAACCCCCTTCTAAAACTGATATGCTAATGATTGCACCCGTCACATTTCTTCTTTCTGCATTTCTGCTTTGTAGTAATGGATATCAGAGCACTTGTAAACTTTGAATGTAACACAGACTGTTTGTTATCCATCTTTCCTAGCAAGGAAGAAGGACATGACCCACCAGATTTATCTCTGTTATCAGGGTGGTGCTAACGAGCTCTCATAATTTTCCCTGCCTCTGTCCTGCCCTTTCTCTCTCCCCTACTCCCTCTCTCATTTAACACCTAACAAAGAGGTGAATTATCTGATAATAGTAACCAAATTAATTATTGTTCACATGACCAGAAATGGTAGCATGCAATTTATGTAGATCATTACCAACCACTGAAGCTGTTAAGAAAGAACACTGTTAATTCTTTGATATCATGTTATATAGTGCAGATGCTGTAAAATTTAAGTAATCCGAAGATATTTGCAAATTAAATATTGTTCCCATGTTTTAGAATCATCTGTACATGTTCAAGGGTTCTGATGCATAGTTACTTTTTTAGTCTGACATTCAAAGTTTATTCATTTTCATTATATTTAAAATGGCACAATATCCACACAGGATGGGACATAAAAGTATTTAATTTATGTTGGGCTAACCTTGTAAAAAGTAAGAAATGTCATTTTTTCTCTGGATACCGCAAAGATGAGACTGAATTTATTCTCCAGATCCTGAGACAAGTAATAACAATTTGTTTTTTATAAGCAAGGAAATACAAATAAAAAGAAAACAGGAAAAAAAAAATAGTTTCTTTAGTTGTGTGAAACACAAGCTGATACTGAGTTACACTGACATTCATAGTAATAAAAGTTTTGATCCTAAATCTACAGAAATCCCTATTGAGACTACCAGGCATCATTGTAAAAATTATGTCAGTTTTTCCTTTTCCATCAATGGAAGATTTCTAAGTCATCAGATATAGCACTGAGTAGATGACCAAGTGATAGGCTACAAATACTACACTTTCATTTGCATGCAGAACGAGATTCCTTTTAATGCCAGCAAAACATGCTTTGCTATTTATTTTTTTTTTTAATTTTACTTTCTTTATTACTTCTTTCTTTGTCTAACAAAATCTAGAAAAATATATGTAATATGAATAATCTTAAGATGTTTAGAATCACTTCACACTGAATCAAGTACTTTTCAGCTTTTATATATAATGTTAGACTGTACCACATATGTTGAAGTACTCTTGCAACATCAACAATATTTTTGTCAGTTGTATGCTGACCCTTGTCATATTCTTACACAGATGCTGCAGAAACTTTCATTGCATGTCTTTTTTATTTTTCAGTGGGATCAGGCCTCATATTTTGCAAAAATGAAATATGTTCTTTTGTACTGCTTATGATAGAGGGAAATGTTACAGTAGGGAAGTACTACCTTGGTAGTTTCAGTGGTCAAAAATTGCTCAATAACAGGCAGCAACATTTTCATTGCTAGATAGGAGCTGATGCTACTGTATCCACCTATATTCAGATTTAATCAGTTCTGTGCAGTTAGTATAATAAATGTTATTTAAATTATATCTTGAATTCATGTATCAATTTTTTGAAATCTGTTCACAGTGTGTAGAATCCTAAAATTGAAGACACAGAATCACCATCTGAAACTGGAAGGAGCAATTCTCTGCTTAGATATGATTATATATTTTACAAAGTTTTAACAGAAAGTTTATGCTTAACAGAAATACGTTATAAATCATCTTTAAGATGTCGAATAACATTGTAAAAGCTAAGCTGCCTTTTAGTCTACAATAAAACCACTGCTATTCACTTAATAGTGAATCCATGATGCCTTATATGCTTCAGATAATTAGTGTTAATCTTCAATTATTTAAACAATTATAAACAGCTCAAATTCTGTGATTATAACCAGCTGTTATATGTAAATCCTCATGCCAGAAAGGAAGTTCTTACAATTTCACCTGGTGCTCTCCAGATGGGTAGATGGAAAATGTTTTAGCAGATTACCTTGTAGTTAAAAAATCTTACCTTTTAGTAAGGGAAAAGATACAAAAAATGAAAAGAGGCTTGACTGCCACTATGTTGTGGTGGGAGTCTGCCTAAAATTAGCTAGGAGAAGCAAGCAGATTGTAACTATGATTCTCAGTTCTAAATGGAAGCAGAACCAAAATTTGTTGTTAGAAGACAGGTAAAAAATCCACTTTACTTCTTGGACTATTTTAGAAATTGTGTTTTTGAGATAAGGTTAGCTATTGTGTTGAGGAAACATACTGGCCTACTGTGCTTCCCTGAGCAAGGATTTTGGAAAATTCTAAAGCTGGAAACATTATATATGTACTGTAGAAAAGCATAAAGAATACAGCAGATCTTAATGAAGTAATGATACTGATTTTATAGTCTTCCAAAGAGTTGTTAAAGAAATATAATAGTAAAAAAAAAAAAAAAAAAAGTAAAAAAAAAAAAAAAAAAAAAAAAGTAAAATAAACCTGTGGGAAGGGAAGGGAAGGAAACAGTTATCACTGAGAACAATTTTTTGAATTTTTTTTGAATTTTTCAGTAATTTAGACAGTGCCAATGCAGTCACAATAAAAGTGCTAGAAAGAATAATTTAAAATCTTTCTTTGATCCTGTACGTTTAAGCATCAAAATACTATTGGATGTTATTTGTTCCTGTCATCCCTTTTGATTAAGCACGGCGAGAGTGAGAAAAAAAGGTCTAGCCCTCTAGTTAAAACTAATTTGTTCATCATTTCAAAATGATTAACTAAAATTACCTTTGCAATACTGTTCTCAGAAAATAAAACTTAGTACACATTTGTTTGTAAACAGTTAACTGGATAAAGAAATTTGGAATACTCAGTGCAGTGTATTGCCTACATTCATCTTTTCCAAATCAGAATTAGTTCTCACTTTAGTAATTACCATGGCCTTTTTTTTTTTTTTTTTTTTTTTCCACAAGCACACCATTCACATGAACCAGCAGAAACAATTGTAGGATGATCTATGATCTACCAATAGTAAGAATTATTGTTATTGCTATTAAATTATTAATACATAATTATTGCATGTAGGTAATTAGAATATTATTATATATCAATGACTTCGTATTAATGATTATCATCTACTTCTTCTACTACTAACACTGCTACGACTACTAAGAAACATTAAAGAATTCCATGGTAACTGAGTTGTTACATTTTGAAAAGAATCACATTTCTTCTATTTCCACTGAGAAAACCAATGTGTTTTCCCAAATACTAACAGTAGATAAATTAAGGAAATTTTCATTGCAATGTATCTAGGCCTGACTTAGCTAATTGCTCACATTGAGTAATTAAAAAAAAAAAAAAATACAAACAAGCAAAAACAAACAAAAACCCCACTATTTCATGCAAGTCTCCATCTAAATTTCATCTGAGTAGAATTGTTTTCTTCCGAGTGCCTGACATGATGTTTTGGTTCTAGGAGAAAAACAACACTGATACAATATTGATGTTTGCTAAGAACCATTGTACAGAGTCAAGGTCATTCATGGTGAAAGGCCCAAGGAGCTAGGGGAGAACATAATTAGGACAGCTGAGATAAACTGGCCAAAGGAGTATTCCATATCATAAGCCATCATGTGGAAGGAGTTTTGAAGGAGGATGGGAGTTCATCTCTCCCTTCCACTGCTCAAGGATCTAGCTGGGCATTGGTCAGAAGGTGGTGAGCAATTGCTTGTGCATCACTTGATATGTATGTTCACATATATATAATATATTTCAACAAATCCAACAGCAATTCAACAAACCCAAATGCAGGGTCTTGTATCAGTGCCAAAACAACTCCCACTACCAAAGACAAGCTGGGGATGAAAAGACTGAGTGCAGCCCTGCCACAGAATATCCGAGGATGCTGGTGTATGGGAAGCTGGACATAAGTCAGTAATATCACCTCACAGCACAAGAAGCCTGCTATATCCTGGGCTGCATCAAAAAAAGCATGGTCAGCAGTTTGAGAGAGGTGATCCTGCCTCTGCTCTGGGCTGGTGAGGCCTCACCTGGAGTACTGTGTCCAGATGTGGAGTCCTTAGTACAGGAGAGACACAGACCTGTTTGAGTGCATCCAGAGCAGGGCCACAAAAATGGTCCACGGAATGGAAAATCTCTCCTACAAGGACAGGCTGAGAGAGCTGGGATTGTTCAGTCTGGAGAAGAGAAGCCTGCGAGGCAATCTGATAGCAGCCTTTCAGTATCTAAAATGGAGTTACAGGAAGAAGGAGAGACAGACTCTTTATCAGTCTATAGAGATTGGACAAGAGGAAATGGTTTCAAACTTGAAGAGGGTAGATTAGGTTAGACATAAGTAAAAGGTCTTTTACAGTAAGGGTGGTGAGGCTCTGGAACCGGCTGTCCAGAAGTGTGGTGGATGCCCTGTCCCTGAAGACTTTCAAGGAGAAACTGGATCAGGCCCTAGGCAACCTGATCCAGCTGTGAGTATCACTGTTCACTGCAAGGAAGTTGGACTAGATGGCTGTAAGAGGTCCCTTACAACTCTAAGAATTCTATGATTCCATGATACATGTGTGTATATATATGTGTATATATATATATATATATTTGTAACTGTTCCTTTTTTCTATTTTAGCAAACAGGTTTGTATCAACCCACAAATTCTTTTTTTTTTTTTTTCTTTTTCCTGACTCTCTTCTCCATCCCATTGGAAAGGAAGGGCATAAGCAAACCACTGTGTAGTGCTTAGCTGCCAGCTGGGTTAAACCACAACAGTATCCAAAAAGGAATTGAAAGTAAAAACAAAACAGAAATTAACACAAGAAGGCTTTATTGTAGAAATTTAGAGCGGTAAATCTGTTTTCTTCTATACATTGCATACTAATGGTCAGAGTGTAAGACCTAAAAATACAAGTAAAGAGAAGGCAAAATATGAACGTAATTTGCAGAAGAGATAGGCACATTATGCCCAATTTATCCAAATCCATGGTGACGTATCAAATTTAAGGAAGACTATTCACAACAGTTCTTTTGACATATGTATTAAAGATGATTAAAAAAAAAAAAAATGAATGCTCCTTTAAATTAACTGGAGAAGTTTATTATAACGTAATTAGATCAAAATGCTTAAGTTAATTTCTTCTGATACATGATATGAATTACTTTCACTTTGTTAAATACTAATTTGTTCAAATAAATTATTAAAAACTGCCTGTCAGAACAGAAACAAAAATTATCAATATTATATATGATTACTTCCTGGGGCGTGAAATATAAAAATATACATTATATATATGTATCACACATTTGTATTTTATAACTGAATATTATATGTAATGTATTACATATATGTAGGTACATGTAAAATCAAATACTCAATGAAATATCTTGAAATAATAACTAGGAATCCAATAATTTGAGATTAAAAATATATATACTGACCTTTCACAGTATGTACCTCATCACTGATATAACTGAAAAAGCATTGACTTCAAAGTAAGACAAGGTGTAAAAGATAGCTTGACTTGGAAAACTCCTTGTTTTAATTTTTATTATTATTATTATTATTTATTATTTACTATTATTATTTATTATTATTGTGGTGATATCTGATCTCTAATTTCATGGAGGTGGGGAAGTTCTATCTAAACACTGCAGAATAATGCCCAGCAGAACAAGGTACTCTCCTACACTATTTGTTGTATTAGTCCTGCTGTACACCTGTCACTTTTCAGCCATCACAACAGATTTTCATATCAAATTTGATGAATTATTATTATGAATAGTTACATTGACTCCTCATGGAAATCTGCATAACTGAAACTGAATTGGAAGATTAGGAGTAGCAGTCTCTGTAAAGGACTCTAAGCAGAAGAACGCTAATATACAAAATTCTAAGCAGAATACTAACATACAGCATAAAACAAAGTCTTCACTTTGGTATATGTGATAAAAGATCTTCAGTCAGCTGGGATACAGGTTTCTGAAAGTAAAATGCTTACACAACTAATTTTCTTCTGATTTCATAGTTTGGCTAGTGCTGAACAGTAACATAATACAGATATTCAAAGTAATTTTATGCGGTCTTCTATCATGCACAGTAAATTAAAATATTCCATTAACTAAACAAATCTGTGGTGCCATAAATCAAACCACACTAAGTAAATCACAGCTAGTGAATACAAAATTATAATTCCATCACAGTGATTAAGCAGAGGATAGAAATAGTAAGATATATCATACTTAATGGGCAAACAGTGATTATAAAACATACAGTTTTGTGGGGCTTGGGCTTTGTCTTCTCATTCTGAATTACATTATAATTTTTGTGCTATTTGAAGATATCACAGTTTTGAAGACCTATTTAAGTCTGTGTTTTTTGTTGTTGTTGTTGTTGTTTTTCCAAACTTAGCATAAAACAGGTGGTTGTTCAATCATGTAACATATCGGTTCAGTAAAATAATTTTCAAGTCATGGAAATCAAAGAGGACTTTTCTTAAAAAAAAAATGAGGTTTACATTGAGTATATTTTTCCCATACTCCAAGCAGTACATATTTTACAGTCTGTTAAAAGATATATAATACAACAGACAGGTGAGATAACCGTATAATATATATATGAAACAAAATCATAACCTGTGGTACTGTTTTTGTTTAAATTCACTGTTGCACTTGACTGAGCAGCATAGTAATGTGACTTCCAGAACTGTTTAAGGCCTTCACCGATGTCTCTGTTGAGAGCTCAACCAAATAAACCAGCTAAATTGAATGTTGTAATTATACTATCCAATACAATTCTTGTTCCTTGAATTATTTTTAACAGATTTTAAATTAGAATATAGAAATGTGCAAATAGATCTAACATAGAATTCTTGCTGTAATTTTTTATTATTTTCTTGTGTACCTTTTCATCTCTTAGAGGACTGAGGAATGTTAGGGGACCATACCTGCTGCAATGTAAAAAAAAATAATGACATATTGATTCTGGGTGCCTCTGGGACGTCCTCAGCAGGACACAGGGCCTGGGGCTCTAATGTTTTTCTGGCCCTGCTGAGCAGTGCCAGATCTGCTGTCGCTGGGTTCTGGCAGCTGCTAGGTCCCACACCAGTTGTGCTCTGCAGGTGCTACTGGAAAATGAGCCTGTGGACCAGCTGTGTTCAGCAGTAAGGTATTACTTGGTATCTCTGCCTAGAGGTACTACCCAGCAGCTGGTTTTGCCTGTACATCCCCAAGGCATGATCCTAATGGCCTTGACCCTAGTAGGGAGGCATCCCCCAATCCAAATAGGAAGGGCCTCAATTCTCTCCTGATTGAGGCTTCTCCAGAGGCTGGAGGAAGCCCCAGAGCTCTCTGCTGAGTACTGGATCTTGTCTCAAACTGGGATACCAGGACTCTGGCCTTGGCCAGCATTATGAAAGAGAAGATCCTCCCAAGGATTAGTTTCACTAATGCTATGGACAACATGCTGCAGATGTTTGTAGTCAGCCATCCCATCCCCAGTATCAGTAAGAAAGTGCAGAATATCTTGGAGATAGGTATTTTGCAGAATTCAGTCCTCACAGGATCCGTGCTTCACTCTTCTAAGAACCTTGTTTCTTCTGGATACAGTCAACATCTTCTCCACATTTTGTCAAGGGAAAACCCTAAAGTGCCCTAGCTCTGCCCCCAGAGCTCTCTTTGATAGAATTTGAGCCCTCAACATAATAATGATACTGGCAGCAGCTGGATCTCAGTGGGAGTAGCCTCACCAATGTCTTGGATTTATTTCAGGGGATGGGCACTGTGATTCGAGTCAGGAGCTCCGCAGAGCTGCTTCTGCTGGAGAGGGCATCAACTCCCTCTGGGCAGACCAGCAGTTCTTCTCTTCACAGGTACTTCTGCTCATCACCAGATTCCAGACCAAAGCTGTGTGTGAAAAGGCCATGGAGAGGATCTAGAAGCTTAGCTGTTCCATGGCCAGCAGTTGCTCACAGGATGTAAGGAGCCAGAAAAGTTCCAGCTAAATTGTCTCCCCTTCCTTGCATCCCAGAGCAACCTACAACTCAGGGGTACCTGCAAGACAAGCTTGTACACAGATGGGAGCACACAACACGATTCTGCCCTGAACTGAGAGTCTTAAACTTTTCTTTACCTCTTGTCTTTCTGCCACACACTCTGTTCTCTCACTCAGTTTGACATGTTTTCCCTCCCTTCCTTCCTGCCCTAATCATTTGGAAGATACCTCGAGGTTACTGGAGACTGCAACACCAATGACAAGCATTGGCCAGCATTATGCTGGGTGTGATCCTGAACCCAGTCTCCTGAGTGAGGGATGTAAACAGCCTGTATCTGGATTGTCTATTCTTGCCTTGTCTAAACTTGATGTGCTTTTTTTCTGCCCTCCTCACCACAGCTCTTGGGCATCTGAAGCCATTTTAATCCAGCAAAGATCAGTGGAAAGGGCAAACATATCGTGGCTGCTAGGCAAGTGACTGAAGTACAGTGGCAGCAGAATTCTCAACTTTGTCCTCCCACCAGGGCCCAAAGATTCAAAGGTTCATCTATGGAAACCTGAAAAGGTTCATCTATGGAAACTTGAAAAACAAATATAGTAACAATTCAACAGCCCCTCCTTTTGGTACTGCGTGACACATGCTGACAAACCAGTTTCTCAGGGATTTGTTTATGAGTGTGCTGATTAACCATCCAAATTGTGACAAGTAGCAGACCTGACATCCCCATTGGCTTCTTCCTTGTGAAGCGAGGGATTTGGAGACTCTCTCCATGATGGAGACAAGGAAAGCTGCTGTACATTCCTGAGAAGGAGGTTCTCTGTCCCACTGTATTTTCCCATACTGGCAGAGAAGGATATCTGGAAGGTGATAGGACTAGACGGAATGGTTTCAAGCTGCGCCAGGGAAGATTCAGGCTGGATATTAGGAAATACTACTTCTCTGAAAGGGTGGTCAGGCACTGGAATGGGCTGCCCAGGGAGGTGGTGGAGTCCTCTTCCCTGGAGGTGTTCAAGGAACGTTTGGATGTTGTGTTGAGGGATATGGTTTAGCGAGAACCATTGGTGATAGGTGGATGGTTGGACTGGATGATCTTATAGGTCTTTTCCAACCTTAGTGGTTCTGTGATTCTGTGATTCTGTGATGCTTACCATCTCAGAAGCTTCAGAGAGGATCTTGAAAGAACTGTGCAATGGCTTTGTGTGATCTTTAAATCCACCACTTTGGGCTTAAGTATACTTTTCTTGACTGTGAGTTACTAGATAACACACGTTGCTCTCCTTCGGGACTGTGTGTGCCCCTCCTGGAAAGCAGGCATGGCCTTAGTTCCTATTCATCTAACCCAAACTTTCACCTTTTTCAGGGCACAGGGACAGGCACCATAGGACCACCACCAGCTCCCTGCTGTGCCAGCCAGGCATTCATGCACAAAGCCTTCCTGTTCAGTGCTCTCTTTCTTCCAGCTCCCTGCATCCTCTTGTCATGCCCTCCAGAATGAAAACCTCCAAGGTTTTTGTAGCAGTGTACTAGAGGTGTTACCAATATGTGAGAAGCTCAGGAGCTGCCTCAAAGCAGTTAAAACCTTTCCTAATCTGTCAACAAATGGGTCTGCTCCTGGAGAAACTCATGCAGGAGTAACTGCATCAGGGCTGCTATCCTTTTGCAGCTTGTGGTGTCAAGGACAGACAGAAATGAGAGGATTGGTCTGGATGCAGAAACGAGGTGCATCCTTAGCACATTTGCTGACAATAGTCAACTGGTAGTACTTCTAATACAATGCAGCTTTTAACTGTTTTTAGCAGCCAGATACTTGTCATAAAAGATCATCCACCTGCAAACACTCAGTGCAGGTTCCATATCACCTGGAGAAGGTTCAAGGTTCAAGTTTCGGTGTAGTCATCCTGTCACGCTCCAATTTATAGGAGGGAGCTGTGGTTCTTTTAATATCTGTATACCCGGTGTGAGATTAAGAAACAACGGTTCATATGTTAGTCCAACCAGTTTATTATAAGTCTAATTAGGGAGACGGGGAAGGGAAGGAGTGCGATAGAAAAGCTAGGAAAAAGCAAGAATGCCATGAAGCGGGGATAGTCACCACCAGGATCCAGCGGTGGTCCCGTTGCACAACGTTCCAAAGGTCCGAGGCAGAAGCAGCGGGGGGGGGGAGAGCAGCAGCGTGGAAGGCCTGGGTCAGCAGCAGGTAGCAGGAAGAAGTCGCAGAGCCAGTCCAGGAGGAAGCAGCAGCATTCAGGTAGCAGGCCCAGGAGAGTCCGTCAGCATGCAGGAGTTCCGTGGTGAGGAATCTGATGGCAGAAAACCTTCACCATCCTCATGGTTTTCGATTCCTCCTTTTATCCTACTTCTTCTCCTGCCTACGTGACATCCCTGGGCGTTTTTGCAGGAGTCCTGCAAGTACTTCCCGAGATGGCCATCTTCCTCGAGATAAGCCCACACAAAAGACCACTTCGCAGCTATTAAGCTGCAGCTTATCTCTCTCTCGTTGCCCCCGGCCCAGTCCATCTGTCACCCTCGGACAAAAGATTTCGCAATCCTTGCCCAAGCCTTGTCCATCAAACTTCTCCAGACAAAAGGTCTCTCAACCCCTGACCAGGACTTGCTTGAACTTGTTCATCTGTGTCCTTCAGACAAAGGATTTCACAACCCTTGCCCAGGACTTGCCTGAACTTGTTCGTCTGTGTCCTCAGCAAGCTTTGAGACAATGATGATGCAAAATAATAATCTCTTACACATCCATCTAAACAGAACATTCTTTTCTCATCAGATCTACCTGAGTGGATGCATCAGACAACTCTGTGGTTTTCCCTGTAGAGGACTGGTTTTAGCCCTCAGGTGAGTGTCCATAGCCATACTGGCTGAGATCAGGAGTGGTTCCCTTGATTGTAAACCTGACAGCAAGACACAGAGCCCCACCTGCACAAATTGCTCTGTCAGCATTTTGCTCCAAAATGAGAAGAAAATGAAGATGGAAGGGGCCTACCTTCCTCTCTCTCTGCATGTACTGTTGTGTAAACTACCATGCCATGCCATGCCCTTACTGATGTGTTATACCTTGTTTGCTCACAGTAGTTGCCATGCTCCTGGTTCTTGTGCTTCCTAGGAACTGCCTTTGTATGTGGGGGGGGGCTTCCACCATCACTTCTCTCCCTGCCCACACTATGTCAGAGCTGTCTTCCATCAGGGGCTAAGTGATTCCTGCTTGGGTGGGACTAGGTCTCCTACATATTCTATCCTCTCTGTCCTATACCTGGGAAGGGATGCCATTCAGAGGGACCTCAACAGACTTGAAAGGTAGGCCAAGGTGAATCTAATGAGGTTCAACACAGCAAACTGCAAGGTTTTGCACTTGGGCTGGAAGAAGATGATCGGAGCACTGGATCACCTCCCTATGAAGACAGGCTGAGGGAGCTGGGCTTGTTCAGCCTGGAGAAAAAAAGGCTGAAGACCTAATTGCAGCCTTTCAGTACCTAAAGGGAGCCTACAAACAGAAGGGGAGTCAACTCTTTGAAAGGGTAGATAACAGCAGAATGAGGGAAAATAGTTTTAAGTTGAGGCAGGGAAGATTTTGGTTGGATGTCAGGGGGAAGTTCTTTACTATGAGAGCGGTAGGGTGCTGGTAAGACTGCCCAGAGAGGCTGTCAATGCTCTGTCCCTGGAAGTATTCAAGGCCAGATTGGATGGGGCCCTGGGCAACCTGGTCTAGTATTAAATGGGGAAGTTGGTGGCCCTGCATGATGGGAGGTTGGAAATTCATGATTCTTGAGGTCTGTGAGAATCCTTCTTTGTTTTTTGGCTCAAAGCTTGCTTCCTGAGTACTTCTTGTGATAAGACTGACTTGTCTAGGAGATGAGTGATGGATGTTGCTGTGTGGCAATCAACATCACTGTGTGGACACTTTTAGCTGTTTGCCTCCAGAAGAGAGTGCTCAGGAGTGTTTACTGGTGGAAGATCTGGCCTGTGATTGAAGAACTCCAGCTTGCTATGGGAAACTGGGGAATGATGCCATTGTATCCTGTGAAAGCAAGATACAAGTTGGCGCTTCCCTGCTCCATCTTATCTGCTGGCAAGGCCAGGAAGATAGGAACAAAGGAGTTTCCGCTAAGATCCCAAAGCCAGAAGCTGCCACTCCAAGGAGAGCTGACTCAACCACTTTGGATTTGAGCTGTCACTCCAAAGACAGCTGACTCGACCACTTTGAAAGCATTGAAAAGGGGCCATCATCGCCATGGTCACCGTCACTGTCGTTGTCAACAGAACAACAATGCCCAATCAGTGACTGAACTTCGAACCATGCTGAATCCATGGTGGTGACCATCTCCTATCTCCCCCTTGCTTCTTATAAAGACTCCTTGCTTCTTCTTTCCTATCTTTTCTATCACCCTCCTTCCCTTCCCCATTAACTTAATTCATGATAGTGTCCGTCCTCTCCTTCCCCATCTTCCTGATTGTCATGGTTTTGTGATTTTTGGTTTTCGGTATTCCACATCATAACATCATGTGGGGCACTGGGAGTTTAACTGTTAATGCTCAAACTCTGGGTACCTGCCTGGAAGAGAAGAAGAACTACATTCCCCAGGGGACTTTGCGGTCACAGAGAGTCTCGAGATATAACTCCTGGCAAGGTCACCTGATATGCGCTTCTTTGCCTGCTTTTCGTCGGCTCTCCTCCTTTCTTTTTCTCCCTGCTGCTCAACTGGACTGTGCATCTCACCTCAGCATTGTGGTGAAGTCTATCCACCTTTTGGACATTCTCTCTTTCATTATATTTGATTTATTAGCTTCAATTTTAATTATATTGTATTATAGTGTGTTATCTTGCATTGAGATACTATATTTAGTAAATTAGTTTGTTTCTCCTCAGATCATTGCTGCTGTTTCTAATTATTTTGGAGTCCCCTGTTCCCTTTTTCTGGAGGTGCGGATCTGCGGATCCCTCCGCCCCGCTAGTCACGGAACTGGGCTGAACAAGCCCGTAAACTGTTGACACTGATTAAGATCTGTAATAAAGTGGTTGGACCAACATTTGAACTGTTGTTTCTTAATTTCATGCCGGGTATACATATATTAAAAGAACCTTCTCTCCCTCCTATAAATTGGAGCGAGACAAGGTCCCTTCCAACCTGGACCATTCTGTGATTCTGTATCTCCCTGTGCTTCTCTCTTAGCCATTTTTGCCACAATTCTGCTTCACTGGAAAAGATCCCCTGCCACGAGCCTCTGCTGGGGGGCAGATTCCCTATAATTGGCTTTAGGGCAGTTCAGCAAGAAGGGCATGGACTTACCAGTGACAGAAGACTCAACATGATCCAGCAGTTTGCCGTGGTAGTCAAGAGGGCAAATCATATTTCAGGGTACACAAAACATAGCTAACTGGTTAAAACTGGTGATTCTCCTTCAGTATTTAGCACTGGTGAAACCTTGCCTTAAATACTGAATGTCATTCTAGGCTTCAAAATGTAAAAAGAATGTTAAGGTCCTTGAAAACATGCAGAGGACAGCAACAAAGCTGGTAAAAGGACTGGAAGGGCTTATCTGTTAGGCCAGATATGTCACACTAATGGAGAGAAAAGAAGAGGAAGAAAAAAAAAAGAAACTGAAAATTTGGGAATATTAGGACACCACAAAATTAAATACTTTGGAGAACTCTCAAATAAAATAAACTTTGGAGAAAAACTTCCAAGGAAAAGGAACCCTTGGCAGAGGAAGTCCCTAAGAGAAAAAAAAAAAAAAAACCTCTTAAGAAAGATCCCTCAGGGGCCTGCTTGTTGCTATAAGAGAAGGTGAGAAGTTTCCCATCTTTCTCCCATACCCTGTGGTGACCAGAGATGAGCTTTGGGATCAATGGACACACTATGAACCATTCTGGAACTATAGTGGTGACTGTCTCTCTTGCTTTTCACAAAGAGTTCTTGCTTTTATTTCCTATCTCTTTTCTATCGTGTCTTCCCCATCTCCCTAAGCAACTAGGATTTGTAATAAACTGGTAAGGTGAGACACCTGGTCCAACTAGACCTTGCATGTTTTCAAGGATGAGGCATTCACACCTCTCTGGACAACCTGTTCCAGTTCCTCACCACTTCTATTGTAATAAACTTCTTTCTTATATCCAAGCTTAATTTCCTCTCTTGTAGTTAGAAACCATTTCCCTTTATCCTATAATCAAAGACTCTGCTAAGGGGAATGAATAAGCATGGAAAAGAGAGAGGAGAATCAGGAGGAGCTTGCTGGGCATAAGCAGGCTGCTAGCAAGTCCTCTTGTTTGACTGAGATCTGACTCATCACCACAAACTGTACTCTCTTCTTAATAACTTCTCACTATTTCTGTATGTGCTTGCTCTTCTCTGTCTACTAGTGAACTTCAAGCTGGAGGAGCAGAAAAGCAAGACCTCATGCCTGAGTGCCAGCAGCTGGAGGCAAGGCTCATGGCTCAACATTTGAAGGGAGTAGGATCTCTGGGCCAGCTATGGCTCAAGGTGACCATATGTGTGTGAGACCACTGGTGAGCACCTACCCTGGTTAAATGGGAAGAATTAGATGGCCTATGCTATCCATATGTGTGTAAACTCTATATTCAGATGGATGCTGGTTAAAGGCACAATTCTCCGTGTCCTTGAATGTGGGCCAGCCGTATTTATGCTATGCGTATCTGCACCTGAGGAGTCCAGATACTACCTCACCAGAGGCCAGGAAAGTGCTACAGTTTGGCTCTTTGCAGCTGGGACAGAAGGCACCTTGGAGTCAAGAGAACCATGAGACCACTGGATGTCTCTTTTCTTAAGAGTTCTATTTTTCCTTTGGCTACCCTGTGCAAAAACTGCATTCTACAGGAAATCAAATGGGACAGTGTCAATAGAGGCAAGAACTGAATGCGTTTAAAGCTCCTTTCTGGCCTTTTGACAAGGAAAAGGAAAAAGCGCATATGAATACTTTGTAAAGGTATAGGAGACTTGATATGAGACAGCTCTATGCCCACATGATGGGGCAGAACAGGATTTTTGATTTTAGAAACAATTTGCTCTGGGATTGATTGGCTATTAAATTAAATAAAGTGTTGGACTTGATTTAAAATAACAATTAATTACTCAAACAACTGATGATCCTATCAAATTGACTAGAAAATTAATTGATCTCAAAGTTAAGATGAAAACAAATGGAAGACTGGAAAAAATAATACATATTTCAATGGAGTGACTATTAAAGATATGTAATAACTGTGAAAGAACAGCCAGTGCTCACAAGAATGGAAAGATGACCACAGTCAAAAGAAGTTTTTCTGAAAGTAAAAGATAAGTTCAGACATTTTACAGAAGTCAGGATACACAAAATATATTGAAAGAATTAAATGAAACAAAGCCAACAAAAATAAACAAACAAACAAAAAAAACAAAACAAAACAAAACAAAAAACAACAAAAAGGACAAAACAAACAAACACAATTTCATTTATATTTAGGTTTCAAAAGTTTAGCTTAAAAAGTAAGACAGTTTCCCAGTATGGTATCCAGTGCTGTAACATGCTACCCAAGATAAGCAAATCTCTACAGAGGTTTTCTTAATTCCTGTTTTACATGATTCATTGTATTCTCCTGGGTACTGCTTAAAATAATGTTGAAAGTTCAGAAGTAAATTTGTGCAAAGGGTAGAGGAAATATTCAAGATCTTAAACATAAGACTTTGTAAAAACTCATTCTATGCAAAGCTGCAATAAAAACCATTTCACAGGTAAAAACTATTTCAATCAAATGAAAATTTTAGTTTGATATATTAAAAAAAAACAACAACAAATAATTATTTTTTTAATATGCATTATTAGAAACTTTAAGTTTGCTAAAAAGTATCATTTAAATTCCCAAATTTTTAACTAAAATTTTATAGTTTCCAATACAATTAATATTAACAGTATGTGAGAATCCTTCTTTGTTTTTTGGCTCACTGCTCGCTTCCTGAGGTATTTGTTGTGATAAGACTCTGATTTATTGACGAGGTAAGTGATGGGTGCTACTGTGTGACAATCAACATCACTTTGTGGACATCTGAAAGCACCTTCCTCCAGAGCTGCTTGCCTCTGGAAGAGAGCGCTCAGGAGTGTTTACTGGCAGAAGATCTGGCCTGTGATTAAATAGCTCCAGCTTGCTATGGGAAACTGGGGAATGATACCATCGTGAAAAACAGGATGCAGGTGGGCATCCCTGCTCCCTCTTACCTGCTGGCAAGGCCTGAAAGATGGGAACAAAGAAGTTTCTGCTGAGATCCCAGAGCCAGAAGCTGCCACTCCAAGGACAGCTGACTCAACCACTTTGGATTTGAGCTGTCACTCCAAAGACAGCTGACTCGACCACTTTGGACTTATAAATAAGTTGGTACTACCATTGAAAAGTGGCCATAATCGCCATGGTCACTGCTGTCATCAACAGAACAACAAGGCCTGATGACCCACCACTCCTGAAGATCAATGACTGAACTTCGAACCACACTGGATCCATGGTGGTGTCTATCTCCCTCTTGCTTCCTATAAAGACTATTTGCTTCTTCTTTCCTATCTTTTCTATCTCCCTCCTTCCCTTCCCCATTACCCTAATTCATAATAGTGTCTGTCCTCATCTTCCCTACCTCCCTGATTAAGATCTGTAATAAAGTGGTTGCACCAACATTTGAACCGTTGTTTCTTAATTTCATGCTGGGTATACATATATTAAAAAGAACCTTCTCTCCCTCCTATAAGTTGGAGTGAGACACAGTGTCAATAATTTCATTTTTGTAAGTACTCCAATTTGTTTAAGCAAATTTTTGCAACCTTGGCATGAATATCCTAATGTTAACATTTTGCAAATAAGAACTCTCTAATTTCTGGGGTTTTTTTAATACTATTTAGGTAACTTTTAAATGTATAATTACTTATAAGAGAAGATCATCTCTGTTAGGATTTTACAGAAATACAGAACTGTAGAGGCTGGAAAGGACCTCTAGAGATCATAGAATCTGATAGGAAGTCAAACTTTTTCTGGCAGAAATTCAAAGATTTGTCCTCCATCACAGAAATTCCTTGGACAGGAAGATGCTTCACCACGTCTTTAAGGATGGAAATATTCACAATGATTTCAAGATAACTGTTGTTTCCTCTCTCAGAGATTTTGAGGATTTAAATGACTTTATAGATTCAGAATCAACAGTCACTTAGATCTATGTCATCCGATACAAAAAAAGTATGAAGTTTCAAAATGTTCTCCAAAATATAATGGACTGAAGTTGATTAAAAAAAACAATATATATTGTATACCAATAGAAAATGTCTTCCTTCATAAGAAGAATGAATTGGAGTAGCATATCAGAGACACTAGGTTTACTGTAAATAAGTAAAATCTGCACCTGTATGATTTCTGACACTTTTATTAAAAAAGAGACTGAGACAAACACTCAAGCACCATAAATACAATATTCAGTGAACTTAAAATTATAAGGAAAGGTAACTTTATATACTTTAACAGAATTAATATTAAACATATATTCTAATTAAACAATGATTTTTATTTCAAATTATATTAAAAGAATATAAAACTTGTTTCATGGACCATAGACAAAATAGACTTTGTTGCATCTAATTAATTTCTTTTATTAAATGCTGTTCAAAGTAGCTATCTCCCTTCTGTCTCCACTTAATCTTTAAGGAATATTTTATATGCAGGTGATCACATTATGGTAAATTACTTAGAATCTTGCAGAGTGCCTCTTGAATTATGTTGTGCATGTTTATAATTTTTAATAAATCATTTATATTCTATCCATTCATCCAGAAACTTCATTGCTATTTTATGATTAAAGAGGGGGGGTGAAGGAGAGGAAACTGCCTTAAATATTGTCACTCTGGAAAACAAATTTAAATTTTAAGAAAGAAAATCACAAAGGTATTTGGGATAACAAGTAAAGAGGTACAGAAATAGTAAAAATCTCACTGATATTTCCTCTCAATTTGTTTCTTTTCTATGGAGAGGTTTACAAGTGTCAATCCAGAGAATCAACATGCTAAATGATAATTGTTTTGATTTCCTTATAGTGAAAAACATATCAGGCATTCTGAAAGGGTGCGACAACACCAAAAGGACATATTTTTTCTGCAATGAGATTCTCAAACAGCAAAGAAATATATGCACATATACAGGCTAATTACCATTACTATAAGGAGTCTTAACTGGCATTTTAATAGAAAAACTTCGCAAAATGAGATGTAAAGAAACAGTTGAAACTAGCAATTAATTTTTCTTAGTTTGCACGTGAGATTTTTTTTTCCAAATGTGAGAAGCTGTAGAAGAAATAAGATGAGAAGAGAGTAATAGTTAGTGATAAAGAAATAGTTCATGGACTGAGAGGAATAAGCTGGAACAAGATAAAGAAGTGTGTCATAAGACCTGAGGATGTAATTGAAGTTTTGGAATAGATATATATGTGCATACAATGTACATTCTGAAATGATGAAACCTAAATAGAAATACTTACCTAAATAGAAATGTTAAGTGAATAAGAAAAAAAAAAAAAAGAAAAAGAAAAAGAAAAAATTGAAAGAAAAGAAAAAAACAATTACAACAAGGCTGAAAAGAAAAAAAAAGAGAACTTTCAGTAACTCAGTATAACATTTCAGGCTCTCTGGAGCACAGATCACTTAGCTGTGTGTACATGTGCATTTATGTGTATCTCCTTTCTGGATCCAATTCTTAGTGAATGGTATCTACAAAAACAATGCATGTCACATAAATTATTTGCATTCATGTGCATTCCCAGTAATCATTATTTTTCAGTCATTATCCTTTTCTCAGGAAACCAAACCAAACCAAACCAAACCACACACACACACACAAACACACACACACACACACACACACACACAAAACTAAACCAAAACAAAAAAAAACATGTTCTTTTTTAAATGATCTTGTGCTGGGATACAGGAGAAATTGGTAATAATGTTGTTCTTACAGACTTGTGAATTCAGTGAAGAGGTTCCATTACGTGAAATTTGTAAGTGACTATACATATATGTATCTATATTTGCATATCTTAATTACTTAAATATATCTTCATCATTCAGGATATAGCAGCTGAAAACTGATGTTTTAAAACAAACTGTCATTATCAGCTTATAACAACATGAAGAACAAGAACTCTGAAATTGTGCTATGTATGGCATAGATATATTCACATTCTACAGCCAGATCATTAAACCACCTTTAAACAGAAGTCCTAGCTAAACAGGTGTTAGCACAGTGGGTACAGAGAGGAAATCATGGGGAGTACTGGATAATATAAAAGACAGATACTTCACAACTCAAATTATGAGTGGAGTACTACAGGCCTCACTACAGCTGAGCAAGTCTGATGCCAGCTATTGATTTAATGCTTGCACACACCAGCCTTCACTAACTCAAAGAAGCAAGGTCATCTTAATTCACTTTGACTGTTGTTTTTTTTCTATTACAATAGCAAATGCTCAGAGGAAATCTGAAAGAATATTACATTTTTAGCCTATCTGCAACAACTGGAGGGCAGATTTTCTAACAGAATGGATATTACACAGAAGTCCTTTGACTTATGAAACCATTGATATTATTTCAAAATGGTTAAATAAGGCTTTGTACATAACACACTATTAACATTATAAATTTATTCATTCTTTAAGTAAACTAAACATTTCATTCTTGAAATCAGAGATTATTTTGCTTTTTATTCTTCTAGATTTCTTTCTTAAGAATATCTGTAGTTGAATTTGGTTCTCATAAGAGAAAAAGACTACTAATAACTGACAGAATTCAGATTTTGCTCTGCTTTCCTGTCCAAAGTACTTTTATTCTTATTAAAGCCTTCATCTTCTTTCACAGTTATGAGACAACAATCTATTGTTATATGGACTTTGTCATTATCTATCTGAGAGTGCCAATAGGACTAAATGAAGTGAAATGTGTAAAACAATTGGATGGAATGTGTGCTAAAATCAAATTTTCCATTTTACAATTTTATGGCATGAAATTATTGCCAAAAAGAGAGGTAGCACATGCAATAACAAATTTCTAAAACAACAAAACATAAGAATAAAGGACAATGTTGTAAGATTAGATCATATCCTGACAGATGATAGAGCATGTGATGTAAGAGTAATTTTTATCTATGATATGCTTTAATCTGTACCAGATGTGTTTAACTGCACTTAATTACACTGGAAAAAGAAAGAAAGAAAGAAAGAAAGAAAGAAAGAAAGAAAGAAAGAAAGAAAGAAAGAAAGAAAGAAAGAAAGAAAGAAAGAAAGGAAGGAAGGAAGGAAGGAAGGAAGGAAGGAAGGAAGGAAGGAAGGAAGGAAGGAAGGAAGGAAGGAAGGAAGGAAGGAAGGAAGGAAGGAAGGAAGGAAGGAAGGAAGGAAGGAAGGAAGGAAGGAAGGAAAGAAGGAAAGAAGGAAAGAAGGAAAGAAAGAGGGAAGGAAAGAAGGAAAGAAGGAAAGAAAGAAGGAAGGAAGGAAAGAAGGAAAGAAAGAAAGAAGGAAGGAAAGAAGGAAAGAAGGAAAGAAGGAAAGAAAGAGGGAAGGAAAGAAGGAAAGAAGGAAAGAAAGAAGGAAGGAAGGAAAGAAGGAAAGAAGGAAGGAAAGAAGGAAAGAAGGAAAGAAGGAAAGAAGGAAAGAAGGAAAGAAGGAAAGAAAGAAAGAAAGAAAGAAAGAAAGAAAGAAAGAAAGAAAGAAAGAAAGAAAGAGGGAAGGAAAGAAGGAAAGAAGGAAAGAAAGAAGGAAAGAAGGAAAGAAAGAAGGAAAGAAGGAAAGAAAGAAGGAAAGAAAGAAAGAAGGAAGGAAAGAAAGAAGGAAAGAAAGAAGGAAGGAAGGAAAGAAGGAAAGAAGGAAAGAAAGAAGGAAAGAAGGAAAGAAGGAAAGAAAGAAGGAAAGAAGGAAAGAAAGAAGGAAAGAAAGAAAGAAGGAAGGAAAGAAAGAAGGAAAGAAAGAAGGAAAGAAGGAAAGAAGGAAAGAAGGAAAGAAGGAAAGAAGGAAAGAAGGAAAGAAAGAAAGAAAGAAAGAAAGAAAGAAAGAAAGAAAGAAAGAAAGAAAGAAAGAAGGAAAGAAAGAAAGAAAGAGGGAAGGAAAGAAGGAAAGAAGGAAAGAAAGAAGGAAAGAAGGAAAGAAGGAAAGAAAGAAAGAAAGAAGGAAAGAAGGAAAGAAAGAAGGAAAGAAAGAAAGAAGGAAGGAAAGAAAGAAGGAAAGAAAGAAGGAAGGAAGGAAAGAAAGAAGGAAAGAAAGAAGGAAGGAAGGAAAGAAGGAAAGAAGGAAGGAAGAAAGGAAGGAAGGAAGGAAGGAAGGAAGGAAGGAAGGAAGGAAGAAAGAAAGAAAGAAAGAAAGAAAGAAAGAAAGAAAGAAAGAAGGAAGGAAGGAAGGAAGGAAGGAAGGAAGGAAGGAAGGAAGGAAGGAAGGAAGGAAGGAAGGAAGGAAGGAAGGAAGGAAGGAAGGAAGGAAAGAAAGAAAGAAAGAAAGAAAGAAAGAAAGAAAGAAAGAAAGAAAGAAAGAAAGAAAGAAAGAAAGAAAGAAGGAAAGAAGGAAAGAAAGAAAGAAGGAAGGAAGGAAGGAAGGAAGGAAGGAAGGAAGGAAGGAAGGAAGGAAGGAAGGAAGGAAGGAAGGAAGGAAGGAAAGAAAAAGAAAAAAGAAAAAAAAGTGGTAGTTTTGTTTGCTGGAATCAATATTCACACAAGGATTAGGAAATGCTAACTTTTTTTTTTTTTTTTTTTTTTAAACCATGCAGAATTCTAACACTGAACTAAAAGACTTGAAAGGAAGAGAATAATTCAGAAAATTTCTTACAGCTGGCTCCTTTTCTAGGATTTCACCTTTGGAAAATATCCAAAGACAGAAATTAAGATAAGTAAAAGAATTTGTAGTGAATTATTATTGTATCTCTGGGGCCAGATATTCTCACTCTTCCCCTCCCACCCCACCCTCCTGCCTCCCCAGAAGTTTTTATGAATTAATCCAGAGATAAATAACAACAGAGTTCATATGTGATCACATGTTGTAGAAGTTACATTGTGGAACAGGGAAATAATATGGAAGTATACAGAAATATATGCCATGTTTTTCATTAAGTTTCAGCTTAGTCAGCTTTCTTCTACCTTTGGGCTAGGGATCATGATGACTCAGATTCTGCTTCTAGATCAGTATATACACTTCAGTTTACAGTATATTTGCAATACTGTACTGCATCTTTTTTCTTGTCATGTAGAGTTTAACTTCTCTGAAGAGCAGTGGGTTATCAACAGAAATACTGAAAAGAGTAGAAAGGAGACATTCCATCAAGGATACACGAAGCCCTGTTCCCACAGTTTTAAAGAGGAAAAATAAATTGTCAAAACAAAAAAATCAGTTCTAGTGTAGGGATTTGCATGTTTTGATTGTCAGTAATGTACTAAAATAGTTTTTGGTTTTTCTTTTAATTATTTCAATCAGAATATTCAAATATCGTATGTTCAGTCTGGCCTAATGTAACACACAGATTGCTTTTGGTACATTATGGAAACACAAGTACAATAGCTAGCATGACAACATGAGGGAAAAACTAGCATTAAAAGTGGAAAACCATTTTAAGAGTCCACAGTGGTGTTTGTGGAAAGAATCTATTCATCTGATCTAAAGACTCAGATGATATAATTGCTGATAATTACTAGTTGCTGATCACTCTAGTTAAGATGATTAAGACAGAGATAAGCTTATACATTCTCAAGAAAGATGTGGAGGTAGTTGAAATCTTCCTCCCCCCAGAAAAAAACAGCTCAGATCTTTAATTATTTGTGAAGCTGGAAGTTTGGGTATCACAGACTCAGATAGACCCAGAAATTTTGGGGGGAAATCTGTATCAATGTTTGATAGATGTACCTGCAAACCTCAGCTATTACTCTAATATAGGAAATTCAATAGTGATTCATCAAAGATTATGAATGTTTTTAAACTAAACAAATACAAATGTCTATGAAATTATCTACAGATAATACACATCTGATAACTTATGACGCAGTTTTGGTAAAAGATTTGAAAAATGTATTTTATCAATCTCTAGCTTCTTAGCTTTTGTCTTGCAGAGCCAGTGGTGTGACTCTCCTTATATTTCTGCAGTGTAGTGCACTTAAGCTTTAATCTTGACGGGATGTCAGAATAATTTAAATAATTAAATGTAAGAATGATAAATGGCAGAAGAGAAAATTTATCATTGAAAATAGTCAAGTCATTTAATCTATTTTGTTTGTTTGTTTGTTTGTTTCCTATGCTATTTCCCACAAAACATTACTGGTACTATGTTTCTTCACTATTTCAAACCATGTATTTGAGACTTTGATAAAAGCCACACACAGTTCAAGTGCAATCAAGTAAAGTACACTTTCCAGTTACACAATGAACCAAAGTTAGACTGTACAGGACATCTTTCTCCATGAAAAAATTACCACAGAGATCATTTCCCATCTTGTATTTATGGATTTGATTATGCCTGAGTGTATTTCAATTCACTCACATTCTTACTGAATTTCATTCAGTATTTTACAACCTATTCATTTTCAACCAACCTTTCAAATTTCAGCATACTTGAAAACCTTTTCTGCTTAGTGTTATCTGCACATATTGGAATTCAATTCAGTTTGCTGTCGAATGTGCCATCTGTTATTAGATATGTGACATAAAATTTCCTTTTTGACATCAAATAATTGATAACAATTCTTTTTTTTTTTTTTTTCTTTCACATACTTTAAAGTTAATTCATGGAGGTCATATTTCTCTTTCTTGCCTGTGAAATATGATTCGATGTCTGAGTGACTGCTTTTAAATAACAGTTAGTGACTGTTATACATTTCCTGCTGTCTTCTAACTATTTACAAATAACACACACACAAAAATATTTTTTTCTTAAGATTGTTTTATGCAGGAACAAGAACTAAACAGAATGGGCTGTAATACTTGTATTTTGTGGGGGAAAAAGCCAGGCAATATTCTTGAGATTAGTTCAGTTAATTTTTCTAAGAAAAAATATAAAGATGTTCCAAAATTCAGCTCACATGAAAATTTATTTCTACTACTCACGTACTCCAGAAACTATTCATCACTAATACTATTAGCCCTTACATAAAACTTTTGATTATATTCTAATGCTTTAGCCTCTAAATATTGTCACTTTAGTAATAACATGCCTCAGGATTTGAACGTTTTTAACACCAAGTCCTCATGACTTGTCAGATGCTGTCTGAACTTACTTTAAACTGCATGGGGTGCTGTTGTGAGTTGTTAAACTCTTAAAATAATTGATTAAATTCTAGGTGATTACAATATAGTTGTGTGATACACAAATTTTACACAAATTTTACAGTCCACTATACGTAAATCTTGATAAATAGAGAAAAATTAGGTTGTGATCATATTTAAAATACCTCAAAAGGAGCCATGAGTGGCAAAGAATCTCTTGCTTTCAAAGCCTTTGTTAGCCTACCAGAGTAAAAAGCTGAAGACTTACTTAACAGCTTTTTGTCTCGAACCAGTAACATCAGAACGAAGTAGGGACTAAGACTAAATATAGTTATACTCTTATTGGAAGTTTGTTTTTAGAAGTTACAGCAGTTTCTATTGAATCTTCTTCTTTAAAAATATTTGGGTTTTGTTTATTTGTTTGTTTTTAGTTTTGTTTTTGTCCTGACAGCATCGTCTCTAGGAAAGTAATTATCAGATTTTTAATCTGTTAGAATTTCATTTTGGAGAACAAAAAATGTTCGGCTTTGTGTAGAAAGTGTGTTTCTCAGTTCTTCAAATGAAAATACTGCAGTCTGTAGTAGAGAATTTGCATAACCATCTTTATTTTGGAACTATTGAGAAGGTTCATTACATTATTAGCAGTAGACTTCTGTAAGAATATTTTCTGGGCATTAGACTATGATAAACAAAGACCAAGAATGTAGGTAATGTACACATTTATAAGATCCTTCTTTATTTATTGAGTCATTAAAACCTTCTCAGATCTTCTTTTTCTATGAATATATTTGTAGAATACTTCCCTATTAGCAAGATTTATCTCATTTTATATGTTGACATTTCTGATTTTACCCTCACATACTAATGCCCTTGGTTGATATAACTGTACTGAAGGTATCAATATGCTGACTGTAGCAGATTTTGGACAGCAAAAATGGATTAACATCACTTCATAAATATCTGATAGGTCATCTGAGAAATAAAGAGGAAAAGCTGAGAACAGGCTGAGACCTATTTGAGAAACCATGCTTATATATTCAGATTTTAGAATTCTGTCTTTTAGTTTTATTGTTTAAACATTTACAAAATGAATGACACTGTAACTACTGATGATAAGCTAATCATTTGATTTAGTAATTTACCAAGTATGCAATTTGAAAGAATATCTTCTTACCTCTGCACTTTATGATAGCCATAGGCAACTGTTCTGATTTCAGTTAACATAGTGTTGATTTTTGCTTCTTCATAGTGTCTGATATATTGCTGTGTTTTAAGAGAAAAAAAAAAAAAAAAAAAAAAAAGATGACACTCCAATGTTTTAACTGTTGCTGAGCAGTACTGCACAGAGCTAAAGATAATTCAGTTTCTCAACTTCTTGTACTGTCCTGCCAGTGATGCAAGCTGAGGGCTGCAAAGTGTTGAGAGGGGACCCAACAGTATATGTGTATATACATTCATTTTTGTCTTTTCTTTCTTTTAAGCCTTATTTAAAAATGTTTATATTGACTCATGGTTCCTACTTTGTTGCTTTCTCCCATCTCATTGGGAGCAAAGCGGGAGAGTGAAAGTCTGTGTGGTGCTTAGCTACTTGCTGGGTTAAATCACAACACCACATTGAAAATATTTCTGTGTAAGTAGATCCTGTTTCTCAGAGGTTATAATTGCTATCTCTGTGGTATCTAATGATTAATTTTAAAAAGTAGTCACCATATTATACACTTACTGAACAGTGAGAATTAAAAAAAAAAAAAGATACCAAGCAATCTAATTGCCCCTTTAATCTCAATAAAATTTCTGTGAGATACAGAAACTGATTCTCATGTCATAGACTTCTGATTTATTTATTTATTTATTTTAAAGAAATATGTATTAGTTCTAAAATGGAGTGTTTAGAAAAGATTATTAAAATTCCATTCTAAAGCAAAGCAAATCTTGCAGTTTGTGCATTAGTGACTTAAACAAAGTAACTTTATAGTGCTTTCTCCACTGTCTCCACTTTTTTGTTGCACTTAATATTTACATACAGTTTTCTTTTTTATTTTAATTAACTCCATTGAAAGCTCTGTGCTCATACAAATAAATAATAGCATAACTATCCAAAGCTATGTAATAAAATTAATTAAAAGAAAATTGGTAAAGAGAAAAAGAGAGAACAATGCTGCCCTTAGATAACCTGAACCACACAAATGAGAATAGTTAATAATCTGAAATATCCTGTAATTTTTTTTTTCATTATTCATCTTTTTGAATAAATATGTCAGTTCCTTTAAACACTAATATATGCCTTGTGGAGTATAACATATTTAAATTACACGAATAATGGAAATTTACTGGATAATGGAGAACAAATGCTTGATTTTACCTACTTAAACATTGCTATTTGCTTGAAGGAGAATACTCTGTGTAATAAAATGTCATGGAGTTAACTAGCTCACTCTATGCCTGTGACAAGGGGCACCTGGGCTTCCCCGGCCCCACAAAATGGGAAGGAAAAGGAGTATGGAGATGGGAGCTGGGCTCAAGGAAGGGAAAAAACAAAACAAAACAAAACAAAACAACAGTGGGACCAATCTATGGAGGAAAATTATTATTTTACTAACCATGATATTGGAATGTAAGTTAACACAATATCATACAATCTTATTGAAATTGAGACTAATAAATCAAATAAGATAGGAGAGAGAGAGTTCCTGAGACCAAGTCAAACCTGAAAAGCTTGGAACAGCTAGGAAAGCACCCTTCAACACCAACTGCTAGGCAGTAAGAGACCACCCAACCAGGAAGGGCCGGATCCCATGACTTCCATGATGCACAGGGGCAGATACCTGTAATTGGAGCACTAACACTTTAATTCCCGGTGCACTACATGATGTTATGATGTGGAATACTGAAAACCAAAAATCACAAAATCTATACCTTTATTATCCCTTTTCTCCCCTGACCAAGGGCAGGGCCCCTCTATTCATTACCTGTGGTAACAGGAGCAACTGCACTGGTGATTGATTTGTATTGTAATTCTCTCACCTGTACTTGTAGTACAGGAGTAGCTTGGTCATTCCACTTCCTTATGTCTTTGCCATGGTCACGTAGGTAACACCACAAGGCAATACATGATGTAGTATTCCTTACTGGAGCCAGAAAGCGTTTGCCTTTAATAGCTAAGATATTTGATGGTGCACGTAAGAAGGAGGGTTCATCATCTTTAATTAGTTGGATTCGCATTAGTTTGATCAGCTCCTTCATTAGACTCTTTTGATTGTCCTGGTCTTCATCAAGCGCTTCTGATACTAGTACATGTTTGTCACAATTAATCAATAGAGACACTTGCTCTTACATTTCATTCAGTTGGTCTGTTACTTGTGAGATGGTGGAAATGGAAGTTTGAGTCAGGGGTTGCTGTTGTTCACAGTTTCAGAGAGTAAGAACCAATTCAAAAACTAAGAGTCTTCTCTGTTGGTCCTCGTATCTGTCAAATGTTGCTGCTAGTGTACCAGAGTATCTTTCTGATGCTGTTGTGAGTTTCTGCCATATATCAGGCGTCATCCTCACTCTCAGGATCATGGTCTTGGCATGGATGGTTAGGAACAAAATTAGGGTCATACAACATTTACACCACACCTATTTCCCTCAAATATTGGATACTTTTTTCAGCTGTATCCCACTTTTTCATCACAGGCTTCAAGCTGTCTTTAAAGGGGTACATTTTCTTCATGGCTACTAATATTCATTCCCAGAGGGTGGCAGCCCCATCCAAACATCTACTAATCCTTCTGTCAATAGCTGCATCTCTGGTGATGCATCCTAGTTGGCAAGCTTCATTAGCAACTAGAGACAAGCTACTGGTCCCTCTGTCCCAATAGCGAAGCAACCAGGAAACAAGAGTTTCGTTCGGACACTGTGTAAACACCTTTCTCAAGCCTTGGATTTCAGTAATCTTCAGAGGTTGACAGACAGAAATAGAGACTTCTTCATCACTCTCTTCTCCATGTCTCTTAGTTTTTTCTTTTGCCTTCCCTGATGATGGTGGTTCTGAGGAGGTCCCCTTGCCTGGATCTTCCTCTATCTCCTCCTCCACTTCTTTTTTTCTGTTCTAGATGCAAAGACGCTCATTTCATCAGAAATCCTATCTACACATCTTCTCTTACCTAATGCTTAACATATTAAAAAAGACTATAGCAATATGAGTAGCACCAATGACTCTGGCACTGCCTTTAACATCTCTGTTTTCTTTCCATTGCTCTGAAAACTGTCACACTGCAATGTTTTCGTCTTGTTTCTTTTCTGATTGGCCACTGTACTGCTTCTGGCTGAAATAGACTTAATTTTCTTAATGCTGTGTTTTGGATTTGTGATAAAAATAGCATTGATCACACACACTGTTTTAATTGTTGCAGAACAGTGCTTGCATAGATTAAAGGACATTTCTGCTTTTCATGCTGTCCTGACAGAGAGGAGGCCAGAGGTGCAGAAGAACCTGGAAAGGTTTATAGCCAGGACAGACTGGCTGACTGATTAAAGGAATACTCTATATCACATAACATCATGCTCAACAGTAAAAACTATGTGAACAAAAAAGGAAGAGAGGACAGTCAGAGTGACGGTATTTGTCTTCCCAGCTAATTGTTATGAATGATGAGCCCTGCTTTCCTGGAAGTGGATGAACATCTGGCTGTTGATGGAAAGTAGTGAATAAATTTCTTATTTTTGCTTTGACTGCATGCACAGCTTTTGCTTTACCTAATTAGCTATCTATATCTGAAACCATGATTTCTTTCACTTAACATTTATGATTCTTTTCCTCACTGTGGGGGAAGTGAAAAGCTTTTGGATGGGGCTGAGTTGCTCCTTGGTTGTGAACTGCAACAGTCACACAAATCTAAAACGCACCCACAGATCTGAAAGGGGAATACTTATTGAGGTGAAGTATTCCTCCATCCCACTAATCTGACTTATTCTGCCAGTGCCTTGAAAAAAAATTGAATGCATATCTATACATTTTCTAATAAAATCTGTAAAGTACACTGATCTAATACGTTTCTTTGCTTGTTTGTTTTACAATATTTTGCACTCCATGCAAATATTTATCTGCTTTACAATAGACAGACTTTCATTGAAACTGTATGGATAGAAGAAAGATTTTGCAGTGAATAAGGCAAACTCACTTAGAACAGTACAGAGCCAATATTCTAAATGTGACCTCAACAGTGAAGAGAAGAGGGGAAGGGTCACCTCTTTCAATCTGCTGGCCATGATCTTTTTAATACACCTCACAATACCACTGGCACATTGTTTGCTCATTACCAACTTATTATCCAGCATAATTCCCAGGTCCTTCTCCACAGAGCTTCTCTCCAGCAGCTCATCCCCTATCTTGTACTGATACATGTAGTTAATCCTCCCCACATGCAAGATTTCAACACATGATCTTGTTAAATCTCATCAAGTTTCTCCCTGCTGAACTCCCCAGTCTGTCCAGGACTTGCTGAATGGTAAGACAGATTTTGTTGTGTCAGCCACTACTCCCAGCTTTGCATCATCAGCAAACTTGCTGAGAGTGAAATCTGTCTCTACGTCCAGGTTGCTGATGAAAATGTGGAACTAGACTATTCCCAGCACTAACGTGTGGGGAACACTGCTAGTTACAGAAATCTTCATTTCCATTTCACAGAAAGAAAGACAACACCACAAAATTAACCAGAACTCCCAGATTTTCAGAATTTTTTTCCATTTTTATTTCTAAAAATTTTAGAATTTTTACAGGGACTAGGACATGTGAAAGATTTAAACACCTTCAGGAAACAAACTGAAGGCTCTGTCCATCTTCTATCTGAAGGTGTGTCTTGCCTTATCCAAAAGGATGCCCAATTTATGAGCCCTGACGAGATAAACGTAAGAAAATATATTGAGTACTTCAGCTCTAACAACATGCACTTGGGATCTGTAGAAAAGTAGAAGTTAGATCTCTAGACACCAGATAAACATTTTGAAATTGGAAATGGAATCAAGTGTGATATATTTATATTTAAACATATTTAATTTAAGATTTACAATTTAGACATTTTAGTTCTAGTGTGACTAGAGCGGAGGGAAAAAAATGAATGCTTTCAATAGCCAATCAAATTGTACAGGATGTTCAAGAAAGTCAGATTTTCTTACCCACATCTCCAGATCTCAAGTGTAGTTCATACAATCCTTCTAATTCAAGAGTTTCTTTCTATTGAAATCTAGACTTTACTGGTAAAAGTTTCAGAGAAAGAATCAGTTTATACATGATTTTGTTTTTTATATATTTGTATTTTCATATGATTAATTATAGTCATACTATATAAGCTTTCATAGTTTTTCCTCAGCATCTATTTAATGTTAATCTGTTGAAAATATTTATACTTTATTAATTTCAAGAAAAAATATTCATGTCAATAAAAATTCCTACAAACGTAATCTCTGTTATTATTATTTTATAATAAATTATAAATAATAAATATCAGTGAATTTTGAATCTATCTTGCTCTGTGGCAGAGACGATGTCCCCTGTTTTAACTTTAAATTAAACATGTCTGCAGTTTATGTATGATATTTTCTACATGAAAAGAAAACCTTGCTGTCTGGATCTGAGAATATTTTTAGTGCATCATCACTAATGAAACTAGCTCCAAGAATGAAGAAAAAAACAAAATATATCTGACTACGTGTACCAAGATATGGAGTTCCACCTGTACCCTAAAACTGTAACGTTTTACCTTAAAAAAAAAAAAAAAAAAAAAAAAAAAAGTACATTGAGATCTTATTAGTTAGGCTAGAAATTTGAAATCAGTGGGATGCTTTAGCTGCTGCTTCTGCAGTAGTAGGTGTGTATGTATCAGTAAATAAGCCCAAACATCACATGAGACTATTGAGACTATCACCCAGTACCAACTTTCTTGTATGCAAATAGAGATATCTTCTCATGTTTTTCTTGCACTTTAGACTTTAATGTAACTACCACGCAGAAATATGATTAGGATTGTCTGTAATCATCTTTCTTCAAGGGAGTCTACACTGGATTTTGTATTAAAAAACAAAACCAAAAACAAAAACAACACCATTCTGATGCTGATATATAACTGAATATAATTTAAATGCAAAAAATAGAATCCTCAAATCAGAAACTACTGCATAGCATCTAGATATATACAAAAAAATCATCAGATTTTGAAAAAAAACAATGTTATAATGTCTGGAGACATTATGAAATGATTTTAAAGGTTAAAAAAAAAAAAAAAAAAGAACAATTAAATACAGATAGTAGTAATTCTTTTCATCTCAAATCATTGCTTATATCACATTTAAATGAAAATTTTTCTCTCCTGGGTAATTAAAAATACATTTATCATTCAGTTAAAGTTATATTTCCTTTATTTGTGATAATGTTGCGGAAAAGAAAAAAAAATCAAAATAAACTTTTCAAATTATAAAAGCTGTGTGAAGTGAATATGTTGAAAAATAATAATTATAAAATGCGTTCAGTTTTTGAGAAAGTATATTGATGTGCTTTTTAATAAACTGTACTTTCTACTTTTGCTACTTTTGTGTTGCACAGACATTTCTCACTAATCGATAGTGGAGCATTGATCTAAAAGGTAATATGATCTCCCATCAGTAAGGGGGAGTATATTATAGAAGTATATTATAGAAGTTGCTAGAGTTTTATAAGCATATAGTTGTGTTTTGTTTTTCTGTTATACTATTCTAAAATGTGGAATATCATTATCTGTAACCTTTGTGTTCTATACTGCTACTATTAAGTAAGTAAAGGATTCTCTAAAAATAAACATTACAGAATGCAACCTAGATATGCCATCAAGAAACTTGGCCCTGGAGAATATCTTCAAAGCTCTGTTTGTTTATATTCAAGCTCTTTATATCAGATATCCAAGTTTCCTATTAACGTTCTTATTCAGAAAAAGAAAGTTAACAGTTCATTTACCATTACATACTGTAGTATCTTTCTTATGTTTACTGTTTTGTAACTCAAAGCATTATAAAAGCTATTTCTATTTAATGAATTTATTTGTCAAGCATTTTTGTCAACATTGGTTGATTCATGATCCTTGTGATGCACAGCCCCAATAAATAATATAAGTTATGTCCCCAGCTCACTGTAATTGCCCTGAAAATTGACTCTGCTGAGGTTTTATGTGCTACTGCATTCATAATAAAACAACTCACAAGAATTTTATTCTAGGCAGAGCACTTAGAGGAAAAAAATGAAGAAAAAGAAAACGTGGAAACAGATACTACACTCGTGACTGATTTAATCATGAGAGGTTATAAAAGGAACTGGGACAGAGTCATGGACAAAATGGAAGTCTGCTGACTCCCTGCTGCATCCTGCCAGCCAGTATAACGTGATGCCTCATAAATTTGGTGGATGAGATAGTGAAAACTATTTTAGTAAGAAACAGAACAAACTATAATACTATTATTTCCTTCTCAATAATTTAATTTAAAAAACATTTACTCATAATGCACCAAGAGTGGAGGATAAAAATCTGATGGAAAATATCTTAAAATATACTGAGAAATCTTTCAGATATTGTCAAGATTTCTAATTTGTTAACTTTCTTGGCAGTGTTCTCCTGAGAAGTTAAGTGAAATTTGTTATGCAGAGGGATTAACTCTATATTTGTGCAGTAATTCTGATTAGCTTTATATGAAATTAGCTGCGTAAGAGAAGAATATCTATCAAATCCCGACATCTGAAAAAAATTAGATACATGTCCACTATCTTAGTTAATTTTGAATAATGAGGCACAGAGATAAATTTAGAGTAGGGAAGAGGAGACAAGGCAAGGAAAGTTACGTGCACAGGTAGGAATCAGAGGCCCTTTCAGAACAGAATGAAAAAGAATTAGAAAATAAAGAAACAGAAGATGGCACGAATAAGAAAGTCATGTGATAAATGAGGAGTGGAACGAATATGAAGAAAAAGAACAATATGAAAAATTTGAAAGCAAGGTTATTAATGCAAGGTCATAAACTTTTCAGTGCTACTCCTAAATGGCATTGTACAGCTTTATATCACATCAAATTTATTTTTCTTAATAATTTTCACAGAATGCAAAGAATATTCACATACAAGTACAATCTGAAACATTGCTCAAGCTATCATCATTTTTTGATTAGCAGCTTATTTATAAACAGACATCAAATTTGTGATTTTGTGAGATTTAGCACAAAAACTTGGTCACTGAAGAAAAGGTCATCAGAATTTCAGCTGAAAACAAAGAGCACTGTGGAAAGGCAAGCCAATTTTCTTTGAAAGGATGGTTTATGTCATAGAAGAGATGAAAACATATATTTAATAGCATAATTCTTCAACAAACCAGCATAATGATTAAAAAATTGGAAATCATTCAAGAGAGAAGTTACACAATGCTGTCATGATTACTTTGGATTACATCCTTCCTTTTTGCAACACTTCCTTTGTCCCAGTGTGTCTCAATGCTACTTGCTTGATAGAACTTAACTGTTAAGTTATTTAAAACAAACACAACACATTATTTCTCTTTATCTTTCAGGTGGTAAGCTCTCAAGTATTATTACATACCAACAATAGATAATCTGATGTGCTGTACTTTAAAGACTGGAGCACTAGAAACTCTTCAAAATTTCTTGGACAACTTCTACAATAGAGTGAATAGTCTAACATCACATTTATCAATATTATTTTATGAAGTTTTCTGAACAACAAATTTAGGCAGAGAACACAAAATATTTAAACCGATATATTGAGGAATGGTAGGAAAAAAAAAACAAAAAAAAACAAAAAAAAACCTCCCATATTTCTTAAAAGAGTTCTCAGCCTGAATCTGTGTTGACAAAGCTGCTTTGTCATTCGTACCCATTGTTTTAAATATACATGGAAGCATTAAGAACAAGTTGTCCTCAAACCCCCTGATAAATATTTTCTCTATTTGTAAATTATATACTACATTTCCCAGGAAAGAAGCCCTGGAAAAGTATCTAACAAGCTCATTCTCTATCACCTCTGAGCCACATTTCTTGATAAAAATGGTCTATAGTCTATCCTCCCAGTCCCACCCAGTCTTTCAAATCCCTTTGGGAAAAGAAAAAAATAAAAGAAGCTAAATGGATAAAGAGTTGCCTTAGGGAAACTTCAATTCTAAACCCCAAAAGAGGTTTATCAGGTCTAAATTCTCATTGTAGCTCAGAGTATTCTCTGGAATAAAATGCTGCCTGCAAGGAGGTTTAGATTTGAGTCTCAAAGCCAGTGTTTTTTCCTCACATACTGTATTATCGCCAAACAACTTGCTCTGGAAGGAATGTAAAAGATACTTCAGCAACTTTCTTATTTAGAAATATCCATTTATTTCAGATGTTTGTCTTGAAAGGAATGAAGGTGTGTAGATGGAGAAGGAACAGTGAAAGCATTTCTCTGCTGCAGGGGGAAAAAAAAAAAAAAAAGAAAGAAAAAAAGAAGACAACATCCTATCATAGAATCATAGAATCATAGAATTCATAGAATAGCCTGGGTTGAAAAGGACCACAATAATCTAATTTCAACCCCCCTTCTATGTGCATGGTCACCAACCACTAGACTAGGATGCCCAGAAGCACATCTAGTCTGGTCTTGAATGCTTCTAGAGGTGAATATATGCTGATACTGCAAGTTCACATTTGAAAGATTGAAAACTGGCTCATCTACAGTGTGAACTGCAAAAACAATTCTTAAAGACAGCAAAACTTAAGGTTAAAAGCTACAGACCCAAATTTATTTAAATTGCATCTTATTTTGCAATTTGTCCAGAGTAAAGACTTTTTAATTTGCAGAAAGAATATAGAATGCAAAATAATTTCAACTTCAATATATCTTGCTTTCACTATATTTGCCTTTATTAATCAGTATTCTAACCTAAAAATAATAATAATAAAAAAAAAAAAATCAAAGAGATATAAACAAATAAGTAGACTTCTTTTTCATAAATGTTCCCAAACTAAGAATATTAGAAAGAAGTTCAAATATGATTGAATGAGACGTCCACAGGCCAAAGAGAGTTCTGGCACAATAAGAAAGCCGTGAAAAAAAATCATGAAGTAATACTATTTATTCTGAAAACTTCATAAAGATGAAGAATTTTTTTTTTGCTTGAATTCTAAACTATGATGGTTTATCACAGATAATAGGTGCAGATAACAGAAACAGAGCCTTTATCTATAATTTAGATACTGAATGTGGGAGTGCCAAAGTCATCAGTGTTCAGTGACATCAAATGAGTAGCTTGCAAAATCAGGCTCTTAAATGATGTCATGGGTTAGGATAGCAGTCAGAGACACAGACAAGAGTTTTTACTTATTGGGAGGCCTCCCTCATACCTCAGTCTCAGTTTCAGTTTAATATATGGACAAACAATCTGTATTAAACAAATGCATGATAAACATCTCAAGAAGACATTTTGTTGGTCTTTTACTAGACCAGGTGCCACTATATCCGTAGATGTAAATAACTTCACATGTCACAAGACAGATTTCCAGAAACTTATTTTGGCAGGAAGCTTCTGGATGAGAATTTGAGAACACAGCTGTTGTTGCTACTGGCCCAGCTGCCTGCTTTTCCATATACTCCTGTGAACCACAGGAGGCTCACAAGCATTGTTTTAGCAGCCAGTGATCCACAGACAGATTGTTGGCATTTTTGCAGCTATAAGGCAGAGGGACCACATGCAGGGATACAAAAAAGGTTATTGTTATTTAGGAATACATGGAATTTTCAGAGTGGTACTAGAATCTGGTCAGAATTTGCCTGCTGTTTATTTGGGCATAAGTACATTTTCTCCCTAAATTCACAAAATAAAAACCAACAACATCTATAGAGCTCAGTTTCTGATCTCTACAACTTGTAGCTTCTTCCTGAATCTTTTCCAGAACATTATTGTTCTGACATTGACCACGTTATCTATTGACCATGAAGACCACAAAGCAGACTGAAGTACAAAAATTATACTGTACAGATTCAACTAATAAGAGGAAAATAGTGACCTCTATGAAATTACCTTCTGATCACATCAAACACTTTCTTTCTCTATTAGCATCCTGCACTTATTCTTAGAAGCCTTGGAGATTAAGTGTTATTATCTGCAGAACAAGTACACCAGTCACTGACAAGGTCACCTATTTTCACAGCATAGGCTAATTCTGGAAAATTAGAGGATTCATATAGATTACATAGCTGATACTAACTTACACTGGATCAGTGCTGAGCATTCATCACTTAGACTGAAAATCATTTCTGTGGAGAATTAATAAAGTTGTTAAAGATAACTGAAAATCAAAATACTTAGTATGTTGATTAAATGAAATGCCTTAGAAAAGAATTAACATATTAGAACTCTACAGTGATGCGGCAAGGAAACCTATTGGTGCACGTAATCTGCAGTTAGTCTCCATTTCAAATGTAATTTGATTACCAAAAGTAATATTCAGAGAGATAATTCACCTTCAAATACGAGAATGCAGATGTCAAGAACTCCTTTCTTTAGAAAACACAAGGAAACTGCTCTTATTTCCCCAGTGTTTTAATAGTCTTACTCCTGATGTTTTCATAATCTTGTTTGTCATATTCTGTGTTACTGGACAATGGGAGTAACAAGAGAATAGCATATAAAATCTGACTCATGCTTGGATATTGATTAGTGTCTTAGTTATCCATCTAGGGTTTAGCATGTTGACTGATGGAAAATGAGATGCAATTGCTTGGTATTGACTGTAATGAGGTGTGCATCAGCTTTTAATACTAGGGGAAGGTTTTTTTTTTGTTTTTTGTTTTTTGGTTTTTTTGGTGGGGGGAGGGGTAAAAAGTATGGCTTTATCTGAAGAGTCTTACATCTCTCCCTCAGTTACTGATGAGGGGTTTCAGATGTATATGTTTAAGGCTTCAAATTATTATAAGAATTTTGTCACTTGAGTGCAATATTGGGTGTTTTCCACTCTTCTCCATATGTTTTAATTAGTAGCAATCCATATACTTTTCATTTAGCACATTCAATAAGAATGTTTGTACCTTAGTACCTTAAACCACATTGTTGTGAGTGTTTATATATGTGTATAAATACACTCACACATCTATGGTTTTACATATATTTACAATCATTGAGCCTTGTGGGAAGGTTCAAGTTGGAAAAAAAGAGTGGTAAGTCATTGGAACAGACTGCCCAGGGAAGTGATGGAGTCACCATGGAGTCACCACCCTGGAAGTGTACCAGAAAAGTGTAGATATAAATGGTTCTTAGAGACATTGTTTAGTGGGCATACTGATGAAGGGCTAGTGGAGTAAATGATCTTAGTGGTCTTTTCCAACCTTAATGATTCTATTACTCTATGATTCTATGACTGCATATTAGATATATACTGTAATTCAGTACATAATGCACGCATGTCTTCAGTTCCATTTAAGAGTTGTGTATATTCTAGTGAATGTTTAAAGCAGCAAGAAATTACAGGCTTATCAGTTGGTCTCCTCTATAAGAGAACTTCAATATATAGAATAAAAAGATCTTAAGTAACTGGGAGGAAAGGAAAAAAAAAATGCATGTACAATCTTTTAATGCCCCTGCTCATTCTGATCAGATCATTTTCAAAAGTGTACATTAAATTATTTTTTAGAGGAAAACACTTTGATGTGGGCTACAGTCATTTATAATCTATGAATAACATGTGATTTAATTTACACCAACTATGGTAATTCCATTTTATCCCGTTTTTAAGATATAATAAATTATTTTAAGGAATATCAAAAAGTTATTACTTTCTGCAGGTCTTCCACTTAGTTCCAGTTTTTAATTAAAACAAAATGAAAAAACAAAAACAAACAAACAAAAAAAAACAAAAAACAAACAAACAAAAACCAACCAAACAAAAAAAAACTGGAGAATATGTGTGGCATTTTTTATGAAATATATTCTATAGTGTGCCAACATCTCTTGAACAGGATTTATGTCAGCCACACAGTTTCATCAAGAAGAGCTGCAGGCAAGGATATTAGTGCTGACATAAATATCACAAAGATTTTTTTATGATGTGAGTCAGGGATCTTAAAATACAGACTTTATTTAGGAATATTGTCACACATGAAAAAAACAAACAAGAAAACAAATAATTTCAAATATATATGTTGTATGTGTGTGTGTCTAGCTTGAGGGAAGTTTGCACGAAATCTGGTAGTCTATACTGATGCTGAAATACTAACTCAGTTTGGTTGTAGGCAAGGTAAAATATTCAGGTCATAGAACCTTGAAATACCTGAGTTTCCTTATCAATAAAATTACTACCTTTCTTATGTAGTATTGTAAAAATGATTAATTATTTGTAATCTGATGTGTAACTATTGTTAAAAGTCAAATAGCTTAAATACAGGAAATAGTTAATAGAGAACAGATAGAGTCAGTTTACAAGGACTGTAGAATACAAGATCATAGAATATTCTGAGATGGGACAAACCCACAAGGATCATCAAATCCAGCTCCTGGAACTGAAGCTATTAAATTGGAATACTCTTGGGTTGAAAGACTTGTTTTGAACTGATTCAATGAGAGCTATGTGCAGAAAGACAAGAAGAACAGGCTTACCCAAGCTGCACAAATAGGGCGTTGCATTTTTTCAACAGTTCAGAGTAGGGAAGATCTTGTTTTGCAAATATAGACAATTTCTGTAAAAGCTGATATAGTCTACTCTTGAGTTTGTAGAATTTACATTTTAGATGCTCAGAAATTAATTTAACAAATCGTTAAACAAGAATGACACTAACAACTTTTTACAAATTTTATATATCTATTGGCTTTACTATATTTTTCCAGTAAGGAAATATTTTTTTCCTGCTTTGTAATAAGCAGCCTGATCTCTCATTCTCTCCTAAAAACTACCGATCAATTCATCACACCTGTCCCTTTAACCCTTTTCAACTTTTTATTAGCAATACATCGCTTTCTTTTTTTTTTCTAACAAAAAGTTATCTAGTTCAAAAAGTGGTCTCTTTACCACTGAGCAGAATCTCAGTGGGGGGGGGGAAGAAAGAAAAAGAAAAGAAAAGAAAAGAAAAGAAAAGAAAAGAAAAGAAAAGAAAAGAAAAGAAAAGAAAAGAAAAGAAAAGAAAAGAAAAGAAAAGAAAAGAAAAGAAAAGAAAAGAAAAGAAAAGAAAAGAAAAGAAAAGAAAAGAAAAGAAAAGAAAAGAAAAGAAAAGAAAAGAAAAGAAAAGAAAAGAAAAGAAAAGAAAAAAAGAAGAAAAGAAAAGAAAAGAAAAAAAGAAAAGAAAAGAAAAGAAAAGAAAAGAAAAGAAAAGAAAAGAAAAGAAAAGAAAAGAAAAGAAAAGAAAAGAAAAGAAAAGAAAAGAAAAGAAAAGAAAAGAAAAGAAAAGAAAAGAAAAGAAAAGAAAAGAAAAGCATCCATAAGCTAGAGCACTTGTATGGACACTTTGGAATTGAAGATACCCATGGCAGTCAGGAAAATAAAAATATTCTCATGTTCCAGGTAAAATCCTGAACAAGAAAAGCATACATCTTTTACTGTTCTGTAAGTAGCACTTTCTGAACAGAGAAATACAATACATTTACTGATACTTATGTTCAGTACTTTCAATGTTCTCTACCTGTGAATTTATGTATTTTCAGAGCCATGTTATCTCTTTGACCTCCATAAATTCACTTCAAAGTGCTTTGCAATTCTGTATGAATTATTTCTCACTTTATGCTGGTTCTTTGCCATTATTCCATATTAATGCTGCAGTGTCTCCATTCCACATTCACTCTTAACACTGGTAAGTTCACAGATTTTATAGTCATTTATACCTAGATTTAAGACCCGTTATTAAGGGGAATAATTCAAGGGATTTTTTCTTTCATAATCTCCTCTTTCAGAAAAGATGTCTGTGACTGAATGTGCTGATACCAAGTTTATGTTGCATCTCATGAAGAAACATATTCTTTCATCTGAGTTCTTTAAAAAAACTTTTATTGTTTATTTGATTTGTTTGCTGTTTTTTTTTTTTTTTTTAATATATGTTTATTTTTATCTGTTTCCTTGAGAAATTTTGAGATGTGAAAGAAAGTGGGAAAAAAATCTTCAAATCTAAAATGCTTTGAAAATAAATAATAAATAAATGGTCTACATAAATAATATAGACATAAATCCAAGAACCATATAAGTTCTATAGTGGATGATAGGTTGAAGGAGGATTAAAATGTGTACTTCCTGCCTAACGCTTCTGCCAGATGTCAAGGGAAGAAAAATATTGTTGTAGTCTTCTGGAAAGCTAAAGCTAACTGAACAGAAGCTTGCATGCCTCATAGCTATTAAAAATCCATTGGCATTTCTCACAAGACTAAGCAAGGCTAGATTTGTAAAAAATCCCATTTAGTTGGTTGCATCCTGTTCATATAAGTTATTCCTGCACCCTCATCTTTTGTATGTGTATACATATTAATTTATTTATTTTTTTCAAGTCTGACTCACATGCAAAATGAGTTTAAACAGCTACAGTTCTACTCTCCATAGAAAGTGTCTCATAGATTAATAATTTCTGGAAAGCTTTTAAGCAAAGCACATTATACAAATGTAATATATTCTTTTTTAAGTGAGAAATGAAGGAAGTGAGAATCATACCAGTCATGCAGAAAGAAAGATGGGACATGAGTGAGATCATTTAATTAAGCCACAATTTTATTAACTCATCAGAGAACTGTACATCAATAAATCACATAGTTCAAATTGTTATTTCTCACTTAATAATTTCAGTTGAGAGACGCTATCAGACTTTGTCAAGGTCCCACTGCTGTCTACTATTACAAAGGTTAAAAACACAGAGATATATTTACTCCTCCCCTATTATTTCTTTGATTCTTATTTCTGCTCACTGGCTTTCATTTTCATTTCTACTTTCATTAGGGTATTTTTTCCCCCAAACCTATTATTACATGAAGTCTATGTGGAGTTAAATCCAGCTGGCGACTGGTCACAGAATCACATAATCACATAATTGAAAGGGCTGGAAGGGACCTTTAAAGATCATTAAGTCCAACCCCATGCGAAGCAGGCTCCCCAGACCATGCTGCACAGGTAGGCATCCAGGTGGGTCTTGAATATCTCCAGAGAAGGAGAATCAGCAACTCCCCTGGGCAGCCTGTTCCAGTGCTCCATCACTCTCACCATAAAGAAGTTCCTTCGCATATTGGTGCGGAACTTCCTATGCTCCAGTTTATGGCCATTTCCCCTTGTCCTGGCCGCATAGACTGCTGAAAAGAGGTTGGCCACGTTCCTTTGACTCCCACACTTAAGGTATTTATAAACATTAATAAGATCACCTCTGAGACTTCTTTTTTCAAGGCTGAACAGACCCAGGTCACTCACCCTTTCCTCACAGGGCAGATGTTCCAGGTAATTTATCTTTGTGGCCCTCCACCAGACTCTTTCCAGGATATCCCTGTCTTTTGTACCAGAGAGCCCAGAACTAGATACAGTACTCCAGGTGAGTCTTGACCATGGCAGAGTGGAGTGGGAGGATCCCTTCCCTTGATCTGCTGGCCACACTTCTTTTAAGGCATCCAAAGATATCACTGGCCTTCTTGGCCACCAGGGCACACTGCTTGCTCATGGCTAATCCGCCATCCAGCAGCACCTCTAGGTCCTTCTCTGCAACCTGTACTGATACTAGCAGTTATTCCTTCCAAGGTGCAAGACTCTACACTTGCTTTTGTCAGACCTCATCTGGTTTCTCACTGCCCAGTTTTGCAGTCTGTCCAGGTCTTACTGAATGGCAGCACAGCCTTCAGGTGTGTCAGCCACTCCTACCAATCACTGGTGTACCTGCTGAGGGTGGACACTATCCCCTCATCAAGATTGTCAATGAAGATATTGAACAAGACTGGACCCAGCACAGATCCCTGCAGAACACCATTAGTCACAGGTCCCCAACCAGACTCAGCACCACCAGTCACCACACTGAGCTTGGCCAGTCAGCCAATTCTCAATCCACCTCACCATACTCTCTATCCCATACTTTCTCAGCTTCATTATCAGAATGTAATGGGAGACATTATCAAAAGCCATGCAGAAGTCAAGGAAGACAACATCCACTGCTCTCCCCCCATCTATCCAGCTGGTGGTGCCATTATAGAAGGCTATGAGTTTGGCCAAGCATGACTTTCTCTTCGTGAAGCCATGCTGACTATTCCTGATGACCTTCTTCTCCTCTAATTGCTTGGAGATGGCATCTAGAACAAGCTGCTCCACCACCTTTCCAGTGACAGAGGTGAGACAGACTGGCTTGTGGTTTCCTGGATCCTTCTTCTTGTCCTTTTTGAAGACTGGAGTGACATTGTCCATTTTCCAGTCTTCAGGCACCTCTCCTTTTCTCCAACACTTACCAAAGATAATAGAGAGCAGTTTGGCAATCACTTCTGTCAGCTCCCTCAGCACACATGGATGTATCCTATCAAGGTTCATGGATTTGTGCACATTGACCACATCTAGACGCACTCGGACCATCTCCTCTTCAACCAGAGAGAAGCTCTCCATTTCCCAAACTCTCTGTCATGAGCAGTGTTTCCCAGGGGTCTGTACTGGGGCCATATCTTTACTGTGTTAAATATCTTTACTGATAATCTAGATGAGGATGTTGAGTGTATCCTCAATAAGTTTGTAGATGACACCAAGTTGTCAGGAAGTGCTGGTCTGCTTGTGGCATATCAAGGCCCTACAAAGGGATCTGGACAGGCTGGATAGCGTGGCTGAGGCTAATAGGATGAAGTTTAAGAAGACCTTAAGCCAGATCCTTTACTTTGGCCACAACAGTTACAGACAAAGCTACAGGCTTGGGGCAGAGTGATTGGAAGACTGTATAGAAGAAATGGACCTAGAGGTGTTGGTTGATGCTCGGCTGAACATAAGCCAGTTATGTTCCAGCTTGCCAAGAAGGCCAATGGCATCCTGGCTTGAATCAGAAATACTGTTGCGAGCAGGAGCAAGGAAGTGATCATTCCTCTGTATACAGCCCCTTTGAGGCCACACCTCAAACTGTGTTCAGTTTGGGCTCCTCATTACAAGAATGACATTAAGGCTTTGTATCATGTTCAGAGAAACTGATGAGGTATCTGGAGCACAGATCTTATGAGGAGTAGCTGAGGCAACTGAGAATATTTAGTCTGGAGAAGCAGAGGTTCAGGGGTCATTTTATAGCTCTCTGTAACTATCTGAAGGGAGATTCTGGTGATGTGGAGTTGACCTCTTCTTCCTTGTAACAAATGATAGGATAAGAGGACATGGCCTCAAATTGTGCCAGGGGAGATTCAGGTTGGATGTCAGGAAAATCTTTTGCTTCTAAAGACTGGTCAGGCACTGGAACAAGCTGCTCTGGGAGGTGGTTGAATCACTGTCCCTGGAGGTGTTCAAGAAACATTTAGATGTTGTACTGAGGAACATGGTTTAGTGGGAAATATTGATGATATGTGGATGATTGAACTGGATGATCTTGGAGGTCCTTTCAAACCTTGGTTTTCGTATGATTCTATGAAAAGTGACCAAATTGTGTCAGCAACTCAGTGTCAGCACTGAATACCTGTCACTGACTTAAAACTGATAATTTGAAACCCATCCAGAATCTTCAAACAAGTATAGTGGAAAGACTGTCTTCTAACATTCAGAAAGGTTGCTGGCAAAGCTTAGTCCTACTCTGATGCTAGTAATCATAGTAATCAATCAGCAAGGTAGAATTGCCTAGCTAGGAATTTGTCTTTCCCCTTCCAAGGTCCTCAGAGGTAGCTATGAGCTTGAAGCCTGGCAATTAACTTCTTTATCTCTTGCCATCCCTGTCTTATCTCTATTAACAGGATCAAAGAATGGTTGAAAGGACAGAGTTCATACCTTTTCTTCTCAGTGTAAGTTTGGTAAAAAAAATATTGCACTCAATATAATTATTTTCCATGGAATTTTGATGGATGGGACACTGAAAACTTAGAAGTTCATCTTCCTGGGAACAAAAGTACATATATATTTCATAGTATGGTCTATCGCAGTAGGACTGCAAACTGGAAATATGGTTTTATTTGTTTTCTTTTGTGTTTGCTTTTAATGAATAATTGCATATTTAAAAGAATTTCAGTAATTAGCAGATAGAATTTAGATCAACGTCCTAAAATGAGCAATAGGGAAAAACATTCTGAAACATATCTTGTTCCTGTAAACTGTGAGTACTGTGGTTTTCATTTACAAGCATATTTTCCAAAGAAGGCAGAAAACCTATTTATTATATGGACAAATTAATTAATCAATACTCTCAAGATAAAGAGATAAATTTTAATTGTTTTTGGAGTTCAGATGTTAGGCATATATACATAGTAGATTATCAGCAGCAAGATCAAATAGGTAGAGGCATGAGCATGAAGCAAGTCCTCCTAAGTAAGCTAATCATCTAGCTTAACACTGAAAATGAATTATTTTCCTATTAAAAAAAAAAAAAAAAGAGTCCTGAATATTTACATATTTGTCTATCTCTTCATATCTCAGGGCAACTTTCTAATTTGTTGTTTAACCTCATTCAAATATGATGAACTGATGAAAAATTTAAAAATGTCTGATCCTTAAAAGCTTTATAAAAGGACAGGTAGAGAAGTCTGGTTATATTAAAACCTTCCTGAAGGAAAACATGGAATAATGTGTTTATTCTTAATTAGACATAAAAGAATCTGTGAAATATCTCATGGCAGTTGTTTATAAGACTATTTCATAGCAAATAACATAAAATTGCTTGTACCACTCCTGCAGTTTTTTAAAGAAAATAATTAATTATTCTGTGCTGTGTTTATCAGTTTTTAATTCATTGAGCTGTTTACTTAAGAGTTTTTTATCAGATACAAAAAATGTGTATTAAAGTTTTTGGAAAAAGCTGGTCATTTCTGAAAGAATAATTGCTTTATTAAAATCTTTGCAAATGCACCAAGTTGTTTATCAAGATCTCCTTTTTGTCAGTTGCACATATAAGACTGTGAAAAAGTATCCACAATGAACACTGTAAGAGATTTTTCTTTTGCACCACTGTCTCAAAGCTTGCTTAGGACAAGTCCAGGCAATTCCTGGTCAAAGTTTCAAAAATCCTTTGTCTAAAGGACACAGATGGCCAAGTCCAGGCAAGTCCTGGTCAAAGTTGGCAAAATCTTTTGTCTGAAGACAAGAGGCAAGAGGCAACAAGTGAGAGATAAGCCACCCTTAATGGCCAGGAAGCAATCTTTTGTGGGGGCTTATCTTGAGGGAGATAGCCATCTCAGAAAGCACTGACTCAAGCACCCAGAACTGCCACGTTGGCAGAAGGAGGTTAAAAAAAGGACCAACGGCCATGAGGATAGGTGTCTGATATCAGATGCCTGCCTGCTGATGGACTCTCCTGGGCCTGCTACCTGAGACTTACCGCTTCCTCCTGAACTTGTTCTGTTGCTATACCCACTTGCTGCCTAAGGCCAGCTAATCTGCTGCTGCTCTCCCCTGCACTTTTGCCTTAGACCATCACAACAGCATGCAGCAGGATGCTGTTGGATTTATGCAATTCTTGCTTCTTTCCTATCTTTCCTATCCCCACTTTCCCTTCCTCACCACCCTAATTCATAATAGTCACCGGCCTCCCCAGCCCCATTTCCCTGATTGATTAAGACTTGTAATAAACTGGTCAGACCAACATTTGAACTGTTATTTCTTAATCTCACATCTAGCATAAATATATCAAATAATCTCCTCTCCCTCTTATAAGTTGGAGCAAGACACTCAATTATCTCATTTCAGAGAACTCCTCCAAAGCAATAAAAACAACAATAACAAAAAACCACGTGTTACACATTACTGTCAGATTCCAATATATTTTTAGCGATAGTACTGGGCACTTGCTATATCAGAAAGAATGTCTATAAATAATCACTCTTGATATTTCCGTGCTTCAGCTTATATCATAAAGTATAGATCTACCATAAAATATTTGAGGATTGTATGGTAAAATACATTAACAATGCCATAAATCTTAACAATATTAACAAAAAACTACTACTTTAATAGTAAAATGAACCATGAGAAAATGAAAGGAGAAATAGAGAGATATTCTAATAGGCTAATTAACCAAAACTCCGGAAAACCAAAGCAAAACCCTGGAAAATTAAATACGATATATTACTTTATGCCTGATCTGCTGTTTGCCCATTAGAACTGTTAAGTTTATTTTGTTGTGGAAGTTCTCATTTTTGTCATAATCATCCATAGCATAGAATTTGTGTCCAAGATAATAATAATCACATGATGAAAGGGACTGGAAGGAACCTCTGGAGGTCATGTAGTCCAAACCTTCTGTTAAAGCAATTTCCCTACAGTAGATCATTCTGGAAAGCACCCAGATATGTTTTTAGTATTTTCAGGGAAGGAGACTCCACACTCCCTCAAAGCAACTTCTTCCAGTGCTCTATAACCACAAAGCAAATAAATTTGTCCCCATGCTCATATGAAAATTCCTTTGTTCCTGTTTGTGCCTGTGGTCCTTCCTCTTGTTGCTGGAAACCACCAAAAGGAGCCTGGCTCCATGCACTTGAATCTTGAATCTCGCTTCTTAGATATCTATAAGCATTGATAAAGTCCTCTCAGTATTTTATTTTTTTTTTCTTCTTTTTTTTCCCCAGGCTAAACAATCCAAGGTCTCTCAGCTTTTCACTACAGCTGAGATGCTCCAGGGCCTTAATGATTTTTGCAGCCCTCCACTGGACTCTCTCCAGTAGTTAACTTGTCATCCACTGGAATACCTAGGTCCTTTCCTGTGGAGATTCTCCACAGCAGATCAGCCCCCAGCCTGTACTGATTCTTGTCATTACTCCTCCCCAGGTGTAGGAGTCTATGCCTCTCCTTGTTGAACCACATCAGGTTCCTCTCTGCCTAATTCACCAGCCAGTCCAGGCCTAACTGCATGGAATCACAGCTTTCTGGTGTATCAGCCACTTCTCCCAGCTTTGCATCATCAACAAACTTGCTGGGGGTGCATTCTGTCCCTTCATTCAGATCACCTATGAAGATGTTGAACAATATTGTACACCAAGACTGGGGAATACAAGGCCATCAACTAGACTCTGTGCTGCTGATCACAATCCTCTGAGCTCTGCTACAGACAGTTTACAATTTACCTCACTGTCCTACCCCACACTTCCTGATCTTACCTATGAGGATGCTGTGAAAGACAGCTTCAAAAGCCTTGCTGCAGCCAAGGCCAACCATCACTCTTCCCTTGCCAATCCATCCAATCACAACATAGTAGAAGGAAGGCTACTAGATTGATAAAATATGTTTTCCCCTTTGTGAATCAATACTAACCACTCCTCATGGTCTTCCCTTCCACCTGCTTAGAAATAATATTGCTTTGCTGGAGATGAACATGGGGTGACAGGCAGTAATTTCCCAGGTCCTCCTTCCTCCTTTGAAGACTGAGATAGCATTGGCTTACCTCCACTCCTTATAAGAATCTCTGTGCTCTCTATAACCTTTCAAAAAATGATAGGGAAAGCTTTGGCAATCACTTCTGCCAGCTCCCTCGGCATTTGTGATTGCATCCAATTGGGGTCCATGGATTTGAGTATGTTGAGCTTACCTAGACAATTTCTGACCACATTCTCCTGACCAAGGGGAAGCTTTCTCCAGACTCTCTCTCTTATCTGCAGGAGCTGGAAATCCCAGGGGGCAGTCTTAGCACGAAAAACTGAAGCATGTAAGGCATTCAGTACCTCCACCTCCTCAGTATCGTCTGCTACCAGGGCACCCAGCTCACTCAGCAGTCAGCCCACATTTTCTGTAGTTTCCCTTTTGTTACTGACACACTTAAGGAAGCCCTTCTTGTGGTTTCTGAACTCTCTTACCATATTTGTATGACTTTTCCTTGCAGACGTTTGTAATGGATGCCTTGGGTATCCATTGCTGCAAGAGCTTCATATCTGTTCTTGATAGTGAACTTGATGGTGGAGACCGAAATGGAGCTCTGCTTTTGTGAGCTATTAGGGACCAAGGTGTTTCCCTCTCAGTGTTGTCCACTACTGGAATATGATTATTAAGCTTCCTGTCAAACTCTGTCTCAGTGACTCTCATACTACACAGCCTTTTGAACTGCTTCCTGCAAACCAGTCACTTTCTGGAAAAGATCATGCACCTGTTCACACCTTATGCCAAACTTACCTTGTCCCTGGGAAAAAGTTCAAGGCACTCAGAGTAACCAGCTGTCCAAACCTTTCTTACAATTTCTGACAGACAGAAATCTCTCTTGATTTCCCTTACCTTCCAGAGCCTGAACACATGGGATACCTCCATGTCTTTCCCTGAGGAGGTCAAAGTTGGCTCTCATGAAATCCATTGTCACAGTCCTACATATCGCTTTGCTTCTTCCAGGAAAGATTCTTAAATTTACTGTCTTGTGGATACTGCATCAGAGACCGTACCCTAAGCTTCATAACTTTCTTATTTGTACTTATTCAACCTATTATAAAGGGGAAATAAAGCAAACGTTACTTTGTGTCATTTTGTTTGTTGACATGGTATTCAATCTACATAAAATTCTGAAATCTGAAATTAATGATTAATCAAGCATGTAATACAGTGATTTTAAGAAAGAATGATACTGTTGTGATGTTTATCACAACATTAGGAGGTTGATCCATTCAATTCAGTAAATGTGGGACTAATTCTGCTGTGGAAAAAGGAGAAAAAAAGAAAAAAGAAAAAAGAAGGATGTAATTCTATAACATGAGGATTTAGAAAGATCTCACCTTGGTATATAGTGTTGAACTTACTGATTTTTTGGAATTGGATCTAAATCTATGATTTAATATGTGGTTTGTGAACTGAAAATGTAGTTCTGACATAATTTCCAGATGGAATTGAAGGCCTTCTGTATGTGATGTCTGAAGAGTGAGTTTCACTGTTGCCAAGTTTTTATGTCTTGATTCATGTAATGACTAGCAATACCAGATTTTTGCCAATGGAATGAATTTCAGCCAACGTAGTTACTGGAAAGAAGACAAGTTTCTGCCTCCAGAAATTCATTGAGCAGATTGCTGAAAAAAAATACCCCTATAAATGTTGTTTTTATTCTCACTGTCCTTTAGAATGTTTGTGTTTTTTGTTTTTGCTTTTTTTTTTTGTTTTGTTTTTTTGTTTTTTAATGACTCTAATACTGGTAATATCATGCATTTAGTGTCTACACTACATGGCACTCATAGAAGAGAAGCTAGAAAATATTTATTGGTATATTATGGATACAATATAGTGATTTAATAAAGCTTAATTTTAACTAAGACAAGGACTTCACAAGATTCAAGATGGCTGGATACACTTTATTATTTACAACATAGAGGGAGGGGTTAAACACACACATACAGAAGACTCTCCCATTCACTCACGAGTGGACCTCCTTGATTACTAAACTCTTTTAACCATGGGAGGCAAGGAGACTGGGTGCAGATGAATCCATTCCCAGTTCCGTACTTGGTCAACAGTTTATGTCTAAGTATTATACATGCACAGCCTAAGATGTTATCTTAGTGAAGTTAACAAAGCTTACAGTCAATTTAAAATGAGATCTTAGTGAGGCTAACAATGTCTAAAAGAAACTATTAGTCACTTACTGAGAATCTGTATTTGCAAGGCATCTTGATAACCAGCTGTAAAGGATTTTTGCTCATATGTAACCTCGAGACATGTCTCTGTTCAAGGGGACATCCTGTCATGCAGTCAGCTGCTGTGCAGAAGAATTCAAAGGGAGCTCTTGGGATGCTCACAATTTATGGGGGTAGGATGACTGACTTATGGGTCACCTTTTAGGTTTATGCTCAATTGGTCCTCAGCTGTTGAAGCAAGGGTCTGTTATCAGTTCTTTCAGCCTCCAGCTTGACATAGATTTATGGTTGTTAATCTGTTTCAGCAAGAGTGTTATCAGTCCTGATGTTCATTGTCTTGCTGCGCAGAGCCATGTAAGCTGGGCCAGTCCAAAGAAGGGAGTTGAAGGAAGAGGATCGGGGGAAGGAGAAAAATTAGGAGGGGGTGAACATGGGGAGCACAGTGTTGCTCTGAGACTGCATTGCTACTTTTTGACAAAATCCATATTCTGGGTGTTTGCAACTGAAATAATTCTGCTAACACCTATAAAGAGTTAAGCTTTCTATTCAGCTATGATCACAGAAATGAGCACATTTTATTATCTGAGTAATATAAAATTTAATGTTTATTGGAATTATTTGATAGAGAAATGGAAGACCATTTTGTGATTTCCAACAGCAATTTTGAGATTCTGCTTTTAAGAGGCATTTAAGACCTTTGTTTTCAAACCTAGAGAAACAACTGACTCAGCTGCATAAATGCTGATAAATAACACTGAAAGCACTATGTAGATTCTATTTAAACAGAAGAAAAATACAGAAAAGACAACAATGAAAAAAAAGAAACAAAAAATTAAACTTAAGGCAGGAAAGATGAGGAGCTTTTGGAGAATGTCCAGAGGTGGTTCATGAAATTGATCAGAAGGCCAGATCAACAGAATCCTTATCACTCCAATTTAAAGATGAAAACATAGTATAGGAGTATGCAAAAAACCTTGCAGAAGTTCAGGTAGACTACATCAGTTGCCCTTCCTTTGTCCACCAATGCCATCATTCTGCAGAAGGTTATCAGACTGATCAGGTATGATCTGTCCTTGGTGAAGCCCTACTGACTGTCTCATATCATGTCGTAATCTCACATGTGTCTTAACATATCTTCCATGATGATCTTCCATAATCTTTCCAGGCACAAAGCTGATGCTCACCTGCCCGTAGCTCCCCAGGTCTTACTTTCTGCCGTTTTTAAGAATGGCAACAATGTTTCTCTTTTTACATTCACCTAGGACTTAGCCTGACAGCCACAACTTTCAAATGTGATGGAGAGTAGTTTGGCAACCACATCAGCCTGCTCCTTAAGGACCATGAGATATGTGTCATCCAGACTTATAGAACTGTATACATTCATTTTCATGAGGTGTTCCTGGGCTTGCTCTTCTCTTACAGTAAGAGGAATTATGCTTATCTTACCCTGTTTTCCTACACATCTGAAGTTTCGAAATCTTTTCTTTTCCTCCCTCCCAGTTATTAGCAGTTTCAAATCTCTTAAATGACTTCTCTAGCTCCCTTAAGTATTTTAGAAAACTGCAGTCAAATATAGTAACACATAAATATTCCATATGCAATGAATCTCACTTGTTTCTTGTAGATACTTTCAAGTGATTCATGAAAAATATTGTTCCGCTGTTTTATGATTGTTCCATTAAAATGCAATGTAGCCTATTATTTAGTTTCCTAAGAAATTTTGAAACCACTGAATTTTAAAAACAAAATAGAATCCCTAAATACTATCCCTAGATCTTATTTTTTCTGAAAAATTTCCCATTCTATTTATTCATATCACTCTACATAAACATGCTTTCATTCATTTTTTGAATTTGATTGTTATTCATAGATTATGCAAATTTCAGAACGTTTCTGTAAACTTGTTGTATATTGCCTTGGCAGCTAACACAATAATGATCTGTCTCCACTTAGAGTATTAATGGGTTAGAATCACTTCCCAGACAGAAATGTGTTAGAAAAACAACTTGATGCAGAGGTTCTCAGATGACATAGTGATTAAACTCTAAGGGAATGCAAACTGAGATAATGTTTATTCTTTGTACTTACTCCACTCATTACATTAGAAAAGTAACTGTGTTGAGCAGCAGGACTATATCTCCAGTAAGGCTACAATACAAGTGAAGCAACTTGGTACTCTTCCTTGTGCAGGAAATATGAATGTGCTCTGGAATATTCCAGAAGACATTACAGTTCTGTGAGTAGGTTTTTCACCAAAGTGAGAAAAAGGTACTGACTTTCAGTACCTGAAAGTACCTCCTGGCTGAATGCCAGTGGTCTTCACCAGTGACTGCTTGGACATAATGATAATTTCATTTGCTTTGTCCTTCCTATAGCTGCCCAACATCAATCATTTAATTCCTTTTTTTTTTTTTTTTTTTTCCTTATATTAATGATATATTGATTTTTATTTTTGTGTCCGAATTTCTTATTTACTTGTAAAAAGAAACAAAAATTCAATTACATTTGGTTTGATTTTAATTTATTTGTTAATTTTTTCCTATCAAGTGCTGAAGAGAACCTTGGGTTCTCACAATATCTTTTTGTCACATTCATCAGTCAGAGGATTCTGAATGTATTGAGTCATATGATGTCTTGAAAATACATAGCCTGATGGGTAGGGATTGGTCCAGTCATACGATATGTCTGGTTTTGTCTGATCTGTTGTGCACATTCTGTTTACATTGTTTTTTTCCCATTGTGATGTTCTGATTAAGATGCATTTTCATTCATTCTGTCCATCAATTATTTATATTCAATATGTTTCTCATGGCAAATATTTTAGCTTTGGTCAAGAGAGGTATATGCAGTTCTCAAGACATTTCTCAATGGCTGGTAGATTCTTCTTCAGAATGCATTTGCGCATCCAAAGGCATTTTGAAAACTCTCTGTTCTGTATGTAACTCATGAGACATATAAAAAATAATTATATCTATATCTATATCTATATATATTTAACTGAAAAAGAAATCAAAACCAAAACTTATTTTAAGTTAGGTTTTACTGAACTTATTTATACTTTTTTTCTTCTTTATTCTGTGCATATACAAAGCTATACTCTGGTTTGATTTAGATGGATTCTGAATGGCAGTGTCATTCAGAATGGTAATGCTATTTCAAGGCATGAGTTTTTAATGCACTTCCAGCAATTATTTAGTAGTTGGATCTGGCATTACATACTTTATCAAAACTAAATTACATGCCGTTAAACCTGCTGCTAAACAAGAAGTTACTGTGCTATTAAAATTCAATTAAGCTCACATCACATTTGATGGATATAATTAGAGCAACCATGAAAGGTAAATGGCTCAAAATACTGTAGCTAGAAAGAAAGTCAGTGAAATGATAAAGCAAGAAAACACCATAAGCGTATAACACATCTGTTTATGCAAAGGCTTGTTCTTTATTATTGTTTGATTTTTTTTTTTTTTCATAACTGTAAAACAGAACAAAAAACATACGCTTTAAGTTATTTTGAGGTTACACTTATAACCCATGTCCACTTGAAAAAAGAAGAAAAAGGAGGGGAAGGGAAAGAAAGGGAAAAGGGAAGGGAAGAAATAATAATAGAGCACAGTGAGCACAAAAGATTGACAAATTTTATTTGTAGGGATCCTGTGAAAGATTCTTGTCATCCTTTGATTAAAGAATATAAAAAATGTCTATAGAGAACTTAGAACAAAGAGTTCATTTATTCTTACTGTACCAACACAGACTTCTTACTCCAGGCAGTAGTTTTATAGACATTAGGAAATGCAGAAAGATACTTTTAGAGGGTTCCATTTTTAATCACAAAGTGAATACAGTCAAAAGTTTTACTATTAAAATAATAATTAACTCAGCTGTTGTTTGTTTAAAATTCCCTAAAAGAAAGGAAGAAGGGAAGGGAAGGGAAGGGAAGGGAAGGGAAGGGAAGGGAAGGGAAGGGAAGGGAAGGGAAGGGAAGGGAAGGGAAGGGAAGGGAAGGGAAGGGAAGGGAAGGGAAGGGTCCTCCAAGATCATCCATTCCAACTGTCCACCTGTCACCAATATTTCCCACTAAACCGTGTCTCTTAGTACAACATCTAAATGTTTCTTGAACACTTCCAGGGATGATGACTCAACCACCTTCCTGGACAGCCCATTCCAGTACTAGACGACACTTTCAGTGAAGCAATTTTTCTTAGCATCCAACCTCAGTCTTCCCTGATGCAACTTGAGGCCATTCCCTCTCATTCTGTCAATAGTTACAAGACAGAAGAGGCTGACCTCCACCTCAGCACAACTTCCTTTCAGGTAGTTGTAGAGACTTAGTTTCATAGACATATAGACATTAAGATTTACTTTCCTCCCTACCCCCCCTTCCACATGCACAGGAAGGGATGAGATCTAATATGAATTGAGTATTTGAGTATTTTTAGGGGAAAAAAAAAAGCAAAAAACAAACAAACAAACAAACAAACAAACAAACAAAAACAGGTTTTACCACACAATGATATATTACTGCTGTAGAAAAAATGTCATGCAGATGTATAATTGAATTGAAACTGACACTTTTTTAATCTACATTTTAAAAGCTTATTGTGCGTAGATAGACCATAAAAAGAAGAGATTCTTAATAGGTGTGAATGGATTTAATGTGATCTGATTTTAATTGTACTATTTTTTGTCGTTGCCAAAACAAATACAAATGATATCTTCAGCAGTTATCGCAATGTCATTGAGAAGATTGGTTCATATTTTGTTCTGTTACATAACTGCAATCCCATAATAATTCTCTTCAAATTAACAGGATCCATTAAGATAATTATGATTTAAATGAGAGCAAAAATTTGGCTCATATGCAGTGCTGTCATACCAGTTACATTAATCATAAAGAATTAACAGAACTCTGATCTTAATTTTTAGTTCATTTCCTTTTCTCCAGCAAACCAATTTTGCATAAATTACTGTAACAGGAGGAACATTAAGTATTTGTTGAGTTTCAGTAAACCATCAGATTTTCTCTTCCGCTTCTTTATTGCAGGCTGATACATTTTCAGTTCTCAAGACCAAATCTTTTTTACTCTTTATTAAGATAGGTAAAGCATGCTGTTAAAAAAAGCACAGTTACATTAATAATTATCATTCACATGGACAGCTTACTGAAATACCAACAGGAAAGAATAACACTGAAAGGAACACTGGCATATATTTTAGCAAATATAAAAAGTTTGAAAGGTGGATAACAGGAAGGTGTATAAGGAGTGTGATAGGTAGCAGAAGGTTTCCTCGGATTATACAATTACATCCCCATGCCGAGGGAGCTGGCAGAAGTGATTGCCAAAGCTTTCCCTATCATTTTTTGAAAGGTCATGGAGAGTACAGGAGATTCTTATAAGGAGTGGAGGTAAGCCAATGCTATCTCAGTCTTCAAAAACTGCAGGAAGGAGGACCTGGGAAATTATTGCCTCCTACACCTGGGGAGGAGTAATGAAAAGACTCAGTACAGACAGCGGGCTGACATGCTGTAGAGAATCTCTGAGAGAAGGACCTAGATGTTCTGGTGAATGACAAGTTAACTACTGTAGAGAGTTCAGTGGCAGGCTGCAACAATCATTAACACATTGGAGGATGAGAAAAAAAATTATTTAATTTGTGGTGACACAGCACTTGAAGAAGGTTGCCCAGGTTTTGGAATCTCCTTCCTGGAGACAGTAAAAACACGAGTGCTTTCCAGCATAACCTATTGTAAGGAAATTGCTTTAGCAGAATGGTTGGACTCAATGATCTCCAGAGGTTTTTTTTCAATCCCTTTGGTTTTCTTAATATCAGAATTTTGAGATAATTCCTTGATTCTTTTATTTATTTGAGAAAATATGTCATAATAAGAGTTTAACAACCAGCGTTCATTCTTCATTTTCACTTCTTACTCTCAAAATTTGCTTCAATTTTCAAAATGGAAAATTTTCCCCTTTCTCTCCATTTCTTACCACTTCAAATTACATTAATACACTCTACATACAATTGAGAAGGTAAATGAAATGTTACAATTTCCATCTAAGTTAATTTATTTTTAATTTACTCAAGGGGTATGAAATAGATTAAATAGATTAAATATAATAAATAATTCTTATTTATTGATGTATACTTACATACATACTCTCTTTCCTTATCTGCTTTTAGGGAAATTGAATAATCATACTCAAGTGTGCTTTCATACAAATCTAGAAAGTCTATTTTTAATGAGAGTTCTTAACATAAGCACACTAATAACTTCATAAAATCTTCCAGAGAATTTTGTCCTCAAATGATTTAATACAGTGTATTTTTCAAAACAATTTTTCAGATCTAATTAAATGGAAAAAGACAGCATAACAGCAAATCAATGATGCTTCATTCCCTTGCCTCCAGTCTGTGCAACAATAACATCATACACACTCACATTCTTTCATCAAAGCACTAGAAATAGAAAAATTACTTCCAGAGTACAACAATGTGTAAAATTAAAATGCAAAATATATATATATATGTATATTAATTTTTATGGGAACAAATTACTTGACTTTAACTCTGCCCTGTGTCAGTTTTGCTAAAATATCATTTTTGTCTCTACAAATAGCACTGATTTCCCATCTTATTTCTACTTGTAACAAAAGATAGAAGGAGGATGAGCCTCCTCATGCATTTTAATTTGAACCATGTAGAAAGAAACAGCATACACAGATACATGGCTTGCTTCCCACCTTAAACAAAAGCCAGCTGAGTGCATTTTCTCTGCTTAAAATAACTAGGAGGGAAGGATTTAAACCAAACTGAAAGAATTCCATAGGGAATGTATCCTGAGCTTATGAAGTATCAGTTTCTGTCCTTCACAATCATCTCTGATCTTAGTCTTTCCAAAATGCTTTTAAGAAAGAAAGAAAACAGAAATACAGAACAGAGCCTTAAGAATGCAGGGATATGTAAAAAGATGGGAAACCTTCATGCATTAGCTGGGACAGTTCCAAGGCAGAACAAAAGAATGTATTCTGAGTTACTTTGCTTATCTAAACCTGTTAGTATGTAGTATTTCTACTTAATGAAATATAAAATTAAAATGGATCACATGTTTACCAGAAAGATTAAAGATTTGAAGTTGGGAAGGAATGCATAACACCTGGAAAATAAGATGCTAACTAAATTGTGTATATCTCTCTATCTATATAGCACATTTTTTAGAATATATAGCAAATATTTATATATAGGTACTAGGAAAAAAAAAAAAAAGACTAAAATTCAGTAAGATAGTACAGGCGTCTGTGTGTAAACAGTCGGATACAACTACAATTTGCTTGACAGGTAGATTTGCAGTGTGGAATATGAATTTACATATGTCAGTCTGTTGAAGCAATCAAAACTTACAACGATTATATAGTCTAACAGTATAAGATAAAAGGTACACAAAGTTCTCTCTATTCTGCCTTGATAAGTGTCTCGATCCAATTTATAGGAGGGAGAGGAGGTTCTTTGATATCTGTATACCCGGCATGAGATTAAGAAACAACAGTTCAAATGTTGGTCCGACCAGTTTATTACAAATCTTAATGAGGGAGATGGGGAAGGGGAGGACGGACACTATTATGAATTAGGGTAATGAAGAAGGGAAGGAGGGCGATAGAAAAGATATGAAAGAAGCAAGGAGTCGTTACAGGAAGCAAGGGGGAGATAGTCACCACCATGGTTCCAGCATGGTTTGTAGCTCCATGATGTTCTCATGGGTCTTATTACAGCCACCGCAGAAAAGAGATCAGCACTTCTTCCTCCACTCCCTCTCATGAGAAGGTCAAAGGCTGTTGTGATGTTTCCCCTCAAGGCTAAACAAACCCAGGAGCTTCAAGCACTCTTCATACATCTTTAGACTCTACACCATTTTTGTTGCTCTCCTTTGGATTCTCTCTAATAGTGTACTTCCTTCTGATGTTGTGATGCACTACTTTGTGGTGAGGTCACATAAGCACAGAGCAGGACACTTCCTTCCCTTGACTGGCTGGCAATGCTGCACCTGATGCGCCCCAGGACATAGGACCCTTTTGGCTGCCACAGCACACTGTTGGTTCGTATGTAATTTGCCATCAGCCAGAAGCCATAGCTCCCTTTCTGCTCTTCAGCCAAGTCTTTACACACATCCAGGCTAACCCATCACAACTGCAGAATCTGACACTTCATGTGCATTGTGATTGCCCAGGTCTCTAGTCTGCAAGATCTCTCTGCAATACTTCTCTTCCCTCAAGGGAATCAACAGTTCCCCCCAATTTACTGCAATCATCTGCAAACATATTTAATGTACCTTCAAGTATCCAAATCATTTATGAAAACCCTAAAATGGAATCCTGTAGAACTTCATTAGGCCAGAGTTTGATGTAAACATTTTCTGTGACTCACTGAGCCCAACTTATAACCAATTGTTCACCCATCCCATTATAATTTGCCTAGTGTCCTGTGGACATTTTGTCCAGTTGGATTGTGTGAGAAACAAGAGTGAAATCTTTGCTGAAGTCCAAAAAAAATTAAACCAATTGTCTTACCGTAGTCATTCAGGGTTTTTTTTTGGAGGGGGGGGGGGGGGGAGAGGGGGGAGGAGGAGGAATGCAGAACTCCTTTAGAATAAATGTCTTAGCCAAGATCTCTTAATATCTCAGCAGACTCCTCTGGGAATAACCCAAACAACTTCTAATACCAGAGGCACTGCCTTCCAACATTTAATTTTACTGCCCTGACCTTTGCTAACCACACTGCTTGCAATTTTCCCTTTTTCTGTCTTGCCTCTATTTACTGTTCGAGTATCTTTGGGTATAAAAATTAAATACACTCCACCCCAACAGGAGCTGGTAGTGCTGGGGCCTTTAGATCAGGCAAATATTAATCATATTTTTTGAAGAAGACTTGAATCTTGTAGTAACTGAAGATCTCTTAGTAACAGTCTATGATCTTTATATTGCTTAATGCAATACGTATTCTGGAGTATATATTAGTTGTTTTAGATTTCTTATCAAGAGCAGGACTGACCAGGGCAGGGTCTGTCTCCTCTGACACTACTAGTTTTTCCCTGCCATCCAAACTATTATTTTGTGTTGCTCTGATGGTGTCATCCTTTCTGAATTCCTCCTTCATTTCCACTGTACTTAATTTTAAACTTACCTTTGTCTTTTAAAACTCCAGTATTGCTGACAGCCTTGGAATTTTATCATGACATTTTTCTTTTTGTCTTCTATTAGCTCTCATAGATAGTAATTTTTCTCAGTCAATTCTTTCTCTTTTTAGTCTACACACTTCTCAAGGTTTCAGAAAAGGAAGGGGAATAACTTTCAAATTTGGGGATCATTCACCTATTTCACTGAGTCCTGTCATGAAAAGATGCAATTCCTTTTACATAGACCAACTATAAGATGCTATTAGATTCAGCACATTAATCTACTTACTCTGAATGGTGAGAACACTTATATGGAAAAGTATGTCATACTCTAAAAGAACATTTTGTGTCTGAATTAAGCATACTAGCTAGCAAAAGTCATAGTTAAAGCAGTGACATGTTGCCCCATGAAGCAGTGACCTGTAAACGCCCCATGAAGCAGAGTTAACTCTTACCTTGTTTTTCTCACAATCTTTACAGAGTAATGTAGCATATTGTAAGTACTATTGTACCCAATGGCCCTATTTAAATTGTACTGCCATTGCTAGTAAAAACCATAGGTGTTATGTTAATTGTGTCTTATGCTAATTGCGTATGAACAGACTCGCCCTTTTAGGTGGGTCAGCAACTTGTTCTGAGAACTGGTTAGGTGAGTAGAAGCTTGATATGGTTTAGGTAGCAAAGACCTTGAAAATTTTCACTCTGTGTTCTAATACAACTGGAAGCATGCTGATAAAAAATAGAGACATCTTCAGAAAACTACATCAGCACAATCTGACGATTTTCAGAGAATCGAGGACTAAATAAATAGTGCTTTCTATCTCATTAATAAATATTATTTTCTATCTAAAAATTAGTTTTCAAGCCCAAATTCAGTTCTTGACTATTACAAGTTTTCTTTATAGAATAGGAGAAATTTGCTTCTTCTTCCTTTCCTGTATAGCTGCTGAAATATTAAATTCATATTTTCAACAACTGTTGTCATTACAAATTTTAGAAGTAGGATAGCAAACAAAAATTGTGAAAGAAACTGCATACAGGAAAGTAATATGGTTTGTCTCACTCTGTGGAATAGCTGACCGACACAAGTTGTTAAAATTTCATTAATAAGGATTTCAGGAATTTTAAAAAGAGTGTAGGGAAAATTACAAAGTAAGCATAATGGGGAATATTTCTCCCCTAAATGGAAGATGGAATAGGTATTCAAAATTATGTCTTAAATTAAAACTATTTCATTTCATTTATTTAGGTTATTTTAATGTTTTTAGTTTTTATAAGGTTTCTGCTTTTAGTTGTTGTCACAACTGTCAACAGCTGACTCCAAATGACTGCAAATCTTTAACAACAATTTACTTAAATATTAGACCCTGGCATACTAATTGTTTCTTTCTTTGCTTGTTCAATTCTTACATAACATAATAGAGGTTTTATTTCCTTTATCTCTTTTTTTCATACTACTTTTCAAGGCTCCTGCTTCAAGAAAAAGCAACAAAACTATCATTTACAACCATATGTAAAAACATGTTTGTATGTCACTATTTTCTAATATAAGTAAGTCCTTCATCATGATTAACAGTTGCCATAATAATATATATATATATATATATTAGGCATTTTTCTTAGAAACAATTTTATTTACACAATAGTTGAAATATTTACTTTTTAATTATTTTAAATTATTTTAAATTAGTTTATAACTAACTTTTCAATTTTTATATTGAAATAAATATATTGATGTAAAAATGAATTAATAATGAGCTTTTGATATAGTAGAAAGATCCTCTGTCTATATGATATTAGGATTTATTAAATGACAAAATCAAAACAGTTTCTCTATTTTTGTGGTTTATTTATTTATTTATTTATTTATTTATTTATTTATTTATTTATGGGTGATGTTTCAGGAGATTAAATTATAAAATTATTGTGGAAAATAAACAAAAAAAGGAAAAAGCATCAAAGAAGAAAAATACCAAAGTGGTACCAAAGTACCACTTACCTTATTTATATTTCTTACCTCATATATCATTGCATTAACTTGGAAGAAGCTTGTCTTCACATTGAAAGATTGATTACATGTGGACACCATTTTTGTTCCGATATTATAATAAAGGTATTGTAGATGTTTTTGTCTTGGTAGAAGGCACTGAAGGATTGGCCATTATCTGTATATAGCAGAGAAAGGCAAAAATGATCAGCTTTAGATACCAAATATATCTAACGTGTCAAAATCTCAGAAGAAAACCTTAGTATGTAAAATAACTAAGCATCCAAGGGCTTTTTAATATGATGTGTGACTGTCTTTTTAAATAAAACAGCCAAGTAGAGAGTACCAACCAGAAGGTAAAAATCTAATACTCTCTTGTGTGCACAGAAGTGGATCACTAGAAAACTATATGCATCTAATGTGGTTATTTCCAATCTGACATCATGAAATCACAGAATTCTCTGAGTTGGAAGGGAATGTCAATGGTCTTACGGTCCAAATCCCTTATGAGGAACACAGACATCTACAGCTAGATCAGCTCAGAGCCCCATCCACCCTGACCTTGAATGTCTTCAGAGATGGAGAATCTACCACCTCTCTGAGCAATCTGTTCCAGTGCTTCTTACAGTAAAAAAACTTTTTCATTATATCCAAAATAAATCACTCCTCTTTTAAAACCTTTTCACCTTGGCCTATCATCATAGATCCTGCTAAAAAGTCCATCCCCTTCTTTGGTATATCCCTTCCCCTCCTTTAGATACTGAAAGGTTGCTGTCAGGTATCCTTGGAACATTCTCTTCTCCAGGCTGAACAGCCCCAGCTCTCTCAGCCTGTCCTCATAAAAAAAGATGTTCCATCATAGAATCACAGAATGTCCTGGGTTGAAAAGAACCATATGGATCATCATTTTAACCCCCTTGCTGTATGCAGGGTTGCCAACCATTAGACTAGGCTGCCCAGAGCCACATCCAGCCTAGCCTTGAATGCCTCCAGGGATAGGGCATCCACAATCTCCTTGGGCAACTTGTTGCAGTGCGTCACCACCCTCTGAGTGAAAAAATTCCTCTTTATATCTAACCTAAACCTCCTCTGTCTTACTTTAAAACCAATCCCTCTTGTCCTATCACTATGCACCCTCATAAGCAGTCGTTCTCCAGCCTGATTATACGTTCCTTTCAAATACTAGAAGGCCATTATGAGATCTCCCTGGAGCCTTCTCTGAGCTAAACAATCCCAGTTAACTCAACTTTTCTTCATAGGAGAGGTGCTCCAGTCTCATGATCATCTTAGTGGCCCTCCTTTGGACCAGTTCCAAGAGTTCTGCATCTTTCTTGTGCTGGGGGCCTCAGGCCTGAACGCAGTACTACAGATGTGGCCTCACAGGAGCCTCCCCTGCTGGCCTCTTCTTTTAGTTCAGCCCAGGATATAGATGCCTTCTGGGCTGCAAATACATAATACGGGCTCATGTCCAGCTTCTCATCCTCCAGGACCCCCAAGTCCTTTTCTGCAGGGCTGTTCTCAAGGAGATCTTCCCTCGGGCTGTATAAATACCTGGGATTGCTCTGACCCAAGTGCAGCACCTTGCACTTGGCCTTGTTGAACCTCATTAGTTCTCATGGGGTGTCCCTCTTCTAGATGCATTCCAACAGGTCCATATCTCTCCTGTACTGAGCACTCTACATCTGGAGTCAGTACACTAAGTGAAGTCTCACCAGCTCAGAGTAGAGGTGTAAAATCTCTTCCCTCAACCTGCTGGCCCTTCTTTTGTTGCAGCCCAGGATGTGGTTGTCTTTCCAAGCTATAATGTTGAACTGTTGACTCATGTCCAGTTTGCCAACCATCAGTATTTCCAAAGACATTCTGACAGTGCTGTGCTCAATCGTTTTGTGCCTCAGCACAACACAGGGGGGTTGGCACAACTCATGTGCAAGATCTTGCACTTGGATTTGTTGAAACTCAGGAAGTTTTCTTGAGCCCACTGCCCGAGTCTGACTAAATCTCTCTGGATGTCGTCCTGTCCCTCAGGTACGTTGACCACATCATACAGATTGGTGTCATCCACAAACTTTCTGAGGGTGCACTTCATTCTACTGTTGATGTAACTGTGTCACTGTTTTATGATTCTTGGTTATCAGTATTCCACATCATAACATCATGTAGTGCACTTGGAGTTAAAGTGTTAATGCTCCATCTGTCTGGAAGAGAAGACGACCTACATATCCCAGGGGGCTTTGCAGTTAGAGAGGAGATACAACCCCCAGCAAAGTCTCCTGATGTGCTCTTCTTCGTCAGGCTCTCCTCCCTGCTGCTCAACTGGATTGCACATCTCACCTCAGTGTTATGGTGAGACCTATTCACCTTTTGGACACTCACAGAATCACACAATGGCCGGGCTGGAAGGTACCTCAAGGATCACGCATCTCCAACCCCCCTGCCACATGCAGGTCCACCAACCTCCTCATTTAATGCTAGACCAGGCTGCCCAGGGCCCCATCCAATCTGGCCTTGAACACCTCCAGGGACGGGGCATCCACAACCTCTCTGGGCAGCCTGTTCCAGCACCTCACCACTCTCTCTGTAAAGAATTTTCCCCCATTGTCCAATCTAAATCTCCTCTCTCTTAAAACCATTTCCCCTTGTCCTGCTGTTATCTACCCTTTCAAAGAGTTGATTCCCCTCCCCTCTGTAGGCTCCCTTTAGGTACTGAAAGGCTGCAAGGAGGTCACCCCGCAGCCCTCTTTTCTCCAGGCTGAACAAGCCCAGCTCCCTCAGCCTGTCTTCATAGGGGAGGTGCTCCAGTCCCCTTATGGTCTTTGTGGCCTTCCTCTGGACTCTGCCCCACAGCTCCCTGTCTTTTTTGTACTGGGGGCTCCACAGTTGGACACAGTATTCCAGATGGGGCCTCACAAGAGCAGAGTGGAGGTGACTAGTCACCTCCTGCTGGCCACTCCTCTTTTGATGGAGCCCAGGATACCATTTGCCTTCCGAGCTGCAAGGGCACACTGCTGGCTCATGTTAAGTTTTTCATCTGTCAAGACCCCCAGGTCCTTCTCCACAGGGCTGCTCTCAAGGGCCACTCCTTCCAGTCTGTATGGATGCCTGGGATTCCTCCGGCCCAAGTGCAAAACTCTGCACATTGCCGTGTTGAACCTCATCAGGTTCACCCTGGCCCACCTTTCTAGCCTCTCGAGGTCCCTCTGAATGGCATCCCTTTCTTCCACCGAGTCAACCGCACCACTCAGCCTGCTGTCATCAGCAAACTTGCTGAAGGTGCACTCGATTCCGTCATCAAAGTCATTGATAAAGATGTTAAAGAGCACCGGTCCCAGGACAGACCCCTGGGGGATGCCATTCATTACCAGCCTCCACCTGGACACTGAGCCATTGATGACCACCCTCTGTCTGCAGCCTGTCTCTGTGTGCGACTGTCTCTCATTATATTTGATTTATTACCTTCAGTTTTAATTATATTGTATTATAGTGTATTATAGTGTGTTATCTTGCATAAGATAAAGATATTAAAGAACATCAGACCCAGGACTGACAGCTGAGGGACATCACTCGTTAATGACATTGAGATATTGAACAACCATCCACCACTCTCTGTGTTTAATCTCACAGATCCCCATCTATTAAACTGTCCACTTGCCAAGTCTGTATTTTTCCAATTTGGAGAGCAGGATATTGTGGGGAAACACGTCAAAGCCCTTTGACGTCAAAATCCAGATAGATGACATTAGTAGCTCTTCTCTTGTTCATTGAGTAAGGTACTTTATGATAGGCCATTTTTTGATCAGGTAGGACCTGTCCTTGGTGATATTTGATACTGATAGTTGATACTGATAGTTTCCTATCACCTCCCTCTTTTCCATGAGCTTTACCATAGTTTCCAGGAGGTTCTGCTCCATGTGTACTGTTACGTCCGGCAACCACCATGTCAAAGGCCACACTGCCTAGGGGCTAGCGATCTTCATTCGCTAGGGCCATAGCAACATTGACACCAATACCATGAAGAAGCAAATGGCAATTTATTAAGGCACAACAACCCCTTAAATACACATCCCGTTTCGCCTAAGCCCCCTAAGCATGCATCACGTGTTACTCACACGTGTTACTCACACGTTACTCACAGAGCGGGGGAGGTCCTATCGCATCACAACCCGATACCCGTTATCGCCTATATCGCCTACTACAACACAGCATCACAGCCCGATATCTCGTTAGCGCCTACGACAACAGTGTACTTTTCTCTTTATATTGATTAATTTGCAAAATTAATTACTTCTGAATTGTAGTTTTAAAGCACTTCTGTGTTTCCCCCCTCAATGTTCACAATCCTTTTTTTTTTTTTTTTTTTTTTTTTTTTTTTTTTACCAGTTAAATTCCAATATCCAGAGAGAAACATGGCTGATTTTCAAAAGAGTTGCCTACATAAATATGTAAATAATAATACAGAAGACAAAAAGTGCTGTGGAGGAAAAAAAAAGCCAAGTAGATTAAAATAAAAAGGTGATGGTAGTATTCCTGCATTAACAGTGCTCCAATATAAGCACAGAGGCAGAAATTTGATCCTCACAAAAAGTGATAGCTGTTGTGGCTTTGATGAAAACTAGTGTAATTTTATGCTCTGTCTGAAATAAAACGCGATACCTGAGAAACAAGCACCCAAGTGCAAATAACAAAGAGTAAATAATTTGTTGCTTTGGAGTCCTAATTCTTTTTCTCTTTCTTCTATCCTTCCCTTCCCTTCCCTGAAAGGATGATCTTCTGTCAGACACCATCTTGTCAGGCTGCCCCTCTGCTGCCATCTGTTGTACAGCAATAAAATGTAAGGGAATATTGGTGGGAAAGTTCAACTTCCGCTGCCATTCCTCCAAAATCCATCTCTGACATATGGGCCAACATAACATTACAAAGTAGGAAGCATTGCTTTTGGAGCAGCCCTCATAAAACAAACATCATTAAAATATAAGTAACAAAACATTGTCTTATGTATTATATGTCTTTTCTTTTTCTTAAAATATTAAAAAAAAAAAAGAGGAATAGAAAAATAAATCTGCTAGGACATTTGGTCATGTTTTTGTGAAGCTAACATCTCAGGCTGGTTCAAAGGCAGGGATTGTAAATCTTTGTGAGCTCTCAAGGTGTTCATCAGAGATTTTTGATGAAATTTTACTCTTCCTGTATTTCATCCTTGACAATTGCTCACAAATGCTCATGCTGCCAAAAAGTGATTGCATGACTGAGGTGTGGTTGTGAGGCATGGGATTTTTTTTCTCTATTAAGAGCAGTCTTATGAAAGTCTGGACAAAGAGACATGATCAGACTTTTGAGCTGAATATCTGGTTGCAACTCTATACATTCCATTTGAAAACTGCAGATAATGTATTTAGATCAACTCTTAGTGGTGTTGCAAACATAAATTAATGGATTTTTTAGCAACTTCAGCCTGCACCGCACTGCTCTGCCCTATCCATGCTCTGGTTTCACTCAAAGCATTGTTAATTGTGCCCTGGCTGTTTGCTGTTGAGTGATGGGTATGTGCCAGAAGTTACTCCTTTGGGGAAGAGCTACTGAGGGTAATGGGTGGGCCACATTGCAAGCCATGCTGTTCTGTATGAAGTCCATGGACCACAGGTCAGACATGCCTGACATAAGTGATTTTAGCAGTAAAGTACAGTTTTCTTCTCAAAATGCACAACCTGATAAGAAAGAACATGTAGCTCACTGTTACAGAAAGGGATAACTTTCAGACAACTTTCAGCTTGTTTAAATGACGGTTTTCAGTACTTGCTCCGTATTTTTTCCCTCTTCAACAAATTCAATTTTTCGCCACTAGTTATAAAATAAAGACAAGAACAGTGTAGGTTGGAAAAGGTAGATAAAACTCTCTAGGATAAGCCAAGGAAGTGTAAAATTCCACTAAATGGTTTTATTCTGCTGGTTCATGGGAGATGGAGGAAGAGAGTGAGTGTGAAATACAGGATAGCCCGACACAATTTTTTTCGGAGATCATCATGGTAGTGACCTCAGTCTCTACAAAATGCAACACTGCCTGTAGCACATTTTTGTAAAATCAACAGCTGTTTTCATGTGAGGATTCATTAACAAACCATTTAAGTGACGTATACATCTGTTCACCATACCCCATTATACCTGTTTTGGTATCACTGCCCAATAGGAGGAATTGGGGAGAACATATCCAAATAAAATATTTAAAAAAAAACAAAAAATAGTAAAACATACACATGCAAGTAAACTAAACTACACTAAATTATGACTGTAACCTTCAGCCATTAGAACTTTAAGTTTTTAAAGTTTAAGAGCTTTAGGAGAGAGAGATTTTATAAGATGCAAGTTACTGATTAAGCTGCTTCAGAAGTAGACTTTAACAATTTTATTTTATTTTTTATTCTTTTATGAAAGCTTTATGATAAAGTTTTAAATCTCTTTTACTGCTTGTCTTATAGCCACCGTTTTGTTTTTCTCAATCTTCTTACATTCTGCTAAAGCAAGATCTTCTATTTTTATTGTTTTATTGAATGTTGTTCTGGAGATATTTGACCAAAACCACATGTAAATAGACATTCTTGTACTAATTTGAATAACATCAGGATCAAGTCATACAAGAGTTGTAGGTTTAGGCATTAAAAAATCCTCTTGACAATGTGGTTTATTAGAAAAATCTGAAGTACTGGCAACATCTGCCACTATTGCAGTTAACCTCTGCTCTTCTACTTACAGAAAAATTCATCTCTCCATGTTATGATAGGGAGATACCTATTGACAAATACAAAATAAACTGCTTAGTTGATACATGAGCATCTAAAATATTTTTTTTTTACATTTTTCTCCTTTTTAAAACAAACAAATAAAAAACAAGAGAATAATATTAGTAATAATAATAATAATAATAATAATAATAATCACTAAAGGAAAAGACAAGACTGTAACGATAACTTTTACTGATAATAACACTGCATAAGGCTGAATAAGTATGTAAAATCACTTCAGTTTATATAGAAAGAGTGTTTAAATTGAAAAAAAATATATCTTTGCAGCATATAGAAAATTATAGACAATGATTTTCTAACATTGCTAATACTTGCTACTTTCACAGGATGCTCATCTACTACAAGACTTGCTCTAAAAACCTACAATGATTTAAGATGGCATAAATCTAGTTGAGAAAATCAGAGAAGTTTATAATTTAATGTGTTTTTAGAAATATTTTGGAGTTAAAAGTTATTTCTTGAGTATTTTAACATAAATTTGTTCAGAGTAAAAGTGAAAAGGTCTTTTTTTTTTTTTTTAAGTTCAGAGCATTAGCAGAGAGTAATCTTGACATGAATTAAGAAGCACAAGATTTCTCATTTACAATGGAAAAGAAAATTCCAGTGATGGATCTCAGATATGAGATCATACCAACATATGTGCTAGTTCCCTCTACCATAATTAAAGTGAATCTTTATTGTTTAGAAAACAGAAAACCTCATCGATATCAGAAAATCTGCTGACTTAAAACAGACTTTTTCATGTTGCTTTCCAGAGAACAGATATCTCAGTACTTATTTTTCTTTTGATCTTCATGAATATCTTTTCAAATCACTAAGTTAGTTTAATTGTTTAGAATTGGAAGGGGAAGAAACTATTCCACGAGTAACATCTCTAGTGCAATCAAGTGTCTGCACATTGTCACTTGTTCTCATTAAAGAAATCCAAATCTGTTGCTCTGAAATATTAATTTATGCTATTTTCCAAAATCGTCACTTTATGTGTGTGTGTGTGTGTGTGTGTCTGTGTGGACATATAAAGCATATTCTGCAAATGGAAAAGACAGGAGAAAATTATTCAATTAAGATATTGTCATACTTTCATCTACATACCATAACACAGAGATAGTAAATTCTCAATTTAAAAAGCATCACATTAAAGAGAAGTGAAAAAGCTACTGCAACAACAAAAGCAAACAAATTCACCATATACCATCCTAGAAAATATCCTTTTTTGTTAGTAATAAGAGGCCACAGGTTCTATATTGGCAACACAGGTTCTCAGGAATGGATAGGTTGCCCTTGGCCCCTGTGTTGTTTTAGTTTACCTTAACAAGTGTCTAGTGGTGAATAAGCTGGTCTTAGGCATAAGGACTTGAATTTACCACTGTAAGGGAAAAAAAGTTCAAAGGCATCTCACTCCAATTTATAGGAGGGAGAGGAGGTTCTTTGATATACATATACCCAATGTGAGATTAAGAAACAACATTTCAAATGTTAGTCCAATCAGTTTATTACAAATCTTAATCAGGCAGACGGGGAAGGGGAGGATGGCAACTATTATGAATTAGGTGATGGGAAGGGAAGGAAGGTGATAGAGAAGATAGGAAAGGAGCAAGAATTGCATAAAGCTGGGATAGTCACCACCAGGATCCAGCAGCGGTCCCATTGCATGCCATTCCAATGGTCCAAGGCAAAAGCACAGGGGGAGGGCAGCATCAGCGTAGCCAACCTTGGGCAGCAAGCAGGTAACAGGAAGAAGTTGCAGTGTAAGTCCAGGAGGAAGCAGCAGGACTCAGGTAGCAGGCCCAGGAGAATCTGTCAGCATGCAGGCATTCCATAGTCAGGGCTTTGATGGCAGACACCTTCTTGTTTTTCTTCAGCATGCAGGTCTCAGGTTGTGAGGAATATTGTCAGAAACCTTTTAGGCGAGAGCAACAGCAGCAGGGCTGGTCTTAGGATGCAAGAAGATGCAGTGACAGAGTAGGTCCAGGAGGGAGAGGGGCAGGACGTGAGGTTTCTCATGTCTGAAAACCGCCTTTTTCTTCATGAGGAATCTGTTGCCAGAAACCTAACCTCATGGTTGTAGATTCTCTTTATCCTTCTTCTTCTGCCAGCGTGGCATTCCTGGGCGCTTGAGTAAGAGCCATGTGCAGCACTCCATGGCCATCTTTGTCAAGATAAGCCCACACAAAAGACTGCTTCACAGCCATTAACCTGCAGCTTATGTCTCTGTCATTGCCCTTGGCCTTGTCCATTTGTGTACCTCAGACAAAGGATTTCTCAACCTTTGCCCAGGACTTGCCTGGACTTTTCCATCTGTGTCCTCCAGACAAAGGATTTCTCAACCCTTTACCAGGACTTGCTTGGACTTGTTCATCTGTGTCCCCAGCAAGCTTTGAGGCAATAAAAGAATAATCTTTTACAAAGGGTCAAACAAACAATCTATAATAGTGAGCCATACTTATCCTTGTTACAATAGTTCTCATGAATTTAGGTCCATCTATGTCTAATTCATCAGCTCATGAAATACTTTTAAAATTACTTATTATCTTCTATGAGAGCACAACCACTTCATGGACTTTACATTATTTCTGTTTTCCTTTGCAGAAGTGCATAAATGGTGAGAATACCTGACCAAAAGGTAATAAAGTGAAGTTAAACTGATTTTTTTTTTCTTTTTTTCTATTTTGAACAGTAGAATAACAAAAAAAATAAAAACAATCAGTAACTTATCCTCTAGGACTGCAATCACAGAAGTAGGAAAATAAATAGTAACCCTATTCATCTCTCAGTAGAGAGAGATGCTGCACCTTGACTTGCTGATGGCAGAACTCATTTGTGGTGTGTTACATGTTTGAATCACAAACAGGCCTGTAATTACAACTGCAGAATATTCAACACTCCTTGAATATGGCAATGACTTGCAGGTGGGTTGGGTAAAAGTCTAATATTACACAGAAAAAAAATCAGTCTTCTGGATGCTGTTTATTTTGTAGATCAGTGGAAAAATTAAAACTGGAGACCAATAAATTCCTTTATGCATATGTAACAGAGTTGTTTCTGGATTTTCCATTCATAGAAAAAGTTTTCTTCTGATACTCTTTCTTGGTAGCTGCAGATTGTTAACACTGCCTGCTGAGCTTTGATGTTTGCTGATAACTGGAATGTGTTGTTTATCATGGGTTGTACCACTGCTTGGAGCTAATGTATTCTCAAAACTGCACAGTATGACCACAATGGGTACAAAGTAAAAGCAATAATAAAAAATTGAATAGGCCTTAAGTGCTATGATTATTACTGTGGTCTAGTTTTTATCTGCCCTTTAGAAAGTCTGTTTCTTGAATATCCTTTGTTAGAAAGTACTGATAGCTATATTAGCCTCACATATTCTCTCCTGGCAGCAGCATACAAGAGTACGCTGGAAGGGGGAGGAAATATTCTAGGTAACCACAGGCTTCAGGTGATTTTAGTTCCAGACAGACAGGGGAAAAAGAACAACACTTTTAATCTACAGAAATATCTCAGACAATAACCACCTAATTTGGTGATGTTATTACATTTATAAAATTACTCTTCAGGATCTCTGTCATGGAGAAGTGCTTATGTGCCGTATATAAATAAAGGAGTGCACAGGATCAGTCAGTTGTCTTTACTGATGTCAAATTGTTCATTGTGTGAGTAAGTTTACAATGAAGCAGTAGAGCAAAAAGAAATTGCCAAGTTACTTCAGGGAAAAAAAATGTAACAGATTCCAGTCCAAGAGAGTAGAGAAGGGGAATAAGGAGATTTCTTGATGGAGATGTTACATGAACAGTTTAAGAGTCAGGCAGGATGTCCCAAGAGAGACGCCATTTTGTAATGGTGTTTTTGTAAGGACAAGGGCAAATACTGCCATGGAAAGGTAAAACTCTGCAGAGAAGTACGCTTGAATTGTTGAGGCTGTGGTGCATCTGAAGAATTGCTCTGGGTCTTGAAAGCACTGAACAGAGAGTACTGGCCAGACTCCCACTAGAACAGAAACAGTGGCCAGCTGGAGGAATGTGGTTAGGGGCAAAGGGTATTCTTTATAACTTTACTTACCAGTCAATAAAATGCATTGTATCCAAATGCATTGTATCCAAATGAAGATTTTTGCATCACCACACCTCAATATAGGAGTATATGTCAACATTATTTTCACATGTGGTAGGACTGCATTTTCTGGCTACTGAGGGACAGTTAGACACAGCTTTCAGGGAACTGAATTCACAGTGTTTTTACAGTTAAGTAACAGCATGTAGTCTATTCAAACTTTAGTCAATGAAACATTAAGCTTTAATGTTTCCCTAGAGTTCTTTTTCAAGATCTGGTTTCAAGAGAACAGGATACTCAACAATCAAGCAGTCTTGCCTTGACTGAGCAGTGTCCTTTTCTCAGCAGCAAACACACATAACCATAGTCAGCAAAGATGATATATAAGTCTGTTAATATGCTACGTATGGATAACCAAATATGATTTCTTAGCTTCAATTTCCCAGTAAAACAACTTATTATTATTATTATTATTATTATTATTATTATTTAATACATGCAGATCTTTCATCTCCAAAGTAATCTTTCAGAGATATAAAAATATTGATGCATGCACTTTAAGAAATTCAATATGGATAATATATCTCTTTTTATTCAAATATATACAAATTAAGGAGAAATAATAGCTGGAAAAGACCAGTGAGGATTCAGTTCTGATTATTCCAGATTTGCTTGGGTTTAGTCATGGCAGAAATACAACAGCAAAAGGTTTTCTTACCATAGTCCAGAGACTTAAGTGCAATTGGAGAAAAAAATCTCACAAGTTTGATTACTGTATCTTTTCCTTTAGCTGGCCTACAATGCCAAACACGTAGGGAAAAAAAAGAGAAAGAAGGGAAAGTATCTCCTTATCTATGCAGATAGAAATATAAGTGACAAAAATTATCTTACAACCCACTTGCCTTTAGTTCTGTCACTTTCTCCTATACTTCCTAGACCACATGAGGACTATGAGCTTGCCACAAAGTTTTGATGGTGACAAGGAGCAACCAGTTAATGCCAATTTATTGTATCACAGTATGATTTTTACATGATTTAATGTAACTAATCATAGATCACATATTCTCCATTGTCCTGGCAGTACAGTGTCTGAGAACAGGCTTGGGCTGCCTATGGTCCCTGTCTTGTTTCTGCTTAGTGTCTAGTGGCCAAGTTATTGTTGCTGAATGAATTGAAGCTGGAGTTTTGTGAGTGATAAAATTGGACTGATGTCCTAAAGCTCACAGAGTGCTGGTGTGACTAAAAATGGTCCTTTACTCCCCCAAATATTGGGAGAGGTGTCTGTGTAGATTCCAAGCTTCTGATAAGAAAAAATGAGAAGGAAAAAATCCCATGAAATAGAAATGCAAGTAAACAATTTTCAGGCTGAGTCTGAGAATAACCCTGTGAGAATGCACATCATTGTGCATATAGTGAAGATATAAGGAGACTGGTAACTTACTGTTCCTCTGTGCCTAATCAGCTGGCTTACAATTCAGCTTAAGAACTTGGCCAGTTGCTGGAGTTATGCATACATCTACTGTCACAGAAATACATAAACAAACTGTAAATATACTCTAGAGTTTCCTTGTTTCAGGAAAACAGATTCTTCTATATCTATGTCTGTGTAAGTTATTCTCAGTTCTCCATAGGAACAGAACAATCTTCTTGTTGTGTTTCTTATACATTTATTTTGTTACAAATTACTTATCAAAATACATTCTTAATTTTGGTGTCATAAATTACAGTCCTATAATATAGAGTAGCTCATAACATATACATATTTGTTAAACAACAACAACAACAACAACAACAACAACAACAACAAAACATCATTACTACTATTACTTCAATGAGGGCTCATAAATAATCAGATTATAGAACTCAGACATAATTCCTTTTCAGAAATTGTAATCCTTGAGTTAAATATCAAAATTGAAGAGGTTCATTTGGTTCATTTTTAACATTTATTAAAGCCCAGGAGAGTAGTCTGTTATTACAGTTCTCAGAAACATATGAAATAAATTCTGTTTACTTAATCCAAGCACTTTAAATCTATCTTTTTAATTACTTCCATTTCTACTGGAAGTCAAAGATACAAAAGGTCAAATTAAACAAGATTTCACTGTTTATTCTTTAAATATATTCCTATTTTAATCATAGGGGAGTATATTATTTACCAGTGTGTGTGAATACTGAAAGATAAAATTGATTCTTCTGCTTGTTGATATAATGAAAACTGGTTTGAAATAAACTCTTAAAATTCCGATCATTAAAGATGCATTTTGAGAGAAGACACTAAAAATTGAGGCATTAAAAAACCTCACAGATGAAAACTAGAAATATTTTGTAATCTTATTCCCTAATCTTACTGTAGATTTCCCTAGCACAGCAAAACACATTGCTGTGTTTAAAACCCATGTCCCTTAATTCCCATTAGTTACTATTACAATTGTTTGCACTTCAATTATTTATGAAAACTTCCCCACAAAGCATTTGGCCTTGATGAGGAGAGTCATTTTACTTCCAGCTTGAACAGTAACCACTCATGTCTGTGCAATTAAAGCAGAATGTTTCAGTTTAACATCTCTAACGCAAGAGAATACTGAATGTGCTTCTAAACTATAGCAATAAACAGGAAAGCAATTTCAACAGTGCTGTTACAGTATGAACTGCATTGTTATTGAAGGCACATAGCATAGAGGGCCTATAGCAGTCCAGCTCTACACTGCTGAGTGAAAACAGAATGAATGAGAAACAGCACCTGAGCAATCATTAGTTTTGCACCTCTAAGACTACTAGGAAATATTCATTCTCATTTGGAAAGATACTCTACTGTATTTTAGTTCTTTGTTTTTAAAGATTCAGTGTAACATCTGACAGAATTCACCAGTAATGTCTATATAGTTAAGTGAAGTAAAAAGCACAGAGTGCAAACATTCCTCCAGATACTCCAGCCCAAAACCTTTCCTGCTCAGTCATAGGGACTCAGCCTGGTGCCCAGGAATCCACTATCTCTCTGTCCAAACTGAGAAATATGATTTCTACTTTCCCCTTTGCATGTACAGTCAGTGGCAAAGCTTAGCACATATCCCAGAGATACACAGAGCCAGGACTCAGACACAGATACAGGCTACTCTAATCAAGTACCGCCTCCTGTAATACTCAGATAAAACACAGACACTGACATAGACAGCAGATCCTCTTCTCCAGTTATTTCAAATAGAATTTCCCTAGTAAAGGCACATACACACTCTCCAGGTTCCCAAACTCATACACATTCGCAGATTCTTCAAGTGCCTTGTACAACAGCTCTGTCCATCCAGCACCACTGCCCAGATCCTAGGCTCCTGCACACAGTAAATGGGTAACCTACTCACTGATACTTAAGCTTGAAGTTTGTCACAAATCTGTGTGCACTCATACACTCATTCCTCATGAAACACACCTACAAGTCCCCCTGGAGCCTTCATCTGACCACATCTCAGCTTAGACCTGAGACCCTTGCTACATATCAGCTAGTCTACTTTGAAGTTTGCTATTGGATACAAACAGGCATCTCTTGCACGTGAATTTGGGAAGATACAGACATTCACTCTCCTTATCATCCAATACCAGGAACATAGGCTGTGACCCATAGTTCCACTCCAGACACTAGTGAGGGCCCTTCAACTGATTCATTCGTACTGATCTTTTCCCTTCCCAGAATCTGGTTTGGAAACACACATCACACTCATCTCAGTAGCTGGGAGCAGAAGACCCTTACTTTCTCTGACTGTTAATGCTAGGATCCCACTTGCTCAAGGAGCTTGTATCACAGGCAATGACGTTAGCAACCCCCATCAGACTGTAGTATTTGGCACCAAATTCACTCACATCAGTCTCCCAGTAACTCACACTTCAAGCCCAAAGTATGTAGAGCTCCTTCAGACCCAGAGAGCTCTGCCTCCCTCAAATCCTGATTTTAGGACCTCATTCACTTTAGTATATGGAACCACAGACAATGGGCCTACACTCCTATCCTGAATTCAGTCTTTAAGTTTAATCACACTGCCTTTCCCCAGAAGCATGTATTTAGTCTTCAAATCATACACACTCATAGAGGAAGGACTTGGGGGTCATGGTAGACGAGAAGCTGGATATGAGCCAATATTGTGCGCTTGCAGCCTGGAAGACAATTATGTCCTGGGCTGTATCAAAAGAAGAGAGGCCAGCACAGATAGGGAGGAGATTGTCCCCCTCTACTCAGCTCTTGTGAGATTCCATCTGGAGTACTGCATCCAGGCCTGATTCCCCTAGCACAGAAAGATGCAGAGCAATTAAAATGGGTCTAGAGGAGGGCCTGTTGATGATTAGAGGTCTGCAGCACCTCTCCTATGAAGAAAGGTTGAGGGAACTGGGATTGTTTAGTTCAGAGAATAGAAGGCTCCGAGGAGACTTCACTACGGCCTTTCTATTTATTGGTAGGATACCTTTATACAATAAACAAAATCATGAAGATTCTAAATGTTTTCCATTTATTTTTATTTTTTAAGTTTTTAATTCAAAACTCTACATTTCTGCAGAAATCTCATCTATCTTCCTCTTAAATCATATTGCATACTGTGAAGCCTTATATTTTGCTTTGCCTGCACAGTCAATTCTGTGTTGTTACACAAATAGTAAGCTTCAAATGTTTCAAAAACTTCTTCACAGCAACACTTGCAGTTTATACATGAAAGACATGAAAATCTCAGGAGTATTTTTAATAATGTTTTGATCATTCTATTTTATCGTATACTTTAATTTTCAAGGTTGTGCAGAAACAGCAATTGACCCAAGAATGTAGGTCAATCAAGTTTATATTTTGCAGATCTCTGTAATTTAGCATATGGAAAAAATAAAAATAAAAAATATATAAGAATTAATTAACTTAAAGCAAATATATTGAAATATCAGTGTAATGGAATTTATGAATCCAGTATACACTTTCAGCATATTATGTAGCTTAAAATATTCTTAACATATTTCTGAGCCTATATGTTATGTTCTTAAATTAGCTGAGGAACTCAGGAGAATTTGGACAGTTTAATTACTTCTAAGTCTCTGTTCAAGACTGATTCATACTTTTTCATTCATTTGTTTTTCCAAACACAGCAGAAACTTTGAAATTGCATTTGAAAATGTCATGGTTTTATGATTTTTGGTTATCAGTATTCCACATCATAACATCATGTAATGCTCTGGGGGTTTGACTCTGGATGCTCAAGTTCCGGGTGCCTGTCTGGACGAGAAGAACAACTACATTCCCCAGGGGGCTTTGCAGTCAGCGAGGAGATGTAACTCCCGGCAAGGTCACCTGATGTTCTCTTCTTCACCTCCTCTTCTTCGCCTGCGCTTCTCTGTCTGCTCTTCTCTGTCTATTTTTCTTCATCGGCTCAACTGGACTGCACTTCTCACCTTAGAATTGTGGTGAGGCCTATCCACCTTTCACACACACTCTCATTATATTTTGCTGATACTATATTTAGTAAATTTGTTTGTTTCACCTCAGATTGTTGCCGCTCTTTTCAATTATTTTGGGGTGCCCTGTTTCCCTTTTCTGCGGATCCCTCGACCCCACTAGTTCACGGAACCGGGCCGAACCAGCCTGTAAACCATTGACAAAAAACAAACAAGCAAACAAAAGAAAAAACAAAACAAAACAAAAAAACAAAGCAACTGTTAAATTCACATCTTATTTCAAAATTTTCACAGCTACAGTCATTATAGTAAAACAATAAATTTATGCTTCTCTCTAATTCAGAGACTAAACAGTCTTTCTCAAAAGTCTGAAAGAAACTAATTGAACTTCTTTTAGAATTTGTCATCATTAGAGAAAACTGGATCTTATCTAAAGTCAATCAGATCCTGCAATCAGTATTTCTATTTATTTCCAAATTCCATAAAATTTGCCCAAAGAAGTTGTGGATGCTCCATCCCAGAGGTTTTCAAGGCCAGGTTGATGGGGCTCTGGGCAGCTTGTTCTAGTGGGTGACAACCTTGCTCATGGTAGAAGATTGGAACTAGATGATCTTTAAGGTCCCATCCAACCTAAGCCCCTCTATGATACTATAATTCTATGATCTCCCACACTAGTGCCCTAAACATCCAAAAATTTACCTTTCCAAGGTTTATGATCCTCATTCTATTTTTTACCTTTCCTGTCTCCTTCAAGATAGAGAATTTTATGATCTCTGTAGTCCATATTACTTCCAATCTTAACCTCATCAATAAGGTCTCCAGTTGATAAGCAACAGGTCTCTAATTGGGCTATCACCTGTACTAGGAAGTTATCATCTATGCACAACAGTAGCATTCCATTCTGTTTTCAGTTTGCCATTATGCTTTTCCAGTAGACATGAGAGTTATTGAAGTTACCCATCAGGATCAGGACTTGTAAGCATGATGCTTCCCATGTTTGTAGAAAGAGTACTTCAACATTCTGTCTCTTATGGGGTAGACTGTAATAGACTAACCATAAAATTCTTTTTGTTTGCTTGATCTCTAATTTTCACCCATAATCTATCAACCTGTTCATTTATGTTCTTCAAAGACAGATCTATGCAATCATTTAATCTCTTTTTTTGTTGTTGTTGTTTTTCATAGAAGGGAACTCCTCTGCCTTTTCTTATTTACCTGTCTCTCCTGAATATCCTATATCCAAGGATTGCAACACTCCAATCGTGTGATTCATGCCATCAAGTTCCCGTAATGGTAATAAAATTAAAGTTCTCCAGATGTATAGAAATTACCAGTTCCTGTTTGTTACCCTCATTGCAAGTGTTTGTGCAGAGGAGTTTTATAAAGTCATAGAATTATAGAGTAATCTAGATTGGTAGGAACACCAGTTCCCACAGTCTACCCATTACTAAAAAGTCCATCACCTAACCATGTCCCTAAGCATTGCGCCAACATCTCTTAAATATCAACAGTGATGGCAACATTATCACTTCCCTGGCCTGCCCGTTCCAATGCCCAGTAATCATTTCCATGGAGAAATTATTAAAAATGTTTAATCTAAGCTTCCTCTGGCAAAAATTAAGGACATTTTCTAACATTCTACTATCTGTCACCTGAAAAAAGGCATCAACACCCTCCTTATTGCAGCCTTTTTTCAGGCAATTGTATAGAATGAAGAGGTATCTCTCAGCCTCTTCCACATTGAAAAAATTCAGTTTTCTCAGCCACTCCTCTTAAGTCTTGTTTTCTGGTCCCAACCAGCTGTGTGCTCTTCCCTGAATACATTTCAGAAACTCATTATCTTTCTCAGGAAAGGAAAAATTATCTTCCTCAGAGGAAAAGCACTCCAGCAATTCAACATCATGGTCACATTAGGAACAAAATGGGAGGGAAAAGATATGAATATGTTTTAAGCTGTGAATAATGCTTTGGAGAGTCTTCCTTTCTCAATTTAAACTTACCAGAGCAGTAAGGTTTCTATGGCCTTGATAAGTGGTAATATGATATTGAAATAATTTCACCTGGAAGTAAATTAAAGAAGGAAATAAAAAATAAAAAATACTTCCCTTTCTTTCCTTCCACTCTCCACTTTCTTCACTCATTTCAGAACAATGAGAAAAACTTCCTGTGTTCCAACTTGTGCCCCTAGCCTTTTGTCCTGTCACTGGGCACTGACAAAAATAGCCTGATCCAGTCCCTTTGGTGCCCTCCCTTTAGATATTTATGAGCATTAATAAGATCACCTCTCAGTATTCTCTTCTCAAGGCTAATCAGTCTCAAGTCTTTAAACCTGTCCTCATAAGAGAGATACTCCAGGTCCATAATTACCTTTATAGTCCTTTGTTGCACTCCATCTAGAACTTTCCTGTCTTTCTTGAACTGGGGAGCCCAGACACAGTATCCCATATGAGGCGTCAGTAGGGCAGAATAGAGGGCAAGGATAACCTTCCTCAACCTGCTGTCAATTATCTTTTTAATGCACCCCAAGATACCATTGCTCTTCTTAGTCACAAGGGCATACTATTGACTTGTGGTCAGTTTGCTATCACTCAGGTCCTTCTTCCCATAGATCCTTTCTAGCAGGTCAGTTTGCAACACAGATTTGACCAAATATTCTTAGTTACTTTCATATGTGACTGAGAAATTCTCAGGGTTTTTAAGATTTGAAATGCTATACAGAACTTGACAGTTGCAGTTCATCTTATATATTAAAATAAAACAAAGTAATTGTGTGAAACAACACTGGAAAGAGGAGAAGCTATGAAGAATTATCATATTCACTCAAATTTCAAAATCACTGTTATTAATATAGCAAAAAGTAATGGGTAATTGAGAACCCAGGTAGCCATGATTTATACTAGAAAAGAAAACTAATTATTCTCAAGACTCAAGAAATTAATATTTATAATATTTATATTTAAACAATTTACTGCATTTATTGCATTTTCCCAAGACACCACTGTTATTTGAATGTAATGTACAACTGAGGTCAAATCCAGAAAGAATCTATGTAATAACTTAGTGATTAAAGAATACAAACATGAGGAGTAGATTTATCATCTGGAAATATTTTGAAGTTTTTTTCTACAGGTGAATTTTTAGGCATATATCTTTTGATGAGCCGTTTTAAATTGTACCTGCTGGAGTGGATATCCATACTGCATCTGATTAAGGATCTTCTGGTAAAGCAGCTGTATGTGATTGGGAAAAGTAATGTGGATTGTTTCTCACTTAGGAAAAGTCATGCCTGTCAAGAGTTTGTCTTTGCTGAACTATCCAATTCAATTCTATTCCAATTAGATTAAATGTTTCCCCTTGTCCATCTAACTCTTCCAACCCAAGCCATTGTACAATTCTAAGTATTAAGGAAAAGGCTACTTCATGAAGTTGGCTATTGCATAAACAGAGTAGAAAGGCAATAAAAAGCTGAAGACTTGCCTGAGAGTTATTATTTATTTATTTATTTATTTTCAGTTGAAAGTGACTGATCATCATTTAGTCCAACTCCTCTGTAATGAACATGGACATCTACAACTAGATCAGGTTGCTCAGAGCCCCATCCAGACTGACCTTGAGGGATAGGACATCTATCACTTTTATGGGCAACCTGTTTCAGTGCTTCAGTGCTACACTTTTTTTTTTTTTTTTTTTTCTTATATCCAAAGTAAATCACCCTCCTTCTAGTTTGAAAACATTTCCTCTTGTTCTATCACAACAAACCAATCTAAATAGTCTGTCTCCTCTCTTACAGCCTTTCCCTGCCTACCCCTTTTCCCCACTCCACTTGCTTTAGATACTGGAGGACTGCCATCAGGTAAACCTGGAACCTTCACCAAGCTGATTAGTCCCAGCTCTCTCAGCCTCCCCTCATAGGAGAGTTCTTCCATCCCTTAGATCATTTTTGTGTCCCTTCTCTAGATGCACTCCAACAGAGCTATACCTCCTTTACTGAGGACTCACCATCTGGATGCAGTCTATGTCTATTAAGGCTTAATCACCATGATATCAAATAAGAATATCTTTCTCAGCCTTCACTTCTTTCTCATCTCCTTTATGCTCATGGCTCTCTCTGCACTCTTTTGTAGTACTTTCAAACTACTCTCCCTTAAAGATTTAGCACAGTTCTATGTGATATGTCCAGACCATGCTACCAGGGACTCACCCTGGTACTAACTCCTCCTCTCCTCTTTGCTCTTCAAAGAAGTGAAGCACATTTTCAGCAAAGCCAGCCAGCAATAAACAGTTTGACTCTTTTATCAGACATTTATTATGAAAGTGATTCAGGTTGTGACAAGTGATAGGAAAGGGTCTTTCTGGTTTAGAGTCAAATTTAATGATTGTTCATGTGTGCCATTATGTGAATGGTGTGCAAAATTTCTTTTGAAAACAGTATATTCAAAAGTTAGATTTAAAAAAAGTTCAGAAAAATATTCTAATATTAATGCATCTCAGTAGTAGATTCTATAGAATAACATTATATCCAGTCTTCCTTGGCTATAGAAAAGCATTTAGAAAAACTTGTGTGAATTGTGTTATAACAAACAAATAACAAATTTGATCATATAACAAACTTGAATTTTCTGAAAATTCATACAGATTTCTTACTTCTTCAGACACTTTATGTGAGTAAATGATGAAAGATCGATTGCATAAAATGGTCAACATAACTGTGAAACTGAATACATGTAAATTCGGCTTATTACTGTTATACCATTCTTTTGCCTTACTATATACAACCTTTACTTTCCATTTAATTCTTAGCCACCTTAGTAGAACTCCTGCTACTATTGAAATTTCATCCTAATATGTTGGTCAATCTGAAAAGCATCTTATTCATTTCCATGGAAACTGCAAATAAAAATAACACAGTAACACAATTTGATAGGGCAAATTCTCATACACAAAATACTATTTTTCAACATGGTCACAACCATTAGCTATGCATTTTTACCAGTGATGAACCTGATCTCTCATGCATCTACACTAGCAGAATTGGCACACTGTCACTGTCATCACTCCTGTAACGCACCACTCACCACCTCACTGTGCTCTCATCCACTGTTTGGTCTCCATAAATGTTCAGCAAGCATCAATGAATGTCAGTTGGTGCCATTTTTTCCTCATGGAGTAATTCAGACCACCTTTGCTTGATACGCACTTCTGTATCAGACATAACTTTGTCAGGCTGACCCTCTGCTGCCATCTGTCACGTGACAACAAAATGGAATATTTGTGGGAAGGTTCAACATCTGCTGCCATGCCACAATATACCCTTCTGCTGACACTGTCGGCCAAATTAACAGAATAGGAGGAAATACTTTCAGAGCATATGATTTATTATTATATTATAATGGGTACTAACGATATGGTTCAATGAAAACAAGTTAATTCTTTATAATTAGTATGCTTACTACTTCTTGTCACTGAGAATATTATCAGATAATACCGATAAAGCAACGAAGCAATTTCACCTGCTAGCTAAATAGACCAGATAACAATTATGATTAGAATAAATATCATGTCAGGTTTACAAAGTTTTTTTAATTTTATGTGAGTAAGTTTCTAAATCATATAGGCACTAAGGATTCTGTTTTTGAAGTAATGATTGCAGTCTACAATGATAGCATGATGAAGAGGCACATTATATATTTAATAAAAGGCCTAAGTCCTTAAATGACAGAAACATTTCCAAGATTTTTTTTTATATAATTTATTTTAATATGTTTTGATAAATTGCATCTATTACTGAAGGCAGCTCACTATGCAAAAGTGTATTTAAAGTTCCTCTTACCATTCTATAGCATACCTAGAATACGGTGTCCTGCTGTGAAGTCTTCAGTGCAGGAGGGAGATACATGGTTCTGCTGGAGTGCATTCAGAACAGAACCACAAAAATGATCCAAGAAATGGAAAACCTACTGTATGAAGACAGGCTGAGAGATCTCAGGTTGTTCAGTCTAGTAAAGAGAAGGCTCTGGGGAGATCCGATAATGGGAGTCATTAAGAATGACATAGGCCAGACTTTTGAAGGATCTGTGGTAATCTGTAGTACAAGGAGAAATGGCTTCTAACAAAAAAGGGAAGATTTGGATTGGATTGGATTGGATTGGATTGGTTTGGATTGGATTGGATAGAAGAAAAAGGTTCTGTACACTAAGAGTAGTAAAGTACCGGAAGAGGTTACTGAGAAACACTGTGAATGACCTGTCCTTGGAGACATGCAAGATGTGGCTGGATGGTGCTCTGAGCAACCTGATCTGTCTGTAGATGTCCCTGTTCATTGCAGGGAACCACCATATCTCCCACCAGTCTTTCTTTGTAAACAGGAGGTCTAGTGAGGCGCTTTCCCTGGTAGACTGGTTTGCCATTAGTATCAGGAAGTTATCTTCCACACATTCCTGGAATCTCCTAGTCCACTTTCTTTCTGTAGTGTTTTAGTGTCAGGTAAGTTAAAGTACTCCATGACAACAGAGATTTCTAATGGGCTGACTTTTGCCAGCCGCTCATAGAATATTTCATCGGTTTCTTCATCATGGTTGCACAGTTTATGACAGACTCCCAACAGGATGTCTGCCTTGTTGATCTTCCTTAAAAATAAGTTCTTAGCACTGAGTTCTATAATATTGAAACACTCCTTAACACAGAGAGCCACCCAACCTCTCGTGAATGTTTCCATTCCTCCCTGTCTTTTAAATCCCTCCTCCTGATGATGAGAGGGTAGGTGATCCGTTGCTATTTAAGGCATGTTTCCCCTTTCTTGCCTTTCTTGCAGAGTTTGCAGGGAGTGGCTCCACTGGTTTATCTCCCTTTCACACTGTCTGGTACTCCTTAATCTTTCTACTTCCTCCCTTATCCGTGCCACCAGGGACCAGTAAATCATGTACGTGTTCACACCACACCCAGATATTATCTCTGTTACCCTCTGACACTAAAGACAGGCTTGGGTACTCCCAGCAGTTAGAGACCCAGGCAGCTAAGTATTTGCGTGAGCTCACTGTCTGCATTACTGTGTCCTTTTTAGAAATACTTTGTGGCCAGGTGGAGAACATGGCTGAAAAGGCCATGACCAATAGTTGAGGTGGCTTCTTGAGTGGGGAGGGGGACTGCACCCTCTCTGTACACTCTTCCTAAACACCCTCCCTGTGCAAATTGCCATGCCACACATTATTGATGCACCATGCATTCCTAGTTGCTCATATTCCCCAGGAGCTGCTTATGAATGCCAAGGGTCTTAATGCTGTCCATCCTGGCTTCGCCCACACTGTGCTGAAACTTCCTCTTGTCAGGGGATATGTGTTTCCCAGTTGAGGAGGAGCTGGGGCTCTTTATCTTCTGCACTGGTTTGTTTGTTTGTTTTTGTGGGTTGTGCCCCTGTATGACTCTGGAAAAGGTCTCTCAATGCAAATCTCGGCTCCGAAGTCAATCTGCTGAAGTTCATCTGATCCAGCTCCCTGCTTGAGTAGGGTCAATGCCCAGGATCATATCCAAATGTCTTCTGAGTATCTTAAAGGAAGGAGATTCCACAGCTTCTCAGAGAAACCTGTTCCAGTACTCCACCATCTGCACAGTTTTCCTTTTTATCACTGAGCTACTTGCATACTAATTGTTGTCCCCAGTTTCCTTGGCAAAATTCAACTCCAGGCTTTATCTTTCCAGACAGGATCCCTTCACTTCTCAGACAATTTGTCTATATTCCTCTCAGGATATCTGTTCTTTATTCCATCCTCCATAGGCTTCCTTTTCATGCTTGACTTTGGATAGGAGCTCCTTTTTCATATCCTTGCATACCTCTTGACATATTTACCTGATTTCTTTGTTTGAATCCATTATTCTTGGGTTTGGGAGTGGGTTAGTCTTGAATGTTAACCAGCTTTATGGGCCCATTTTCTTTACAGGGCTTTATCTCATGGTACTGCGACAAGCAGACCTTTGAAAAGGACAAAATCTGCTCTCTTGAAGACCAGAGTTATGAGTTCACTGTGCCCTCCTGACTGCTGTAAGGATCTTGAACTTCACCATTTTGTGTTCACTACAGCTAAGATTATCTTTGATCTTTACATTCCCCACCAGCTCTTCCCTGTTGGTGATAACAAGCCTATTGGCTCTTGCATTAGTGGAGAGGAAGTTATCAGTAAATTCCACATATTTCCTGGATTGCTTATGATATGCTGTATTATTCCTCTAGAAGATGTGAAGGTGATTGAAGTACCCCACAAGGAGGAAGTATTTGTGAATGTGAGTCTGCTCCCATCTGTCTGTACAGGGCCTCATCCACTTGTTCTTCTTGATCAGGTGGCTTGTAACAGACTTCCACAATGACTTTACGTAATCCTATCTTCCCTTTAATCTCCATCAATGAGATCTCAGTCAACTTATCATCCATTCCTTGGCTGAGACACATACTGTTATACTTCAGCAAACTTACTGTCCTCAGATGCTTACAGTGAAAAAAATAATTAGGAACAGAAAATGTAAATGTAGAGCATTAGCTTTAACAATATGCATTCTGTCCTTAGTCATTACTGAATTGCACAGATTTTTACTAGTTTTCTAATATTTATTCTAAGTTTTTTACTAGTTTTCTAATATTTATTCTAAGTTTTACAGTACTTATTTAAAACATTTAATTGACAGCACAATCAATGTCAGATAATGATATTTCTACTTATTGTTCAAGTACGTTTATGAAGATATGGATTTTATCCTTAAATTTTGATTCAAAATGTAAGTGACAATAACAGAAAGTAGTTTTCTACATTCATCTCAGAAATATTGAATCAAATCTGTACAAAAATAAGATTTGTAACATAAAAATTTATGCTCCAATCTTTTCAAACTCTCTGTCTTGTCAGTGATGAAAGAAATGTAAACTGAAGCATAATTCTATGGGTTCCGTCCTTGATTTTAGTTCTCAATTATATTTGATAGATTTTTGATACTAGGAAAAGACTATTATCAGTCCTTCATAAATTAAGAAGGAAAGGAAAATACTGGACTTTCAAAATTTATTGTCCTTATATGATTTTGTTTGATTTTTATTTATTTATTTATTTTTCCATTGGATTTAATTAGATCTTACCACTGAGGAAATGCTGTTTTTACTCCCTCATTTATTCAGAGTGTGGAAAGTCAGCACAAAATTCTTCAATTCTCTTACAAAGCATGTAACTAGTATGTGTAAGAGAAATTACTAATGTGGCTTCAACCATAAGACAGACAGATCACAAGGAATAAGTCACAAATACTGTAAACATAAAAGGATGGAGCAATTACCTGTACTGGACTTGTCTTCCAGACAAATAAGCTGATTCATAGCTCTTCAGAAGGCTATGGAAACGTATGTGCCTTAACAGGTTCCAAAGCACAATTTTTCAGTGAAGAATTTGAAAAAATTCGTGTGTTCCTGTTCTTGCTACAAAGGGTCATAATTTTTTTTTAAGGGAAAAAGCATATGAAATCTAGGAAGAACAAAATGACTTATCTGCTACTTATACATTTCTCTGTGTTATAGACTATTAGGGAGTGTTAGAGTGTCTGTAGGATGACATCTCCTCTGACCTTCATCTAACTGCAGTATAGCTGAGGTTGGTTTTCATGGGGCAAAGGTTCTTCTGAACTTAAATGCTACAATAAATCACATGGAAATATGTACAGTAAACCATATCAGTGGTTCATTGAATCCATTATCTTGTCTCAGTGGCCTGCAATAGTGGTTTCAGAGGAGCAGCAACAAAGTATACCATTTATTTCTCAGAAGTGTAGGTTGTAAAAGCTGGCTTTTACTCCATTTCATGCAAAGAATTCCTTCTGGAATTTTGAGAGACTGAATAAGGTGCTTGGCACATGGACAAGATCTGTAACATTTCATTGGATTTTATTGTTATTTTACAATTCAGGTATAATTAAGATCACAGAATCACAGAATCACAGAATGACCAGGGTTGGAAGGGACCTCAAGGATCATGAATCTCCAACCCCCCTGCCACATGCAAGGCCACCAACCTCCACATTTAATGCTAGACCAGGCTGCCCAGGGCCCCATCCAATCTGGCCTTGAACACTTCCAGGGACAGGGCATCCCAACATTTCTGGTCAGCCTGTTCCAGCACCTCACCACTCTCTCTGTAAAGAATTTCCCCCTGACATCCAACCTAAATCTCCCCTCCCTCAACTTAAAACCATTTCCCCTTGTCCTGCTGTTATCTACCCTTTCAAAGAGTTGATTCCCCTCCTCTTTGTAGGCTCCCTTTAGGTACTGAAAGGCTGCAAGGAGGTCACCCTGCAGCCCTCTTTTCTCCAGGCTGAACAAGCCCAGCTCCCTCAGCCTGTCTTCATAGGGGAGGTGCTCCAGTCCCCTTATAATCTTTGTGGCCCTCCTCTGGACTCTGCCCCACAGCTCCCTGTCTTTTTTGTACTGGGGGCTCCACAGTTGGACACAGTATTCCAGATGGGGCCTCACAAGAGCAGAGTGGAGGTGACTAGTCACCTCCTGGACACCACCTAGTGTCCCTGCTGGCCACTCCTCTTCTGATGGAGCCCAGGATCCCATTTGCCTTCCGAGCCGCAAGGGCACACTGCTGGCTCATGTTAAGTTTTTCATCTGTCAAGACCCCCAGGTCCTTCTCCACAGGGCTGCTCTCAAGGGCCGCTCCTTCCAGTCTGTATGGATGCCTGGGATTCCTCCGGCCCAAGTGCAAAACTCTGCACATTGCCGTGTTGAACCTCATCAGGTTCACCCGTGCCCACCTTTCTAGCCTCTCGAGGTCCCTCTGAATGGCATCCCTTCCTTCAACCATGTTCTCTTTACAGCTGACAATACCAAATGCATGTTTTTACTTTATTTTTACTATTAAAAGAATTTTGGGACAGTTACGAATAGTTGATTATACGGTTGTAGAAGGACACTGAGAGATAAACTTTCTCTTTTTGATATTCCTTTCTAAGATAACATTATTGTCTCAGTTTTGTCTCAAATATACTGATTCCAAAAGGTACTTTAAGTAAATGAAATTCCTCCTTACTTCTTAAATATGAAAATTCCAGAAATGTTCCTTTTAGTCAGGGAAAGTCATGTTCATAAAATTCAACTGTAAGAGGAGACTCTTTTCTGAAAAAGTGATTAACAAAATTTCAATTTGAATTTAAATTAGAAAATGAAATTCATTCTGACTAGAAGGTCAGGCTCAAAGAATCATAGTTAATAGAGTTTGATCCAGTTGGTGGTCCGTCACCAGTGGTGTTCCTAGGGCTGAATACTGGAGTTAGTTTTGTTTAACATTTATGATTATTATCTGGGTGGAAGGATTGAGTACACTCTCAGTAAGTTTGAAGATGATTCCAAGATAGATGGTGCAGCTTGAGAGAAGGAAGGCCTTCCAGGGATCTCTGTACAGCTATATAAATGAGCAGCATCAAATTGCACGATGATCAAGAAGGGCCCTGAACTTAGATCATATGGCTGTACAGTCTCGGAGAAGAATGGCTGGAAAGTTGCCTGGCAGAAAATGACCTGGGAAGGCTGTTCAACAGTTAGTTGAACATGAGCTAACATTGTGCCCAGGTGACCAAGAATACCAATGCCACCCTGGCCTGTGTCAGAAATAACATGGCCAGCAGGACTAGCGAATTGATTGTCCCTTTGTATGTGACATTGATGAGATATCACCTTGAATATTTTGTTCATCTTTGTGGGTCTTCACTACAAGATACTATAACACATTCAGAGAAAAGCAACAAAGCTGTTGAATCATAGTCACAGAATTACAGAATCACAGAATCACAGCAGTTGGAAAGGACCTCAAGAGTCAAACCTTCCTACTAATGCTGGTTCCCTACGATAGATCACACAGGTAGGTGGCTAGATCAGTCTTTAATATCTCCGTAGAAAGAGACTCCACATTGTCTCTGGGCAACCTCACACTGTTACCCTTACCATACACAAGTTCTTTGGCATGTTAGTATGGAAATTCCTATGTTCAAGTTTTAGATCATTACTCTTTGTCCTACTGCTACACACCACCAAGAAGAGCCTGACCTCATCCATATGCCTTCTGCTTCCCTTTAGATATTTACAAACATTTATCAGATCACTTCACAGTCTTCTTTTTCCCAGGCCGAACAGACTCAGGTTTCTCAGACTTCCTCATATGAGAGATACTCCAGGCCCTTTATTATTTCTGTGGCCCTATGCTCAACTTCTTGTAGAAGATCCCTGTCTGATCCACAGAACTGGACATGGTGTTTTGAATGCAGCCTCACCAGAGCAGAGTAGAGGGGTAGGATTACCTCCCTCGACCTGCTGGCCATCAGCTTTTTAATGCATCCCTTCTTGGCCACAGGGGCACACTGCTGGCTCATGGCCAACCTGTTGTCCACCAGGACCCTCAGGTCCTTCTACTAGGGAGCTCTTTCCTGCTGGTCATCCCTAATCTGTACTGATGCGTGTGGTTATTCGTCTTGCAGATGCAAGACTCTACACTTGCTCTTTTAAACATCATCAGATTCCTCCCTGTCCAACTCTTCAGTCTGTCCAGGTCTTATGGAATGGTATCATAGCTTTTAGGTATGTGAGTCACTCCTCCCACCTTTCACCAGCAAACTTGCTGAGGGTTGACTCTATGCCTTCATACAAGTTACTTATGAAGATGTTGAACAAGACTGGACTCAGCACGGACCCCTGGGGAACACCGCTAGTTACAGGTCTCCAACCAAATTCTGCACTGCTGAAGACAACTGTCTGAGCTCTGCCAGTCAGCCAGTTCTCAGTCTACCTCTCAATTGCCTCATCTATCCCACACTGTCTAAGTTTCATAACAAGGATGCTGTGGGAGACAGTGTCAGATGCCTTGCTGAAGTCAAGGCACACAATATCCACTGCTTTTTCCACAATTGCTCAGCCAGTGAAGACATCACTGAAGGCTGTCAGGTTGGCTAAATATGATTCCCCTTGGTGAATCCATGTTTACTACTCCTGATAAACTTCTCTTCCAATTTCTTGGAGATGACATCCAGAAAAAAGATGTTCCATCAACTTTCCAGGGACAGAGGTAAGACTGAATGGCCTGTAGTTTCCCAGATCCTCATTCTTGTCCTTTTTGAAAGCTGGAGTGACAGTTGCTATCCTCCAGTTTTCAAACACCTCTCCCCTTTGCCAAGACTTTCAAAGATGATAGAGTGGTTCAGCTATTACCTCTGCAAGCTCTCTTGGCACATGCAAGTGCATCCCATCAGGACCAATAGATTTGTGTGCATTGATTTTGGCTAAACACTCTGTGACCAGATCCTCCTCAACCCGTAGAAAGTCTTCCTTTCCCCAGACTCTTTCTCTTACCTCCAGAGTCTGGGATTCCTGAAGGCTAGTCTGAGCATTAAAGGCTGAAGCAAATAAGGCTTTTAGTGTACTTACCTTTCTTCCTTTACCAAGGTATCCACCTCATTTAGTAGGGGATTCACGTTTTCCTTAGTCTTCCTTTTATTGATGACCTACTTAAAAACAAACAAACAAACAAACAAACAAACAAACAAACAAACAAACAAAAACACCACCAACAAAACCTTTCTCTTAAGATGCACCAATTTGAGATAGGAAGAAGTGGTGTTTAAATGCCAGACAATATTCATAGTCCCCTTACTTTCTAATGCTCTAGCCCACAGGATACCTCCAAGGAGTTCTTGAAAGAGCTTAAAGTTGGCTCTCCTGAAGTCCAGGGTAGCAATAATGGCTAAGATCGGAAAGAACCTTAAAGACAACATGGTTCCAACTCTTCTGCATTGCACAAGGATGTAGCCCACTAGATGAGGCTGCCCAAGGCCCCATCTGATATGCAGTTGAATGCCTCCAAGAGGGCCATCCACAGCTTTTTTGGGCAATCTGTTCCAGTTCATCACCACTCTCTGAGTAAATAATTTCTTCCTAACATCTAAACAGTGTTTCCCCTCTTTTATTTTAAAACCATTCCCTGTTGTCCTATCAATATTGGATGAAAAACGAAGAAGTCCAAAATGTAGGTTCCCTTCCTGATTAAAATAATTTTTCAAATACTGCACAGGTCCCTCTGGATAACACCTCTTCCTTCTACTGTGCCAATTACACCACTCAGCTTGATGTCATCAGCAGACTTTGTGACTTTGTGAGGCTACACTCAATCCCAATATCTATGTTATTGATAAAGATCTTGAAGAGAAGTGATCCCAAGACAGACCTTTGGGAGACATCAGTCATGTCTGGCCTCCACCTGGACATGGAGTCATGGACTACAATCTGAGTGGGGTTTATTCCAATCTGGGACCATCCAACTATTTCACTATCTATCAAACAGTTTAGCCTTCAAATCCATATTTCTCTAATTTAGATATAAGGTTATAATGTGGGACCATGTCAAGGGCCTTACAGAATTCATGATGACATCATGATTCAGATGACATCAATTACCTTTCCTTTGTACACCAATACCATTCCTCCATTGTAGAAGACTACCAAGTTGGTCAAGAATGATCTGTCTTTGGTGAAACTGTGATATCTCAAATTACCCTTTGTCTTGCATGTGCCTAATATTTTTTCCAGGATGATCTCTCCATGATCTTCTCAGGTAAGGTGAAGTCTTTAATTTTGTAAGTCTTCCTTTCTCCCTTTCTTAAAAATAGGAGTGATGTTTTCCTTTTTCCATTCATCGGGGCTGTCTCTTCTTCAGAACAACCCAAGTGTCCTCAGATTTTTTTTTTTCATAAAAAGTACCATCCACCCAGGTCTTTTATCATTGTTGTTGCCATCCTCAGATTGTTTTAAATGACATTAGCACACTTTTAAAATGGTGGAAACTAGATCTGCACACATTATTTAAAGTCAGGCTGTATCAGATAAGCAAAATGGGAGAACTACCTCTTTTGACTAGCTGCTATTCTGTTTTTAATCTATTTTAAAATGCAGATTACGCTCTTTGCTACCCAACCACACTACAAATTCTTGTCAAGCCTATTGTCAACCAGCATCCCAGGATTCCTTTCTGCTGAACTGTTTTCCAGACACTTGTCTCCCAGTTTGTAGCTGTGTTTGGCATTACTCCCTCTTTACTCTCAGGAGCTGAACCTGGAATTTTCCTTGGTTGAACATCATGTGGTTGCTAATAACACATTGCTCCAAAATATCCAGATTCCTCTACAAGTATTCTTGTCTTATCCTATCAGTGAGTCTACAGCACCTCACAGTTTATTATTAGCAAAGTTGATGAAGATGCATTCCAATCCTGCATCCAGATCATTGATAGAAATTTTGAACTGGATGGACCAGGAATTGAACCCTTGGGCTACACCAGCCGGGTGTAGCTACATTTACTGCAGCTCCTTGATCTCTAACACCGAGACAGTTCATCACACAGCATAGCATGAACTCATTCATCTCACAATTAGACAATTTGCTGTGAGGAACAGTATCAGAAACCTTGCTGAAATACAGAAAGATTAAGTAGAATACCTTCTCTTATATACTGCTGTCTATCTTTCCTGAATAGCTAATAATGCTCCATCCAAATATTTCAGTCATGGGACTCATCCCACTAAGTCCCATGAATATTAATGACTTAGATTGTGCAGAGTAAGAAACTTTTTCTTATTAGTCCTGCAGAGAAGAACTTGAGGATCCTGGTGGATGGAAATCTTGATACGAGCCAGCAGCATGCACTTGCACCCCAGAAGACCAACTGCACCCTAAGCTGCATCAAAAGAGGATTGATCAGTGGGTTGAATGATGTGATTTCTCCTCTCTACTCCTCTCTTGTAAGGCACCATCTGGAGTATTGTGTCCAAGCTTGTGGCCTCTAATACGGAGGGTATGGAGTTGCTGGAACAGGTGCAGGGGAGGAACATGAAGACGATTAAAGGGCTGGAGAACCTATTCCATGAAGAAAGACTGAGGGAGTTGAGCTTGTTCAGTCTGGAAAAGAGAAAGCTCTGGGTAGATCACATTGTGGCCTTCCAATACTTGAAGGGAACTTATTAGGAGGAAGAGAAACAACTTTTTGCACAGTGTAATAGTGATATGAAAAGGGGCAATGGCTTTAAAGTAAAAGATGGGAAATTTAAATTAGGTTTTAGAAAGAAATTATTTATTCAGAGGTGGTGAGGCACTGGCACAGACTGCCCGGAGAAGTTGTGGATACCATGTCCCTGGAGGCATTTGAGGCCAGTTTTGATAGGATCCTGGGCAGCCTGGTCTAGTGGCCAGCAACTTTGCTCATGGTAGAGGGGTTAGATCTTGATGGTCTTCAAGGTCCCCTCTAACACAAGACATTCTATGGTTCTGTTATAATTCTGCGAAAGTACCAAAGTTTCCACCTTGTTCCATTTTTAACTCATTCTTCTGGAATTATGTGCTTTGAAACTTATGTTCTCCCTCAAGCAGGACAAATACTCCGATTAGCCTTACCTACTTCAGAAAGAGCTGCACCATTCTTTGGCGCATGCTCAGTGTTCCCAATGGTCTCTCTTCTTGATCAATCCTATTTAAAGTCCTCTCAATCAGTTTTGCCAGGTAAATGGAGAGAGTGCTAGCTGTTGTATTTCGGTGGAAATAAACTCAAGGGAACTTTTAAAATATGACTTCAGTACACCAAACCTACTCTTTTCAAATCATTAACTTGAGGACCGAATCAAACTTTCTGCAAGTGTTAGACAATTAAATTTTTCAGTGAACTGATTCTGTTTAAACAAGTTCTCCCTTGGTTTAAAGTTTCTGTATATATTGTAACACTAATACTTGAACAGTTAAATAATCATAGCAACAATATACATAAAAGATATTTTCCCGGCTTGCAGCAAAATTGACATTACACATCTGTGTTCATTTGTAATTGAATATCTGCACAATCTCAAAAGAATTCCTAAGTATGCTATTTACATACTTACATATTGCTGAGAGCAGTATGGCACTGGTTTGAAAAGGAAGCAACACTGTCAGTTTTTGACTAAATCATGGCATCTAGACCTAAGTTAGGAAAATAATAATAATAATAATAAAAAAATCAGTAAATTCAATGCAAGATACCAACTTAATCATTTAAAATCATATCACATGGGAGAAGTATGGGAAAACTATCTACTTAAACATTGCATTTGTAATGCATTAAATTTGTATATTTGAGTTTAGGGTTTATTTGCCAACACTTATGATACTTGTTTTACAGTGTCATTGTTAGTAAAATATGTGTCTTCCCTCTATCATGTAGAGATTTCTTTGTTCTTTTTTATTTGAAATTCTAAGGAAAGAAATTTGCAGTTATGTTAAGAAGGGCTCTACAGAATCAAAAAGACCTTTAAAACATGTTTCAAACTGTATTTTGTTTACAATCCATTTTTACTGATTTGATTTACTCAGTGGAAAAGATGTGTTTCACTATGAGTGAAAACACAGTCTTAGTGGAAAGAAGAATACGCTGAGTGCTTTCAACATTGTCCAGAAATTCAAAATATTTTCAAAAAGCCTCTTTGTACATCTGACAAACAAGATGTCAAAGTTTCAGAGAATTGGCAAAACAGATTATTATTGGTGTGCTTGCTTTGAAAGTTCTGTATATTTCAACAAAAGACTAAAAACTTGGATTATTATCGTATTATTTTTCAAAGCCGAAAAGTAAGACTTGAACAACAATATCAAATACCTACAGCCTTGGCTGCAATTCCATGCTGCTCACCTGCTTTGCACTGAATGAACAAAAGCTGTCTTGCAGCAGGACAGGGATAGAGTTTATATTGTAGAGGCTCTGCAAAGGATAAGGATATGCTACACAAGCAGATAATTAACACTAATATTTATGATAATTTATTTTCTATCATTAGTGTGACAGTCTGGCTAAGATTAGAAGGAGAAAGAGACAATGTTACAAAGAAAATGGTCTCAGCTACTACTCCTGTAAGAACTCACCCCTTTGACCTCACAAGGTGACAGGAGGTGGTGAGTTATATAATAATAGAATCATAGAATTTCTTAGATTGGAAAAGACCTTAAAGATCATCAAATCCAACCACAACCTAACCATACTAATCATGTCCCAACCTAAACCTCCCCTGGTGCAACTTCAGGCCATTTCCCCTTGTCCTGTCATCTGTCACTAGTTAGAAGAGACCAACCCCACTCTTGTTGCAATCACCTTTCAGTTATTTGAAGAGTGCAATAAGGTCATGCACAGTTTATTTCTGCTAACAAGAAAAGAATCTCTTGTACCTAGAACTTGTGCAATGTTATTATGTGATGTAAAATTATGTGAGCATTTTTTTTATTTGTCTCTGACAACGAAGAAACTAGGGAGTAGATTACAGTGTTACTATAACTTTAACCTTTATGTCTATAAACTGTTGTTACAATGCCTCACCTTCATCTACTAAGCAGGTCACCTTGTGATAGAACAAAATCAGGTTTGTCAAACAAGATCTACTATTTATGAACCCATGCTAACTAGGTCTGATCCCCTGGTTGATCTTTAATTGACCCATGATGGCTTCTGAGATTATCTGTTCTATAACCTTCCCTGGCAGCAGGTGAGACTGAGAGGTCGGTAGCTAGCAGGATCATCTTCCCTTTCCTTTCTGAAAATGGGCATCACATTTGCCAGTCTCCAGTCCACTGGGATATCTCCAGTTAGCTAGGATTGTCAATGGATGATGAAGAGTGGCTTGGCAACCACATCCACCAACTCCCTCAGCACAGTAGGGTGCAATCCATCTGTCCATGGACTTGTGAATATCCAGCTTTTGGAGCAGGACCAAAATCATCTCATCATGGATTATTCAGGACCTATTCTGTTCCCTATCCCTATCTGCCAGCACAGGGGGCTCTATACCCAGGGAGCAACTAGTCTTACTACTAAAGACTGAGGCAAAGAAGGTATTAAGTACCTCAACCATATCCTCATCCTTGGACAACTTGTTGCCCTCTGTGTCCAACAAGGGATGGAGATTCTCCATTGCTCTCCTCTTACCGTTGATATATTTCCAGAAATATTTATTTTTGTCTTTCACCTTTGGTGACAAGTTCAGTTCTAGCTGGGCTTTGGCCTTTCTAATTTTCTCCCTGCACAGTTTCATTACATACAGACTATGAGGCAAGTGCTTGAGAGCTGCATTCATTGATCTTGGACACCTGTGCAAGATCAGCAGTATCTGTGTTCACCTTGCAAGTGGCACTTAAAAATCTAGACTCACCATCATAAGACTTCATATTTCACACTTAATACATTACATACATATGAGGCAACCTCATAAGTTGCTTGCCCCCTCCGCCAAAGACCATAAACTTTCATTTCATTCCTGAGGTCCAGCTAGAGGTCTCTGTTCATCCAGTCCAGTCTCCTTCCCCATCAGCTCATCTTCCATGACTTAGGTATGATCAGCTCCTGCACCTTTAAAATAACTTCCTTAAATTATTCCCAGCCTTCCTGGCCACACATGCCTCCCAAGGGAGTCTCTCAACCATGGTCCAAAAGAGACCCAAATCTGCCCTTTGGAAGTCCAAGGTGAGAGTTCTGCTGACTTTCCATCATGGTTCAACAGACATCAAACTATCTATCATTTTGTGATCACTTTGCCCCAGATGGCCTCAATCCTTTACATCTCCGACAAGTCCTTCTCTTTTAACAAACAGCAGCTCAGGATTTTTCTTCCCCTTGTTGGCTCCTTCACCAACTGTGTCAGGAATTTATCTCCCACAAGATCTAGGAACCTCCAGAACTATCTCCTTTCTGCTATATTATAATTCCAGCAGATATTTTAGATGTTTTGTTCTCCACAAGAACAAGGAGTGGAGACCTCAAGACGTCACCGAATTGTCTATAAAGTATTTTATCCACCTCGATAAAGTATTTTATCCAACACCACAGGATAGGTACATGTTAGGATGCATTCTAACCCTCGAAGGCAGATGCAACACTGAGTTGTAGAGGAGCATACAAAGAATAAGCATTCTCATGGACTGGGACAGGTTTTTTTTTCCTTAAAACTGTCTGTATTCACCATTTCCTCAGCTGGGTGAAATCAGTAATTAATTCCCTGAAGGTCTGCATATTTAATTGACTACCAAATATCTTCACTGAGCAACAACAACAACAAAACAAACAAACAAAAAAAAATCAAAAAAGTCCACCAACTTCCCAGAATTTATTCTTGACACTCTTTTTTTTTTTTTTTTTTTTTTCCACGTCCATGAACACACACAATGCTTTTCCCACATCCCTTCTGCACAGAAAGGATGTCCAGTTCAAAGACAAGACTTACATCCCTGCAATTCAAGCTCAGCGGTGTCTGAGCAGTGCTCATTGGCTATGCTATCTGTCATAATCAGCAGCAATTCCAGCAGATGGAAGAACATCACCCTCATCCTGCCCATAGTGCTTGAGAGCTGCATTCAGTGATCTTGGACTGCTGTGCAAGAGCAGCAGCATCTGTGTTCACCTTGCAAGTGGCACTTAAAAATCTGGACTCACCATCATAAGACTTCACATTTCACACTTAATAAAGTTTGAATACCCTAAAGTCAGGAACCAGAATATGAGCAGAGGAAAGAAGAAGAGACACAATTATTCCCCAAACTGTCACTCTTTGGTAGTATAAACCACAAAAGATGACATTAATGAAGCTTATGTTTGCAGCAGCTTTACAGTCAGCAGCTTCAGATCACTAGAGCATTCTGAAAGAAGGCTCATATCAATCGCACTGGATTTTTTTCTTCATCCTTATAAAATATTACTTCAATCTCCTGCTTTTATAGGAGGATTAATTGAAAGCACTAATATAAGAAAATAAGACAATATTACACTGTATTTAAGATGGATGGATGGATGGATGATCTGGTAATCTACATAGATTTATGATTAAATTTAACAAATTGGAAAAGCAAACCTTGAAATGCCACCCAAGATATGAGGGATATACAAAAAAAATAGAATTTTATTTAAAATAGCAAGGATGAATTCACCAAAGCGATAGTATTTAGGAACTTTCAGTGTGCAAATATCATTTAGGAAAATGCATGTTTTTTAAATGAATTCTTAAGAAGTTACATAAAATAGCTTGATTCTTCTTGATGTACATATTCTATATATATTAACCAGTCACCTCTGTGTCTATGACAAAATGACAACATAGATGAACAAGGGAAGAGAAGTAGCTGTCATCTACCTTGATTTGTACTAAAGCATAGAATACTGTTTTACACTATATTGTCATTTCTAAACTGGTGTTGGTGAAATGGTCTGGATGGCCACTAATCCAGCAGCCATGTAACAATATCAGTCAATGGCTCAGTGTACATGAGAGTGGTGTCTCGCCTGAGTTCATAAGTGAATCAGTACTGTTTAGTATTTTTATTGGTGGCATGGACAGTGGGACTGAGTGTGTCCTCTGCAAATTTGAACGTGACATCAAACTGAATAGTACAGTTAACAATTCAGAGGGAAGAGATGACACCAGAACAACCTCAACAAGTTTGAGAATACCATGAAAACCTTATAAAGTTCAGCAAGGCCAAGTGTAAGGTCCTACACCTGTGTGGAGACACTCTCAAACATCAGAACAGACTGGATGATAAATGGATTGAGAATTGCAGTGGAGAATGATGTGGGGTGCTGATAGCTGAAAAAATGAAAGAGTCAGCAGCTTGCATTTTCAGCTCAGAAGACCAACTATATTCTCTGTTGCATCAAAAGAAGTGTGGCCAGCAGGTCAAAGAAGCTGATTCTCTCCCTCTTACTTGTTGTCAACTGACTCTACCTGGAGTAGTGGCTCCAGGTCTGGGGCCTCCAGCATGAAAAAAAATGAAAACATAAACCTATAAAAGCAGAATTAGAGGAGCGCTATGAAAAACAAACAAACAAACAAACAAACAAGTAAAATCAGAAGGCTCGAGTAACTCTACCATGAGTAGAAGCTGAGAGAGTTGGGATTGCTTAGCCCAGAGAAGAGAAAGTTCAAGGAAGACCTTACAGTGTCCCTCCAGTACCTAGAGGGGATTCAACAAGCTGAAGAGGGACTATTTATCAGGGAGTGAAGTGATAGGATATGGGCTAAAAGTTTTGAATTAAAAGAGCATAGATTTAGGTATATGTTAGGAGTAAGTTTTTTAGCGTGAGAGTGATTATATACTAGCACAGGTTACTGAGAGTAGTTGATGCTCCATCCCTGGAAGAGCTCAGAGCCATGTTGGATAGGGATTTGAGCAACCTGATCTGGTGGAAGGTATTCCTGGCCAATGCAAGAGTGTTGGAACTAAATGATCTTTGACAATCCCTTCCCATTCAGACCATTTTCTGATTCCATGATGACCTCCACTGCATAAACATATATGTATATACAAATATATATACACATATATGTATATATATATACATTTATATATAAATACACATACACATACACATATATGTATATATGAATATTTATATTGTGTGTATATATATGTATATGTATGTGTGTATATACATATTATGGGATTACTTGATGGACGAGGGCTTTTGTAGAAGGTATTGTGGAAATAGTTATGTCTGTGCTCACTTTGAACAGCTCTTAGAGCGTATGAGTTTAGACAGTGATGGAATAATGACATAAAAATAGAACATTAACAGTATTGTAATACAGATATATTAAATAGGAAGAAAACAACAACAAAGAGGATTAGAGTGTAGTTTGCAACATTTGAGAATTTCAGAAAGGAAAAATTATTGTGTTAATCAAGTCTAAACTTTGAAATATAAAGAATATTCTTATCTCAGATGATCAAGGAAGACACGAACACAGGAAAGGAGGAAGGAAAGGAGAGATAATGGCAATAATTTGCTCCAGGGGAAGTTTAGGTTTGATATAAAGAAAATAATCTTCTTAGAAAAAGAGCTAAGGCATTAGAATAGGCTGCACAGGGAAGTGACGGAGGTTTTCAGGAAAAAAATGGTGTGGCATGTAAGGATTTCATTTAGTGTGTATGGTGGTGATGGATTGATAGTTGGGCTAAGTGATCTTTGTGGTCTTGTCCAATCTCAGTGATTCTATTATTCTGGGATTCTAAGGAAGGAAGGAAGGAAAGATCCTTCTTTAAAGAAAATTAATGTCATCACAATTTATGGATGTTCTTTACACACCTAATTAACAACTTCTAAATATTATCAACATTTCACTCCATAGTATTTTGTTCTGTACCTGTGAGAATCCTTCTTTGTTTTTTGGCTCAAAGCTTGCTTCCTGAGGTATTTCTTGTGATAAGACTCTGATTGATTTATTGAGGAGGCAAGTGATGAGTGCTACTATGTGACAATCAAGATCACTTTGTGGACATCTGAAAACACCATCCTCCAGAGCTGCCTGCCTCCGAAGAGAGTGCTCAGGAATGTTTGCTGGCGGAAGATCTGGCCTGTGACTAAATAGGTCTAGCTTGGTGTGGGAAAACTGAAGAATGATACCATCATGAAAAACAGGATGCAGGTGGGCATCCCTTCTCCCTTTTATCTGCCCAGAAGATGGGAACAAAAGCATTTCTGCTGAGATCCCAGAGCCAGAAGCTCTCCAAGGAGAGCTGACTCAACCACTTTGGATTTGAGCTGTCACTCTAAAGACAGCTGACTCGACCCCTTTGAAAGCATTGAAAAGGGGCCATCATCGCCACGGTCACTGTCATCATTGTCAACAGAACAACAGAGCCTGAATACCCACCACTACTGAAGATCAATGATTAAACTTTGAACCACACTGGATCTATGGCGGTGACTATCTCCCCCTTGCTTCCTATAAAGACTCCTTGCTTCTTCTTTCCTATCCTTTTTATCACCCTCCTTCCCTTCCCTTCCCTTCCCTTCCCTTCCCTTCCCTTCCCTTCCCTTCCCTTCCCTTCCCTTCCCTTCCCTTCCCTTCCCTTCCCTTCCCTTCCCTTCCCTTCCCTTCCCTTCCCTTCCCTTCCCTTCCCTTCCCTTCCCTTCCCTTCCCTTCCCTTCCCTTCCCTTCCCCATTACCCTAATTCATAATAGTATCCATCCTCCCCTTCCCCATCTCCCTGATTAAGATTTGCAATAAACAGGTTGGACCAACATTTGAACTGTTGTTTCTTAATCTCATGCCAGGTATGCAGATATTAAAAGAACCTCCTCTCCCTCCTATAAATTGGGGCAAGACAGTACAATTCCAATCCAAAATAAGAATAAAATGGTGCATTCCTTGGTGGAAGGATGGAAGGGAGAGAGCAGAAGAAGGAAAAGGAAGATAGGCCTGTGGGCAGGTCTATGCTGGAACCCACTATGGTGTAAGGAAAACATAGTTGCTAATCAATATAACTTGTGCATGGAACAATGGAAGAATGAACATATAATTCACATAAAATAAATAGGCAGTGAATTTCTGGATACAGTATTTCAGGTTTCAGAAACAAACTTTATGTTCATAAAAAATTAGTAAGTAATGGTTCTAAGTTTATTTAAAGACTTATGCTGTCATTCTGTGTGTGACTAACTACTCAGAAAAGATTTGTAAACCACAAACAATCTTGAATGAGCCTCAAGAAAAAGAGATAAATTCCCTCTAAAGAACAAACTAGGGCATTAAAAAAAAAAAAAAAAAAAAAAAAACAAACAAACCACCACCTTGAATATTATACAGAAAGGGTAGAGCACAAATTAAAGACCCCTAGGGACATCTCCAACTTGCAGCCAAAATCAAGTTTTGCTGCTTTACTCTGTTGGCTGGTTTCTAATTACACTGCACAATGAAAATCATTTGTAACTAGAAAGGTCCCATAACATCATGACAAAGGCACAGGGCTGCAACATAATATTAGAGAACACTAACCCCGCTGATGATCACTAGTAACCGAGGAAGATAATAACTGCTCAGCTACTCTGAAATAATTTACTCATAAAAGAATCTTCATTAAAATAACATTAAGGACTATTTTCAATGTGGCATGCCAGGGCTTAGCTGTATAATTCCTTCTAATATTAATGGGAATTTTGTAGCTAAATCTCCATACACTGCAATGAAAATCTCACCAATGATTTTAACTAAATTCCATGAAAAAGAAAAAGGTTCAGGTAAAGGCTTTACTTTATTATGCACCGTTGCTGCTGGTAATACTAGCAGCTAGATTAGTGCATAACAATTGTAAAATTGGTAATAAACATGCTGCTGCATCTAAACTCCTAATAAAAGAAGTTAAGGAGAAGAAGGTAGGCTTACTTCTGTGGTAAAGCAGTGGCTAAAGTAAATATGAAGGACAAATGCAAGTGGAAATTTCTAATTCTAAAATCTGAATTGTTTTGTGAGGTAGCACAAATGTTTTGGTGAACTATGAAATAATTATTTTGTGTTCCAAGGGAGAGGACACTGAAAATGTCAGTAGCAAATTGTGACATTTGCTGAAAAAAGCACTTCTGGTCAGACAGAAATTACAAACGTCATTCTTTAATGAGATTTTTCATGTAAGCCTTGGAGGCCATATAGAAGCTGACTCAAAAAACATGGGACGCATGGCAAGGCCAGTTTGCTTTTATTTTTCTCAGTTATGCTACCCTAGAGTGGCATAAAGGACCCCTAATTGAGCCAGTGTGATATAAACTTCTTGTTATGAACCTAGAAAATAATTTATTAAAAAAAAAAAAAGAAAAAAAAAGGCTATATAGTGATAACAAATAAAAGCCATATCTGCACTTCATTCAGACCAGTAATGTGCAGACTGTCAAATGTAGATAGGAAAAAAGGGGCAGGTGCAATAACAAATATATATTTAATTCACTTTAGTTGCTAACTTATACTTTGATACTCATAATGATTATCAGAGACATTTGTTTTCTCCTTCTTTTGACTTTTTTATTTTTATTTTATTTTATTTTATTTTAATATGAGAAATTTTGTTGAGGTTTAAAATTTACAATAAATGTCAATTAATTATAACAAGAATGCCTGAAGATTTTGCCCATTTTATCAGATGAAGAATACTTTCAGCTGGAGTCTTTAGAATTTGAAAACATAAAAATGATAAAGCAGAATATTTTCAATTATATTTGAACTTGTAATGACCTCTCTATTACCAAAAAGCAGTAATGCGAAGAGGAAGCTCAGCACATAAAGCTTTTATTTTTTGAAAGAGTATCATGGGAGCTTCACATATCTTTTAAATGATTGACACAACAAGCATTCCATTTTAATTGGCACTTCTGTGATTTATGACTTTATCACGTCAGGAACACCCCATTAGGCCATATGTAAGGGAATAGCAGGGTACTGTACATCTGACAATTCTTGAAGTGTTCTATTGAAGGCTCCTAATAAGAAGAGATTACTAAGAGAGTTCATAACCCCATTTGATCTAAGTGCTGAATTGGACTAAATTGTATCCTTCACTCCTGGAAAGCAATACAATACTTGAGATCCCAGTAGTCCATGCCATTATCACACTGACATATTTTCCTGCTCTGCAAATGCAAGAACAGTAAGATTTCTGTTTCTAAGCAGGGAAGAATAAGATGCTTCATTCCACTGATATCAATTGTCTTGATAATTTCACCTTATTGCTTCTATTCTAATCACAACAGACTTCTCAGTCCTAACAGCTGAAACAAAATAAAAATCTATATTAAATCTTTGTATTGTAATTTCCTAATAGTGAAGTTTAAAATTGTGTTAAGCCATCTCCAGTGACACCAGTATGGCTCTCATAACAAACACATTTCCTTCTAAAAGCTGTTCAGAACTTGAGGAGACAACACCCAAGCAGTCTCAAAACATCAGTTCCAACATCAAGACCTCCTCACTCAGGTGCTAAAGACTCTTCTTCAGTGAAGAGGAGGTCTTGATGTTGGAACTGGTGTTTTGAGTGAGTAGAATCCAATTAGTGAATGAGTAGAATCTGACTGCCTTCATTTTAAAGAATTGCATTGTTCCAAAACCTTCCTCATCTGCATCAAGTCAAACTGTTTCAGGATTAGCTGTTTCTAATTTTAGAAAATAGTTAATTTTAACACAGTATAATATATTTTATCTTATCTTAGTGTTTTCATCTAGCCTAAATGATTTGCTTTCAATTCCTAAATTGCATATTGCATGTTTTACATTGACAGATGTTACTCAATATGTAATCTGTTTTTTTATCAACACCTAAATGCATAGATGTGTTGTTTCTGTGCAAGAGATCAGATTATCTTTTCCTATTTTCTAAAAATCTGAATAATACCTTGAAATAGATAAATATATAGTAATGGTTTAATGTGTGGGTTTTGTAGTCTTTTCTTGTTCTGAAGCTTTTTTTTTTTTTTTTTTTTTCCCTTAATCCAAAAAAGCTAAGGATAAAATTCTCATCTGGAATACAGAATTATTGTGTAGTTAGAAACTATATAAACTACAAAGAGGTAAAATAACACAAGATAACCAAAAGAAAACATAAAACTACTTAAAATACTGTTGATAATAATGCTATGATCTGTGATATTTCAAGGTTATTTTCACTATACTTCTTTTTAGGTTAGTATTGGTAAGCTGGTTTGCCCAAGACCCGAGTTCTAATGAAAAATAAACATCACAAATAGTGTTTTGCTACAGAGGTTAACATGATAGTTTTCTACAGTGCATGTAAATTGTGCCTCTTAAAAAAAAAAATGATTTATCATATCTGTGTGAGGATTTGTATATGCATACGTAATATCTAGAAAGATAAAGTAAAGTAGATTCATCATAAATAGTTTGTCAATAATTATGAAACAGAAATAGGAAAAATTCCTGCATATAAGATGCCTATACATACATATTGTAAGTACAAACATACTGGTAATAGACAAAGTCTTTTTGTCACACTCAGTTTTCAAACTCAATTGCAACAAGAAAAAAAACAAACAAATTAGAAGGTATGAATTTATATTATTTAAAAAAAAAAAATTGTAAATAACTACCTACAATCCTGGAAGGTCTAACTGCTATTTGTATTATGCAATCACTCAGACACTGAGTAATATAAATTTATAATCTCTTGTTAAAATAAATACATCATTTTTAATTGCAAGTATTTTAACAATGTTTGCATTTGTGAAAATATACTTTTTCAGTTAGGAGAAAGTTTTTCAGGTCAGTGGTTCTGGGCAGCCTGATCTAGAATCCGGCAGCCCTGCACATAGCAAGGAGATTGAAACTAGATGACCATTATGGTCCTTTTCAAACCAGGCCATTCTATGATTTTATGATTCTATAATTCTAAGTTGCAGGTGCAACTGTAAGCGGTAACCATGCTGTGTTACTCACTTCCTTTCCTTCCATTTAGAAAATGGAGATGAACAAAGCAATACTGGAAGGAAGAGAAATGGACAGTTAATAGATGAAGTAGCTGTGTTATTTTAGCAAATTTTTCTGTATAATGCTTCAATTCATGATGCTTCAGCTGAGGAAAAAAAAAAAAAAACAGTTTTTTTTTTTTTTTTTTTTTTGTAATGTGTTCATCTACTCACTCAGCTTGACTCAGCCCAATTTCCTTTCATTCTTCTTCTTCTTCTTTTCTTCTTCTTCTTCTTCATCTTATTTTTTCTTCTTTTCCTCTTCTTTTCTTCTTCTTCTTCTTCTTCTCTTTTTTTTTTTTTTTTTCATTCTTTCTTTCTTTTTTCTTTTTCATGGAAAGACCTCTTTATCATCCTCATTTGCTCAGTAAATTAGTATCCACCTGATACAGGAACACATTATAAAGATGTACATACAAGGCAAGTATGTACCCCCCCCCCCCCCCCCCCCCCTCAAGAAACATAAAAAAAAAATCTGGAAACTTTTAGACTACATAAAATTATATTTTCCATACTATTATGCTATCCTATTTAAGCTAATGAATTCATTACCAGAACTTGAATATTCTTACTTACTCTTGCTTATTTTTGCTAGTACTATGTATTTGTAACACCAATTCATCAAATCTGTCATCTTCTCTTGTAAAGTTTTCAGTTTCTTAAGTAAAAACACAAAATGTTACTGTAAGTATTTCTGATTTTAAACATTTGGATTTCAAGGACAAATCCTTGGTACAGAAATTCTGGAGAAAGATGAGAGGAAGCAACCATAATTCAAATGGGGAAAGACAGGAGAATGTTAGAAACTGGGAAAGTTTTTGAAGAAACTACTGAGATAGATAAAACATGAAGATAAGAAAACAGTGAAATAGAAGATATAACAAAGGCATAGAGCATTCCATAGAATATATACATTAAGAAACCTGAGGGAAATGATCAGTAGTGCTCAGGAAAAAGAGAAAAATGAAACCTGTGGAAAATACAAAATAAATATAGTAGAGTACTGCCTTACCTTTTAGGTGATAAGTAAGACTGTAAGTAGATAAAGGAGACACAGCTTATTCGAGAAGATAAAATTATATCTGATTGTCATATCTTTGAATGTTTGCTCATTACTTATATTCTAAATTATGAGTGCAAAAATGTATACATTTATGTAGAAAGCAACTGAGCAGGGAAACATTCTATTCCATGATTTGGGAAACAGCTGAAATTTGCAATGATATTTTTAATCTGCCTCTTACTACTATTCTGCATTATATCTTGATTCCATCTATTGTAGTATGTACTCTCTCTCTCTTTTTTTTTTTTTCTTCTGTACAATTATAAATCAACTTCAACTTCACTGTTGAACAACTGAATAATTCTGGTCACCATTGGAACCATGTGCATTAAAGAAAAACCTAGAGGTTCTCTAATTGCATATTATATAGTTTTAAATATGCTTAGAAGCATAATCATATAATCATAACTACAAACATGAGAATTAAACAACTACATGGAGAAAAAAAAAAGGATTAATTATAGAAATCAAAAATAAGATAAATGAAATCAGATGCAGATGAAAATAAGTTGGCAGGAAGTGTCAATCGAACTGAAGGTAAGAAGGTAGTTCAGAGGGATTTTGATAGGATAGAACACTGGGCTGACATCAATGGGATGAAGTTCAGAAAAAAACATGTGCTGGATTCTGCACTTTGGCCTCAACAACCGCAGGCAATCCTACAGGCTTGGAGTACAGTGTGGAAAAAGTGGGCTGCGGTTGTTAGTCAGATCTCAGTCAAACATGAACCAGTAGGGTGCCCAGGTAGCCAAGAAGGCCAGTGGTATCCTAGTTCGTATCATAAATAGTGTTAGCAGGAACAGAGAAGTGATTATACCCCTGCACTCAGCTCTGGTGAGGCCTCATCTTGAGTGCTGTGATCTGCTTTGGGCCTTTCAGTACAAGTAAGACACTGAGGCCATGGAGTGTGTCCAGAGAAGGACAGCAAAGCTGGTGAGGGGACTGGAGCACAGATTTCATGAGGGGTGGCTGAGGGAACTGGAACTGGAGAAGAGAAGGCTCAAGGAAGAACTTACCACTCTCTACAACTACCTGAAAATAGGTTGAGGTGAGGTGGGGGTTGTTCTCTCCTAGAAAACTAGTAACAGAATGGGAGGGAATAGCCTCAAGTTGCACCAGAAGAGATTCAGGTTGAATATCAGGAAAAAGTATCCCAAAGGAATAGTCAGGCACTGCCCAGGGAAATTCCTTACTCATAGAGAGATGAGTCACTGGAACAGGTTGCCCAGAGAAGTTCTGGATGTCTCATCACTGGAAGCGTTCAGAACAAGGTTGGAGGGAGGGCAGCCTTATCTAATGTTTGGCAGCCCTGCTTGTGTAAAGGATTTGGGTCAAGATGATCTTTAAAGTACCTTCTAACCCAAGTAATTAAATGTTTCTATGATTCTATGGAAAATACTTTCCTGTCACCTGAGAAGGTATTTTACATATAAAAGTGTTTTAATAATTGTCATGGTTTTATGATTTTTGGTTAGCAGTATTCCACATCACAACATCATGTAGCGCACTGGGAGTTAAAAAGTTAATTCTCCAGTTCTGGGCATCTGTCCAGAAGAGAAGAAGAACTACATATCCCAGAAGACTGTTTGCTATTCTTTTATCATTCCTGCTCAGGGGGAACACATATAAGGCCTTGGTAGGTCACTTGACGTCCCTCTTTGTGACCATCAGACTCTCTCACTGCTGCTCGTCCTGACTGCGCACCATTAGTGTAAAGCCTTCAGCTTTTTCAGACACTCTCATGGCTCAAGCAGATGTGAGGAGTAACAAATGATCTGGGGCTTAGCTCTGAAAATGATTGGGCCTCATTCAATACTATCCTAGAGACGGAGAGTCTCTGTGCTGAAAGAGTGCCTAAGTGGTGAAAGGGAGAGTCTCAGGGAGACAATACAAAATGAGCAAGAGAGTCTCCAAGTTGAAAAGAAGAGTTTCCAGAAGAGATTCCAAGCTGAGAGGGAGAATCTCTGGGCTGAGCAAGAGAGTCGCCTAGTCGAGAGACATGCCCTCCAATCCTAGCAGGACGCCCTCTGATCTGAGAGTAATGCCCTCCTAATGGGGAGAGACTCTCTTCAATCCAAACTCGACAGTCTCCCATCTCAAAGGGACAACCTCTAGTTTGAAAGGGAAGCCTTCCAATCTGAGAGAGATGCCCTCTGAACCAAGAGAGACTCAGTCCAAACTTGACAACCTTCAATTTCAACAAGACACCTTCCGGTCCAAGTGAGATGCCCTCCAGTCCAAATGAGACACCCTCCGGTCCAAGAGGTACACCCAATGGGGCATACTCCAAACTGAGAGAGATCCCTTCCAGCATGCAAAACTCAGTCTCCAAATTGAACTAAACAGAATTCAGGTTCATCAGGTCATGCTCAAATCTGAACTAAATACCCTCATAATTGAACAAGACAGATTCCAAGCTGAGCTGGAGAGTGAGAGCATCAGAACTGATCAACCTGATCAACCACAGGAGGCACCAAAATTGATGTCAGTTGTCCCTGTAAGAGGATGGAAAATGAAACAAATCTTGACTCACTTAGACATTAAGAAAGAGGAAGAGGAGAAAGTAGAGGAAGCAGACTCTGAAAGAGAAGAAAAGGAAAAGAGGTCCAGAGGAGTGGCTCTGAGATCCAGGGGAACTGCTCCTGAGTCCAAGGCAGGGGCCCTCAAGAAGGTCATGGTCACCAGCACCCAGGAGGGCAACAAGAAGTCCTGAAAGAGTAGGAGGTGAGCAAGACATTGTTACCATTACTGACTGATCTCTGAAAATGAAATTCGAGGTCTGAGAAAAGACTTTTCACACGACCCAAATGACCCCATTGTCATCTGGTTACTTCGATGTTGGGACAGTGGGGCCAACTGGGCTCATAGTTTGTCACTAGATAGTAGAGAATCTTGCCAACTGGGTGGCATTGCTGGGGACTCAGTGATTGACAGAGGTATTAGTACATGCCAGAATAAGTTCTTCATCCTCTGGAAGCGTATGCTGTTAACTGTGAAAGAAAGATACCCCTTCAAAGACAATCTGATGCCTCAGAAAAAGAAATGGACTAATATGGAAAAAGGTATCCGTGACTTGATAGAATACGCTTGGTGGAAATGTTACATATCCTCACTTTCACTCCTGACGAGGCAGACCAAGAGCTTCATACCGAGAGTCAGGTGTACACCAAATATGTGGCATATATTCACAAAGACTGCACCAGAAAGGTATGCCAGTATTTACAGTAATGTATGGCAAAGAGAAAAGAAGACCCCTAATAAAAAAACTGATTAATAAACTTCAAGACTTTGAGTTACATTTAGCCCCTCTATGAGCTTGTGTTTCAGCCACTGCAAAAGTATCTAAAAAACTGGAATGGAGAGCAATCAAGAAGATATAATAGATTAATAGTCTACAATGTGTTATGCTAATGAATCCATGGTGGTATCAGATACATCTGATGGGGACCAGGATTCCCAAAACAGCCTACTGGAGGGGCTGATCAAATTGGTTTCCTCCCAACCTTCATCATCCAATGTCTCAACTATCAAAAGGTCCTGCTCAAGCAAGTGACAACAGTAAGACTACGTGTATGGCCCTGTGGCGTTACCTATGTGACCATGGAGAAGATATGAGGAAGTGGCATAAAAGACCCATTCCTGCACTCCAAGCATGGGTAAAAGAACTACAAGACATATCAACCACCAAGGTGAACTTCTCCAAAAAGGTGATTGCTCCAGTTGCTGCAGGACACGGCAATAGCTGTAAGAATGACTGAAGTAGCAAATAGAGGGGCTCTGCTCCCAGCCAGGGGAGGGGAAAGGGATAATAGTGTATTGGACTGTGTGGATTAGATGGCCTGGCACATCAAAATCACATAAATATAAGGCCCTGGTGGACACTGGTGCACAGTGCATTCTAATGCCCTTGAGTCATCAAAGTGACTGGGGGTTCCCAAGAGCTGACTGTGTTGGAGTACAAAATAAGCCTCACTGGTAAAGACTGGCAAAAGCACTCTATTGTGACTGGCTCAGAGTGTAGGTAGTGAGGGTCTGGCGCCCGGAAGGTATCGCGTTGTACAGGAAGACAGGGTCCCTCTCCTGATAGCCAATAGCATTCAGTGCACAGGTTATATAAGGCTGTTTTTCCCGTCAATAAATGCCGTTTGCCGTCCACCACATTGGTGTCAGCAAGCTGATGGACCGAGTGACCTGGGATTGGTCGCCGTGCCGTTCCCGAACCAGGTCGCCATGCCTACAATAGGCAACAAGTGGTGCCGAAACCCAGGATTGTGGCCTGGACGGGTGAACGGCGGCCGGAGCGGCAGGACCAGCCTGGTGGGGAGGACGCTCCCGGACCAACAAGGAGGATGGAAGTCCTTGTGAAGGTCGTATTGCAGTTAGATAAGCAGTGGGATATCGATTGTAAAGATTTTACTCTCGCTATTGCGAGGCTTTTGTGAATTGGGACATTCTCCACCCCGAAGTGTGGGATAAGTGCACTAAAGCATTAACTGAGGAGATGAGGTCCTCGGGTTGTGGGAGAAGCCTAGAGTCGTGGGGGAGAGTCGTGCGGGCCCTGCTCAGGGCCATGTGGGAGCGGGAGACCTGGAGGGCGGCGGAGAGCCGTTTGTTGGCCACCCTGGGACTGGGAGTCGGGGCGGCCACGTGGACTTTGCACCCCTCTGACGATGACGATTACATGTCCTCTCAGTTGAACCCCGACCCGCCCATGGAGGGACAGAAACGAGCTAAGTCCTTCTGGGGTGGGTTAATTGAGGAAGCCAGGGCTGCCACGGAGAAATCGGAGCCTGAGGAAGTTTGGGCTCGACCGCCCCCCTATGCGCCCCAAGATGGCACCGAGCCAGAAGAGGGAGGGCGGGGGGAGGACGCCCTTGGCGGGAACATCGAAGAGGTGTTAGATAAAGGCAGTGGGAGCGACCGGGAAGGTGAGGGCAGTGTGAGTGAAGGGTGGAAAGCCAATCAGAGTGGCTGTCTGAAGAAATGCCACTGCGGGGCGAACATCCCGCCGGGCAGAGGGCAGGACGAACCAAGAGGGAGGGAACAGCCTGCCCGCAAGGGAGGCAGGCGGGACCGGAGCCTAACAAAAAGGTATGAGAAACCGGAAGTGGCCGATCAGTCGGGCTCTGACTCCCGATCAGACACTAGCTGCGACGAGTGGTTCGCAATTGACTTAAACTCAGAGGAGGAGGGAATGAATACGAACAGAGTTAAGAGCCGAAATATTCCCATCCAAATTAAAGAGAAACCGCGAGGGGGAGAAATCCCTCTTACAGACTGGAGGAAAATAAAGATCGCATGCGCCGACTGGGCCCCATCGGCCACACTAGTGTTCCCGGTCCGGGTGATGGATGGGGGACAGAGGGTCCACTCGCCGATAAACCCTAGGGATATACAAGCAATTGTTAAGGCAATTGCAGATAAAGGGCTTAACTCAGCTATGGTCTCCACCCTTATAGATGGTGTTTTTGGGGGAGACGATATGCTCCTATTTGACATAAAACAAACCTGTAGACTAATTTTTGATGGAGCAGGGATGATTGTTTTTAAATAAGAATGGGAAGATAACTATGCAAGACAACTAGCTCAAATAACAGGGGCAGATCACCCGCTACATGGTTCCAGCCTGCAGTGGCTGATGGGTACAGACCCAACAATGATTACCCCCCCAAGCACAGGCCCTGGGCCTCCAGCCCCATGAAATTATGACAACTACTTGTGCAGCCAGGGACGCTATTTGCACAGCCTCTAAAGTTATTGTTAAGCCATCGCCATGGTCCACCATAAGACAGAATGAAAGTGAGAGCTTTACACAATTTGTAAATTGCCTCCAGGCAGCAGTCGACTCCTCAACCCTGCCTGCAGAAGCGAAAGGCCCGATTGCCACCAAGGCGGCCCACAAGAGCATGCCAGCCACAGGCGGCATGAACAGCCCGGCACGGTGGTGCTGCACAAGATCCACCACTACTGGAAGTCCACGGAGCTGCTGATCCGCAAGCTGCCCTTCCAGCGCCTGGTGTGCGAGATCAGGACTTCAAGATTGACCTGCGCTTCCAGAACCCGGCCATAGGCGAGCGAGGCCTACCTGGTGGGGCTCTTCGAGGACATCCTGCTCACCCGGCGCATCCATGGGGAGCGCACCTGAGGCCACAGCCCATCCCCCTTTCTCTTCCGATTAACATCATGTTGGTAGAGCACCAACAACTGTTATAAGAATGTTCTTGTTCAGAGCACCTTATGTCTTCTATTCGAGTTTTCTATTGAAGATTGTTATATATTGTTATATTTTACCTAATTTAACTGTGCATAGGGAGGGGAGAAATGTAGGTAGTGAGGGTCTGGCGCCCGGAAGATATTGCATTGTACAGGAAGACAGGATCCCTCTCCTTATAGCCAATAGCGTTCGGTGCCCAGGTTATATAAGGCTGTTTTTCCTGCCAATAAACGCCATTTGCTGTCCACCACATTGGTGTCAGCGAGCTGATGGACCGAGCGACCTGGGATTGGTCGCCGTGCCGTTCCTGAACCAAGTCGCCACGACTACGATAGGCAACACAGAGGCTCCATGTATACTTGGTATTAATTATCTCAGAAGGAGATATTTTAAGGATCCCAAGGGGTATCAATAGGCCTTTAGGATAGCTATTGTAGACAAAGAAGTTGTTAAACAGTTGTCTGTTTTGACTGGCCTATCAGAAGATCTGTCTGTTATGGGGTTGCTACAAGTAAAAGAGCAACAGGTACAGATTGCTACAAAAATGGTGCAGATAGCAGTACCACACCGAAAGGGATTTCTTGCTCCCCATTCATAAGCTGATTTGTCAGCTGGAGAGTCAGGGAGTGATCAGCAAAACTCACTCACTTTTTCACAGCCCCATGTGGCCAGTGTGAAAGCCAGTGGAGAATGGAGGCTGATGGTAGACTACCACTGAGTGCTGCTGTCCCAGACATGGTAGAACTCCAGTTTGAACTTGAGTCAAAAGCAGCCAAATGGTATGCCACCACTGACACTGCGAATGCATTCTTTTCCATTCCTTTGGCCAAAGAATGTAGGCCACAGTTTGGCTTCAGCTGGAGGGGCATTCAGTGTACCTGGAATCATTTGACGCAGGGGTGGAAACACAGCCCAACAACTTGCCATGGGTTGATCCTGGCTGCACTGAAACAGGGCAGTGCTCCTGAGCACCTACAATGCAATGGCACATTTATTCATTTTCAAATTAGGAAAGAAGAATAGCAGTGATTTTATAAAAAAGTGGTTATGCTTCTTATGTAAGACTATGCAATTATGTTGCTAAATATACAGGGTCTTAACCAACATGGTCTAGTGGGAGGTGCCCTGCCTGTAGTAAGGTGAGGAGTGGAGCTAGCTATCTTAAATGTCTCCTCCAACCCAAATCATTCTATGATTCTATGATTTTACTGAGTAGGACAGTTGTGTAAAGAGCCTACAGTGTGGAACTCCACACTCATCTCTAAAAAACAATTCACATCAGAATAATAATATCAGAATAAATGCTATATATCTTCTGCAAATTATTTTATCATTCTAAAATTTATTTCATCATTTTTATAACATATGTTTTTATATCTAAGATGCAGAAAATAGAGTTTATTGAATCTCTTAGAATTGAAAAAAAAAAAAAAAAAGGTAGTTTTTCTTCAAGCACTGTATGTACTTCTCAGTACTACTTTTATTCAGTAATGTAGGCAGCTTTATATATGAACATACAGAAAACCACTATGTTAATGTATCTTGAAACCTTTCAGAGAGTGGCTTTAGGATATAAACTAAACTGTTTTGAACTCTACTTTTGGCACTTAATGGTTTCTTCTAGAGAACATCAGATGTGCCTGCTGCTTCATCATTGTTTTCTACAGCAAAGCTATTACTCAGAACCTGCAATATTAACTACATATCAAGATTAAAATATAATCTGTTCCAAATGTCACACACTTACCTGAGCATGCCATGATGAAAACAAAACAAAATTAAATATGTACTATTTTAATTATAAAAAAAATTAAATTGTGAGGCTTTCCTTTTTTTTTTTTTTAAATTTTTCTTTTATTTATTTTATTTATTATTATTACTTATTACTGTTATTTTTTTATTTTGAAGCCTTAACATTATCTGTGACTTTGCAACCTTACTTACCTAGTAAGTATCAGCAGCTCATCTCTATGCACAGTTACTAAAACACTTGGAAAGCAAACAGAACTGCATTTGTAGAGTAGTAGAAGGGGAATAGAATGACAATTATTTAGTGCAGTCAAGTCTTATTTTCTTTAGAAGCTAGATCAGCTTTCCTTCTTGGAACTGCTTCTCGATATCTGCAGTTTTTTTTGAGTACGCTTGGGAATTCACTTTCTATGAAGTGGAATGGTTTGGTTTCTGAGTACATTTCTACAGCATAGTTAAAAAAAATCAACAAAATTTGGCAGTAAAGAAAAGCAAGAATAAATTGAAAATATGTAAGTTCTCAGAAATACCTTCCTGTGCAAACATATACTGTGAGTTTTATTTTTCTTTTAGTATTTCAACATGATATTTTACAGACAGAAGATTATATTAATACTGTGAAGACCTGTATATTGATTGCATTAAAAAACAAACAAACAAACAAACAAACAAACAAAAAACATAGAAAATAACAATTCAGCAGTTGGATCAAAGCTGCTTAACATAACAGATATTCCAGGAGTATGTACCACTGAAAATAAAAGTGTGTGACAAGTGAATAGACATAGATTATTATGGCCTTTTTCACTTCCTAAGATTACTTAAGGTCTCCTTTTTCTCTCAGAAAATAAACTCAAACTTCATCTTAAACTTCAGCACATCAGTTCTCCCTGATAATTATATAGCTAGGTAACAAGATTTTAGGGGAAAGAAAAAAAACAAAACAAAACAAAAAGCAGCTGCCAAGTATATATATGTATATTTTTTCTACATCTGGCCTTTTCTATTTCAACTTCAAAATGCACTGAATATGGCAGAAAATTTCTAGTCTCTTTAAACAGTTCATTTTTTTCCTTTTCTAGCTACAACACAAATGCAGTGCCATGCAATCTGAAGTAATTACACTACATTGTAATACCAAGGTATAAACCAGGAAATAATAGTCAGCACAGCACCTACTCTATTCATGGACTGTTTAATTCTCTTTTTCAGAACATTAATAAATTTTGATTCTGTACAGAAAAATATGCTATTACCTTTTGATCAAGCCAGCCAGATTCATTCAAATACTTCAGTTGTTGTAGCATAGAAGTTATTATTGAATTTCTGATCCAAAATCAGACAATCTAGCAATGAAGCTAAAGAAAAATGAGTACTGGATCTAACATTTTTAATACAAACAAAATTACTTGTCCTTGGGACAAATAAAAAACACAGACCTGATTTTTTTTTTTTTTTTCCTGAAAACAAAACAACAAAAAAACACAATTCTATTCCTCAGAAATACAAATTTGAATGAAGTCCTGGCATGACAACATAATCTTTTTATTTGTCTTTTTCTTCTGCTTTCTTTTTCTTTTCTTTTCTTTCTTTCTTTATTTTTCTTTCTTCTTTATTTTTAATTCAGTACCACCGAGATTGATTTAAGAGACTAAAATAATGTGAGATCCTTCATTTGCAAAGTAACTCAGTTATTGGATTGTAGAAATACCATGGTAAAATCAAATTACTTTCTAATTTTGTCACAATAATTGGCTCTCTGAGGCGAAAGAAACATTAGTACGATCACCACTAAATTTCCATTTACCCAAAAGTAAATTCCAATCAAAATGATATTTAATTCATTCAGATTTAAATGCAAATCCAAAAAGAATATGCATTTTGGGAGTCTGGGAGTTTTGTACTGCCACTATTAATCAAAATTACAGTACTGATACTACTGCAGAATTAAAGAAGCAATATTTTTTCTATCATGTACATGAGAAATAAAAGGCTCTCAGTGAGTACTCAGGTATTCAAATTTATGTTCTCATTTCAGCAAACAGTGATGAAAAAAGGGCCATATGCAACATCAAATCTTCTTTCACATGTAGAAGAAAAGTAGGGATCCATGCTTTTTGAGGATTATTTCAACACTTAAAAAAGTAATAATAATAATAATAATAATAACAATAAAAAAGAATAGGAACAGTTGTTTATAAACCAGTTCGGGGACTGTCAGGAATTAGAAATCACTTCAATTGTGAAATTAATGTGTGTTCTACTTGAAGAGCCACTGCTCTAACATGCTTCTGACAGGCAATATTCACCAAACAACAATGAATTATCCTCTTTTATATTGTCAGATGTTTATTTTTGGCTTATTTATCTGTTTGTTTGTTGGTCTGTTTATTAAGAAACAACGGAATTAATTAGAGCTAGTATCTTTATTCTACTGTTTCTTTCCTTTAATCTTTTAGTCCTTTAACTACAGTGAAATAAAATTTTAAATATATAAGCTCATTCTATATGATAAATATCATCCAGGATATTGGAAATGCAACCACAACATTTAATGTCTATTTCCTCAATAGAACACATACTCTGAAAATTGAAAGCAAGATAGGTACTGCCTCACATTTATCAGACTAAGCAGAGTAGATGCCGTCATTTGGCTATATGACAATAATATTTCTTGCCAGCAGCTCAAATGATTCACTATTTAAATAATTAATTGGCTTAATTTATATTTGTGTAAAGGAGTAAGACACTAAACTCTTAATAACAAATCCATTTGCAGGATAATGAATTAAAGAATACAATAATTTTATGCTTTACTTTTTCAAAAATGGCAAGCCTTTCTGCATTATGGCAGAGGACAAATAACTGTAAACTTCATAGCTCACAAAGAAATATGAAGGCTGCTTTGAAAGCAAGGCTTCAAAATTTGTTATTTTGGCCCATGATATCAGAGGTGAATGCTGCTGGCATGACAGCAGAGATTGAAACTTTCTGCTAGTGTTCTGCTGCATTCCGTTTCCATGTAACAGCTTACAGTAGAAGGGCAGCCTGACAAAAAGATGTATAACATGCAAGTGCATATGACGCAAAGGTGTGTAATTCTTCCATGTAGAAAAAAATGTCACAAATTGACATTCACTGAGGCTTGCTGCACATTTATGGAGATCAAACAGGGGATTCGAGCACAGTGAGGCAGTCAGTGGTACATTTCAGCAGTGACAACGGTGATGTGAAAGACAAGCCACTAGCCGTGTTCCAGATGGTCTTACAGATTTTTATGTGTGGCATTCAGGTTCTTGTTCACCACTGGCAAAAACATAAAGCTAACAGTGGTGACTTCATTAAAAATATTGTTCTGTAGTGATATTTCACTCAATCAAATAGTGTTATAGAATCATAAAATCCTTAGAATTAGAAGTGGTCTTTGAAGGTCATCTAGCACAACTCCTTTTTAATGAATAGGGTCATCCACAACTAGATCACGTTGCTCAGAACCCAATGCAGAATGGTTCCTCACTTTTTCTTATTGTGAGCTTTGTACCTGTTTCTGAGGAAATAAATAAGAGACATCATGGAGTATATATCCAAGGAATAATATATATATATATTCGCAATTTCATAGGATGACACAGAAAGTTGATCTCCTTTTATAGATCTTAGTTTACATATTTCAGCAAAGAGTACTATTTCTCTTTCTATTCATTTATGATTAAACTTCTCCATAATTGTAAGATTTGCTATGGCTAGCAAACGAACAACTACATGCACTGACAAAAAGAGTGTGTACAAAAATATCTGTATCATCTACTGCAGAAATTTTATACTCCTATATAATATTTGATTTTTCACATACGAACCATAGCATATTAACTTCCATATAATAAATCAAAACAAATTCTAGAAATAATGGAAGAAAATGTAAAGCCATCAATCACCAGGTAAGATTATATGAGAACTAAGGTAAGATATTTCAGCAATTGTAGAAACAAATTAACAACTCTCTTCCTGCAATAACTTTAGCTAAAAGAATTACTGAAGTAAGCTCTTGAAGGCAAATCTACAGTTTCAGGATTCAGTGGGCACTGTATATGGACTTCTCACTCAGCTTAGTCAATTTATTTGAGACTATGTTTTGATAAAATAGAAAAAGCTCACTGTAAACAGCAGAGTAATGCAGTGATAACTTGTTTACCAGGCATGAAAATACCAGCCTGAAGACCAAATAATCTTCCCATGATTGTGCTGGCTGTGATTTCAGAAAAAGTATAAAATAATAAATGCAACTAGAGTGTCTCCAACTTACATATGCTCATTTTGCAATAGCCATAATGCTATCTAAGAGACATCCAAATAAATATCTGAAAGTCATTAGTACATACTTCCAAGCCTATCAGCTCTTTGCTTTACATGTGGTTCCTCTCTGAACCATCAACTCCAGTTATTTTATGCTGTATAAAAATGAAATCAACCTTTTAAATCCTTCAAATTATACAGACAGCTTATAGTACTGGTATACTTCAGAGAGTATGGATTAAATTTTCCTGCTGTTTCTTTCTTGTCTGTTGCTATTCCTGTAACTTTTGTGTTAATTTTATTATGAAAAAAATATCTATTGACATAAGCAACAGATTTTTTGGATTCTTAAGTGGCATGAAGCAAAAATGAAACAAAAAATGACAAATTGTTTAAAATTCCAGAAAAAAAAAAATCCAGGAAAGTGGAAATTTCTCCACTTGCATCTACACAGAAAAAAAAAAAAAAAAAAAAAAAAAAGTGATCTTGGCTGGCCTGCAAACTTTAGCTAAAGCACAAGTTTAATTTGACACATACATACATTAAGAATATATCTTATTTTCTCAGCAACCCAAGGATTTCATTGGTGGCTTTAATTCTGGGAATCTTAGATATAGTCTTCTAATATCATGTTCCAATTTAGGTTATTTTATTATTATTATTATTAATAATAATAACTAAGTCAGTTCTTTTGTTGATAATGTTTAAATAATGAAATACACTCCCTCTTAATTAAAAAAAAAATATATAGCCATTGTTTTTCAAACAGTACATATTTATGGGCACAATAATCTCATTTTAGAAATATCACCCATTAGAGAATGGAGAAATAAAAGGTCATTGTGATTCAGAACCCTTTGACTTTATACCATCTTCAAGAGTCTTAAAATTCTAGCTACTGATATTAAAAGTGTTTTTGGATAATGAAATAACAGTCAAATGCAAGTCTGCATTTAAGAATATGTACTCTATTATTGGCAGCTGTTTGACAATCTGGAATCTGCATTATTAACAGGTTCATATTGTGTAGTTATGGTTACTGAATTCTTTTTTTCTACAAGATACCAGGCACATAGGCTGTTGCATTTGTTTTGAAATAAAATAGTCATGTTCTGTCTTTCCTGCATGACTGTTTGAATGCATAAATTAATCAAGTGAAATTATCAGAAAGGATACAGAGATTGTCTCCTCTACAGACTACAGATTGAAGAAGAAAGTAAAAGAAACTGGCTCCAATAAAGAAATACTAAGTGATTTTTTAAAGAGTGATGTTAATACTATTATGCCATAAAAATAGCTAATAATCCCTTAGCTAGTATAAACAGAAAGAACAGCCTAATGGTGAAATTCTGAGAATGAAAATCTAAAAATCTGTGTCTTGCATATTCTCTACCTGAAAAAAGATATATCAAATTCCACTGATAATTTTTTTCAACTATAGTAGCAGAGAGAAAAAATAATAACAACCTAAACACAAATTGAGTAGTTCTGATTATTACTATTTTTGAGGATGTACATAGAGATACTACTAGAGTTATTGTAGTGGAAGCAGAACCAACTGATTTAGTTCTATGCAGTGGTGACCAAATGCTAAATTATGTGGAACAGTTAAATAGGCCAACTGAACCATGATAAGCTATGTAGTTTGGAAAAGCCACATAAGAAAGCTTCTGCAATGTGGATATCATTTTAGAGGATGTTTCACTAAGAACTTCCATAGAAAACACAGAAATTAGGACAAAATTGTCAGTACTTGTTTTTCAAAAATAACATTTTTTTCTCTCTTTGTAACCTAGATTAAATATGTTTTCACTGTACTGTGAATTTAATGGGAGGGCATGTCAGTGGTTTATGAGCTAGTTCAGCCCAGTTCTGTGACTAGTGGGGCAGGGAGATCTGTGGATCTGAGCCTCCAGAAAGGGGAAACAGAGGAAAATTAAAAACAGCCGCAACGATCTGAAGAGAAACAAACTAATTTACTAAATATGGTATCGGAATGCAAGATAGCATACCATAATACAATATAATCAGAATTGGAACTAATAAATCAAATATAATGAGAGAGTGGAATATAATGAGAAAGGTGGAAAGGCCTCACCGTAATGTTGAGGTGAGATACACAGAGAGGAGAGAGAGCCAGAAAAGGGAAGGTCAGGTAATCCACAAGATCCTATTTTCCCTGTCTGAACACAAAGTTCTCTGGGGTATGTAGTTCTTCTTCTCTTCTGGACAGGTGCCTGGAACTGGAGCATTAATACTTTAACTCCTTGTGCACTACGTGATGTTATGATGTGGAATACCAATTACCAAAAATCATAAAACCATGACAGGGCATTAGGGATTAAGGTATTGTCTAAGAATACAGGAAATCTGATTAATAGATCAAAAAGACCATCTGTGGAGTTTGAGTATAACACCAGGGGGTAATTCTCCTTTCCACAGTGCTTATGGAAATCAACTGAGTTCAGGAGACTGAATGAATTTATTCTGAAAGTTCCGTTTCCTTATTTGTAAATATTTTCATAAAAAGTTTTGTTGAGTTTTGTTCAGAGTTGTGATTCAGAATATTTCTGTATCGTCTAAATATCTAAATGATCTTACAGGTACAAAATGAGACAGTCTTCCAAATACAGAGAAAAACTGCATCAGATTATCTTCATTGGTCAATTTTCTTCCTAAGAGACCTTTTAAGGTAATCTGTATCCAAAATTTATTTGGTTTTCTTTTATTTTAATTGTTCATTTGATTGATTGATCCTTTCTCACTTTCCTTTTTTTTTTTTTTTTTTTTCCTGTTCTACAATGATCTTTTTCAAGTTGACTTCAATTACTCCAAGTCTTGATGGAGATAATTCCTAGAAGCTAATAACTTGCAGTTTTTTCAAGTTATTCATAAGTAACTTGCAAAGAGTCATTAATTATATCTCACCTTGTTAAAAAAAAAGATCTTGATCCATTCGAAAATATTCCAAATATTCCTTTTTTTTTTTTTTTAATGCCTTTCTGACTGTATGGCTTGTTGAACTGATATGATACACACTTCTTATCATAACACTTTGGTTACAATTGAAACAACGGAGCTGAGGATGTACTTGCAGTTTCCTATCTCATTACTCAACCACATTATTACTTCCTTATCTTTTTAAGAAAAATGACTAGAACATTTTTAAAAGAGAACAAGATAATTATTGATGGGAAAAATAGAATGAATATCTCTAGAAATTAGAATAGAAATCTAGAAATCTAGAATAGTCTATTTAAAAATGTACAGTAAGGAAAATTTCTTCTGTTGTACAAAAATGAATATCAGTGTATCTAAAATGCCTGTGCAGTGTTACATATGAAGTGATTTTGTAATGTACCCTGCTGTTTGGTATTAATTTGATTCTTGTGTGTGTGTGTATTTGTTTTATTGGTTGTTGTTGTTTGTTTGTTTTATTCTTGTTTTGGCTTTTATTGATGATAAGGCTACTTAGTGTTAGATTTGTTAATCTGAATTCAAGTGATGTGGTGGTTATATTTCAGTGCAATTTGATGACCTCAGAAGAAAGCAGCAGTACCATTAATTTTAAGTGTAAGAGGCAGAAATGTCATCAACTTATTTATTTTATACTGATTTAAATAGATATACCTAGATTCTAATTGTTGTGAATGATAGTTGATGGTAGCACAGTTTTAAAAATACAAAGAAGGTCTCAAGCAAATCCTGTTCTTCAAGTTTAAAACTTGTAACCCACTACTAGAATTTACTTATAAATTCCATAGGTCCAAGAAGCCTATGTTTTGAAATATGTATTTAATATATATATTTTTTCATCTTAATGAGGAAGGCTGCTAAGTTAGGAACAATTTGAACCTTCACCTGCAACTTTCTGATACCAGAAAGAATAAATTACAGTGCTTAGTCCAGAATTCATGAAGTGCCAGGAAAAAAGTCATTATTCAAACATAAATAAATAGATTGTAAAGTTAGGGAAAACATTCTAATAATACTCATGTCCTTCATGAAGATTATTTTCATCCTTACTTTCTTTGTTTTTTTTTTTTTTTCTTTTTTTTTTTTTTTTTTTTTTTTTTCCAGAATATAGATTTGCTGTTACAGTGGAGGCATAATGTATAACTCTGCATTTGGCATCAGGAACTGCTTCATAACCTAGATAAGTACAGTAAAGTTATCTTTCAGTTCACTTTATTCTTGTTATGTAATAGAGCTCTAACTATGGATTTTTTTTTCTGTTTATCTAGAAAACCTAAATCACTTCAGAAACTTAGAGCAGGAATTTTACATTAAAATATTTTCAAAATGTTAGGACTGTACTGACTTTCATATGTGCAAATATTCTTGTGAGCTAACATTTTTATTATATATAGATATTTAAACATCACAAGCTGAATTATAATTTTTTATGCAAAACTGAAAAATAACTCCTTTCTGATGAGATACGGCATCTCATCCTTGTAGACCTGGGAGGAGAAATAGGAGAACAACTTTTCAGACACTTCAGTGTCTTAAATACACAATTCTTATGAAAACAATAATTAAATACGTCAAGTTGTAGATTATACAAGATATTGATAAACATAGAATCATAAAATTAATCATAGAAGGTCTTGTTTTCGAAGGGATCTTAAAGATCTATTTCCAACCTGCCTGCCATTGGCAGAGCTGCCATCCACTTGATTAGGTTGCCTAAGGCCCAATCCAATCTGGTCCTACATTGCAGGGATGAGGATGGCAGATCTCCTCTGGGCAACCAGTTCCAGTTCCTCATCACCCTCTGAGTAAAGAACTTCCTCCTAATGTCTAACCTAAATCTCTCTTCTTTTAGTTAAAATTATTCTCCTTTTTCCTCTGGCTACAGTCTGTAAAAAGTCAGCCTCCATCTTTTTCATAAGCTCCCTTTAAGTACTGAAAGTCTGTAATGAAATTTCCCTGGAGCCTACTCTGTCTAAGCTAAAAAAAAAAAAAGCCCAATTCCCTCAACTTCTGTTTTTAGAAGAGGTGCTCTAGCCCCCATGAAGCCAGTATTAGCTGTACAATATGAATATGAACATACTGTTTCATAGGTATTTACAACTTAGACAAGATATGGAGAGGTACAAATACACGATATCTCCGAGATATTTCTGTATACTTTGGAGAAATAAATAAGTAGCAGTAATTATATATATATATATATATATATATATTTTTTTTTTAATGAGATTTTACATTTAGAAATAATTAATACACTCCATTGCCCTCTATCATCCTGTGGTAATTAAATAAGTGTATCATACAAGCAAATAGATTATCTTTATAGATCATAGATCATAGAATGGCTTGGGTTGGAAGGGACCCTCAAAGATCATGAAGCTCCAACCCCTCCACCATATGCAGGGCCACCAACCTCCCTATTAAATATTAGACCAGGCTGCCCAGGACAATGTAGTGACATGTTTATTTTCAACTTTATAGATGACACATTCATGATTCTGTGGGCAGTTGTGAGTGTTTTACAACACCAACAACTTCTACCTATTAATGCATGGTGGAACATGGCATGTGGCAGTTGGGAATATAACACACATAATATCTGTATATTTATACATGGATTTTGTACATAAATGCATATGTCACTGCTGAGACAAAGATTTATGGAGTTTTTAATTTAAATTTCCTACTTAAAGAACAATTAAAATGTTGCTGGTAATTTATTTTAACAGGTATATTCCTTCTTTCTATTATCAAACATGTATAAGTGGATTTTAAGGTGAATGTTAGTGATCCTGAAAGCAGGAACAAGAATAGTAAGAGCACAGTAAAAATAATTCTTGGTGTTTTCTTTTATTTTTCCATACAATTTCTCCTATATTACATTTTGAATTTAAATTCATATGGGAAAATTCTGCCAGATTGAACATTTCTTCTGTGAAATCTTAATAACTGCAAGGCATGCCATTCCATGATGTGCCATAAAAATCTTTATACTGAGCACAATATGTGTCATGAAAATTGATTTTAATGGTATCTTTTATTATAAGAAGGCATTTGTTTTCTGATCCATTAGCCAGCATCTAGTCGTTTTGCAGATACTGAGGCAGAGAGTTCTTCTCCAAAATAATGATTGACACAATTCACCACAAAAATTACTCAAGTAAGTCATTGAGAATCTATCTATCTCACATTAAATTTAACATTTATATTAGAATATCAAGGTTAAATTAAAAGAGAAAACTACAAGAGATTTGTTTCTATTTCTATTATGTTTCTAGGCATTAAAATTCATTCTTCTATTCATCAAAATTACACCTTTAACATATGCCCTTGTTATTCACATTTTCTAATATTATTCACAACACCTACTCAGTTACCCATACTTAGCAAATCTAAATGAAATCAATATCTATCAAAAAGAATCACACTCTCTCTACACTTTATTTCTCAGTCTTAATCAAATTATTTTTATACCTCCTATTAGAGCAAAATTATTATGCACTTTCAGCACCTTTACTAACATTAGTTCAGAACCTGCAGAATTTTCTTCCTCCACATGCTTTCTAAAAATGTTCTTTGGACTAGTCAAGCTGCTGTGTACACTCACTTTCTCATGCTAATACATATATCTGATGTCCAATAGAACAAACCTGGTAAAATTCTCTCTATAGATCCTGAATACATTGTTTCTTGCTACTTTGTTAAGAGTGTATATACACATACACACACACACGCGCGTGCACGCACACATACACATATATACTTATGTTCTCTTCTCTGTAATTAGGCTTTCACAGAAAGGAAGATAAAGGAATCAATGCCATGACTCTTTGTAACAGAGCAGGATTTCTGCCAGCTGTGATGTGGTTTAGGCTAAACAGCAAACGTTGTAGTCTAGCCAGCCTGCATCAGCAACATGGCTTTATTGCCAGGAAAGTGTCTGGAACCTTGCTTTACTTTCTCTCACCACATAATGCAAGTGGACATAGCTTATAAGGGCAGGATTTCCCCCAATAAGTCTTATCACTAATCTCATGCTTCATTTGTCTGGCCAAATTTCTCATTTTTAGTTTGACCTTTTAGAATGACTGTCTGAGAAAGAAATATCCAGAAAGATTATTTTTTGCTATCCCTTATTGTTACAGAACTCTCTTATCTGACATTGTTTTCACTTACTACAAAATAAATGAATAAAAAAATAAAGAAGATTTTAAATAGGAATATACATTTTTCAAAGTTGATCATGTTTACTTGGAAACAACTGAAGACCTGCTGAAGAAAGGGAACAAAAATATTTGCATAAGTTTGAAAAGAGAAGGGAAACACATATATTTGCTTCTGACAGATTTGCACTGACATACAGCAGACAGTAAGCTGTGTGATTTATTTCTGTGACAAGATAAGTGGCCATCTTTCTCCTGACTTCAGAGTGTAAACAATATATAAAGGTGAGTACGCAGCTGGTACTTACTTCAGCTATTTTTAGAGAACTTATTTTGTTCTGGTTTTGTTTGTATGCTTTTCAGATATTCATTCATAGATATAAAGAAGCTGGACAATTCTGAGGTAGATAAATGGAGTTTCTTTGTTAAGGTACTTAATTCAACAAAGAAATTAAGAATGTGTTTAGTTAGTCAGCAGAAGAAATTATGTGAATTCTAAGGAAGATTTCCAAGAAAAAAAACCTTGTTATTAGTGGTCTCAGATGTTTGTCTGCTGTACAGTTCAGGAAGTGGAGATTCCCTTGTGACTTTCTTACAGGAGACACTAAAGTACTTCAATCACTGAAGTACTTAGGCCTGAACAATAGGCACTGAACTGAAGTTGACCTATAAATGAATCTTACAACCAAATACTATACTGCACACACAATGCAATATTTACCTATTTTGCTGTTTTAACATGAATATGTATTTTGATGCCAATTTATAAAGATCTGTTGTAATGGTTATTATGTGACAATAATTGATAAGGAATTTTCTTTATTTAGGGGCATGTATACAAGGCAGTAAATTCTTGTGAGCAGTGAGACTAAACGCCTGATCTTGTTGAGAATTGTGTTGTTAAAGTTCAAAGAGAGGCACTCCCTTCATTCCTTCTTGAACACTGGCCAGGCTTTGGGGTGGAATCCAATAGGAGAGTACCACCAGATTTTTCCACGCTTGAAGTAATGTAAGCTTGTTAAATCAACAATATAAAAGCTGTACCTTCTTGTAGCAAATCTGGAGAAATAACCTATGAGTGGACACACTGTGTAGGACCTCCCAGTTATCAGGAAAAGCCCTCCAAATCCTCACTGGAACAGAGGCTCCTCAGCTATTCTGGATCTGAATGATGGTAAAATCTGAGTAATTGGTGATATAACTTTTTTAATCACTGTAGTTAATTTCTCATAGTAATGATTAGGTTTCTTACCTTGCTATGTTTTTATGGAGGAATAGTATGCTATTGCTGTCCACTTGCTCAGATTACCCTTGCTGAATCCATCTGTGTACCAGGCATCTTCAGGGATAGAATATTTTCCCTCCTGAACAGGACTCTGGTGGAGCAACCAGTGTTTCTTTTGGTGCATCACTGTGATATGTCACTGGGCCTAGGATCTTCTGAAGATCTTCTTTCAAGGATGATGAAGACAGACTGCTCCTTTGGCTGAGGTAGACAACCCATCATACCACTGTTTGTGCTTGGGCCACCCCTGTCTTAGGAAGGTGGGTCAGATCTTTCACCCACCCTTGAATTGGCAGAGTGGTCTTAACTATAACTTCACCGCTTGAGGTATCAGCTCTACTGCCTGTAATGCAAAGTAGGCAGCCAATAACTGTTTTTCAATCATACTATATCTTTCTTCTGCACCATGCCAGACGTGAGACCAGAAACCAACTGGGGTCCGAACAGAACTCTGGTGTTGCCACAAGCCCCAGCCAAAGCCATCTTGAGTAACGTGAACATCCAACTTGGCTGGGAGGGTAGGATCAAATACACACAACACACACAATACCTGGGCTTGTTTAACTGCCAGTTTTGTCTGTTGGAAAGCATACTCTTCTGTTTTTCCCCAGTCCCATAGCTACCCCTGAGTGAGTCTGTACAGTGGCCTTAGCAGCTGTACTAAGTGAGTTATAAAGGAACACCAATAACCCAATATACCTAGAAACTCTTGCAGCTGCTTCGGTGTTGTAGGGACTGGGAATGGCTGAACCTTACCTATGACAGCATTGGGTAGCACTTTGGTCTTTCCTGACCAAACCATACCCAGAAGTTTTATGGACAGGTCTGGACCTTGCAGCCTTTTGGGGATTTATAGCCATCCTCTCTGTTGCAAATAGGCAGTTAATGAATCTGCTGCCTGTCCTGCTGCCTCGAATGAGTCAGATGTCAGCAGGAGAAAATCAATATAATGATATAAGTTAACATCATCAGGTTTGTTTCCAATTAGCCAGGTGATGTGCCACTAGATTGTCGTAATATGTTGGTGAATGCATGTACCCCTGTGGTAGGACCTGAAAGGTCCACTGTCTGCATCCCCATGTAAACGCAAAATGATCTTGTGATTCCTCAGCAATTGGGATACTGAAGAATGCATTTGCTAAATCTAGCACACAATGATAGGTTTTTATCTCTCTACTTAATTTGTCCATTAGGGAGGCAATATTGGGTATGGCCGCATGAAAACGTGGCGTGACCTTATTTAATTCTCTGTAATCCACTGTCATTCTCCACGTACCATCCGACTATTGCACTGATCATATGGGGGAATTATATGGGCTTTGTGCAGGTCCTATAATGCCCACTTTTTCTAATTCCTGCACTGTTCTTGATATTTCTTCTTGCCCACTCAGGAGTTTATACTGTTCTACATTAGTAATCTGGCATGGTTTCAGCAGGCAAATAGGCCCATGTTTCACATGGCCTCTTAATATTGCCTGCACCACCTGGATACTAAAACATCTCAGTCGAAGTCTGAACTCTCCCACAGTTGTCTGGAGAGCCAGACACCATAGAATATCTACGCCCAGGATGTATTCCTGGACTGGGGCAATAGACACTTTATACTCCTGGAGTAGGAGATGCCCAACCCCCAATTTCAACCATGTTTGAGTGACAGGAATAGTCTGTCCCCCAAAACCAACAATCATTACTCTGTCTCCATCAGATTTAGTTGGATCTCCGTAGATAATTTATGTTTCTGCTCCATTGTCCACTAATGCCATAACTCTCTGAATATTTTTCTGGGACCAGGAAAACTCTATAGAGGGCCTCCAGCCTCTTCTGGAGGCCCTAGGGGGACTAACATCCCTTGTCACACCATGAACTGAGCCAAAGTTAAGTCTTTTGTTTCAGGTGGCTTGGGCTTTGTGGCTCGAGACACCTGAGAGGCCTTCTTTTTCCTACTGGGAACAATGAAATCCTCTAAGTTCCACGTTGTTGTTAGTATTCTCTCTATAACTCTTACGCTTTGTTTCTTAGGGTAATTTTGGAATTTCTGATTATATGTGTCTCCACAGCTAAAGGAGGATGTGATTGGTCTGGCGGTCAATTTTAGCAACTTGGACCCCAGCCCAAATGAGGTCGTTAAATGTTTGTTTTCGCAAGACCCTTACAGGCCCCGACTGATGATTCCACACAGGTGGCCTCTTGTTTTTAACTACTGGAAGTACCTCTGCTTCTTCTACTACTCGAATATTGCGCCTAGTGCGCAGATGCTCTATCTCCCCCAGATCAGCTACTAATTGGGCAGCCTGTTGAATCACAGCCTTCGAGGCCACCAGGGGGTTTAATATGGAAACTAAGGTCCCATATAGGTGGGAAGGGGCCTGCTGTAAGATTAAATCTCGCATACCTGCTGAAAACTTTACCATATCCAGGCTTTCAAACGAGTCCTCATATATCGCTCCTCTTACGCCCAGCTCACAAATATAATTTTGACGGTCCTCCATGGAGGACCATAATCCTCTGTTTAATGGGATATCTGATTTGTTCAGCCAAATCATGTGGCATGATGCCATTAACCAGTCTATTACTGAATGGTTCTCATTGTTATACTGAACAGCAGCATACAGTCTCTGCCTGAGGGCAGGATGCACCGTCATAGTGGCCAATTTTGATACTTCTGGCCCATTAACCATGATGCCTTCTGACCCTGAATTCCATAATCTAAGTAATCATGTTGGTACACCCTCTTTGGGCCTCTGCCAAAATCGCTGCACCATATCCATTAGTTCTATTGGTGTATATGGTCTAGCCGTTATGTATAAATGTATTTCGGCAGGGACCATCAGTCAGAGGGCACCCTGCCAGTTTATCTTGTACTTTCTTTGTCTTTTGGGTTATAATAGGATGGAGTTCCAAGGAATCCATCGTAAGTGGAAGAAATATATACAAGAGAGTTTGGCTAAGCAGGTTATTGCACTAAAAAAGAATAGATAGGGGGCTTACCTTTGTCCTGGGCTCACTGGAAAACTCCAAAAGGAGTAACAATTCATGGCTGGGTAAGTAGCAGTCACACAAAGCATCATGGGAGAAAAGAATCCCCTGTGATTCGTGCCTTATTGGCCAACTTGTTAGTTTTTCATAGCACATGTTGTTAATTATTTTGTTTATTAAATTTACTAGGAACACAGCAAATCCATAGATTATCTGAAAGAGTAAGAAGCATTGTATAATAGTTAATGTGAAAAAAAAAGACAACAGCAGAAACAATTCAACAGACAAAACAATTTTCTGTATAAGAGCCTGGACTAGCCAATATTGTCAAGCACATTGTCAACTGGTTGTAACAGTTTCATTAACTTCAGTGAAAGCTCCAGCTCTCTGCGGCTAAATAGCCAGTTATGAAGTTTCTCAAAGGGAAAACAAAGGATGTGACTACTTTTATAAACACGCCACGTGTTGTTTGAGGTGTACGAGAAACATAGCTCAGTGTATTTATTGTTTTTCCAGCATTATGATTCAGATGAATCACTGTATACTGACTGAACGAGTAGTTAGCAGAGGTATTACGTAATGGAAAATGACTTTTTTACTGTGGTCTAGGTTCTGTGTTCTGTTTCTCTGCTGCATAGGAAGGATTGTGATAGTATTTATAAGCATATTTTAAAGGGATTGTTAGAGGAAATTAATGTCCAGCTTTGACAGTATGTATGTTGACATTCACAATGAAGAGACAGTGTTCCCAAAAGAGTGTAGGGAACTAGTTCTACAGAAGATTTTCCTAAGGTGAATAACCACAGGAAAGTAGATCACCTCCTTCCCCCTCCCACTCTTGTCTCTACTCTCACTTCCAGCAGCAATAAAAATAAACAAAGAGATCACTGTCAAAACTAATGAGGAAATAAATCACATTTTTTGTCAGTTTCTACAATAGGAGGATAGTCTGTTGTCTTTCTTCCTCTGCTCTCTTTGTTGTTTTCCAGGAAAATAATAATAATAATGATAACAGCAACAGCAACAACAACAACAATAATAATAATAATAATAATATGGTGATCATTGAAGGACACAGATGTGTAGAGAAGAATTTTGATCCAATCCCAGGTCGATTTTAATTACCCAAGCAAGAATTTATGTTCTCTGGATGAAGACACATGATTTTCACATCTTTGAAGACCAGCCCTTCATATTATTACATTAAATTCATACCTGTTTCAGTAGGTTTTATTCTGATCTTTACCTCAAGACTTCTCTGTCTGTTTTAAGTCTCTCCATAAAACACAGCTTTTCAGAGATGTCCAGCAGCCACAAGGTTTCTGTCCATTCAGTCCACTATTCTCTACAAAAAGTGCAATTCCCTGTTCTTGCTTGAATAAATGTATTTTCCCAAAGAAATATACTTATTTCCCAAAGTTAACACTGGAAAAATGTAGTGTCAGACCTTACAGTGCCTCTAAGAAACTTGATTAGAAACAATTTCAGGGATTGGTTTTACTGTCACTTTTCAAGTCCATCAGTACATGCTTACATATGTGTAGTTGGTGTATGTGTGTTTGTGTATTTGCATATATACATACATATATTTGTTTGACATATCTGGAGAGAAAGTAGAATCTTTGGTTTTCAGCTTCATTTGAATGGATGTCATTTTATCTAACTGCTTTTCTATTGCCATCTGTAACACAGCAACAAAATTCAATTGAATGTTGGTGGGAAGATTCAACCTTTATTGCCATATCACCAACATCTGCCTCTGATGTTGTGGGCTAATATCATAAAATAGGAGACATTGCTTTCATGGCAGCCCACATGATATATAAATTGAGAAATTCCTAAGATCAGGGATCAGACAAAATTGGAAAAGCTCTGTTATCCCCTTCACAAAGAACCATTTCTTCTGAAAGTGAGTATTATGCTAAAGTTTTGACAGCAAATATTGAACTATAAGGGGAAAGGGGGGAGAGGGGGGGCAGATGCTGAGTTAGTTATTTATTTGTTTTATTAGGTAAATAAATCCATATCTTGTTTTGTTTTTGTATACAGAGTTTTGTTGTTGTTGTTCTTTTTTGTTGTTGCTGTTTGCTTTTGGTTTTCAGTCATTTGGTTTTGTTCATAAAAATACATAAAGGTACGTTATAAAGTGCTACATCTGCAGATACATCACTTGAGTGACAAACAAATCAGTAACAATTTAATTACCATTAATCTATATGAATATTTCTTTATATCCATTTTCATACAATTGTAGTGCACAGTAGTAGAGGACAGAATAAATGAAAACTTTAAACAATTTTTATGATGTACTATATGTATTGAGACATTGTTCTCCCCTACTTGTGTGGTTTTGTAATAGCAACAAACATATAGTATTATTATAGCTTTGGCATCTGTTCCCAAAACTGAATTTGGTTAGAGAGAAGGATTAATTCTTCAGTACCTGAAGTTCAAGCAGAAAATATATCTGGGTCTTTTCAATATTTCTTTACAAATGCAAAGTGTTTTTCATCAATTGTGTAGTTCTTTTGAAGAAGAATGGAGAGTTGTTCTACATGACCATCAATTATGCATCAGTTCAGTGGGAAAATGTGAGATTCACTGCAAATTCTTGAGATGGCTATTGAATTGGAGAATTGAAGTTCTGCCAGTTCTGAAATACCTGTGAATTTAATGCAAATATAAATGAAAAATCGTATTTATATCTTACATGCTGTTGTTGTTGTTGTTGTTGTTTATTTGTTTCTTCGTTTTTCCTACCAAAATGAAATTAAACACCTTAATTCTACTGTTTCATTCTTATTTTATTTCTGGACTGGAAAGGAATTACTGTTCTACTTTATGTACAGTGGAAATTCAGATGTGCAGGTAAACGAAGATGTTACATTAAATGAAGGGGAGTAAGCTTAGCAACAGATTGCTCTATTCTGGCTTTTAAGCAAAGTTTTAGCATTCTGTCCCCTCTGGTCCAGAAAATAGTAGTCTTCTAAGCTTCATTTCTGAAACTCTATACCAGAAAATATTACTTTAGTATGTACAATAGCTTGTTTCTATATAACACAAAACCTACTAGAAGTCTGATTTTAAATGAGAAAATGTGTATTCTTCTGGTTTCTTCCTTCCTCTTTCCCTCCTTTCCTTTCTCCCTCCCTTTCTCCCTTCCTTCTCAATTCTAATTTCATGATCTCTATCTCTGTTTTTGCAAGCTGATCTCCAGAAGAAGTGAAAAAACATCTCTTGTAGGAGTAGTAAGCATATTCCTTCTGGGCATCAATGCAATAATTTCATTTAATCTGTGAACTATTGTCATCAAAATAATCAAGACAGACATTTACCATGTTCTTGCTTCCTTCAATGCAATTCCATGTAAGTGATTTCTTTGAGATCATGGTATAAATTGGGAGAGAATTTAGTTCATGAATATTCAAAAACTGATTAACTTCTATTGACATTGAATAATGTAATGCATTTGTTCCTTTCTGCTAAATAATACAGTTAGCAGTTTATGTGATGTGTCACAGCCTATGAAAATAGTAATGAGTATTAAAAAAATTATCTGCCTCCAGTTGGCTTAATAGTGTATTAACTAAAAGAAACTAAAAGAGATTCAAACATTTCAAAAGTACTTTTAATCAGCCTTTAGAAATTAAAAATATATTCTTTTTTTTTTTTTTTTCTTTTTTTTTCCCCATCATGAGTGGAAGTATTTTATTTATTTTTCATCATGAAGTATCAATTTGACATATAGTTTATTTCACTAATTTAAACATATCTGTTTTTCTTGAAAAGAAAATTTTCTGAATATTAAAAAGATATTACCAACAAGCATTCTAATTATAAAGTCTATGTGAATTCTAGATCCTCTGTCTCCTTTTTTCTCTTTTTTTTTTTTTTTTCTTTTTTGAAATTCTCTATTGATTTCTAGCAAAAAAAAAAAAGAGAATGACAGTGGATTAGAGTGATTATGTATTCTTCAGCCAATCTTGATATTAAATTTACACCAATAATCCTTTGAACTAATAATACAATTTTCAGTATATTCACATTATAGAAATAAATTAAAGAAATCCAGAACTTCTGAGGACAGTAGGAGTCCAGTAAGTAATTGAAATTGCTAAGCTACAACTCGTATATTTCATACTTACCACAGAATCGGAATCATAGAATATTTTAGGTTCGAAGGAAACTTAAAGGGACCTTAGCAACTTGTGCAGAATGTCATCTCCCAGCAAGTGGAAGAAAAGAAGGTCATCATGAGTGGTCAGCATGGGAAACGTGCTCAATCAACCTGGTAGCTTTCCATGATGTCATGATACACAGAGGATAGAGCAGTAGATGTTGTATATCTTCACTTATGCAAGGCTTTTGTCAATTTCTCCCGCAATATCCTTGTACTGAAGCTTAGGAATGTGGGAGATGGGTAAATAGTAAGAGGGATTGAGAACTGGCTGACTGGCAGATCTCAGAGTGTTGTGATCAACTAGTCCTGTAATTGTAATCCCTGAAAACTCCCGGGGTTGGTGTTCGGTCTGGTCATGTGCATCAGTGATAGGGACAAAGGGACAGAGTCCACCCTCAACAAATTTGTTGAAGATAGAAATCTGAGAGGTATGGCTGGCACACCAGAAGGCTGTGCTACCATTCAATGAGATCTGGTGTCAATGGTTTATAGGTTGGTTCATCCCAGTTCCATGACTAGTAGGGTGGGAGGACCCACAGACACGCACCCCATGAAAAAGGAAAAGGGAAAAGGGGAAATGGTAGGGAAATGGGCCTAAAAACAGAACAGTGGCAACACTCTAGGGAGAAACAAAATAATTTACTAAATAAGATATCAGAATGCAAGACAACAGGCTATAGTACAATATAATACAACGTAATTAGAATTGAAGCTAATAAAATAAATAAAATGAGAGAGTGTCAGAAAACAGAAGGTCTTATCTAACACTGAGGTGAAACGTCTAGCCAGGTCAAGCAGAAGGGAAAAGAGAGAGCATCTCGTGATACGAGAACAATTTTATCTTTCCCTCTGCAAGGAAAATGAAAACAGAACATCAAAAAGTCCTTTCGGGTATGCACTATGTAGTTCTTCTCTTCTGAGAATCAGGTACCCGAAACTGTCCATAATCCACAGAACTGAAGCACTCTGATTATCAGAGTGAGAGCAGGTTCTTTGATATATGTATACCCAACACGAGTTTGAAGAAACAATGGTTCAAATGTTGGTCCTATAAGTTTATTACAAATCCTAGTCACTAAGGGAGATTGGGAAGGAAAGGTGACAATTACAAATTAGAGTAATGGGGAAGGGAAAGTGGGCAACAGAAAAGATAGGAAAGGAGAAAAAAATACGTAAAGTGGGGATAATCACCACCAAGATCCAGCAGCATCCTGTTGCACACCACTCAGATGGTCCGAGACCAATACAGGAGCAAAAGCTCAGGTGAGAGCAGCAGCAGAGTGGCTGGTCTTAGGCAGCAAGCAGGTACAGTGACAGAGCAGGCCGAGGAGAGTCTGTCAGCAGACAGGTGTAGCGTCATGAGGAATCTGATGTCAGACACAACACTCTTGGTTGTAGGTCCCTTTTTTATCCTCCTTCTTCTGCCAATGGGGCACTCCTGGGCATTTTTGCAAGTCATGTGCAAAACCCCTGAGATGGCTATCTCCCTGAAGATGAGCCCCCACTAAAGATTGTTTCCTGTTCATTAAGCTGCTATTTATCTCTCTCTTGTTGCCCCTGGCAAATCTTTAGACAAAATTTTTTTCCAACTTTGACGAGGACTTGCCTGGACTTGTCCAGCTGTGTTCCTCAGCAAGCTTTGAGACAAAGGTGCAAAAAAAGAATAATCTCTTACAACACTTCATCCCACTGTTGATGTCACTAGTAAAAATACTAAAGATCATCAGTCCCACTATTGCCCATGGCCTCATCCAAACTGGACTTGAATGCCTCCAAAGATAACACATTTAGAAATTCTCCTTGCAGCCTTTTCCAGTGTCTCACCATCCTCTGCGTAAAGAATTTCTACCTAATATCTAACCTAAATCTTCTCTTTTTAAGTTTAAAGCCATTCCCCCTTTTCCTGTAACTATTAGACCATGTAAACAATTAGTCTCCTTCCTGAGACTGCAGTGATGTCTTCAAAGAGTCAAGCTTCATCACTCTATCTTCACAAAAAAGGCGCACCAGCTTTCTAACCTTCTTCATGGTCCTCCTCTGGACCCATTCCAACAGCTTCACATCCTTCCTGAGTCCTCGTAAGAGCAGAGTGGAGGAGGACAAGTACCTCTCTCAGCCTACAGGCCATGCTTCTCTTGATACAATCCAGGGCACTACCGGACATCTACCTGCAAACACATGCTGTTTGCTCATATCCAGCTTTTAGTTCGCCAGAACCCCCACGTGCAGCTCCACAAGGCAGCTCTCAATTATTTCTCCTCACAGTCTATACGCATATCTTGGATTGCCCCTACTCAAGTGAAAAGCATGCACTTGGCCAATAAAATGTATATTCTCTAACTCAATACTGGACTGAGTTAAAATTGGCACAGTGCAGTTACAAATCTATGCAGATACTTTGATCTGCTAGACCAATATGAAGAGACCAATTACAGTGTTCATTTAAAGACCCTTTAAATCTTTGGCACCTGTGTGAGAATCCTTCTTTGTTTTTTGGCTCAAAGCTTGCTTCCTGAGGAATTTCTTGTGATAAGACTCTGATTGATTTGTTGAGGAGGCAAGTGATGGGTGCTACTGTGTGACAATTGACATCCCTCTGGGAACATTTGAAAGCCCCTTCCTCCACAGCTGCTTACCTCCGAAAGAGAGTGCTCAGGAGTGTTTACTGGTGGAAGATCTCACCTGTGACTAAATAGCTCCAGCCTGGTATGGGAAAACTGGGGAATGGTACCATCGTGTCCTGTGAAAAAAAGGATGCAAATGGGCATCCCTGCTCCCTCTTATCTGCTGGCAAGGCCCGTAAGGTGGGAACAAAAGAATTTCTGCTGAGATCCCAGAGCCAGAAGCTGCCACTCCAAGGAGAGCTGACTCAACCACTTTGGATTTGAGCTGTCACTCCAAAGACAGCTGACTCGACCACTTTGAAAGTATTGAAAAGGAGCCATCATCACCATGGTTGTGGTCGTCGTGGTTATCGTTGTCAACAGAACAACAACGCCCGATGACCCACCGCTATTGAAGATCAATGACTGAACTACGAACCTCGCTGGATCCATGGTGGTGACTATGTCCCTCTTGCTTCCTATAAAGACTCCTTGCTTCTTCTTTCCTACCTTTTCTATCGCCCTCCTTCCCTTCCCCATTACCCTAATTCATAATAGCGTCCATCCTCCCCTTCCCCATCTCCCTAATTAAGATCTGTAATAAACTGGTCAGACCAACATTTGAACCGTTGTTTCTTAATCTCACGCCGGGGATATAGATATTAAAAGAACCTCCTCTCCCTCCTATAAATCGGAGCGAGACACACCTGTTCTGTTATTTTATTGATGACAAAATATTTATTTATATTCCTCTATTTACACATGATAAATATTTTGTATTGAATGTATCTTTAAGAAGGAAATAAAAACAGGAGAATATAGTATTTTTATCCATATGTAACTTCAGGTATAGATTAGAATAAATATTAAAATATTTTAAGTAGAAGATGGCTGAATTTTTGCTTTATATAATGTTTACATTATGTCTTATTTTGTGACAGCTCAGGTTATCATTTGGATGAGTGACATATTTGTTACTGAAATGATGATTCAGAATAGGCATTAACAGAAACCTTTTACTGAATAAACTTAGTGCTAATCCTAATTTTTTGGTTTTGGAGCGTTAATGGGTCATCAGGCGTATGCGTCCACACCTGTATGTGTCAGCCTCAACAAGTATCTGCTGTAGCCTTGTTCATAGAATTTGTTTGAAGACATTATGTCTGAAATAAAAATTATCAAAGTTGTTTTGGCTCACAGTTTTGGTATTTTTTATATCATATATGTTACTGTCAAAAATGTTGTTTTAAATATATAACAGAATTTCTTAACATCTTATTTCTCAAATTTTAAAATTGCAAGAGGAATATGCTGAAAGGTTTTTTACAGTCTGACAAGAAATAATTTTTTCTATCTGGACTATTTATCTTCATTGTGTAACAGGGTTTTCAGTATGTTGGATGAATAGCAACAGTCAATAAAAAGACTATTCTGTTTGTTTCATTTTAGCCACATTGCATAGTATGCATCACTTAGATTTGGAACTTGGAAAGAACCATTTTCAAATGGCTTTATCTTACAAAAATGTTTAGGAATAAGATAAATTGACCCATTCTTTACTGAAAACAATATGTAATTATTTTGTTGCACTGTCATGAAATAACACAATTTATAATCACTTTGCATACCTGTGTGAACAAAGTAACCACACCAGGAGCAAACAGTAGTACACAAGGTACACTGCTCTAAAAATAATTCCTCCTATTTTATTATGTTGGCCCATAATGTCAGAAACAGATCTTGGAGAACCTTCCCATGAATATTCCTTTTTTTTTTTTTTTTTTTTTTTCTCTGTGACAGATGGCAGCAGACCAAATGACATCATGATGTTACATGAGACGAAAGTGAATGTGAAGCAAAAAAAAAAAAAAAAAAAAAAAGCAGACATTAGCTTTCACCAATGTTTGCTGAATTCTTATGGAGGACTGTGGATGTGAGCACAATGAGGTGAAGGTTGGTGTGTTTCAGTAGTAGTGACAGTGACATGAAAAACAAGCCATATTTTGGATATCCATAAACAGCTGTCTCACTGTGAAATTATAAGCATCTCCATCAGCTCATCTTCTTGAATAGGCTAATGGTGTTGACTATGTTGAAAAATCCTGATAATTTTCTCTATCAAATATTATTATTGTGCTCCTTTTCTCTGCTGCAATTTCCACATAAGTTCTAAATAAAATGAAAGTATTACTGTGATCAGTATGCACTGACATTAAAAGAAGTTGCTAGTAGGACAACAGATATGAACAAATGATGGTTCATAGGCAGAACTTCCTGTTGGACACAGAGAAATGTGATTGGTAAAACAAAACAAAACAAAAAATTATTTGGAGCAAAAGGAAAGAGCAAAATATCCTAAAAAAACCATCATGAATACGGAAGAAAGATGAGTAAAAAAAAAAAAAATTCCCTTAACTCCTATTTCTACAGTCAAAGAACTTTCAAATCTGTGACCTGCAATTAAAAAGCAATCTCAGCAAGGATCACTGTCACCTTTGATAACTATATGTCATGGCTCCATGTTTAGAATGAGAGCGTTAAAGATGGTTAATTTGCTAATATACCCATATTTGTAGCACTTACTTCAACATTAGTGAACAGGAAAGGAGAAAAAGAATGAGTTGACAAGTGAACATTCAGCAAGAACATGAACGCCTCTGTAGGAGGATGACCTAACCAACAGCCAAGCCCTCATTCACACTTGGGACAGGCAAAAATGGAAGGTGAGAAGACTCTAAAATGAGATAGTGACAGATTAATAGGAAAAGCAAAAAGTGAAGATGCAACAAAAACAGAAAGAGCAATTAATTCATTTTCACTGGCAAATAGATATTTAGCCACTTACTGGAGAGTATATGCAACAACTGCTTGTGAATTTGAATTCCGTAACTACACAGTTCCACACTTCCTACTTTACCTAAACTTTCTCCTTGTTCTATGTGTATGAAATATCTCTTTCACTAAGTCAGGCCATCTGTTTCAAATATATCCCCCACAAAACTCAAGCCCAAATCCAGCCCAAATCCAGTCTAATTAAAGAGGCAAGTGGAGGAAGGAAGACTTGGAATGAAAGTTTTGACACTATGGAAACATTGTTCAGTAACAGTCAAAACCTTTAGTATGTTATCAGTACTGTTCTATACACAAATGAAAAGGACAGCATCATACGCTCTGCTATAAGAAAATTAACATTAACATTGCACTAAAAATGTGCAATTGGCAGCTTTTCATTCCAGAAATATGCCTTTCATTTTTTACTTTTCTAAAACTGCATATTTTAATAAGGTTGTAATTTATTACTATTACTAGATATTTCAGGTTTTCTTCTCCTTCTTTATCTTAGCATTTGATACTCAAAAAACAAATAAACAAACAAACAAACCCCATATATATATTAAAAAAAAATAATAATAATAATAATAAAATCCCAGCTTCTCATGTTAAAGGGAAAATGTTTTGAATTATGCCTGAATTGGTACTAAAAATTTTGATTGCATTCAGTATATGAACTACAATGGCTAGGGATTCTCTAATAATTCACTGCCTCATTTGTATAGCAGCACTCAAGGTCCCTTATTTAGTTATCTAGTGTCATTCAGTCAGAACTCACGTGACTATATCAGTGAAGGAATTTTGGCATCATGGTTTTGTGATTTTTGGTTTTCAGTATTCCACATCATAACATCATGTAGTGCACTAGGAGATGAAGTGTTACAGGGTATCTGTCCCTGTATGTCGCAGAAGTCATGGGATCTGGCCCTTCCTGGTTGGGCGGTCATTTGCTGCCTTGCAGGGGGTGTTGGAGAGTGCTTTCCTAGCTGTACTAAGTTTTTCAGGTTTATCGATCTCAGGAATTCTCTCTCTCTCCTATTTTATTTGATTTATTAGTCTCAATTTCAACTAGATTGTATTATATTGTGTTATCTTGCATTCCTATATCATAGTTAGTAAAATAAGTTTTCCTCCAGAGATCATTGCCACAATTTTTTTTTTTTTTTTCCTTCCTTGAGTCCAGATCCCATCTCCCTATCCCTTTTCCCTTCCCTTTCCCACTTTATGGGAGCCGGGGAGGCCCAGGGGCCTACTGCCCCCCTGGCATAGATTCATCTAGTTAACTCCGTGACATTTGGCCACGCCCAACAAGAATTTACACAGTTAGCTTAATGAATGATGCAGTTTATTAATGGCAAATTACAGGTTATTTTGGATTGCTAGTGACAACTCACTGCCTGCCGTGTGGGGTTAGCCAAGAGTAATGTGAAGCACATGCAAACAAGTTAAATCCTGGCCAAAGAACATTACTTTATAAAATAAGCTATAGATATGATGATTTCCCAGCACTCAGTATAGGTAGCAGTGTGAGAACTTACACAATAGGTATCTCTATCTGGTGGGAATAGGTACTCAGCCTTTTAGTTGATCTCTGATTCTAACAGTGTCCTCCTGTTGTCTGCAATGGTATCTTCTCTAATCTTCCTCCTGTCTTAATCTATTTTCATACTATTTTTCATCCTACAGGTGGAGCTTGACTGACTGTACTCACTATACACCATTATTCTGTTTGGTGTAAAATATCTCACCTGGGTTTTGAAAATAAAAGATAAAAAATTCACACCACATGCTCAGTGAGGGGTGGTCACATCTTAGAGGTGGGTAGCTTTTGGTAAGGAGGTGTGTTTTGGCATTATAATGAGTGTACATATTCAATGAGCAAAGTTCACCAAAGTTTGTCATTTTGTCAAAACTATGAAAGACTTTTGGCCCAGAGGTAGCAGGTAATCAGTCTGGCATCACAAAGTTCCCATCCAGGCTTTGTTGTTCTTAGAGTCAATATATCAAGTTCTCCTGATGTTGCTGATGCCTAAGGTTGCCTAGGTAACTAATATGGATGACAGAACTTGGCCTCATAGTCTCTACTTCTCTGTACATTCTGTGCTATTTAATAGCATACAGATTGCACACTACTCTTGTACCCCAGCAAACAATTTCCAGTTAACAGTGCTATATTTTAATAAATAATTTAATGCAGCTTTGCAGAAAACTATTTGTAAAATACAAAAAGCTTCCTGTTGTTTTGAACTATGTTGGCTATGTTCGAAGAGATAAATTTGAAAGTAATTTTTCATAAAAAATTTTTTTAGTCATCTACTGTTAGAGAAGAGAGGAGTGTCTCAGTGAAGAGAGCTTTCTTAATTTTGTTTGTTTGTTTGTTTGTTTTTATATTTTTGGTAACAGATCAGATAAGTATACTACTGAAAAATATGTAAATTTCTATTGATGATATACTCAGTACCTAAAGAGGAGCTATAAGAAAGTAGACAACAGACTCTGTAGCAAAGCCTGCAGTGACAGGACAAGGGAAATGGTTTTGAAGTAAAACAGGTGAGATTTAGATAGGATACAAAGAAAATATTTTTTACTCTAGATATAGCACAGCACTGGAATTGGTTGATCAGAGAGGTGGTGGATACCCTGTCCTTAGAGACATTCAAGGTCAGGCTGGTCCAGGCTCTGAGTAACCCGATGCACCTGTAGATGTCCCTATTCATTGCAGGGGAGTTAGACTAGATGAACTTTGAAGGTCTGTTCCAATTCAAAGAATTCCATGATTCTATGTATTTTGACTTATTCTAAAATGAGATTTAACTGACACAACCTCATTGCTTTGGGGGAAAAAAAAATACTATCAGTATCAAATTTATAAAAAGAAAGAGAGGAAAAGAGAGAGAAAGGAAGGAGAAAATTATAATGACAAGGAAAAAGAAAAAGGAAAATTAGCAGTGTGAGACATATTCTATAGCTAAGCCTACATGGCCCAAACTAGACATTTCAATGTGTATAAAAACTGTCACATTGCTGTTTCCACTTGCAATAGTATTTTACACTTCCTATACTATTAAGTAAAGCAATCATATAGTCTACTGACAGATTTATTTTTAAATTTTCAAGAATTTTCCTCAGCTCAGTAAGTATTGAAATATAACATGATTATAATAACCTATTATTAATGATAATTATTTTAGTGACAAACACATTTCTGATTAATGCTAATAGGTACGTCAATGTCCCCTTTGCAGTCTAACCCTGAGAACTATATGTTGAGCAATGAAACTTGTTTGCTTTGTGCTTTGTTTTTTTTTTTTTTTTAAACATCCTCCTCTGTCTCAAAAAGGCAGCAGTGTTCTCAGGGCTGCTACGTGTCATATGTTTGCTTTGCCACATTTAATGACACCCCACTGAGTCACACCTGTCTACAGCCAAGCTTATTTAATGTAACTTGCCCTGAGTAATAAAAAGGAAGTGACTTCCTGTTTCTAACACAAAGGTCTTTCATAAAATCATGTTTTTCTAGAGATGTTGCAATTGCTTTTAGTTAGCATTCAGACTGTGGAGCTGTTTTCCACGTCTATTTTCAAAGGACTCTCCTCTCACTCTTTTCTTCAACTTCCACATGAATCGTCACATTTTCTATTTCTCTCTAACAAGATTTTTTGTTGCTGTTATTTCTCAGTTTCTTTCTTCTTTGAGAAGCCTTCTTATACTTTTTTTATTCTTTTTTTTTTTTTTTTTTTTTTTGGTATTATATTACACAAAATATGCTTATTATACTATCTTGGGAATATAACTTTGAAGTATAAATCGGTCATGACCTTTACTGTTAGCTTAGCCTGCTATTTAAGTCTAATCAGTTATTTTTCTCATGAAATTGTTTAGTGCCCAGCTGTCTAGAATCTTCTTCAAACAGCTTTTGAATAGTTCAAACGATGGAGGTTTCATAGCCTCTCTGTATAAGTTCTGGTAATTTCTGTTCTGGGTCTGTCTGGAGTGAACTTTCCCATGTTCCCAGCAGCTCATGCAATTCTGTCTTTTACAGTTTTTCTATGATGGTATTCATATTACAGCACTGTCTTGTTTATTGTAGAGTAGTTCTAGCACAGCACCAAGACTGTTTTTTCAGCCCCACAACCCTCGCAGAGGTCAGTAGACCTCATGGTAAAGGTGAGGAGGGAGATCTGATAGGGACATTTGTCTGAAGTGATATGCAAAGAGTCACCGAACCATAGAATATCCTTAGTTGAGAGGTACCCACAAAGAACATGTAGTCCAGCTTCAGGGTCCACACAGGGCCACACAAAAATCAAATTGTATTTCTGAGCCTTGTGCAAATGCTTCTTGAACTCCATGCTTTATGATATTGTGTTCAACAGTTGAGGAAGGGGAAAGGAGAAGATAGAAATCCTTCAAAAGTGCTTGTCCTCCTGAGCAGCTGAGAAACATACTGAGGCATAGCTTCATGAAGCATATTCAAATCTTGCTTGCCAATTGGAAGTAGGGATTAATGGTTTTATCTTTCTTACTTCTGGGGCTGTAGCATGCTTTTTGTTGCTGTTGTTTCAATTAAACTGCTCTTTACAACAATTAGTGAGCCTTTTTTTCATCAGATTTTCTCTCTGTTTTGTTGAAGAAGTGGAGTGAGAGAACAGTGTAGTAGAACTTAGCTACCTACAAGTGTAAAAATACTACACGGCTTTCCAGCATCTAATGTGAGGCTCAAACAGTTGAGATAACAACAGATTTGTCTAGAGCACTTAGAAAGGAGCATTCTAAGTTCTGTATTATGTTTGTTTTACATTCTCTGTTAGTGATGTTGACTAATTGGCTCTTGATGTTGTTCTGTGTGATCCTCTTTTATGTGATACATTCTATATTGTCTTGATTGTTTCAGCTCCCCTCACTGTAAAGCACTGGCCTTAAACCAAATCTGATGTTTAGACACTGCATTGCTATCATCTCTGTAATTTGTGCATGACCTCTTGGAGGTTATTACCAATATATTTTCTTGCTGTTCTCCTCTGGGAGTCAATTGATAGTGGATATCGGGAATGGTACCTCTTCCTCCTTTCCCTAGTGGGTAATTACAATTGCTTTTGTCTATTTTGAACATCCTTTAGTAACCAACATACTACTGTAGCTAGGCCTCCACGATGTGTTTCTGACTTTTCTCTAAAGTTAAGCATGGGAAAGTTCACTCTAGACAGACCCAGTTAGTTAAGGATATCACCTGGGAATCTTCCCTAGGCAGTGTGATTGTGGGTTGCAAGGCAATTGGAAGGACATGAGAAGGTATCCGGCATGCTATTTCCTCCAATGATTTTGAACTTTTTTCTCTGAACAAGTGCAGCATATTTAGCAATAAATAAATAATAACACACAAAACAAACAAACAAAAAACTTAGAGGATTTGAAAGTATGCCCTGACCCAGAACCATCAAGGGAAAGAAAAGATCTATAGATCTGATGATCAAACTACAGACACTGTGGCTACTTCAGTTCATTGTGGCTAAACTAGATAACCCTTGACAGTATTAGTCACTCCTGTAGTCAAGAAGAATCTTTGGATAAGGAAATGAGAAGGGGAAAAAAAAGTTTCCTTAGAAGGTTCCAGGAGAAAGAATCAGAAGAAGCAGACTACTCCGTAGTAGGGTCAAGAAAAGAATAGGAAGTGGAAGAGATAGAAATCACAAATGAGTAAGAAGCAACTTGATAGCTACTCCTGAGTGAGATGCAAGATGAGTAAAAATAAATAAATAAATTTCTGCTATCTCCTGCATGACCACACTGACACTTGGTTGCTTTGATGCTAGGTTATAAGGTTCAAAATTCAGGAACCAGAGGGAAAAGAAGCACAACAGATAGGGTCTCTTTTGGAAACAGTTGGAAAAAAAAAATACAAATAGAATCTTATGTCTTCCTGAGCAATTGCTATGTGAATTACTGACCTGCTTTTTGTGCTGTTATTGGACACTACTGAAAAAGCCTGGATAAATAAGCTTTCTCAACCAGCCTGTAATTCATTATCTTGTCTGTAAGAATGTTATGGGAAAGAGTTTCAAGCCTTAATTATGATTAAGTAGACAATATCCTCTACTCCCCATTCACTTACTCAGAAACCGATTTCATCACAATTCATCTATTATAGCTTACCTTTGGTCAAGCATAACTTCCATTCTTGACTGCTCTTTGACAACTTCCATGCCCTAGGAATGGCTTCCAGTATGAGTTTTTTCCACCACTTTTCCAGGGATCAAGGTGAGGCTCACTAGCCTGTAGTGACACATCTTTTTGACTTTCCTAGTCAATCTCAGGTGAAATTTCATCTGAGCTTGTGATCTCTCCAGTAATGGAGACTTCAAACCTGCAGATCAGTACACAAAGAAATAATAAAAATAAATAGTTTGTTTTGGAAACTATATTTTACTTTGTAGGTGGTAACTTTTTTCTTTATTGCAATTGGAAAAGATGCACTTGCTTTTTTTCTGACTTCATTTTCTTGGGCAGTTTTGTTTATGTTCTCTATCTTGTTCTGATTTCCCCTGATTTATTTCTGTGTGGCCAGCTAATGACTGTAGCCCAAGCTGTCCTGATCCTGGTCTTGCTCCTGTCTGTTCAGATGTATGCTCACTCTTTCTGTCTCCCTCTCCATCAGTGTGCTCCTTTTGTCATTTTTTTTTTTTCCACTACTTCACCTAGGCCATGGTTAATAAATTTAATGAGATACCCATTTGTGAAAGACAATAATGTTTTTCTTTTTGTCTCAAAGCTTGCTTCGTGAGGTCTTACTGATGATAAGACTCTAAGTGACAACTGCAAATTATCTAGGGCGATAAGTGGTGGGTGTCACTGTGCCACAGTACCTCTGCTCATGATTGTAAAGATAAGCAGAAGCAGGACAAGCAGTCTTTTTTCAGCAGTCCAGCTTGAAGGAGCTGATCACTGCAAAAGGTGATAATGCTTGTGCATGGCAATGAAGGCCTTGCTGGCTTATCTGTTGGGCCAGGTATGTCACACTAACAGAAAGAAAAGAAGAAAAAAAACAGAGAAATGGGGGATAAAAGGCCCTCAATAAACTAAGGACTTTGGAGAAGAACTCCAAAAAAACCTGTGATGGAGAATTCCCTGAGAAGAAAACCTCTCTGGAAAAACCTCCCGCCACCCCAGGGCCTGCTTGCTGCAAAGCTTCCAGGCTTCCTCCCATCCCCACAGTGATCAGACAAGTTCCTGAGAACAACGGACTTCACACCAACCTCGCTGGACTCATGGTGATGACAATCTCTCTCTTGATTTCTATAAAGACTCCTTGCTTTTTATATCCTCTCACTTTTCTATCACCCATCTCCCCTGCCCCACATCCTTAAGCAACTAGGATTTGTAATAAACTGGTTGGGTTAACATTTAACTCATTGTATCTTAATCTCACCATCGGGTATACATATATTAAAAGAACCTCTTCTCCCTCCTATAAATTGGAGTAAGACACTATTGAAGTTTTACTACTCTCCTCTTTTGCTGTTTCATGTAACAACTTGGTATTAGGAGCTGGATATGGTTTCTTACATACAAAAAAAATCTTTGTTTCCTATTTTACAGAAACATTTTTACTCGGCATTCTCTTGGTTGTTTCTGCTTCCTGACTATTATTTTTCCCTTTAGTTTTTAATAGTAGTTTTTCTTCATTGAATAGAAAAAATACTTTTTTTGACTGTATGTCTCCAGCAATGGACTGCAATATAATTCCTAGAAGGATCTTGTTTCTGAATAATCACTTGGATCTGAATAGCTTAAACTGTCATGCTTGAAAGGTGAGAAGGAACTCATAAGTGAAAGTAAAAAGGCAAGAAGGCTTCACAGTGACTGAGAACAAGGGGGGTGAAAGGGAATAGTCAGAGATAGTTTATAGAAGCAAGAATGTAGAGCTTGTTAGAAAAATAAGGGATGGCAGACACTGTGACTGGGATAGTGAGGGGAATGAAGACATAAAGATAAGGGTTTGAGAACAGCCCAAGGGCATTTGGCAGGGAGGTGATTAGATGCCCACAGAGCAAGAAGAAATTGGTTTGGGGGGATGCCCCCCCAAAAGGTCAGAAGTTCACAGTGAAAAAGGTCAGAAGCCTTTGTGAGGAAGACGACAAATCTTCATCCCACAACCCACTACGTACGCGCAAGAGGGGAGGGTCTGCATGCTAATGAACTCTCGGGGGTGTAATGAATATGTATCTGAATTCTGGGAAAACTATTGATTATGTATTAGTTCAGCCTATATCTGTAGCACAGTTTTTTCCAGACGGTGTGCAAGTTAGGTGGATTTATCCCCCTTGCACCCGGTGTCTGCATAGCACTGAATAAACCGTACCTGCTTTGTGATCTTACTTGGGTTACAGAGGAACGTCAATGCACACACCCCTCCTCACCCCACACCAAAAAAAAAAAAAAAAAAAGAAAAAAAAAAAGAAAAAAAAAAAAAGAAAAAAACCCACCCTACTTTACTAAGCCAAACATGGTCAACTTCGGATGAGGTTTTCTTGGTAAGTATATAACCAAAGTTTTTATATTCTATCTATGAATGGTAATTTTAAAATTGATAATAATGATAAATAATAATAGTAATAAATCTAAATCTTTATTGAGAAAATATAGAAATAAAATCTATTATAGCAAAAATGTCATAAATTCTGTAGGTGGATGAAAACAGACAAACAGCTGAAAATTTTCTAAGCTGGTTTGCACATGAAGTTAAGCACATGAAGTTATCAGTTCTGATAGAAGTTGTTCTGATATAAGAAACTTAGTTTCTTCAGTTTACCATAGATTATTATTACATTTATTTATTTATTTATTTATTTATTTATTTATTTATTTATTTATTTATGTCTGAAATCTCTGAACACAAAGACTAAAATACGTATGATTTGGTAGAGGAACATATATATATATATATAATTCATAGAAGGAATGGCTAAATGACTAGGTATTGAGAATGGAATTTTAGCAATCAGTGCCCTGTATGTCCTCTTCCTGTAAAAGCAAGAATGTTACTGTCAGTGGTGTACCTAGGATGATTTTTTCAAATATGGGGGGCCTTTTTTTTTCGAAACAAAAGCAAATGTTTTGGAAGACTACCATTTACACATTTTCTGCTAGAAACATGAGATAATTATATGAATCCTTTATTACAGAGATAGTATGTAAAATGAAGTATTCTAGAGAAATTAAAAGTTGAATTTCTAATAAACTTTACTTGAATAAACTTTCTAACATAAAATAGGAAAGAAATGATGGAAAGGAAAGCCTTAACATAACAGTTTGGATAACTCTATTAAGGAGTGCCTTCTGAACAGTTTATACAGTTTTTGAAGCTAACAGTCATAAGAAATGTTTCTGAATATTTTGTAGGTGCAGTATGACACTAATGCAGCCATACTGTTTCTGTTATCTGAGATTAGATGCTACAATTCTTTCTTTTTACAATGAGGCCATTGAACACTAGAAATATTTTGAGAATCACACCATAGGAATTTAATATAGAATTTTCTAGCTGATATACAATTCTAATTGTTCTCTCTTAAAATGGTGGATAATTATTTTCCTCTTGATTTTCAAAATATTTGATGTTCCTCTGTAGACAAACTATAATGAATGGGTCTTAGTAACTTATTTCATTCATTCAGTTAAAAATACTGTACGTTCAAGCCTCTTCATTTCTGAAATAAGTAATTGCATAAGTTGTTCCCTTTGGAACAGTATTAGGACAAAAGTGCTTTCCCTGGTTTTAGTAATGACTTCCTCATCTTTATGAGTTTGATATTAAACTAAGAGAGTTTGCTTAAGTAATTCTTTTCATTCTGAAAAATGTTTTGTCATAATGTGCATTATAGTTTTATTTTACCCAGCAGGTTATCTCAGCTGAAGAACAGAAATACAAATAATTCAACTTGATCCTATCTTTTCCTGAAAAATGAAAATACAGCAAAGCCATGAAAAGATAAATAAAATGAGAAGCATTGGAGGATGCACCATATATTTGCAGTTTCCATTTTGATTACTAGTTAAAAATCGTGATGATTCTTCCAGCATGTCAGTAGAATTTTTCAAGTTTACAGGGCTATAATACTCTATTATAATACTGCTAATTTATGGTCCTAAAATATGAATATTCTCAGAAAATAAAGGAATTGCTGGAGTTTGCAATTTTGTTTGGTCACCAAAAATTTGCTTATCTTTCTAACAAAAATATAAAGAAACAAGAACTGAGACGGATCAGATAATTTATAATAATTTATACATTAGCTGTAGTAACTGCTTCAATTACATTTGTTTGCCATTTTATAGCAATTGTGAATTAAATTGAGATTTACATGCTGAAATGCAAGTTTTTAGAAGCTTTTTTTTTTTTTTTTTTTTTTCCAACTTATGAATATCTAAACCTTCAGATCTGTAATTAATTTTCTGCCAATGTCATTATCTTAAAACAACAAGAACCCATAGCAGAAAAAATACTTCCACAGCGTGGTAAGGATAGCATTTTTCCAAAGTTGCTGTCATAGAACAAGAGCAGTGCAAGTTACAAAGATCTGAACCTTGCAGTTTGCAGGGGAGGCTATGCAGGGAGTACACCTTTTCCTCTAGAAATAAGAGGCAGCAGATTTCTGTTAAATATGGTGCCAATCACCATGATAAACATACTGAAGCAAAAACCCAGACTTGGGTACCTACCACCATTCTGGGTGATTCTTGCATCAATACAAACCCCCCAAGGAGAAAAAGAGCTGTCAGGGAGCAGTTGTGAAGACCTTGAGAATCTGAAAGTCACGTAAGGGTCTGAGGGAAGATGAGAATTTCATGGGTGCAAGTGCACCCACTTGGATGAACCTTTTGAATAAGTGGACAGATTGCTAGAGGAAATCACCAGGCTGAGAAGTATCTGGCCATTGGAGAGAGAAATTGATGCCTGGTATCTTGCTGTGACACAGGTAGATTGATATCCTTGCCTTAGGTCTCTGCAAAAGGAGGAAGCTAAGCCAGCTTCTAAACTTGAGGAGACAAATCACAATGACACACAAGATGAGGGAGAGACAACTTTCATCACCATTTGGAGCAGAACAGGTAGATTCCCCCTGCCTTTGTAGTGCCCCTAAGCAACAGATCTAAGGTGCCAGAGTAGAAAGGAGGAGAGAGAATGGGAAGATATTAATACCCAAGAACAGACAACTACAGTGGAGTTGATTCAACCAAGGACTTAAACTATAATCAGTGCTACCAAAAAAAGATTGAAAGGTTTTAGTAAACAGGGGCTCATCACTGAGAGGTATTGAGGCCACCACTTGCTACCCAGCTCATCTCTCCAGAGAAGCGTCCACTGGAGGCCCACATTAAAGACATCAGAAAGGGCCTACATGGTCTGATGAAACCAGAAAACTACTATCCACTTCTACTTGTACAAATTTAGTCACAAGCGAATCAAAAAAAGAAACTACAGAACATTAAAAAAGGCTTTACATCTCTTGGGAGGATACTGAAAAGATCAGGAGTGTAAGTAGTGTAGTCTTCTGTCTTCATGCTTGAAGGCTGGGATCTTAGGAAAAAAGGGAGAATGGGGCAGATGAATGATTGGCTACATAGATGGTGCCATTTTCAGGGCTTTGGGTTCTATAATCTTGCACAGACCTTAGAGTCTAAGTGTGCTGATGGAGATGTGATGCAACTTCATATTAAATGGGGTATGGAAATCACTTTCTAAGTCACAGACAAGGGCAGAGCCTGCTGATTAAAAAAATAATTTAAAAAAAAAAAAAAAAAAAAATCTCCTTTATTTCTATAATGTTCATGACCAGAACAAACTGTGTTCCGTCTTCTCATGCAAAATTTGGCTGACTGAATAATTGTGACTCTTGTAACACTGATGTATTACAGATTATTAGGATTTTCAAATATTAGTAGGGTACAAAATGGTTTTGAAAGCAGGCCCCAGGGTGTCAAAAATAAATCCTTTGTAGTTGGGAATATTAAAAAAAAAAAAAAAAAAAAAAAAAAAAAAAGTTACATGAAATTACTTAAAAAGACCTAGACTTTCTTCTAAGTTTAATTTCATAGAATCATAGCAAGTTTGGAGGTTCTAGCAGGGGAATGCAGCTACCATATACGCTTGGTTGATGAATGGGACTGTCTCTACTGGGGAAGGTCATCCTCTTCGATCAAGCACACAGCTTTGGAAGGGACACACATGGAGAAGTGAGGGAGAAGGTGACATATGCCTAGCCAGCCAGATCAGTTGAATGATCTCTGACGATCAATGAGATGTTGCAGCCAGATTGCCTTCATACCAATGATAACTGTTAGTGGGGACTTATTTAGACTAATTTTAAACTAGATGAGCTGGTTTGCCAGCTATGGTCAAGTCAAAGAATCACGGAATTCCATATTTATCTATACATATTAACAGTCCACAATCGTCTCACAGAGATCTTTGTAATGCACATGTCCAAGCATTGATTATTGGATAAAACACATTCATCTTTGATGTTGGATATTGGATGTCATTGCTCCTGTGAAGACTAGCATTTTCCCCTGCAGTTCTCATTGTATGGTGCTCAGAATAAAGTCTAGGTGTGTAATTTGTCTGCATAAAATACTGTTTTTTCAATTTGTAGTTTTTTCAATTTATAGCCATCAGACAGGCATACTTTCAAGAATCAACTGGCTTTCAGGTGCCACACCTTTAGGACGCTTGACTGGATGACCAGCTTATCTCAAAAACAGAACTTGGTAGTGTTACTAGAAGATATGATAGCGTAATGAAAACCCCATTTATTTATTTGTTTGTTTGTTTGTTTTGTTTATTTTCCCTCCTTTTTTGAAGCTTTACTTTTTTTTTCATACCATTCTTGTCTATTACCAGTTGTAGTCTTATGAACACTGTGCTGCTTAACAACTGAAGTTTGACTAAGAAATTGATATTACTGTTCTGTATATATGGTTTTGCGTATCTCTGTCATGTTCTACTACACTACATCAAATCTATACATTCATTGCATCCTTCCTCTAGTTTTTATCTTCACTAAATTTTTTGCTCATGATGTCGTATTGATGAAGAATTTGACTCCTTCCCTTTTACTTTTCTTCATTTTATAAGGTAACTGCTCATTTTTTATGATAAAATGTACAAGCTTAATTGAAGCCTGCAATTTCTGAAAGAAAACAGAAAAAGACAGTGAGTGATGTATATTTTCTGGCTTGTTTATTTGTGCTATACTAAACTTCTCAGAGCTGAAATTATCCATATCACTTTGGTTAGTATACAGCATAACAGCATTATTATTTGGTATTTTCTGTGGCCTACTAAAACCTATAAAAGAAAGAAAGGGAAAAACAACAACAACAACAACAACAGAAATAATGAATATACATGGTGCATTCTCTGGCTTGTGTTTTTTTTTCCTTATCAAGTGCTCATTTGATCATACATAATAAATACACAAGCTTTTGAGTTACAAAAAAAAAAAAAAAAAAAAAAAAGCAAAACAGCAAGACAAAACACAAACCAAACCAACCAAACAAAAGAACAGGAGAGAGCCCAAATCATATTTTTTGAACTACAAAGATAATAGAGCATATGTTGTGTTTGCCATGCTGATCAGTTGCATAGTGTAAAAGATTTCCTATATAGAAGTTTTGAAATGAGCCCTCCATCATAAATACTACAAATGCAAGACATCATTTTGAAATACTGAAGTTTGACATATTTTTTGTCATGGCCCTATTTATTATTTCCTTGTGTTCTCATGCTTCTTCATGACAATACTGCTTTTTGTTCCAGTAAGGAGAATATCCATTTGTATAGAACTGTTAAAATTTCTATGACATTGTTTGTGGGAATAAAGATGAAAGACAAACCATAAACACCATGTATAGTACACACTGGAAGCAATTGTTGTCTTCCTGTTTCATTGTCTCACTGAACTCACTCCATTACATTTGTTTCTCTATCTAAATGCATTGCTAATTTGATCGTTTCCCAATGACACTCTGGGCATTAGCTGAAAGATTTGTCTGATAATTTCAGAGATTATTGTTTTTGAAGAATATTTGTAGACACACTCTACTGATGTACTCACTAAGACGGGGTTTGTTCTTTCTGTGTGTGTTTTTTGTTCTGTTGTTGTTGTTGGCGTTTTGTTTTGTTTTCCAAGCATAGCTAATGTTTTCCAAGGTGTTCTCTTCACTATTGCTTATTACTAGTTTTGTAGCAGAAATGCTAAGTTAGTTCTCATCTCTATTCCTTTTATCTGAGGGAAAATATAATCAATGAAAGCCTAAGTCCTCTGCCATTTGCATTGCAAAAGGTAGAGATATTGCAGTTATCATTAGATCTGAGAAATTCTGATTTAAATAAAAAATTATTTTCTTTTGCTGATGCATCTAACTTTTTCTGTGTAAATACTATTTGGGGCAAATAAAAATATTTTTATCATTTTAATTATTTCTGCAGATGTTAAAAATACTGCATTAACTGCATTCCAAGAATAAGAAATCAGCTGCTTCACTCCACAGCAATAATTTATGATACTTTTGATACATTCTTCATCCCTCTGTGCTCTGAGTAAAAATGCACAGCCACTCATAAGCACATGGCACTGGTGTCACTACATAAATTGCCTTCTATACTTTATTATTTCAGGAATATCTCTTGCATAGAGCGGTGCAGTGCAAACTCAAGCTGTGGTTTGGCTTATTGCTGAAACAGTGCCTGATCCAATTAAAATGACGTTACATATTCAAGAAAAATAATTGGAAATGGTGTTGGGAATATTTACTATAGGTATGACTGTCTTCTCCAAATTTTAACTGATAATCTGATAAGTAGTTTACGTGCTATTACAGCTATCACAAGACAATACTATTCATTTACACTGTTTGTGTATCTTAATATGCCTATCTCCTTAAGAAGAAAGGAGGACATGTACATATGTCTTTTGCTCTAATTCATTGTAACTCCGATGAATTCAGATTTTACATCACATAACATAGTTTTGCATAGCATTTTTTCCTGTTTTAACCTCCTGAGATTGCAAGTATTAAACATTTTCATAATACCAGACAGTGCTGGCATATCCCAGAAGTGCTTCCATATTCTGATTACCTACTTACACAGATCATGCTTCATGATCCTGGACCAAAAGAGAGAAAATTACATCTCAGATGCATCTTTTGTATTTCCAAAAAAAAAAAAACAACATAATTATAAATCACATATTCTAACACAAAATTGTTTAGTTATTTTTGGTAATATTATGATATTATAGCAGCACATATGTCCATCTTATTCTTTTGAAATATTAATTTATATTTTCCTTTACATGCTTTTTCCCATGTTAGTTAAATTAGTAATAGTAATTAAAAAGTAATAGTAATAGAAAGCTTCTGCAAAGTCTCTTTTTTTTTTTTCCCAAGTAAGCACCTTCTAAAAAAAAAGTATGGTACGCTGTATCACCTCAAGTTTGTTCACCTCCTTAGTTTATCATTATCACTTTGTCACTATGATGAGATTATCCTTTTTTCTATTCTGCACCTAAGTCCCATCAAGCCTTAGATGAGGACAAACTACCCGTTAATCAAGTTTGTACAGAAATCTAACAAATCCTCTTTAATTTGATTCTACTTCAGCTAGACTTGTTTTGTAAGATGGGAGAAAGCCGCTTACACATGCATAATGCTGAAACCCATTCCAACATAAACTTATTTGTGTACGTGGTCTCTATTTGAGACCACCAACAGAGATATCATTTGTAAATGGATGGTGACAACTGATGTAGCACAGCATTAGTAATTTGAATCTCTGTTTATTTTCTTTTAATTTAAAACAACAAACATATGAACACAATGGTTATATAACTACAGTTCTCCAGATAGTTTGGTTTAATTCTAATTCTCCTGGATGAAATCCTTCATCATATTATTCATTTTCTAAAATACAGAACTATGTGTACAAATACATTAGAATTCATTTCCTACTTTCTCTAATATTTTTTTCTTTTTCTGAGTTCAAGCAGTTAGAGGGTGTTTTATGGAGAAGAAACAAATAATTAAGAAAAAATCAACAAAATGCCATCTTCTGTGATTTCCTCCTTTTTCCTAATACTAATATTATGAAAAACAATCTTGAAAGAAAGCAAATGAGCAGAAGAAAACGTTTCAAGGAAGGAAAGAAGTAACTCTGAAGTCTTCTTTTCAAGGAAAATCTGTTGCTTGTGGACACAAACAAGCCTTCTTCTAGAAGAAGATGCAGAACAAAATATTTTATAATGTCTCAGATTTCTACATGTCAAAGATGCTTTCATACATAGAGAAACATAGAATTGCCCTTCTAGTTTATAGGTCAACAAAGGTATAAAACAAACATAAGCAGTAAAAAATAGCTGTTTGTTCTCCCATTTGGCAAGGATGGGAAGCATTTATCATTTCCTATCTACCTTGCTTCTGTGCACATGCTTGTGAGACTAAAATTCTTATGTTTTCCTAACTTTTCATATCTAATTATTAAAGAATCATAGAATCGTAGTATGGTTTGAATTGGAAGGGACCTTGATAATCCTTTAGTTTCAATCCTTCTGTGATGGGCAGGGACACCTTTTGATTCATAGAATCATTAAGGTTGGATCATCTATTCTGACCATCCACTTGCCACCAATATTGCCCACTAAACTTCTTCCCAAAGTTCTACATCTACATGTTTCTTGTATTGTATAGGTTGTTCAGGACCCCGTCTATCTTGCCTTTGAATGCTTTCAAGGATATGGCATCCACAGTTATCTGTACAACCTGTTCCATTGTCTCACCACCCTCTGAGTAAATAATTTATTCCTAATATCTAATCTAAACCAACTCTTTCAGTTTAAAGCAATTACATCTTTTCCTGTCACTACTCCTTGATAAGGACACCCTCTCAGGCTTTAATGTAGGCCCCCCTTTGGTAGTGGAACACAAATACAAGGTCTTCCACGAGCCTTCTCTAAGCTGAACAACCTCAGCTCTCTCGGACAACTTTCATTGGAAAGGTGCTCCAACCTCCTGATCATCCTCATAGCCTTCCATGTAGTTCTTATATTAGGGGCCCTAGAACTGGATGCAGTACTCCAGGTCAGACCTTAGAAGAACTGAGCAGAGGGGACAACTCACCTCCCTTGACCCACTGGCCATACTTCTTTTGATGTAGCTCAGAATACAGTTGTCTTTCCAGGCTGCAAAGGCAAACTGAAATTCATGTTGAGTTTTACATCAGTCCGTACCCCTAAGTCTTTTTTATACAAGACTGCTTTCAATCAGTTCTCTGCTCAGCCTGTATTTGTGCTTCAGATTACACTGACTTATGTGGAGGATCTTACATTTAGCCTTTTTGAATTTCACTTGTTCACACAGAACCACCTCTCAAGCCTATCTAGGTCCCTCTCAGTGATATCCCTTCCCTCCAGTGTGTCAAATGCCCCACACAGCTTGGTGCCATCTACTATCCTGTGAAGGATGCAATAAGTTCCACTGTCTGTATTGCCAGCAGAGAAGTTAAATTCCTCATCCACTGAGTGCATCAAATCTACATTTCTCCAGTTTAGAAACAAGGATGTTGTGCAGGAAAGTGTCAAATGCTTTGCAGAAACCCAGGTAGACAATACCAGTTGGTTTTCCCTTATCTCCCAATGCTATGAGTTTATCGAGAAGGTCACCAATAAAGTCAGGCATGATTCGTCCTTTGTGAAGCCATTTGGGATGTCACCAGTCACCTCTTTTTCTTTCTTTTTTTTCTTTTTTTTCCTCTCCCCCATGTGCTGTAGCAGTTTCTAGAATAATTTGCTCCATGATCTTGCCAGTCAGAGAGATAAGTCTGACAGCTCTGTATTTTCTGTATCTTCCATTTTTCCCTTTGGTAAAAATGGGACTGAGATTTTCACTTTTCTAGTCTGTGGGACCTTCACCAGACTGCCACAAATTCTCTTATATCGTGAATATCAGCTTAGCAACATTATTCACTATTTATCTCGGGAATCACAAAATGACATGTTTTTTTTAATTTTTGATTATCAGTATTCCACATCATAACATCATGTAGTACGCTGGGAGTTAAAGAGTTCTGGGTACTTCTCCCAGAAGAGAAGAAGAAGTACGTACTCCAGAGGACTTTGCATTCAGAGAGGAGATATAACCCCAGGTGAAGTCACCTAATGTCCATTTTTTTCCCTTTTTGCTTTTGGATCATCAGGCTCTCTTCCCTGCTGCTCGCCCCAAATTCATGTTTCACCTCAGCACTAATGTAAGGCCTTCATCATAATCAAATTGCTCAGGTTGGAAAAGACATTCAAGATCACAGTTGATTTGTTATTTATGAGTACATTGGTTCTTGTCAGGAAAGAGAATTTAAGAGCATCATCATGCAACCAAACCTTCCTTCTCATAAAAGTTATACAATTTCCTTTACTATGGCATTAGACAAACAATTAGGTTCATTCTTTACATTTCAGTAGACTCTTGGCAGTATACTTAATCTGAAAAGTAAGCTCTGCAGGTGAGATCCATTTTCAAATGTACGTAAATTCTAGAAACATTTTCTTATATTTGCTGATGATAAAGATGACAAATTTTGCATTAATGGTTTTATGACTTTTGTTATTGATATTCCACATCATAGCATTATGTAGAGCACTAGGAGACAAAGAGTCAGTGCTCCAGTTTCATAGATTGTCGATATTTCTGGGTACCTGGTTCTCAGAAGAGAAAAATAACTTCATACATCAGAGGACATTTGTTTCTGTTTTCCATTCTGAGGGAAAGATAAATTTGTTCAAAAGTCACAATATTGCCTTATTATTTGCTGCTGAACTCAACAGCGCATGTTCCCTATCCACCTTGCCCTCAGCATTAGAGTACAGTCTTTGGTTTTTGGACATTCTCTCCCATTTTATCTGATTTATTAACTTCAATTCAAATTATATTGTATTATATTATGTTATCTTGCATTCCGATATCATATTTAGTAAATTCACTTTCCTCATAGATTGTTGCCACTGTTTTGTTTTTGGCCTATCTCCCATCTCCCTATCCTTTCCTCTTTTTCCCCTTTCCCTTTCCCGGGATGTGGGTCTGTGGGTCCCCACAGACAGACCCAGAGACAATTCTGCAACATCTTGTCTCACTCCAATTTATAGGAGGGAGAAGAGGTTCTTTTAATATCTGTATACCCAGCGTGAGATTCAAAAGTTGGTCCGACCAGTTTATTACAGATCTTAATTAGGGAGATGGGGAAGGGGAGGATGGACGCTATTATGAATTAGGGTAATGGGGAAGGGAAGGAGGGCGATAGAAAAGGTAGGAAAGAAGAAGCAAGGAGTCTTTATAGGAAGCAAGAGGGATCACCTCTTGGTCACCACCATGGATCCAGCGTGGTTCATAGTTCAGCCTTTGATCTTCAGTAGTGTTGGGTCATCAGGCATTGTTGTTCTGTTGACTGCGATGACAACAACGATGACGATAGTGACCATGGTGATGATGGCTCCTTTTCAATACTTTCAAAGTGGTCGAGTCAGCTGTCTTTGGAGTGACAGCTCAAATCCAAAGTGGTTGAGTCAGCTCTCCTTGGAGTGGCAGCTTCTGGCTCTGGGATCTCAGCAGAAATTCTTTTGTTCCCACCTTACGGGCCTTGCCAGCAGATAAGAGGGAGCAGGGATGCCCATTTGCATCCTTTTTTTCACAGGACACGATGGTACCATTCCCCAGTTTTCCCATACCAGGCTGGAGCTATTTAGTCACAGGTGAGATCTTCCACCAGTAAACACTCCTGAGCACTCTCTTTCGGAGGTAAGCAGCTGTGGAGGAAGGGGCTTTCAAATGTTCCCAGAGGGATGTCAATTGTCACACAGTAGCACCCATCACTTGCCTCCTCAACAAATCAATCAGAGTCTGAAAAAAAAAAAAAAAAAAAAAAAAAAAAGCATTCTCACACATCTGTAAATCTCCTTAAGAATTCCATTGCCGAAAATGAAGATTTTTTTTTCCTGTCTTCCTGTGACAATTTCAAATTCCACATGTAACTTCATAATTTTATGAAAATTGCACCAATGGGAAATGAGGTAGCTGGAGAATGACAGGATCCTCAATATATGTCACTTGTTCCCACTAGAAAAAAGTTTCAAAGCAAACTAAAGATACCATTCTATTTAATAGAATCAGATTTATTTATCGAAATCAGTATAAATACTGATAAATACTGATAAATACATTTATCAGTATTTATCAGAAAATACATATTTGCTTCATTTATCATAAGTATGGTTTTTTGTTTGTTTGTTTTGTTTTGTTTTTTAATTCAAGCCCTATTGAGCTTAGAAGGTGCACAGTACTTTTTTTTTTCCTCTGGATGTGATTGGAATTTTCACTTATATCACTACTTTCTCTGTATTATTCTTTATTTCTGAATATTCTTTGAGAATACTGCACTGTGAGAACATTACAGAAATAACAATTTGAAGGCTAAATGAAAAATTACGTACTTTAAGTTTTTATTATAATTCTCATGTATTACTCATAGATCTTGGTCATTAACCTGTGAATATTCACAGAAAAAGAAAAGTGTAGAGAAAAAGAAAAGAAAGGAAAAAATTGAGAGATTTTACTAGATTTGCAAGGTATTAAAAATGAATACTTCAAGTTAGATTCTTTGCTAATATAACTCCAAAGGTTGTAGAAGACTTACTTCCTCAGATAATTTTTTTTGTGATATACATGACCGATTTCAGTAGGAATGGACAAAACTACAAAACAAGCTACAGTACATTTTTAATGTAGCTAAAGATTACTGCTTATGGAAATAAACTGTTAAAACATTGGAGTGAATTTCAGTTTTAAATTGAACACAATATTTATAATTATTGTAAGAAATATATTCAAAATATATACACTCACAATTATGTATTATTTTTAATGGAAGAAATATACAGATATAGATGATATAGACATAGTCTTAAAAATTCCTAATGAAGATCAAAAGAAACAAACAAACAACAACTAGCCAGTCTCACATAAATCATTATTTCATACCTATAGCATTTTCCAGTTCATTCTTGATATCATACTTTGCTTGATACTACAGAACATCATCTGATGTGGTTGATGACCTGCACATGTTAGGATGTTTCTTGAATCAGTAATCAATATATAATTTGTTAAAATTGTAACAAATTTTGGTTAGTCACTGGTCAGACTCTGCAAGATATTTGCCTAATGGCTCAATAATTTTTATGCACTAAAAACTGTTTTGGCTAAAGTAATTACAACCTCCCTGCAGGCATATGCATGCAAATCAATTATTCAAAAATAGCACAGTATAGTTCACTCTGGTTTGCTGTTGTTGTTATTATCCTTTGTTTCCTTTCCTTTGGGGGGAAAAAAAAAAAAAAAAAAAAAAAAAGACTTCACAGGTGACTGTAAAGACAGTCAAAACACTCATTATGCTAATGATACTTAATTTTTGTTCTGTAATTATCACCATCTAAGAGTTAATAATGAAACACCCCTCTCCCTCCTTGGGAGAAAGTAAGGGAAAAGGAAGAGGGAAAAGCCCTGATTGAGATAGGATAAACTAATTTATTTAAAAGAATATGAGATAATACTTAATAAATTATTCAAAATAATTAATAAATTATTCAAAAGGAACCAAAAATAAAACCAGAGGAGAGAAAGAGTCAGTCCAACTCTTTATTGGCGGCCCTCCATGACTTGCCTTGCAGTTAGAGAGCTCTTCCCCTGTCACTTGGAATCAGAAATCATATGGAGGCTCTTGGGAAATGCAGTACATCTCAGTGTATCTTCCTCTTGTAGATTCAGAATTCATGTGAGACTGCTAGAGAAACCAGGAAACAAAGCTCCACAGTGCACCGTGCCTCTGTACCCAAACAAACTGTCAACTGATGTCATGATATGGAATACTGATAAATCCATGACACTAATGATAACAAGATTTTCAGAGACCAATAAAGCAAACTTGTTTAGTATGTTCTGTAAGGTCTAGCGACCTTGGTACTTCATTTTTATGACTACAAGTACAATCAATAAACATTGGTTTGGAAGAATGTGTGCTTTCTTACATTAATACTAGTTAATACTTACAGTAATACTAGAATTTCAAAAGATAAGACAATATAAACAGGTAAAGAGAGTGTTTTACTCTAATAACTACAAAAATATTCAACATGACTTGTCTTTTTCCCAATTTCAGTAGTGAATAAGTGGTCTTAAGGAGAGTCTTGCATAACATCCTCATCTAGTCACTGTGAAAAATAATTGAAGTAATTTCACAAGAATAAAAAGAACAGGAAGAACAAATTCACCTTTGTCTCTTTTGTTCAAAAAATTTAAACTTCTTTTTACTATCAAGAAAGGAGTACACTCAAAGCAAGATATAATACTGTGAATATGATGTTTAGTCTTGTAATATCTATGCATCTACATCAATAAAGATACAGAATTTATGTGTATCTCTTTCTGCCTTCAGAATCATCAGATCATTAAAAAAAAAAAAAAAGGAATTCTTAAGCATATTTATTTATGGTTTGGGAAAATCATGGACTTGATATCTTACTTTCAGTGAAAGAAAACTACAAAACTATTACTACATTTAGTACTATAGCACTGTTCAAAATAGCATGCACCTTGTACTGATAGAGAAATACATAGGAAAATCTGAAAATTTAAATATTAATAGAGAGCAGCACTTGGAATATCCTGTAAAAATCTAATAAGAGCTTAAAAGAAGTGATAAATCAGAGATTGCAGATGGCAAAACAAAAACATGAATAGAGATATGAAATAACTATTAAAAATCAATACTTAAAAGTAAAATATGACGGGAATAGTGAAAAGAAGATTAAAAAGTGACAGAAATGTTTATGCACTGGGTGCATAATAGCACTAGAATTTTGAATAACATTAGAATTTCTATTTTACCCTCAAATTATGCCAGAAAAAATACATGATTACTTGAAAGATATGTTCAAATTCTGTCACAGAGTGGTACCTGGAAAATCTATGTACAATATTTTTGATTGTGTTAATTTAATCTGTTTTCTGTAAAATGGAAAAGAAATAAAAATAAAAAGGATGCTAAAGAGATAGTATAAATACAATGTTAATGAGATTAAAAAAATAATGATATGACGTAGTGTAGATGAAAGGAAAATGCCAATTTTACAGCATTTTAATCATCAGTTTGGTCACATTAAATGATTCATTATTTGATGAACATGCAAGTGAGAATGTTTTGTGTTCTGCTTCCATAGTAAGTGAAAGGAAACAAAATGAGCAGTTTTGTATTGAACATTTAGTGACAGATTATGTATCCTTTGGGATTAACATTTGAAGATGATACTTACCTGCCTATGAAAGCATTTTAAGATAACTCTAAGAAAAGACATATATATGAAAAAAAATATTAAGAAAATTTATTAAAACCTTAAAATCAATTTTCATTCATTATTATTTTATCTGTTCAGATTTTATGTGATAAGTTGTCTATGTCTTCAGATAACTATAACACAAAAAAAGAGAACTATGTTCATTATTCTGTCATTACTCCTTTAATCACTGAATCGACAAAGTTGGAAAAGACCTCCAAAATCATCCAGTTCAACCATTTACCTATCAGCATTATTTCCCATAAAAATATGTTCCTCAGTACAACTAAATGTTTCTTGAACACCTCCAGGTTCGATGACTCCATTGCCTCCGTGGACAGCTTGTTCCAGTGTCTGATCACTCTCTCAGAGAAGTATTTCCTAAAGTCCAACCTGAATCTCCCCTATTGCAACTTGAGAGCGCTCCCTCTAGTCCTATTGCTAGTTACACAGGAGAAGAGGCTGACCTCCACCTTGCCACAACCTCCCTTCCGGTTGTTGTAGAGAGCATTAAGGTCACCCCTGAGTCTCCTCGTCTTCAAACCAAACAATCCCAGTTCTCTCAGTTGCTCCTCATTGGGCCTGTGTTTCAGACCCCTCTCCGGCTTCGTTGTTGGCCTTCCCCTGCTCCTCACCCATAAGGATTTGACCTTATTCCCAGAACTGAGCTTTACAACATCAAAACACTCTGTAACATAGTCACACCATCACCTCTCCTTCCTTATCTATCCCTCTTAAAGAGCTGATAGCCCTCCATTGCAGCACTCCTATGATCCCATCATATTTAAGTGATGGTACCTAAATTACTCTTCTAGTGCTGCACAATGGCTTCTAGATCTTCCTCCTTGTTTCCCATGCTGTGTGCATCAGTGTAGAAGCACTTCAACTGGTCTAGGGAACCTGCTTTGGCAGGGGGGTTGGACTTGATGATCTATGGAGGTCCCTTCCAACCCCTACGATTCTATGATTCTGTGATTCTGTGGTCTATTGGTTTCACTCTTCACTTAGGGATGCTGCTCCTAGGTTCATTTCTAGCAGCCTTGATTTTATCTCCTTCCTCCTTCAAGCCAAAAGTCCTCTCAGTGAGCTCTGAAGTCTTCTGGGACAGAATCTTTATCCCTTTTTGAGACAGATGGATCCCATCTGTAGCCAGCAGAGCTGGTGCTGAATAAACCACCCCAGGATCACTCACACACACACACACAAATAATAATAAAAAATCATCTGATGATCCTAGCCTCTTAACCATGTGTTAATCAGGTGAGTTTTCCTTCTCCACTCGGTATCTATCCCTGTTACTGAGGGGATCAGCTACCTGAGCTTCCACTATATAAATAACTACCTTAGTGCCCTGAAAGTCCCTCTTGATAACTCTCAGGCTTCTTTACTCAATTTCATTGCTGCCTAAATAGCAGGAACAGGTAGTAATCAGAGGGCCATAGTGTTTTAAGGAATAATAATAATAATAATAAAAAGAAAGATTACATACTATTTTTCAGCAGATGAATAGCATCTCATTATCCATGGGGCAAAACTTCACACAGTCGCACAAGGACTGCTTGTAATACAAATGTAAAATATCTCAAGCCACAATTTGCAGGAAAAAGATATCATTGACAATTTCAGATGAATAAATGCTAAAATTATTTATCAGTTCACTATGAAGAGATCATTTTTATTTCTGATTTGGAATTAGCAATTTTTTTTCATTTGACCTTTCTATTATGGCGAATGTCATGCTGACTAAAAGAAAAGAGATGGGAAAAGGGAATGAAGGAGAAGAAAAAAAATGAAAATTTCAGATTTATACTGTACAAATGGAGTGAAGAATAGAATTAGTAAAAATTCAGGTACTGAGAAGGACATTAAGAAGAACCTAAACTTCAATAACAATATTGTGATTTTCTTCTTTAAAAGTGAGGAAAGTCTTCGATTGTGACAGAGTTGCTTTAATGTGTGCCACTGGGAGGAATATTATTGAGATAGCTGCTTCACTTACTTTTAAAATATCACAGCAACATAGAAGGAAAAAGGTGGAAGGGAAAATGAATGCACAAATGATTAGAAACCTCCTTTACAGTGAGGTGCTTAGCCCTTTTAGTCTCCAACGAACACATAACAAAAAGTCCCTTCTGCCATCATCAGTGTAGTGCATACTCTGAGGTAAAACATGGATATTTTAAACAATATAAAAAACATTGTAAATCAATCATGCTTAATGGTTTTGGCATGGAACTATAAATTTTGCAGATAGAATTGCAGGAGTAATATCTGAAGTTTAAAATCTGCAGATGAGCTATGTCTCTGACTGTCTGAATTATGTGTAACTTTTTACATAGCTCAATTTCTCTGGATAGTTGAGTGCTTTAACTTGTATCAGTATAAAGGGGATGATTTTTCCTCTCCATCTCAAAAGCATGCTATAACAGTGAAAGAAAATCCATTCCAAATACGTAGCATTTACTTAATCTGAAGATGCTAATAATAGATTTCATATTTATTTTAGAGTTTATGCTTAAAATTCTTGAAGCACTTTGATATCTGAACAGTTGCAGATACTCAGATACTGTAGTACAGTCTGGTCTGCAAGTGCTGAACTTGGGTAGAGGATAAGACTTGTTTTATGAATAATCTTGTACTCTGCAGAAAGGAGGATTATAATTCAATGTGAAATCAAAAAAAACAAGGAACATTAAGAGAGTTGTGAAACTAAACAGTGAAATCTGATTATCACTGTTTACAAGAATGGTTAATCAGATAATGACACCCGTAACATGGAAAACAGGACACGTATATCTAAAATAGTAACATATAAAAACATTTTTGTGTACTTTAATTTAGTAAATATTTACAAAACATTAAATAAAATTCAGTACTAACTGTAGTTTCAGCAAGCTAGGCCTTGAGAAAAGAGTTCTAAGTTCCCAAGCTTAAAACACGTACTGAAAATATCACAAGTTACCAAGAGAGATTACAAAATTGACCTTACATCTCATTTGAAAGATAGATTCTCTGGTTGCACAGTTAATGTTTACTGATTGGAAGGGAATTATGACACTAACTGTATCACTCACAAAGTTGAGAGTGCTGTAGGAATGGAAATAGTAAAACTAACTGACCTACAAGAACTGCTAGAGCTACCAGGCAGAAAAAATAAGACTCTCACAGATTACATTTCTGGTGACTTTCTGAACAATCTGTAGTAGAATAGTTTCACTTCTGCAATGATATTTATGATTACAACAAAACATGTCTGATGCTAAAAACTCTAAAATTATTAGTAGTCTTTAAAGCATTTATTTGGCTTATGATTCCATATGGTATTGAAAAACAACAACTACAACACAAAAAAACAAACAAAAACACTTTTACATGCAGATATGAAGAGAAATTGTGTCAAAAGTTGTTTCCTGTATGATTTTTTAAATAGTAACAGAAGAATATACACATTTTTCTACTTAAAATTTCCCTGTATATATTCAATATTAAAAAAAAAAAAAAAGGGGGGGGGGGGAGAAACAGATTACTTTGGTATTTATGAATCAGAAATCTTGATTCTCAGACAAGGAAAACTGAATCATTACTTTTAAAATATTTTAAGCAGATGGGTAGTTACTATGACAACCAAAGATGATATCACATTAATTATATTTCATTTTAACCACCTATGCATTCTCATTCTATTCCCATTAATGCTTAAAATGATATAGTATGTGTATGACTAAAAAAGCAAAATGTTATCCAAATTCAGGAGATTTAGGTAAGTAGACACCAGTGAAACCAGAAAAAAAAAAAAAAAAAAAAAAAAAAAAATTGACAGCTTCTCACTGTAGGAAAAAAAAAAAACAAAACAAACAACAACAACAAAAAAAACAAGAAACAAAGCTTATAATAAAAAATGCTAAATCTTACATTAAAAAACAAAACAAAACAAACAAAAAACCCTGCCCAACTATAAATATAATATTTGAAATGACAATTAGACCTGAAACAGAAAACATCTTTTTAATATTTTACTGACAAATAGATTTGCAAATGTTCATGAATATAATTGGGACTCCAATATAACCTTTTGTTGAGAACAGATTAAAGCTCACTTTTCTATAATATATATAGATGGATATGACTACATATTTCTTTGTTATATACAAATGAAGAAATTTTCCAATGTTCCTAAATTTATTACTACATTTAAACTTACCAGATTTGATCAGATATTTGTTAATAACATTCTTTTTTTAATCATCACAGTACATAAAGTTGATTTAGGAAAAACAAACAAGCAAAGAAACAGGAAGCTATTTTTTTTTTTTTTTCTGATTGTTGTGGGGCATGATTAATTAACTACGGTGAACTACAAATATATAGTATACCAAAATTCTCAGCAACACTTCAAAATAATAAATGAAAATGCAAAATCAAGATAGGATTTTTATCCTAGAAAATGAAGAAAGGGTGAGGCAAGGGGAGAGGAGGGAAGGGAAGGGGGGGGAGGAAATCCTTCATCTCAGAGAAATGTTTTCTCATAGATTAGAAGTACATGATTTCATTAATATGAACTGTTATTGTAAATATTACTGATGGATTTGAAATTCATTTAAAGACTACACCACTTTGGAAGTGTTCCTGAAGCAAGGTAACTTCTGAGTCAATTCAGCTTCCAATTACTCAGGTGTGGTATACTTTTTTCTTCTTAAATTGACTCTCTAGAACTCCCCCAGAGATAATGTCAGATCTACTAAAAGACACAGAATTGTTTAACAGTAAACTGAATGACTTCTGAGGAATTAGCAATAACCATACGTAGGCACTCCACTTAAAACTATTACTGAGTCAAAGAAATTGACATACTTACAAGAACTTCTACTTCTTTCACTCCTCAAGTGTTTTCTTCCTTATTGTTGGCTGAGAAGATATTTTTGCAGTCATATGGGAAAGTTGCAAATACCATGACTTAAATAATCTCTTTGCTTTCCAAAGTGCCTCACTCTGGATCTATTTATCAAGCATCTTTTCAAAGAAAATGTATCCTAGTCATTTTACAGAATCTGCCATTTTCTTCATATAACTACTGAAATTTTAGAGATGCACATATACTTTAAAATTAAAAACTTGTCACTACCACCACCAAATAAATTAATAAATAAAAAAAGCAAACAAATGAGCAAACAAATAATGAATCTGAGGTGACATCCCTTCAATAGTCTAATGTTAAAGATTTTGAGGTTACCTACCCTGGATTTCCAGCATACTTCCAAAATCTTTGTTTAGAAAGACTAGTGCTGTCATTAAACCACAAAATATTTATAGATTGCTGGAAAAGTTCCTTAAAGACGAGGTACTTGCAGAGTAAGGAATTAATTTTATTCCTTATAACTCCTGAGTTATTATGTTGTCGAGGTTTTTGGTTTTGTTTTTTCTGTTTTTTTTTTTTTTTTTTTCCCCCCCAATGAATTATTCAACTCGGAATGGAACATTCCTAAAATGCAGATTAAATGAAGATTTGCCAGTCTTAATAACGACATGAAATATCTCTGAAAAGATACATGGCATAATAACCTAAATGACACCTAACTGGCACTTAAACTTGGTATTTTAAAGTATGCCTCAAGATCTTTTACAAACTTATTATTTTGGACAAGTTGTAAGTGTCTCACAATTCTTAAAACATAACAATTCAAAATTCAGTTACTGTATTGCTCTGAGAGTTGAAGAGTTAGAACTGAACAGTAAAAAGCTGAAGTATTTATGGGCAATCAATGTCTTTGCTTGTGTCATGGCTTTATGATTTTTGGTTACTGGTATTCCACATCATAACTTCATGTAGTGCACTGGGAGCTAGAGTTAATGCTCTAGTTCCAGGCTCCTGTCCAGAAGAGAAGAACTATATACCCCAAAACACTTTGTTTTCAGAGAGGAGATATAACCCCTGGCAAGGTCATGAGACCTTCTCTTTTTTGGCTCTCTTCCTCCCTGCTGCTTGTCCTAACCACACGCCTCACCTCAGTATCCGCAATAGTTTAAGGCCTTCAGCTTTTGGACACTTTTTCTCTCCTCATATTTGATTTATTAGCTTCAATTCTAATTATATTGTATTATAGTGTGTTATCTTGCATTCCAATATCTTAATTAGTAAATTTGTTTCACCTCAGATTGTTGCCACTGTTTTTAATTATTCGGGGCCCTGTTTCTGCTTTCTGGAGGCCTGGATTCGCGAATCCCTCCAACCCACTAATCATGTAATTGGGCTGAACCAACCTTTAAACTGTTGGCGGCTTGGAAATCTGCTACAGTCAAAGGAGGAAAAAAAACAAAACAAAACAAAACAAAAAAACCTTAAAAACTTCATCCTGTTTATAGATTTATGTTTCCTGTAAGATACTGGCATGTCATTATGCACAGCAATTTGGAAAAGGAGGAGTTCTCAGAGACTGTCATGATTTCGACAAATCATTCTAACTAATATTATCATGAAAAGTACATTTGACTATCCAAAATATATTCCCCCTCAGATCTTCATCTCTTGTTTGCACATTTTTTTTACCACGCAACTCCTTCTTAGCCTTACTTTTTTCAAACACAGTTAAATGAGGAAATGAATTTTCCTCTGACTAACCGCTCTTTTAAGTAGCAGCATTTTTAGATGAAATTTTTCACAAGTTGCCTCAATTTATGCTAAATTTCTGGATTGTAATTCGAAAGCTCAATATTACTGAACCAGAATGATATTTTGCAATTGAATATGTAGCACTGAATAGCCAGTTGTACTTTTATCTCTTCTATCCCCTCCATGTCTTATCTTGCTCATTTTATAGAGTGCAGCCCAGTAATTTTTCATGTCCATTCCACTTGGGAAGATGTACAAATACATTACGCAAGGACAAATCCCACACCAATTCTCCCATACTGCAGTTGGTATTCTTGGAAAATGATGAGCTTTTCAGACATTATTTATTTCTATTTGTTCATTTTGTCATTCTTTGCTTTCCTTTTCACAGATCATAGTATTTGAAATTCATTTTTTGCACACAAGTGGCAAATTTTAAAATATTTTTTATAGTCAAATATCAGTCATTCATAAGTCTGATAGCCAGATATCAATAGCTAAGCCCAGTTTCCTATACCAGACTCATTTTATTTGTTTTAATTCATATTTATTCCACAGGTTTCTGTGCTGAATATTAATCTCGCAAGTGTTTGTGCAGTTTCATTTTGATATTTAATACATATTGAATTGTAAGCAGGTATGAATTTTAAAAATCAAGTTACTGGTTTAAAAACAAAATAAAACAATAATGAACTATGAATAAATTAAATTACAGATAAATAAATAATGAAATATAAAGAAAAAATATTTAAATGCTTTTCTAAATTTTCACCCTCATTGAATATATTTAACTTTACATTTAAGTATCTTAGCAGCTAGTGGATACTTAGAAATAGTAATCACTTTAATATGAATTTAGCAGATCTTTACAGAATAGATTGTTTACTTTTAAAATAAATTATGCTTTCAGTATAAACAAGTATATTATCATCCGTTATCTAGTAGGGCTCTTTCAGACATACAGTTGCTTCTACAATGCATTCCAGCTTGAAATAAAGCACTGGACATGTGCTTAATGTTTTCATGGGAAACAGTAGGTTCTATATATTCATTGTTCACTGTTACCTCAAGTAAATAGTTTGCCACACTAGGTAGAGTGTTTGGATTCAAATCGTGAAATTCACCACAGAATCTCAGCTGGGTAAATGTGTGTCAAATGTCATCTCTTGTTTAAACTATGTTTCCAGTGTCTACTTCATAACCCTGCTCATCTTGATATGTTTCATCAATGCTGGACAATTTTTCATCTCCCTGTGACATGACTTTCTAATGGTTCTGCGCCAGATTGAGAAAAAAGGACATATGATAAACATTCTTCTACATAGACACACTTCAAATATGTCAGTAAATATGATCTCTTAAGTGTGACTGAGATTGGACAGATATTCTGCAACCACAATACTGGAATAGATAGCTATTTCTTCATTGAAAGTTTCTTATGTCTGTGAACAGACTTGAAATAGACACACTATAAAGGCAGCTCAAGAATAAATGTATCTCTTTTGTACTCTTCAAGAATTTAGCGGGGAAGATGAGAGCTGATTAAGATTTTTAAATTTTATTATTCTGTCTTCCAAAATAGTACAAAAAAACCCCATGGAATCGTAGAATGGCTTGAGTTGAAACAGACCTTAACAATAATCTACTTCCAACTCCCCTGCCATGAGTGAGATTGCCATCCACTAGATCAGGATGCCCAGAGCCCCATCCAACATGGCCCAGAACATCTCCAGGGATGAGGCATCCACAGCTTTTCTGGGTAGCCTGTGCCAGCACCTCACCGCCCTATGAGTGAAAATTTTTCTCCTAACATCTAATCTAAACATGAGTTTAAATAATGGAGTTAAACGTTGAGTTTAAATTGAGTTTAAATAATTTGTCCAGTTCTATCACTCTCAGACTGCATAAAAAGTCAGTCTCTCTCTTGTTCATAAGCTCCTTTTAAGCACTAAAAAGCTGTAATGAGGTGTCTCGCTCCCCTTCTCTTCTCCAGGCTGAGCAGTCCTATCTCCCTCAGTCTGTCTTTACAGGAGAGGAGGTCCATTCCTCTGATTGTATTTGTGGTCATCCTTTGGATCTGCTCCAATAGCTTTACATTTTTCTTGTGCTGAACACACAAAAAGAATAAAAGTTAAACCCTGTAGTTTTTCAGGTTCATGTGAAGTATTTAATACAGTTACTGAGTAAGATGAGAAAAGTTTTATCTGTTATTCTAACTTTTCTTTTTTTTTTTTTGAGTGATTACTTCATATTTTTTTTCAGTTCCCATACTAAGCTTTAGCTGACTTTATTAGCAAAGCAAAAAAAGTCATCAGCATATCTTATTTCAGTCCCCAAATATGGGTTCATCATGGGTTTTTTATTCCTTTAGAGAAGGCAGGTGTATTTCTCATGTGCTGCCAAGTATTTATGATAGAGAATGAGAGAAACCTATCTGTAGCTCAAGGAAAGCAGAGAGAAGGTGTTCTACAGTAAGGGTTTTTTTGAATACCAAAATAATACATCAGGTAATGTCAGATTTGTAGTGATTTATAATGGAAATAAAAGACTAATTTTTGCCAAAGGAAAGCTAAAATATCAAATAATCATTAAATCTGAGGTTGGTTAGATTTAGTTGAATCTCTTACCTCAAAGAGGATAACAGCCAAATCTACACTGCATACCAGTCGCCCATTTCCCTGTCATCACATCAGGATATTTTGTCTGACCCAGTTGCCAAAAGTGATCTATGAACCCATGTATTCATTGTATGTTGAGACCAAGAGACCTTTTCACTCATTAGTGGATTTTGTCACCTCAGTATTTTGACCTTGAGAACTAGACATACCTCCTTTCAGAACACACCTTGTTTCAAGTCAGTTCATCCAATCTGAAAGGAACTATGTTGTTCTGTCCCATAAGGAGGAACTGGATGGCACGTTTTAAACCATGAGCAGGTGCACCTGATAACATATATCTACTATTGTTCTAAGCTATTTAAATCACTTAAATTCACTAGGTTAGCAGGTTGGCTAAGCTCCTCACCACAGAGAAAAGGGGAAAAGAAGTCTCCCTGGTACTCAGTGAATACTTATTTTCTTGAAAATATATTTCGGATAACAACATTTTTGTAATTCACTCCTGAAGTGCGCCTTACCATTTTGATTTTACACATACAAAAACAATCAGATGACACTGGCCATTCATCATCTGTTTGCTGAGGTTGAAATTTCCCCAAAGGCTTACAACTGGAAAAAGCCCATTCATCAATAAGGTGTCACACAGACTTTATTCTTGCTTTACCTGAAGTTGTTCATACAAAACTCTAATTTTCATTTCTACAGATATTTTATCAATTATTTCATCATAAAGTCCAGTACACAATATGAACATACGATATGAATTAATACTTGAAATCCAACACACATTGACAATGTTACCTCTGTAGAGTCAGTCTCACTGAACTTGAGTTACATTTAAAATGTTGCTGGTATGCTGAGGATGTGAATGAAGTGATTCTGTGCTCTATTTTTTGACTTGCAAGAAAAAAAAGGAAGATTGTTTATTTCAGAGCATGATGTATACTTCAAGATATTTGGCTTGTCCCCCTACGTTTAACTCTGCTATGTATCATTCTACCAGGTGCACAGCTCTTTCTCTCTCTCTCTCTTTTTCCTTTTTTTTTTTTTTTTTTAATTTCATTTACATTTTCATAAATCAAAGTATCAGACTCACTTTCAGAAGACATACTCTCTACCATCAGCTCACAGACTTATGGAAGTCAGAAATGTAAAATGCTGGTGTGAACAAAAGCTTTTTATTACAGAATCATTGCAATAGATTTCTGACCTCTTAAAAGACTTATTTTTCAGCCACTTACTCTCATTTCTTAATCTGGCAACATTGTAACTTTTTCATTAATGTTTATTATTTGCTCACTGAGATGACTAATATGCCACCTTAATTTAAGTTCTCTTCTAGATTCACTCTTCTCCAAAGACAGTAAAAATTAATTAAAAAGTGCTCTTGGGGTGTCACCATGGACAGATAGTACTTTTTTACTTGATATATTGATAAAAGCAAGAATTTATTTGGAATCAACCCATTATCATCTTCAGAGTTAGTGTCAAGCACATGACTATGATATGAACTGAAAAATTATATCAAAATCAATTTACCATCTTGTTAGATAATAAGGTTCATGTTTTCATGAGCATTTTCAAAGAACCGTGACTAAAATCTGTTGGGTAACAAACTAAATTTTAAGAAAAAAATGTTTGAATATTCAAGAAAATATAAGCAAAATATTATAAATTCTGCTTTAAAATTTCTACATAAAATGGATTCACGAAACAGCAAAATTCAGGTACAGAAATAGAACAAAATAATAATTACTAAATCTTTCAGCTCAAAAACCACTCTTAAATTCAGTGACATAAATCATCTGAAGATTTGTTTAGATTTTCCTGCTTCAGAAACTGTCATTGCAGTTACAATTTCCCAACTAATTCTAACCTTTCTTATATGGTCTAAACAAATAAGTTAGAATTTTTGCATGTGAAAGACTGGCATAAAATTCAAACAATACTGTTTTGGTATGACATAAAAACAAGCCAGTCAGGACAGTCCAGGCTCTCAACACAGCCTTGTCTCTGATAAATATTTTAGGTGAAATTTGGTATGAGTAAGGTCACAGATGTCCAGTCTGGCTCCAAGGTTTTTATGATGTTTCATGGTTTTATGATTTTTTTGGTTATTGGTATTCCACATCATAACATCATGTAGTGCACTGGGAGTTAAAATGTTAACACTCCAATTCCGGGCATCTGTCCAGAAGAGAAGAACTATATACCCCAGGGGGTTTTGCGGTCAGAGAGGAGATATAACCCCTGGCAAGGTCACCTGATGTGCTCTTCTTTGTCAGGTTCTCCTCCCTGCTGCTCAACCAGACTGCGCATTTCACCTCAGCTTTATGGTGAGGCCTATTCACCTTTAGGACACTCTCATTATATTTGATTTATTAACTTCAATTCAAATAATATTGTATTACAGTATGTTATTTTGCATTCTGATACAGTATTTAATAAATTAGCTTGTTTCTCCTCAGGTTGTTGCCGCTGTTTTTAATTATTTTGGGGTCCCCTGTTTCCTTTTCCTGGAGGCGTGGATTTTGCAAAATCCCTCCGCCCCACTAGTCACGGAACCAGGAGGAGAAATGAAAAATTTAAGAAAAGCTGTAATGTGGTAGAATTTCTGCTTTCACAATATATTCACAAACTCCAATGTTTTGAGATTTCAAGGCCTGAAGCATCAGCATCAGAATCTTGGACTTGATCTCCTGAGATCCCTTTCAACTCCTAAAGCTCTGTGATTCTGTGGTTCTGAAGTCTTATTCTCATTACCATGTTTAGTATTTATAAGTACAAATCATATAACACATATGAAAATAGACTCATTTAAGCACTTAAGGCAGCAAGTCATCTTTTTACTGTGCATGGAGAAAGGCAAATTAAAATTATTATACTGTAAGCAGTCTGATACTAATTCCATCAGCAAAAGAACAGGAAAATATAACAAAAGGGGAGGGAGTTCCTGCACTGAAAACTGGCTTAAAACCATGCCACAACTTCCAAGATGGTATGGGCTTTGCCATTTTCTTTAAATTTCATGGAGGAGGGTAACACACCTATTTTCTGCAACTACAATTATCATCCAAATGCACATTATTCCTTTCACATCATAATCATCGTAATCATATTCTGTGCAATACTAAGAATTCTTCAACATGGCATGTAGTACAGCTAACTAAACAAACAAACAAAAAATACTTCCAAATGATTAGCACCTCTAAAACTGAAAAAAAAAAAAAAAAGAGGAAACAGAACCAAAGCAGTCTTTCATTTATATGTATATATATATTACTATTTTTTTTTTTCATGGAGCAGATCATCTGGAGCGTGAAAACATGGCATTGCAAGATAACTGGGGAACAAGTCCTAGCTAACATGGGTTCATGAAAGGCAGGTCCAGCTTAACCAACTTACTCTCCTTTTATGACCATGTGAGTAACCTGGTGAGTGAGGGAAAGAATGTATATAGAACCTACCTGGAACCTCAAATTACTAAACCATTATCAAGGCCCAAATATGACTACTACTGCCTTTTTTGAATCCTTCCATTCGGTGCTTCTGAAGTTTTTAATTAAGCTAGAATTTGAGACAGAAAAATAAAGCCAAAACAACATGAATAAAAACCACAAATTAAAGAGTAAATTCTTCTGCTTAATAATAACAATGAAAATAATAGATGGCAATAAATGTTGATCTCTCTTCAGAATGTGGCTTATAACAAGTTGTTTTCAATTGATATTGTTAGTTCTCTCAGTGCAAATTAAAGATGGGTTTTGTTGTTGTAGTTGTCAGAAAATGTCTGATCACATTTGATGATGAAGGCAGAATAATCAGGTCCCACTTCTTCAAGAGAAGTTATTGATGATTAACTATGCAGTTATGTATTTCATATAAATAAACCTACATTTAATATCTGTAAAAAAATCTTTGGATGTCATACCTTAGTATAAGTATTTGATACAGAAAAAGGAACTTTTACCATAAGAGAAAAATCATTACACCTACTACCATTATTACTCTAAACACCCCTCTTCATTTTTCTATATCATGTTAAAGTTTCTGTTTATATCAATCACCGGGATTCCTTCACCTAAGCCCTCCTCTACCCAAATGTACCTTGCCTCTTGTTATAGATCGAAGCTTGCATTTTCTCTGCATCTCTGCTTTCTCTCCATATGTAGATGAAAAGTTCTCCATAACTATACTTTTTTTTGTCACAATATTTCCTGAACCAACAGTTATTTTGAGTAGAAAAGTGTTAGAACATCTGTAATTTATCCAGTAATTAAACACTTACAGTAAGTAAAAGGTGACTTTAAAAACACTCCAAATTCTGGAAATTGTTAATAGATGACTGATTTGAAGAAAACTGAAATTACTTGGATAGCAATATTATGTCTGTCAGATTAAAAGATTGATGATAAAATTTCTTGTCTCTTTCTAATAATGTCTGACTGTAAATGAAAAGTTTTGTTGTTCTCTTCTCTGAACACATTCTGTAGCTTATAACAGAAGCAGAACACTTGCAAGGTATACTATAAAATTTTCTTGATATTATTGACAAGATGAGAAAGATATGCCATCTTTTTGACTGGCATCACTATATCTTTCTGAGCAAAAATATGTTCTGTATTATTTTCTCCTTCTTACTAAATACTTAGCTGAGGTTTGGCTTTTGTGTTTGTAAATTTCATTTGAACAATTTTCTTTTACTCATCTTGAACCAGCAATGAAATAATTTTCAACAGAGTTAAATCCACTTTATTCAGGACTCTAAACACCAAAGGATTATTTGAAATTCAGTTCGGGATTGTCTAGTGGCATTTCCTCCCACCTAGAGAAAAGACCATGCACAGGAATTACTCCTCAGCCACACAGTGTAAGTGTGAAAGCAGAATAAATAATTAACCTGTCAGGAAAAAAAAAAAAAAAAAAAAAGTCAGTGACAACAATGTATTTACAATGCTGGCTCAACATATTCTTACTCATGACTGCATTGACCTTACTGAAGAATGATCTTCACCAGTTTCTGTGATGTTTTGCCAAGTCTGAGCTTTAACTGGGTTGGAGGATGCAACTGATTTAGATTCCAGAGTATTCAGTTAGTCTCTTTCACTCTGTGTTATCCTGCATATATTGCATCTAATCTGTTACTTTGGAAGGGCCTGCAGATGCTGTTAAGTGATTTATCTTGAGTAACCTCTGTGCTATGACAGCTCTGAGAGAGTAGATGGTCCCAGCAGTGATAAGAGCAGGCACACTCAGCACAAAGTGCACAATTGCACATTTTTGTCAATGTAGGAGTTGCCAAAGAAAATTTGCAATTTTATGATTAATAGGTACTTTTCTTTTAATGAAAATAATAATTAAGAAAGCAATGTAATCTCCAAACTCTTGTGGGGATAATTGCCCTCCTCTGCATAGGTATGAATTTTATAAAATGTTTTCACAAAAACAATAATAGAAAAGTTCTGTGTGCGCACATGTGTGATTAAAAATGTGACATTCAAAAGCAAACAGTTGTACTAAGAAATCTCATTTAATTCTGAAGTCATCAAGTGAATCCAAACAGCAGCAATGTGAAATGTTGCCTTAATTGAAATCATGAAGGCCCATAATATTTAAATATACTTTTTTCAAAATACATACAATTTTATAGACTTCATATATCATGACTTTTTAAAATGTTTTATAGCTTAAACTTATTTACAATTTATTAAGTAAAAAAAAAAAAAAAAAAAAAGAAAAGAAAAATTTTAAAGTGTAATAAAATACCTTTGTTTCATTAAAAAAAAAAAAAATAGTCAATGGAGTCAGGTTTTTAATGTGTCTGAATTTCCAAAGTGCAGAATTATTTTTGGCTAAGTTGAAATGAATGAAACTAAAGGATAACTCATAGTTATCATTATTCCAGCAATTGAACTTTTCAGAATCTTCATTCTTCTTAGCTACTGTAGTGAAAACTGCATTCCACTAAAACTAAATTAGGCTTGTTCAAGCTTTTGGAAGGCATATCTTCAGTATCATAAACTGTTACATTATACTATACTCTTTATTGTTGCCTCAATATTATTTTGAAATGAATTAGTGTTATACTTTCCAGTGTAAGATTATTTGGTTCTCAGTTTCAGTCTGTACCTCTACATAAAGATCTAGTATCTAGGCTATGTAAAGAAGCACATATATTTTTAAGCTTGTTACTGAATGCTGTCCCACCACCGCTTTCAGACTTCATCAGTTTCAAACAAAAATTCTGGTACAAAACTTTCCAGACGAAGTTTAGTACAAGGCTAAATTCAGATTAAATGAGACAATTAAACTTACTGACACAGAAAGAACGCCATAGCTCCAAATCTGAAAAAATAAGAGAAAGGAGATCTCATAAGATCCGTAAGTCTGCTGTAATGGAAAGAATGGGAAAAAGACATGCATTTCAAGTTCTGAATTTTAGCATTCATGAAGTAGGTGTCTATATGAAAATAGAATTTGAAACCTAAATCTGTAATGTGGTATCAACTGTCAGGTGGCTAAGCACCAGACAGTCATTCACTCACTCCCCCACAATGGGTTTGAGAAGAAAATCAGGGAGAAAAAAAAAAAAAAAAGGTAAAATTTGTGGGTTGTGATAGAGAAATTTAACAGGACAGTAAAATAAAAGAAAGTAATAATAATAGCAATATATATGTATAAAACCAGAGATGCACAGTTAGCAGGCAGTTGTGCATTGATGTCCAAGCCACTAGCTAAACATCCGCTGCTCCCTCGCCAACTCCCCATATTTTTATTGTTCAGCATGTCACATGGTATGAAATATTCCTTCATCCAGTTTTGGTAAGTTGTGGGCCCACTCCCATCTTTTTGTGCACCTCTAACCTCCTCACTGGCAGGACACTATGGGAAGCTAAATAGTCCTCAACATAGTGTAAGCAACTGTTCAGCCACAACTAAAATATCAGTGTGTTATCAGTATTCTCATTTTCAATTGAAAAAACACAACATCCACACCATACCAACTAGGAAGAAAATTAACTCTGCCCCAGTAAAAACAAAAAAGGACAATAACAATCTATGTCAAGTACAGGTTTTGTGCTTTTTGCTTTCAAATAAATCAGTACTTTTTTTTTTTTTTAAAACTATATAGACATACATATATCATTCCATTAGTCTGAGTTTTCCCTCTAAAATGTCTGTTGAATTGTCTAGTGACATTGGACTCCCTACATCAAAACAGGCCTTCAGATCTCAAGGGGTGAGATACAGATTGTTACATGCTGAAACTTGTTCTGAGTCTCTCACCATTGTTGTTGTCCAGTTCTATCACCACCATTTTGTTTAGGTCAATCAAAATTCATTCTACATTAATCTAGGTATTCATACTGCAATACATTTGATACAAATTACAGCAAACATAGTATTCATAACAAATAGCATATATATTCCTGCCAAGGGCTGTGCTTCATCACCAGCAATTTCTGAAGCAGTTCAAACCCCTTCATATGTTGTCAGTATCTCTTTTTCATTTGGAGTGCATTGGATCTTGGATCCTCTTCACATCCGAATCTAAAACCTTGAAGAATGTCTTGAAGTGACTTTGTAAATGCCACTGAGTGTAGGTTGGTGAAAATATCAACTAGTCCCCTCAGAATTCTGGGATGCGTTCTCACCAGAATCCATTGACTTACAGATGTTCAGGTTCCTTAGGTAGCCATGAACTCATTCTTCATTTACAGTGAGAGTGATATTGCTCCTGTAGTCCCCACCTTCCGACCCATACTATTAAGGGCTGTGTGAAGAGCAGCCATCAGTGAGGACTGGGTGCCTCAGCCTTTTCTTTTTTCATTGTTATGAGCCTGTTCGTATTGCTCACTAGAAGTGTGAGTGGGTATACCTTGTTGGACTTCTCTTCTCTGGTTTATGTGCCTGCTGAAGCCAAGTCCAGTTCCAGCTGGGACTCAGTTTTCCTGATCCCACCTCTACATAGCCTTGCAGCATCTCACAGAATGGCCAGGGTTCGAAAGGACCTCAAGGATCATGAATCTCCAACCCCCCTGCCACATGCAGGGCCACTACCTCCTCATTTAATGTTAGACCAGGCTGCCTTGGGCCCCATCCAGTCTGGCCTTGAACACCTCCAGGGACGGGGCATCCACAACCTCTCTGGGCAGCCTGTTTCACCACCTCACCACTCTCTCCATAAAGAATTTCCCCCTGACATCCTAAGTCTTCCCTCCCTCAACTTAAAACCATTTCCTCTTGTCCTGCAGTTATCCACCCTTTCAAAGAGTTGATTCCCCTCCTCTTTGTAGGCTCCCTTTAGGTATTGAAAGGCTGCAATAAGGTCACCCTGCAGCCTTGTTTTCTCCAGGCTGAACAAGCCCAGCTCCCTCAGCCTGTCCTCAGAGGGGAGGTGCTCCAGTCCCCTGATTATCTTCATGGCTCTCCTCTGGACCCTCTCCAACAGCTCCCTATCTTTCTTGTACTGGGGGCTCCAGACCTAGACACAGTACTCCAGATGGGGCCTCACAAGAGCAGAGTAGAGGGGGACAATCACCTCCCTGTCCCTGCTGGCCACTCCTCTTTTGATGGAGCCCAGGATACCATTTGCCTTCCGAGCTCACTGGGGCACACTGCTGGCTCATGTTAAGTTTTTCATCTATCAAGACCCCCAGGTCCTTCTCCACAGGGCTGCTCTCAAGGACCGCTCCTTCCAATCTGTATGGATGCCTGGGATTCCTCTGGCCCAAGTACAAAATCTTGCACTTTGCCGTGTTAAACCTCATCAGGTTCACCCGTGCCCACCTTTCCAGCCTCTCGAGGTCCCTCTGAATGGCATTCCTTCCTTCCACCATGTCAACCACACCACTCAGCTTGCTGTCGTCAGCAAACTTGCTGATGGTGCACTCGATTCTGTCTTTGATGTCATTGATAAAGATGTTAAGGAGCACTGGTCCTAAGACAGACCCCTGGGGGACACTGCTCGTTACTGGCCTCCACCTGGACATAGAGCCATTGATGACCACCCTCTGTCTGTGACCTTTCAAACTGTTTCTTATCCATTGAGTGGTCCACCCATCAAATCCACATCCCTTCAATTTGGAGATGGGGATGTGGAGGGGGACCATGTCAAAGGCCTTGCTCAAGTCCAGGTAAATGACATCGGTCGCCTTCCCCTTGTCCACCAATATCACTCCATTAACTGACTCCACTCCATCGTCACTCTCTCTCCATGGAGAAAGCAGGGTATCTGTCCCTGATTTCACTACTTGTGCATTTTTCTCTCCAGTTTGACCCAGCAGGTCCAGTTCAGACAGTTTCTTGCCTTTCTTTCCTAATTTCCTATACCTGGGGATGGAGAGCTCCAGTGTCTTAAGGAAAGCTTCTTTACAGTTCTATCAGGTCTATTTTGCTCCCTTGTCCTTGAGGACAGTTTCCCAGGTTTTTGTTTGTTTGTTTGTTTTTACTAACTCCCTTAAGAGCTGGAATTTGGATTTCCTACAGTTTGGCATCCTGATTTTACTGTCTGTTTGAAATCCCTCAGGCAGGTTGACTTCACCATTACATGGTCACTACAGCCAAAGCAGCCTGTGGTCCTGATGTCACTAATCAGCTCACTTGTTTTGGTGAGCAAAAGCTCCACTATTGCATCTAGCGTTGCCTGGGACTATTACTAGCTCAAGAAGTTATCTCTGATGGACCACAGGAGCCTCCTGGATTGCCTACAGCTAACCATTCTAATTTTCCAGCAGATATCAGAGTGTTTGAAGTCCCTCAGCAGGACAAAAACTGACAATTGCAATGCCTCCTGTAGCTGACCTACAGTAGACACCAACCACAAAGCTGCTTTTATTGCCCTGGTCTCTAACTCTCACCCATAGGCTATTAATTTGGTTGTGGCCATTCTTAAGGGACAATTCTTCTCATTCAATTTCTTTCTTGTTATAGAGGGCAATGCCTCTTCATCTCTTTCTTTGCTTGTGAATTCTGAACTGCTTGTAGCCCTTAATAGCCACATTCCAGTCATGCTAATCATCTCATTAGGTTTTGATGGAATTATTTGTTAATGTCAACTACATCATAGTTTTCCAATAGTACCGTGACTTCTAACTCTGCCTGTTTCTTTCACTAGCTATGTATATTGGTGTAGAGGCAACTTCAGCTGGGCAGACAGGGCTGACATCTTCTTGGAGAAGGACTCCTTCATTCCTTTGAAATATTTTTCTTGGTTTCCCTATTGTCTTTTCTTTTTGCCTCAGATGTTCCTGGCTCTTGGTTGTAAGCGTCCTGCAGTGTTGCCAGCATATCTCAGGGCAGCAGGTTGAAGGTCTCCACTTATACCTTGTCCCTCTACCTTAGCTAAACCTTGCCATACCTTATCATGGGTAGGCTCATTGTTACCTCCCTTGCCACTCCCCCTTCACACCTTGTTTAAAGCTCTTACAATGACCCCTATCAGCTTTTCCCCAAGGACTCTCTTCCCCCCTTTGAGAAAGGTGAACTTCATCTGCTTCCCACATGCCTGGTGTCACATAGGCTGCTCTGCTGTCAAAATATCCAAAGTTTTGGCGGCAGCATTAGAGACAAAGGCAGGTGTTTATAAACAAGGTGTTTTCAATTCTTTCAATATCCTTATGTAGTACACAAAATCAGAAAAGATAAAATGATCTGTGTCCCTGATTACTTCAGCTGATGTCTTAAAGCCCTGGAGTTTCTTTTGATGGCATTTGAGCTATATGTAGCTGCTTCTTCATTCACTACAGAGAAAAGCAGTAATGGTCTGTTGGCTCTAACAGGCTAGGGATTTCTGGGTGCAATCCTTAACCTGAGCCCCGGGAAAACAGGAGTCTTCTTTAAGAAGATATACTGCTCAGCAGTGGGGTTGAATGCACTCTCAGCAAGTTTGCTGATGGCACCAAAACATGGGGTGCAATCAACATACAAGAGGGACAGAATGCCATTCAGAGAGACCTCAGCAACCTTGAGCAGTGGGCCTAGGTGAACCTCATTAGCTTCAGCAAATCCAAATGCACAGTCTTACACCTGAGTCAAGGCAACCCCCATTACCAATACAAGCTGGAGGATGAAAAGATTGAGCTCAGCCCTGATGAAACAGACCTGAGGGTATTGGTGGAGGAGAAGCTGGATATGCACCAGCAACGTGTCACTGCTGCCCAGAAAGCCAACCGTACTCTGGGCTGCATCAAAAGAAGTGCAATCAGTCAATCAAGGGAGGTGATCTTACCTGTCTACTCTGTGTTGGTGAGACCTCACCTGGAGTCCAGATGTGGAGTCCTCAGTTTAGGAGAGAGGTGTGTCCAGAGAAGGGCCACAAATCTGATTCAAGGGATGGAACCCCTCTCCTGCAATGACAGGCTGAGTGAGCTGGAGCTGTTCAGCCTGGAGAAGAGAAGTCTGCAAGGTGACCGGATAGTGGCCTTTCAGTATCTAAAGGAGAGCTACAGGAAAGAAGGGAACAGACTCTTCAGCAAGGTTTCTCCCTCGGGAATCCCAGACCCTGGCGGTTAGTGAGAAGGTCTGGGGAATGGAAGACTTCCCTTCAGTCAGGGAAGAGGCGGTCCAAGAGCGCCTAGGCAACACCAATGTTCATAAATCCATGGAACCCGATGGGGTGCATCCACGGGTGCTGAGGGAGCTGGCAGAGGTGATTGCTGAACCGCTCTCTATCATCTTTGAGAGCTCTTGGAGAATGGGGGAGATGCCTGAAGACTGGAGGATAGCCAATGTCACTCCGGTCTTCAAAAAGGGCAAGAAGGAAGATCCAGGTAATTACAGGCCAGTCAGCCTCACCTCTGTCCCTGGAAAGGTGATGGAACAGACTGTGCTGGATGCCATCTCCAGACAACTGGAAGAAAAGGAGGTTATCAGGAGTAGTCAGCATGGCTTCACCAGGGGGAGGTCATGCTTGACCAACCTGGTAGCCTTCTATGATGTTGTCACTGGCTGGGTGGATGGGGGGAGAGCAGTGGATGTAGTCTACCTTGATTTCAGCAAGGCGTTTGACACTGTCTCCCATGAAATCCTTATAACAAAGCTGAGGAAGTGCGAGATAAATGAGTGGACAGTGAGGTGGGTTGAGAACTCGCTGACTGGCAGAGCACAGAGGGTCGTCATTGGCAGTGCAGAGTCCGGTTGGAGACCTGTAACTAGCGGTGTTCCCCAGGGGTCGGTGCTGGGTCCGGTCTTGTTCAACATCTTCATCAATGACCTTGATGAGGGGATAGTGGCCACCCTCAGCAAGTTTGCTGATGATACGAAGTTGGGAGGATTGGCTGACACACCCGAAGGCTGTGCTGCCATTCAGCGAGACCTGGACAGGCTGGAGAGCTGGGCAGTAAGAAATGAGATGAAGTTTAACAAAAGCAAGTGTAGAGTCTTGCACCTAGGGAGGAATAATTGCATGCACCAGTACAGGTTGGGGGATGACCTGCTGGAGAGGAGCTCTGCAGAGAGGGACCTGGGTGTCCTGGTGGACGACAGGTTGGCCATGAGCCAGCAGTGTGCCCTTGTGTCCAAAAAGGCCAATGGCATTCTGGGGTGCATTAAAAAGAGCGTGGCCAGCAGGTCGAGGGAGGTGATCCTCCCCCTATACTGTGCCCTGGTAAGGCCTCATTTGGAGTACTGTGTCCAGTTCTGGGCTCCCCAGTACAAAAAAGACAGGGATCTCTTGGAAAGAGTCCGTTGGAAAGCTACAAAGATAGTGAATGGCCTGGAGCATCTCCCCTATGAAGAAAGGCTAAGTGAACTGGGTCTGTTTAGCCTTGAGAAGACTGAGAGGGGACCTGATCCAGGTCTATAAATATCTGAGGTGTGGGGGGCAAAGTGGCGAGGCCAGACTCTTTTCAGCAGTGTGCGGAGACAGGACAAGGGGAAATGGCCAGAAGCTGGAGCATAGGAAGTTCCGCACCAATGTGCGCAAGAACTTCTTTACGGTGAGGGTGACGGAGCACTGGAACAGGCTGCCCAGGGAGGTTGTGGAGTCTCCTTCTCTGGAGATATTCAAGACCCACCTGGATGCCTACCTGTGTGACCTGGTGTAGGGAGCCTGCTTTGGCAGGGGGGTTGGACTCGATGATCTCTGGAGGCCCATTCCAACCCCTACGATTCTGTGAATGTCTGTGGCAACAGAACACATGGAAATGGTTTCAAGCTCAAGGAGTATTTAAGTTAGATTTAAGGAAAAAAATTGTTTGCAGTGTGGATGGTGAGGCACAGAGCAGGCTGCCTAGTGATGTGGTTGATGCCCTACTCCTAGAGACTTTCAAGGCAAGGCAGGATAACCTGGCCCTGGACAACCTGATCTAATAGTAATGTTGTACAATCAATAAATATACAGATGTTATACTATACCAGAGAGCTTGGGTATAAAGTTACTACACTAAAGCAGTAAAGATAGAACACTTACCCATACCTTGGGCTCACTTGTGAAACTCCAGCAGAGTGAATCTCCAGAAGAGATCCCTCCTTACTGGTAGTCAGCTCATAAATGGGTCTAGAAGAGGTGGAGACAGGCTCCACCCCTTCTGGCAGCAGGTGAATTGCCTTCACCTGTGCTTCCCTGGCTGACTCATTGCTCACCTCAGAGGTTAATCAGAGGTTCAGGCTGTGATTCAGCAGTTCCCATACAGATGTCCCTGTACATTGCAGGGGAGTTGGACTAGATGGCCTTCAGAAGTCCCTTCTATCTCTCAGGACTCCATGGTTCTTTGATTCTATGATTCTGTGATACTGGGCGTTCAGTTCCCTGCAGGGAAGAGTTGTAGGCTTGTCTCTTCATCTTAGATATTGAGCCTTGTTAAATGGGAGAAGCCTTTGTTTTGTTTTGTTTTTTGTTGATTCCTCTAGTGTAAGTAGGCTTTTATTAATAACAGATAAGCATTCTACATCCAGAGCTTGTACAATAGGTACAGAGAGAACTCAGGGGATAGAATGGGCAGGCATGAGTTTCATTTACAGCTCTGAGCAGAGACATTCCTCCATCCATTCCTTTCCTTTGAGTTCTTGTCTTCAGCCTGACAGAGAGGGGATACAGGCTGCCTTGAATCTTGTGCTTTCTTCTGCAGAAGAATTTGTCCCTGAGAGGGCAGAGTGTATTTCCTCTGCTCCTTCCCAGGGATCCTTTCTGATCCCTGTGATACTTTTTAACCTGCACATTTCATCTGGTAGCCTCACCATTGGGCTGAGCAATACACCCACTTGACTGCACCATACATACTGTTCTCGCTGTTGCAATACCAGTGAAAGACTCAGGTACTCTGTGGAGCTGAAGGTCTGGATGACAGCATATTTGCCTTGGAGTTCAGTCTGGGTTTTGGAATCCTTTCTGGTGGATGCAGGCAGTCTGGCTCTCTGTCATGTGGATATCATGGCTAGGGTCTTTATACTCAGAGGGTGATAACACTATATTTATGGGACAAACTGATGCCCCAAGTTGTTTACCCATCCTGTTCCCAGTGTTCTTGGTCTCTTGTGGTCATAGAAGCTTCCTTTGTAGGTGTGGAAGGATTCTACCACCCATGTAACTTCACCCATGCTGTTAGAGCAGCTTCTCATCACGGGTTTTGCACTTCTGACTTGGTGGCTTTGCCTTGCTGAGAAATGTTGGCCACTGAGACCTTCTGCTCTGTAGCTGGTAACCTCAAAGTCATCCAAGTTCAAGGCCGTTCAAAGCCCCATCTCAGCTGGCCTTGAACTTTTTCAGGGCTGGAGCACTCACAGCTTCTCTAGGCAACCTGTTCCTTTGCTCTACCACTTTGAGAGTAAAGAATTTCCTCAGAATATCTAATTCAAAACTACTCTCTTGTTGTTTAAAGCCATTGTGCATTGTCTTATCACTACATTCCATGATGAAGAGTCACTCTCCAACTTCCTTGTAAGTACCTTTTAAGTACTGGAAACTTTCCATGGAGCCTTCTCTTCTGTAGGCTGAAAAAAAACCAAAATAAAACAAAACATGCTTAGGCTTCTTTGAAAGGAACTGCCTTAAAATCTTTATGTTTCTATTTTCCAGTTTTGAAAAAGTACATGTGATTTCTTTTGTGATTCTGCATAAGGTATCTGAAGTAATGAACTTTTTTTTTTTTTGGGGGGGGGGGGGGTGTAAAGAACTGTAAGAATGCGTATTTTACTCCCCCACCTTTTGAAAAAAAGGTAAAAATGCTACAGATAAGGTTTTTTGTTTTGTTTTGTTTTTAATTATTCTCAGAATGTGTATATTTAAGAATGATGATAAATTTTCTCTCTTTCAAGAGCAGTTCTAATAAAGAACTGGTTGTTTAGGTGTACACCTGCATGAAAAAAAAAAAAAAAGAAAAAAAAAAAGTATGCAAAGATGATGAACATCTATATAGATAAACAGCTGAACATTAATTACTGGTGTCTAAATCTTCCTCTCAGTATTTTTCATTGCTTGTTTTTCTTGCTGTTCATTTAAGTGAACACTAAAAGACTGACATCTCTACGATACCCACCATTTTTTTTTCTGGCACTCTCAGCTATGAAACAAGCAAGTATATTACAATTATAAAGATTGATTCAGCAAAAATTACTAGAAGAAAGATAACTAAAGAAGTACTGCTGTAAAAATGACCTTGTAAAATAAATGACTGATTTCTTTTGAATCTGTGTAAAGACATTTTAAAGGAAAAGAAATAACGGGATCTCTTTCAGTTACCCGAGTACTCTGAGTTCTTACTGCTAACAGACACTTCAGGTTCACTTTCCCTATATGCAAGAGTTGTCCAGTACTTTCCTTAAATTTCTTTATGTATGTTCAAATGATTAGTGGTTAACCACAAAATTTCAGTATTGTTTTTTCAGTGGCAATTGAGGTTGTTCTGAGTTTTTTCTGTAGTTGTACTGTTATCTTTCAAATTCACTAGCTGCCACCCCAAAATGTAGTATCCTTCCTTTCTGCACCTTTAAAGTTTAGATAAAGTGAATTGTATTAAAGAAGCTCTGCCATAAATTATAGCTGACAGTGGAAGTGATTAAAGCACATAGTTTGATTGCATGCATTAATCTCTACACCTTACCTCAAGTTTAATTTAATTACATACAGGTGTACATTTGTTTTTAATTTATTAACTTTGTCACTAATCAGTTGCCTTGTATGCTATTGCCTTCAAAATGTTCAAGCCAGATACATGAATAGAAGAATAGGACACTAAGGAGCAAGATAAAAATAAAACAAGCAAACAAGCAACCAAACAAACAAAAAACATACAAAAACAGAACACTAAGTGTCATAATCCTCCATCAATTATGGAGGATTCAATATAATCTTTCCATCTTTCCATCATCTATTCATTTTTCATTATGCCAAAAAAAAAAAATGGAAGTCAAAAGGCACTAGATCCTGACTATACAATAGGTGTGGTAGGACAATCTAGCCAAGATTGTCAATTTATTCCATCATCTTCAAAGTGTTATGAGGGCTGGAATGATCACATTTCAAGAAAAAGATTACCTTCTTCTTTGGCCTGACTCTGGAAGTTTGAACCTTCATTAAGACAGCATCACAATGTGGTAGTCAGAGTTGATGATTTGTTTGGGTTCCAGGAAATCCATAAGAATCACCTCTTTCCTTTTCCAAAAGACGATGAACACCGCCTTACCTGCTGAGGGCTGTATCTTGAACTTTTCTTTGATGAGGAATTCACATATCATCACTCCACTGACAGCCATTTTGATCTGTCTCATAGTGGTGATACAACAACCTATCCCTGGTAATAATGCTATTCAGGGAAATGTCACCTTCAGCCTCATATTCAGTTTAATAAATTCTGACAAACATGCCTACAGTGTTCTTCCTGTTCCTATTCTTGTTCCTGTCTGAGCATTCACAGAACCCACTTGGAACAAAGTTTGTGATATTCCAACACTGGCACTATCATTTCCAGTGCACTAAAGCTGATATTCAGCTCCATGCACAGTGCCTTGGTTGCAATTCACCAATTTGCACAGAGAAGCTGATAAAGAGGCTTTTCATTTAGTGGTGTGTTAACTATGGAAAAAAACTTGTTTTTCCCGTCACTACTGTTACTACTGAAATGCAATGCCCAGTGTCTCACTGTTCTCACATCCACTGGTTTCCATAAATGCTAATCAAGTGTTGATGAATGTCAACGGGTGCTATTTTTTCTGCATGGAGGAATTTAATTACATATCTTTGCTTCAACCACACTTCCATGTCAGATACCATTTTGTCAGACTCTGTTGCCATCTGTAACTCAGCAACAAAAGGTAATGGAATATTGCTGGGAAGATTCAACCTGCACTGTTATATCACCAATATCCGCCTCTGACTTTGCAGGTCAGTAAAATAATAAAGGAAACATTATTCAGTTGTCATCAATCATACAAACTGTTGCTGTTATTTTATTATTTAATTTTATTTTATTTTACTTTGGTTTATTTCATTATTTTATCACTGTTTGGATCTGGCTATTCAATGTTTGTGTGTGTGTGGTGTGTTCATCATGACTGGTTGACTTACGTCCAGTGCACTACTTTCATTCTCCCTCCCTAACAAGACAGGCTGAGAAAATACAGATGAAGAAAAAAATCTTTTCGAGGTAAGGATGATTACAAGCACAGGCAAAACAAACCTTTTGGAAGATTAATGTATACCCATTTAGCAACAGAAAAAAACATTAGAAATTAAAATCTGGGCTACAGAGAACTTCTGCTCCACTCCTGGGGCAACTCCTGCCCTCCTTCTGCACTGATTTTGAAGTCTGCAGGGTTAGTTATCTCACATTCTCACTCCTCTCTTCCAGCTACTGATGGGTAATGGTTTTTCCCTTTCCTAAATGTGCTCTCACAGAGCACAGCCAGTGTCATTCACTGGTTCAGCAGTGACCAGTGGAGAATGTTTGTTTTGTCATTTTATCTTCCTCTTGTAATAAACAGTAAAGTTAATTTTCAATTGTGGTTAAAAGAATAGAGAGAACATCTCTGATTTTATTATTTCCATGTAGACATAGTCAAAAACACAAAACTTAATTTTTTTATGCATCCAGAAGTGAGGAATAGTCAACAACTGTGCACTGTATTTTCTCACTATCAATTCACAACATGTGTGAAACCTAAATGAGTGAGTATCTGACAGAAGAAAGATTCACTTAGCTAGTTATACAGTTAGCTAGAATAGGTTTATACCCTGCTGACATTTAAATAGCACACAGTAAAGAATTTCAAAAAAAAAAAACATAATGTTGAGAATATACACTGTGGAATTTAAAAAGGTCTCTTAGAAGAGTGAATGGCACAGCACATACAATAATTATTAAAGTTGTTTAGTAAATATAAGCAAGTAAATTATTTGCTTATGACCAGTGGTTTTAATTACTGCACTTGCTGATAGAAAAATAAGCCTTCCCATGGCATAATTAAGTCATATTTCATAGCTATTAATTTTAGAAAATATTTCTAATACAATACATGTACAGTACTACTGGTTTTGGTTGATAAGCGCAGTATCACATCCTCAAGTGAGGAACAATTATAGTACAAATTATAACTTACATACAAGTCCCTGACTGTGTCCTGCATTGTGCCAAACTTCATGAAAGGACAGAATGATTCTGAAGAAATGCATGAACAAGGGAATTAGGAACATTTCCAGTTTCTATGCCATATAACAACTACATGATATAACCAGCAGGTAGATAGTGCTAAATGTGATATTTTAAAATGTATTAATTTCCACCATTAAGTGCATTATATAGTGGAACTAAGTCTAAAAGTGTCATTGTTTTTTACATGTATATAAGCTGATGAGCAGTCTGGCAGACTGGAGAGAAGTTTAATCCCCATTCAGTGCTAAAAGAAAATCCCATGACAAGAAAAATAGTTTGGAAGGAGTTGCCATTGGACCATCATCAGGTATAAAAAATAAAGAAAATTCTAAAAAAGCCAGGAAGCTCGTTTAGTCTTCATAGTACATATACATAAGAAGAGTTTTCAGAACAAGGAAAAATGTGTAAAATGCCAAAATGTTTAGTGCACACTAGCATTTTCAAACCAAAAAACAGCATAATACAAGTAGTTGTAACAGAATAAATTTCTTCATTGACTTATACAATTTCTTGCTAATTTGCTTTTCTATATTTTTCATCTGTTACTGTTTCATGCAGAAATTTACTACTTGCACTGCAATAAAAAACTGAATTGTTTCCTTGTAAATGTCATCAAAACAGCTAAGTAATGCACAAAAATAACCTTGCAACCTAAGATATCAAGGTGAAGATACAAAGATACATGAAAAAGAAATTTAAAGTGGAGAACCTGATTGGAATAGCTATTAAAAATAAGAGTGAATGTCTGAAGACAATGAACTAATGAAACCCTTATTTTTCAGGTATCAAAACAGAATAACAAGTGCCAGGAAGAACACTACTTCTTGGGAAATTTATCACCTGTCTAGAGAAGATGTGCTCACTTTACATGCAATCTGATGAAATAGCTGTTCCTTACATTTAGGAGACAAATTAGAAATGTTTACTGTGACGCAAGTACATTCCTTCTACATGCCACAGTTATTTAAACACTATCATAGATTAACTGCACTGCAATATTATTTCTCAGATTAATTAACATTCAGAAGTAACATTAATTTTAGAAGAAAAACATTTACCATAGTGAAAAGTAAAAAGTTATTTAAAACTTAAAAAAAAAAAAAAATGGAGGAAGGGAAGGACGTGAAGATATTCTGGCATTGATTTGTTAGTACTGCTGTCTAATCTCTTAGAATACTTATCTTGAATAAAGACAGACTATGGCTTGCTCTGCTCTATTGAGTACAAAATTGTTCTGTTATTCTTCACTCTGATTTGGATATAGAGTGTGATAACTCCAGTAATCCATTTAACTTATGCAGCTCTGTGACAGTCTTCAGAAAGATGAATAACAAGAAGGGGATATTGATGAATGTCAAGTTAAACATCTTAAGCCATGTAAACAAAAGGAATAATTACTTAACTTACCAGGTTGCTTTTTATGTCTCCAATAAGAAAAAGAAGAATGAAATGGGCAGCCTAGTCTAGTATTAAATGGGGAGGTTGGTGGCACTGCATGTGGCAGGGGGGTTGGAGATTCATGATCCTTGAGGTCCCTTTCAACAGTGGCCATTCTGTGATTCTGTGAAAAGTAAGTTATTTTTAGAGCAATGTATTTCAAAGGAAAAGAGATAAATTCTATGTAATGCAGATTCTAGGCTAGAAAACATCTTTCCTTAGCCCTGTGCAACACAATATATCCTTGACATTTGGCTAGAGATCTAAGAACATCTAGATCTTGCTGAAAACAGGAAGATAAGTTGTTTTGCTCCAATTTATAGGAGGGAGAGAAGGTTCTTTTAATATATGTATACCTAGTCCTAGTCATTTAGGGAGGAGGGGAAGGGAAGACAGACGATAGAAAAGATAGGAAAGATAGAAATGATAGGAAATAAAAGCAAGGAGTCTTTATAGGAAGAGAGAGAGAGATGGTCACCACCATGGATTCCAGCATTGCTTGTAGTTCAGACATTGATCTGCAGGTGGGTCATCAGAAGTTATCGTTCAGTTGATGATGACAACTTTCAACAATATACAAACTTATTTGTAAGTCCAGAGTGGTTGAATCAGCTCTCTTTGGAGTGACATCTCAAATCCAGGGTGGTTGAGTCAGCTCTCTTTGGAGTGGCAGCTTCTGGCTTTGGCATCTCAGCAGAAACTCCTTTATTCCCATCTTCCTGGCCTTGCCAGCAGATAAGAAGGAGCATCATATCCTATTTTTCACAGGATATGATGGTATCATTCCCCAGTCTCCCACTGCAAGACGGAGTTATCTGGTCACAGGCCAGATCTTTCACCAGTAAACACTCCTGAATACTCTCTTCCAAAAGCAAACAGCTCCAAAGAAATGTTTTCAAATGTAAAATTGTCCACAAAGTGATTCCAACTGCCAATGGCAACATCCACCTCTCATCTCCTAGATAAGTCAGACTCTTATCAAAAGAAATGCCTCAGAAAGCAAGCTCTGAGCCAACAAAAAAGAAGGGTTTGGACATAGATGTACCTTGGTGAATGACCAACGTGATTTGTAATGGATAAACATTTTTAAGTACTCCTTTATCAGAACTAAACAACTCACGTCTTACAACACTCTCTAAAGTTTAAATTCTCTTAAGCACAACTTTCAAGATTTTTCACTAATTGGGTGTGTTGTTTTTTTGGTGGCATTACAACCCATTCCTTTGTAAAGAAAATTATTCAGAACAGAACATATGATGCATTCTCCCTTAGAAATGGAGACCTAGTCTCCATAATGGAAGAATTATGTAAGAAGGGCATGTTTCATATTCAGCACAAAACCACATGTATCATCTGCACAAACTTTCATCCAGAGGAACCTGGACAGGCTGGAGAAGTGGGTCCATGAGAACCTAATGAGGTTCAACAAGGCCAAGTGCAAGGTGTTGCACTTGGCCCAGGGCAATTGCAGGTGTTTATACAGACTGGGGGAAGAAGTCCTTAAGAGTAGCCCTGCAGAGAGGGACTTGGGAGTCCTGGTGAATGAGAAGCTGGACATGAGTCAGCAGTGTGCGCTTGCAGCACAGAAGGCCGGCTGTGTTCTGGGCTGCATTAAAAAAGCAGTGGCCAACAGGGAAAGGGAGGTGATTGTCCCTCTCTACTTGGCTCTTGTGAGGCCCCATGCATCCAGGCCTGGGGACTCCAGCACAAGAAAGATGTAGAGCTCTTGGAACTAGTCCAAAGGACGGTCACTAAGATGATCAGAAGTCTGGAACACCTCTCCTGTGGAACTGGCTCATTTAGCTTAGAGAAGAGAAGGCTCTGGGGAGACTTTATTGTGGCTTTCCAGTACTTGAAGGGAGCGTATCAACAGGAGGGGGAATGACTGTTCATGAAGGTGGATAGTGATGGACAAGGGGGAATAGTTTTACACTGAGACAAGGGAGGTTTAGGTTAGGTATTAGGAGGATGTTTTTTACCTAGAGGGTGGTGACACACTGGAAGAGGTTGCCCAAAGAGGTTGTGGATGTCCCATTCCTGGATGCATTCAAAGCCAAGCTGGATGTGGCTCTGGGCAGCCAGGTCTAGTGGTTGATGACCCCGCCCACAGCAGCAGGCTTGAAACTAGATGATTTTTGAGGTCATTTTGTACCCAGGCTGTTCTATGATTCTAAATGTTATGCAAAAGGTAAAATGACCAAGATAGAGGCTTATTAAAATTCTTTTGTTTTTGTAATTGTTGTTCCTTTGCATGACTTCTGAGAGATCATATCCACAGGGGAATTTGGCATCTGCCTAATTTTCAGGATCCATTGTTGCTAAAGGATGTTTTTGTTTTCAGATCACTGCATTCTAAAGCAGCTTGTGCACTGAAAGCTGAGACATGGAAACTGGAAATTGACATGCTCCACAGAAGACTGAGACAGAATGTTTCTCTACTTAGTAGCTCAGGCAGAACGTGTAATTATTGTCATGACTTCCAGGAACTTTAGTTTAGTCTTAGATTGTTTTAATGTTTTGCACTTGCAGGGGAAAAATAAAAGGAAAAAAAAAAGAAAAAGAAAAAAAAAAAGAAAAAAAAAAGAAAAAAAAAGAAAAAAAAAAAAAGAAAGAAAGAAAGAAAGAAAAAGAATCATTGTGATTCTGTCACTTATCACTCTGTACCAGCTTAGTGAATTTGTTAGAATCACTTTCAGGTTTCATAAGTGACTATTGATCAGTTCTATCCATGGAGAAAACAATTAGTTTCCAGTTAGATTTGTCATAAAGTTTTCTTGCTTCTTCTCTATCATCTTGGTAGATTATTTTCAAGGATTGTGAGTAACACTGCAGGCATCAAACAGAAGTTTGGTTGCCGCCCTCTCAATCCTGCTTTAATGAATTATACTGCTTATCTGTTCTACAGAATTGCATCAGCCAATACTTGGGAAAAAAAAAAAAAAAAGTAAAGAGCTTTTATATGCATCATAGAATTATAGAATACCTAAGTTGGAAGGGAACACAAAAGACCATTTGGTCCAATATTCTGTGGGAAGATGGAGGTGAGATGTAATTACACAGCACCCTGTACAATTGTGTTTTTAAAATCTCCATTGATAAGTGTTTTTACCATAACCTTGACAAGGCTGTTCCAGTGATTGATATTTCATACAGTGAAAAATTCTGTCATATCAACAAGAAACCTCACCCATAGTAACTTGAATCTGTTAGCACTTTTCTTCTTTATGTGGCTTTTTATTAAGAGGAAGTTTCCACTGTCTTTATGGCTGCCCTCTAAGTACTAGAATACTGTGTGATGTCTATCCTGATCCTTCTCCAGAGTGAAAAGACCTAATTCCTTTAGTCATATTTCCTTATAGGGCAGGTTCTCCAGGCTTTTGATCATCTTTGTGGCCCTCTTTTAGACCTCTCCAATTTCCCCTTTGCTGTTTCGTTGTTGTTGTTGTTTTTGTTTTGTTTGTTTGTTTGTTTTTAATTGTGGGAACCAGAGCTGATCACATTATTCCAGGTATGGCATGACAAACACTGAATAGAGTAATGACCATATTTCTAACTCAGCTAGTATGCCTCTGCAGATGCAAAGGCTTGATTTGTCTTCACTGTTATAGTAGCATATAGCTAACTCAAGTCCATTTTGTCGTCCACCAGGACACTCATGTCTCTTTTAGCAAATCAGTTTCCCTACCACACAGATTCCAGCCTATGCTGAGGTCATGAAGCCCTTGATGGCTATTTGGACACATTTTTATAGCTTGTACTCTTTTTTGCTTCCGTGTGCATACAAAAACCTCACTGTTTGGCCAGAGTGGTTTCTTTTTCTGCCTTCTTCCCTTCTCCTCATAGAAGATGAAATATTTCTGTGCATCCAGGAGGTTTGGTCCTGAATGACTGCCCACCCTCACAGACTCCTTTACACTCTATGGACACTTCTCAATTATTTTTGAGTTTTTGCTTAAATTATTGTTTCTTCAGACTTTCTCAGAAAATGAGGATCATAACAAAAATAACATTCTTCAGCATTCATTTTATCATCATATAGTAACTTCAAGCCAAAGTGTTGACATATGAATAGGATAAATAGAGTGTAACATGAGTAGAAAATTGTCAAGACTATGAGGATCAAAAGTCTATGAACAATAGCAAAGTCCAGTTGGATATCAGTTACTACATATATTTATGTCATATTTATTACAGCCTGGATTATAGGATGACCTGCACCTTCAATAAATTTGTGGATGATATGAAATTTGGATAAATGATTAATACACTGGAGGACAGGGTTATGATGCTAAGGAATCTAGGCAGCTGAAGAAACAAGGAGAAAAGAACTCCATGAAATCAATCAAAGACAAACGCAAAGCCTAGCCACTGTGATGGAAAACAAACGAACAAACAAAAAAAAAAACTCTGCTGCAGGACAGGTTGGGGTTGACTGCGTGGGATTAGCTCTGTTCATCAGTGCCCTGATTGCCCTGTGGACAATGCTGATGCACAATAAATTTGCCCCCACATCAAGCTGAAGAAACTCAAGTATTCTATCTTGTTACCTGGGACCTGCAAGATGCACCTAACCTCTGTGGTGAGTCCAGGACTCTCACAATCAGCATAGATACTGATTTATTGAAAGTGTCCTGTGGAAGCCACTGAGGCTGTCTGGGTTGGAGCACAGCATTTGAGGAGTGGCTGTGGAAACGGTCTATTCAGCCTTTAAGAACAGGGATAGTGAGCCAAAACATTATTCCTCTCTTCATGTAATGGGAGAATGTAGAGAAGATTAATCTGTATGATGAAATAAATAGACAACATGTAGATGGGAAGTTTCTGGTATATAGGAAAATAAAACTTTTGAACCATACTGGATACTGGAAAATGTTACTCTCAAAAACTGTGTGATACTGGGGGACATTCAAAACTCTTAACAGAAGTACAAACATCTTAACAATTTGATCCAGCCAGGCTTGCTTTCCACATGGAACTAAATGATCACTTGAAATTTTCCATGTATGTTTTTTCATGATTCTGTGCTACAGAAAGATTATCTCTAAAGTAATAACTTTACTGGTGTTTTACATAATCAGCCACACAATGATTTTGTTTAAATAATAGATCACATATATTTACACATTTCTCTTAATTGTCTTTCAAAATCTACTTGCACTACACAGACAACAAGGAATTTTAAAATAAAGTAAGAAGTTCTCCATTTGGAAATGCCACTGGTCTTGTTTAGATCAGACTTTCAGTTCTACAACAATTGTTTCTTGACCCATATTCTTTGGCAGTCTTTTAATATATGTATACCCGGTGAGAGACTAAGAAACAATGGTTCAAATGTTGGTCCAATCAGTTTATTATAAATCCTAATATAAATCCTAATTAGGGAGACGGGGAAGGGAAGGAGGGCAATAGAAAAGATAGGAAAGAAGCAAGAATAGTGTAAAGCAGGGATAGTCACCACTGGGATCCAGCAGCAGTCCCACTGCATGCTGTTTCAAAGGTCTGAGATAAAGAGCTGGGGGGGGAGGGGGGGAAGATGGAAGGAGGTGGGGGGGGGGGAGGTGGGGGGGGGGGAGGTGGGGGGGGGGGAGGTGGGGGGTGGAAACAGCAGCATGGCCGGCCTTGGGCAGCAAGCACGTAGCAGGAAGAAGTTGCAGAGCCAATCTGGGAGGAAGCAGCAGGGCTCAGGTAGCAAGCCCAGGAGAATTCATCAGCATGCAAGAATTCCGTAGTGAACAATCTGATGGCAGACACCTATCCTCATGGTTGTTGATCCTTTTTTTATCCTCCCTTTTCTCCTGCTTACATGACATCCCTGGGTGCTTGAGCAAGAGTCTTGTGAGTTCCCCCGGAAATGGCTATCTTCCTTGAGATAAGTCCACAGAAAAGACTGCTTCATGGAAATAAAACTGCAGCTTATCTCTCTCTCATTGCCCCTGGCCTTGTCCATCCCTCAGACAAAGGATTTCATGACCCTTGCCCAGGACTTGCTTGGACTTGTTCATCTGTGTCCCCAGCAAGTTTGAGACAATGATGTAAAAGAATATCTTGCAGGCTGCTGATTCCTACTCTTATTATTGGACAGTCTCTTTGCTACACACATTTTTGCCAACCATTGATCAATCCAAATAATGTCAAGAAGATTTTAAGTATGATAAAACAGATAAACTTAAAATTTTCAGTACTTTGTGGGGATGTGAGACTTTGAGCACTTAAAGGATATAAAGCAGACATGTCAATATGAATTACAAGTGAATATACAGAAGGAAGTGATTCAGTTTCCCACTCGCAACTACTGATTGTTTCTGTATTTTATGAACTGAAAACGTATTGCTTTTATTTCCACAAATGTTGGTTTGGGAGAAGTCTTGGGAAGTATCAAACTCTGTATGCTATGATGATAAATCAAATGTAATATACCATTAGAAGAAACGCTACCAAAATAATTAATGTTTTAACTCACTCAGAGAATTTTCACCGGCTGTTCCATGTACTAGAAACTGAAAGGCTTGGCTATTTGCTCTCCCTCCTCACCCCCCTCCCTCAACTATCCCCATGACCAACTGAAGAAGTTCAGTGAAATGAAAATAACATTAGAATCACTGTCATCACCAGATATCAAAATGTGATATGGAAGAGTTAATGTCAAGCTACTTCATTACTTATTTGCTTGAATTAAAAACACATTAAATATAAAACTGAAATTACCTTTTGTTCAGGTTCTAGTTTCCTAACCAATCAGCAGCCTGTGGAATAGAAGAAAAGCTGTAAGAAATATTTGCTGAAAATTGTTTTTGTGAGAAATCTATTTTCCCTGATGGATTTGCACAAAAGTGTAGCAATATTTTCATCACTTCCCTTCCCTTATGCAGAGTTTCCTTCAAAGCTTTGGTATAGGATTGTTCTTAGTCTACAGCAAAGGCGAAACCTCTTGTGATTTGAAGCTGTGACATCTTCTCTAAGAGCGCCTGTATTTAGCATTACAAAGAGAGTCCATATTCATTATAATTTATACTAAAACCTGCGTCACTGTCTCTTGGTTTCTATGAGAATTTTAAAATTCAAATTGCTCATAGGAAATGCATTTCAAGCACTTAATACACCATATTATAAAAGAGAAAAAGATACAGTAGTTTAGAGCCACTGGATCTTTTTTTTATCTACATTTACAGAAAATCAAAAATTTTCTTTTCTGGAGACAGTGAAAAAAATTAGAGCTTAGAGAGAAAAAAAAGTCTATCAAGGACACCCTCAACATTATAAATCACTTTTTTTTTTGTTTTGTTTTGCTTTTCCAAAGCATCACAAAAATTTAAAATATTTTGTCTTTTAAAATTCTAATTGTTATTTTTATAATCTTTACTTTACTAATTGTAACATATACTTTATATCATGAAAACTAAAATAAAAACATATTCCTCCCATGTGTAGATGGCATCAACAGCTGATGATCTGTAGAAAACCATGTTCCTGAATAAGTTTGTGCTATTTTAAAAATCATTCAACATCTACCAACATAGTTCTTATTTTGGTATATAATATATCCAACTAAATATAACCATAGCAAGTCAAGGGATTTCTTAAGCCAAGAGCCATTCCCTTACTATCAATCTACTTGTTGGAGAATATGGGGTAGCAATAGATTGCTGATCTTAACATGGGATTCACTGACTGAAGCATCACTTAGTGTAAATAAGTTATTATATTTAAATAATAATAATAATGTCACATTTGTGAATTAGGAAGATTCTTTCTGCAGCATTTTGGTCAGAAATAAGCGTAAACTCATAGATGCCATCAGAAACTTCACAGCAAAATTACTTCTTATTATTAAAATTATATCACAAAACATCATTTGTTAAAAGTAAATAAAGTAGTACTCTGTTCCATTGCTGTTGCTGCCATTCATATGTTCATTAAAAGTAACCTTCTCATAAACATTATGTAGTGAAATTACAATTTTAGTTTGAGTGGAGATTTTTGATTACACGGATAACATAGAATCATAAACTCATAGGCTATCCTGAACTGGAAGGGACACAAGGATCATCGAGTCCAATGATTGGCTCTTCACAGGACCATTCAAAAATCAGACCTTACGTTTGAGAGCATTGTCCAGATGCTTCTTGAACTCTGGACAGCTTTCCCAAGGAGCCTCTTTCATGCCCAACCACCCTCTGGTGAAGAACCTTTTCCCAACATCCAACCTGAACACATGCTAATGCAGTTCCACACCATTCCACACCATTGTATCTTGTTGCTGGTCACCAGAGACAGTAGATCAGCTCCTGCACCTTTGCTCCTCTCCTGAGAAAGTTGTAGGCCACCATGAGGTAGAGATGTAGGGCATCTTCTCTGGACTGAACAAATCAAGAGACTTCAGCTACTCCTCAAATGTCTTTCCCTCCAGACCATCCAGAATCTTTGTAGTCTTTCTTCGGACATTCTAAACTAGTTTTATGTCCTTTTTTAATGTGGTATTTAAAACTGCACACAGTTCTCAGGGTGAGGCGGCCTCAATTCTGTGGATATCATACAAGTGCAAAGCAGCATGCTAGTCAGGGCTATCCCAGAAAGATATGAATAACTACAAGGACAGGAACACCATAGCCTGTTCGAACAACCTGTTCAAGAGTTTGACAACCTTCACAATAAAACCACCAACAATAAAATAAAAACACAATAAAAACACCAACAAGGCAACAAATAAACAATTTTTTTTCTCCTGTTAAAATGATTTTACTGTATCTCAGTGTGTGCTGATTTTCTCTTGCTTTGACAGTGGATAACACAGAGGTGAATTTAGCTCCGTCTTAGCACACTCCATTAGATATTCACACATATGGAGAAGATTCCCCGTAGGTATTATTTTTCTACAAGGTGATTGGCTCTCTCAGACTTTTCCTATGTGAAAGATATTCCAGTCGCTTCATGGTTCTCTGCTGGACACACTTCAGTGTTTTAATGTTTTTCTTGAAGTGGAGAACCCAGAACTAGCCACATCACCCAGACATATCTCATATGGGGGAGGGACTCCCTTGCTGGACTTGCTTGCAGACCTGCCCAATGTAGCGCCTGGAATGCTTTTGTCCTTCAACGCAGTTTAACCCTAGTAAGCATTTAAGCACTACACATATGTTTGCTCTCTCCACACCTGCTACCCAGCTCAGTGAGAGGAAAAGAATCAGAATGGCAGAAGTTAGAAAAAATCCAGTTAGATAGAAATAGTTTAATAAAAATAGAAAACATACACTACTGAATGAGAAAAATAAAACTTCTTATATAATTAGTAACTTCATTTTAGCCATGTTGTGATTATAGAAACTTTGTACTGCATAGTCCAGCTTCTACTTAAAAATGTGAGCTTGTGTTTTCCCTCATGATTATTTTAGTCTCAGCTGTCACTACAATAATAATAATAATAATAATAATAATAATAATAATAATAATAATAATAATAATAATAATAATAATAAAATTTAAAAAATAAAATAAAATATTGCACGGCTTCCTTCAGTTTACACTGGTAGAAAAATGGCTGCTATGCTACCTAATGATGGAGTCTGATCCAACTCATTTCAAATGAGAATCCAGCATTATGCAGCAGCAGTTTAAAATCTATTAATATCCTTTGTACAAGTCTGTGGAGAACAGCAGCAAAAATCTTGGATTTAAATTTGCTTGCACTGAACTTAATGGGTATCATATCGCTAATTCCACCACAACAGCTACACCAGTGATGACTGCTTTGGAAAAATCCTGCCATATGTGATTTTTAAATATTCTTAATTCAGATTAACAGAGATAAGGGTTGGTGTTTTTTTTGTTGTTGTTGTTGTTTATTTGTTTTTGTTTTGTTTTGTTTTGTTTTTCTTGAAGATAGTGTTGTTTCTCAGTGAAGGCTTAATTTGCCTCAAAATTCACTGCAGAAGAGAAATATTTGCACAGCAAAGAATACAACCATTTTTAAATTTTTTCTTACTTATGCTTAAGAACAGAAAGCTACTTTACAGCAATTTTTCAAAAGACAACGAGAAAAATTCTTGAACTGTAAGTTTTATATAGACTGTGAAATGGAAATCAAGCATGAAACATTAAAAATTTATGTTAAAAAAGTGTAATTTATATATATAAATATAAATATATATATATATATAAAAGCACATGTGTATATATATTGGAAAGGCAGTCCAGGAACCATATCTCTGCCTACACCATTTTTAGGGAAAACAATGTGACAACCAATTATCTGTGTGGATTTATTTTAAAATAATAATAATAATAATAATAATAATAATAATAATAACAATATATTTTTGATACAGAAAACGTAAAGGAAATATATATATATATATATATATAATATATATATATATATGATAAATATAAAAGAAACAGTGTTCTTCTTTTCATTCCAAGATATTTTCACTTTTAAATAAATTCAATTTTAAAAATTGAACAGACCGACTCAAGGTGAAGCATTACTAGACCTGATGCTCACCAAAGCAGAGTAGATCACTAAAGAGTTTAAAATGAAAAGCAGCCTAGGTTGTAGCAGTTGTGCCTTAGTCAATTTTGGGATCTTGAAGAACATGGTCCTGGCAAAGAGCAGAGTCAGGAACCTGAAATTCAGGAGATCAAAATTCAGGCCACTAATGAAATTATTTGATGAGCTCCCCTGGAAAACTGGAACAGAGCTGGCAGTTCTTTAAGGACAACCTTCTGAGAGCTTGGGAGCTCTCCATCTACCAAAATAAGAAATCAAGTGGAGGAGGCAGGGAATCAGAATACCCAAGCAGGGATCTGCTGCTCAAGCTGAGGGCTAAGAATCATAGAATCATGGAATCACAGAATCATAGAATCATATAATGGTTTGGGTTGGAAGGAAGCTTTAGGATCATCTAGTTTCAACTCCACCACTATGGAACACCTCCCCTAGACCAGGTGGCTCAGAGACTCATCCAGTCTGGCTCTGAATGCCTCCAAGGAAGGGTCATTCACTGTCTCTCTGAGCGACCTGCTCTAGTGTCTCACCACCCTCACAGTAAAGAATTTCTTCCTAATATCTAGTCTAAATCTACCCTCCACCAATTTAAAGCCATTTTCCCTTATCCTATCAATACCTATCACTACTTATAAAAAGTTCCTCCCCAGCTTTCCTGTAGGCCCTGTTCAGGTACTGGAAGGCCGCTGTGAGGTTCCCCTAGAGCTTTCTCTCCTTCAGACTGAAAAGCCCCGACTCTTTCAGCCTGTCTCTGAATGGGAGGTCAAGCCCTCTGGCCATATTCATGGTTTTCCTCTGGACCAATTCCAACCGTTTGATGTCCTTGTGTTGGGGACCCAAGAACTGGACTCACTATTGCCAGTTGGGTCTCTCAAGGACAGAGTAGAGGGCAGAATCACCTCCCTCAACCTGCTGGTTATACTTCTGTTGATGCAACCCAGGATATGATTGGCCTTCTGGGCTACAAGTGCATGTTGCCAGCTCATGCTGAATCTTTCATCTGTCAACACTTCATATCCTTCTCCTCAGGGCTGTTCTGATGCCATTCCCAGTTCATCCTGTGTCTGCTTGTGATTGCCCTGACCCAGATGCAGGACCTTGCACTTGGCCTTGATGAACTTCATGAGACTGTCATGGGCCTGTGGGGGAAGATGTAACTTTGAGCAAGTCACCAAAGAGCTTAACAGACTACTTGATAGACCTTATCACTGAGAAGCCTTAGGAGACTGGAATGTAAGACAAAGAGCAAGTGGAGTCAAAGGATGAACAGGAGGTTCTTTTGTATTCATTGCTAATCTTGACACAATTGAGAAACCTTTCATCCTTTATCACTGTTGTTAGGGAGAAATTAGGGCCAATTAACTGTTACAGGAACTTACTGTTTGTAAGTGAGTGGTATATAAAATATATGATGAACACAATAAAGAAGATCTATTCTGATGCTAGAAGAAACTGAGAGAACTCTAACTCGACTGAGCACTGACAAATGGCACCTGAACAGGGACCTGAAACTTAACCTGACTTGAAGGCCGGTCTAGAGCACATTTAGACAAACACGGGGTACCTTGAGAGAAAAACAGGGTGCTTTGAGAGAAATGTGGCAGGCATTGAAAGAAACGCGGCATGTGCTAAGAGAAACACAGAGTATGTTGAGGAAAATGCGGAGTGCGTTCAGATAAACCCAGCAACCTGAGGATTCATTGTCCCTACGCACTCCAATTGCTTTTTGCTGGATGAAGGTAAGCGTTACCATGGGGAATAATAATATGACCTTGGAACAAAAGAATGACCTAGTTACTTTTCAAATTATTCTTAAAAAATGGAGAAAGACGGTGCCCTCTGCTGCTTTACAGCAAATGCTTGTATGGGCTACCAAGTACGACCCCTTGATCACAAATCTGACAGTTTACAATTCTGAAGTATGGGACCAGACTGGGGTGATGTAATGGCTGATTCTAAGAGTGATAAGACAGCATTTGGGTTGCTACAGACTTGGAGAAAGATTTTTGAAGCTCTGAAGAGCCATGTAAGATAGCAATCTGATACCCCCAGTCTGCCTGAGGGCAAGAAAGTGACCAGTCCCTCTATAAATCAGCCTTCAATGTCATTGGCTCCCCCGCTACCACCATCGGATGGGGTTTTTACTGCTTCCCCTCCCAAGGATTCTTGCGGCCCTTTTGGTCCTGGCCCCATAGACCCTGAAGAAGAGCTGAATTTGTCCCCTCCTGATCCACATGACACATGTGCAATTGTTTGGAGGGAGGCTAGGAAAGCCAGAGATACAGATATGTTGAAAGATTTCCTCTCTGTCATAGTCCTGGATCAAGAGCCATGTTGGGAAACTTTATCATATAGTGTCACACCCATGCATCCATGTGAAGTACTGGCAGGCACTCGTATTGCTCAACTGATTTATTCTCAGGCACAGCCAGTGCCGGCTTCACCCATGGAAAGTGGGGCTGCAGGGTTTGTATCAACAGGTACCCCCACACAGAAGTTTGATATTTCAGGAATTTTATAACTATTGACTTAAAAGACTGCTTTTTCACCATCCTTCTGGACCCCCACAGTGCTCCTAGGTTTGCATTTTCTGTCCCCTCTGTAAAGCGTCAGTACCAGCCCAGCAGTATCAATGGACAGTATTACCTCAGGGCATGAAATATAGCCCTACAATTTGTACTGATAATGGCCCGGTACATATATCCCAGAAAGTGTTACAATTTTTACAATCATGAGAAATTTAACATCTCGTGGACATACCTTACTTGCCCATAGGATAAGTCATAGTTGAACATACCCATAGCACTGTTAAAACTATGCCACTTAAACAAAAAAGAGGGAATTGAGAAGGCATTTCAGCAGAAAGGCTTGCTAAAGCTACATATGTATTGAACTTATTAAATCAAGCGTGTGATGACAGAGGACGGCTGATAATCCTCATTTCATTTAATTTAACAAGGACAAAGTGAATATTCATGAAAAAATTATGATACTAGTAAAGAATCTGAAATCAGGTCAATGGGAAGGCCCATTCCTACTGATAAGATGGAGGAGAGAAAGAATCCTTAAGATAAACTGTACTGGTTATTGTCACTGTCTTTGTGATTGTTAAATGTTTGTGGTATATAAAAGTGTAACTGTTAATGGTATACAGAAATGTAATTGTTAATAGTATATGGAAGTTTGATAGTTAATGATATACGGAAGTGGAATTGTCAATGGTATATGGAAGCATAAATATTAATGTTGCGTGGAATGTTAATGTTAATGCTATATGGAAGTGTAAATGTTGATGCCATATGGAAGTGTAAACATAATGTTATATGGAAATGGAATTGTTAATAGTACAGGGAAGTAGGAAGTGTAATTGAGGGCACAAGTAGTGGAATTGTGAAAAACAAACAAGCAACACCAAAAACAAAAACAGCAAAAGGTTACAGAAGAACAATGAATTAGAAATATGAAAGTTTGTGATCTGCTCTAGCCAAAGCAGATAAGTGCTGGCAGGAGACCATGTCCCCCGCACTGCTCCCCCCGCAACTTGTAAGCAGAATGTAAACAAAGTATTACTTGCGAATGGGGACAAAACAGAACACTGGAAGCGAGAATAACCTTTATCTGCAGAAATCCAGGAAACCCGATATCCCAGTTTTAGCACTGGGAACCTCTGGAGGAGGTGAAATTGAGATATATAAGTAGTTTTGTAAAGTCTGGAAAATGAAATGTTTGGGAAAGACACAGGTTGAGGAAGGCAAATAAGAGCAAGGTTTAACTGTGGCAATTAGAAATGGACTCCCTTGGTAGTGAAGAGCAAAAACTTTTATTGCTTGTGATGAACTTGAACAATATACACTTGGTCAAGTGCCTTATTAAATGTGACTCTCCTGCTGCATGCATCAGTGTTGGATCTTCCATCCTTCCCTGAAGAAGATGGTGCTGGAGCTTGTCTTGTCCGTCTTGTGTCATCCCATGGCACCTGCATCAGCACATGCTCAGCTTTGGTGTTGATGAGGTTGGCGTGGTACCAGTCTTTGCTGCTGTGGGTGTTGAACCAAGGCATTGGCTCTGTCAGCCTAATTTCAAACCTGTTGTATCTCAGCAGCATCTCTTGGTAGCAGGTGATAAGATCGAAGAGGCTGTCAAACACCAGGCTGTCAGTCAAAAACTTAGGGCTGCTGGCATCCTGCTGCCAATGGATGCAGCAATTCTGCACCTTCTCATTACACCAGATGGACAGAACATATTCCCCAACGAATGTCTCACTCTCCCTGACAAGGTAGGAGCCATCAGGGGCCCCTGTCTTGGTGCGGTACTCCATCAGCTGTCATTCAGTGATGTGTCACTACCTACTGCGCCCTGCTCCCAGCTTGCCATGCAACCATTCCTGCATGAGATGCAGCTTGATGTTGTTGCTCACCTCCTTCTGCACAGGTCATCTCCCTCATCTGTTCCTGGCCAGGACAATGTGAAGTGGGTTCCATGCATAACTGATGGAGTCTACCATAATTTGATAATCTGTCTTCTGCTCCTTTGTCACACGTGGACCCATGGTTCCTTGCCACTTATTTCTGTCAGCCACCCCAGGTTTGGTGGGGCTTGCCAATGGTCTTTATAGCATCTGCTCACATCCATGACAGATATACAAGCTTCATGTCTCGTGATTATGTCAAGAAATTCTGTCCGGCACAAACAGTTAAAATCTTTCAGTTTTCTCTCTCCATGTCTGCTGAACTTGTTTAAACTATCAGAGGTCTTTTGCTAGTCAGAATGAGAATGTCTTTATTTTCTCCCAGTAATATACAAATTAAAAGAATTGAAGTAAGGATAAATAAGGATTAAAGGAATTGAAGTAAGGACCTGGATAAATTAATTGAGGGGGCTTGGAAAATATATAGAAACAGATATTGGAAGGAAAGAAAGAAATTGGGAAGAGCAGTTGCACTAGAGCAGGACTGGAAAGGCCCAAGGATGAGTTTTGCTCCCAGTGGACTGAATGCAGTGTGCACTCATCAGGGTAAAGATGTATGTTTTCTGTTTGATACAAGCACCTCTCACTCTGTGCTTCATCAAGAATTACTCCCCATAGATGATTTTTGTAACAGTAGTAGAAGCCACTGGCCAATAAGAAAAAGCTTACCAATTAAACTAAAAAAAAAATGGAGCTAAGGGTAAAGCAAGAATCCACGGGAGTGACTATAGCTGTACTTTCTGTTAGTATTTTATTTTGTAGAGAGATCTAATTTAGTGGTTTGTTCTGTTTTGCAAACAGGTATTCCACTTGGACTCTTCATCATGCACTGGCCATGTGGATGTGGGATACAAATGGAAAAAAAAACCTGCACACCTTGAGAATAAAAGCAGGAGAGAGTCTGCATTCAGTGAGAGAGGGAAAGTATACTTTGAAGCAGGGGATGCCCTGCTGGCACTGCCTATCACATCCACTGCTGGCATGTTTCTTTTCTCTCCTTTCAGTGGTTTGCCATCTCCCAGGGGTCAATAAGTAATAGTATATTAGCTTAAAAAGTTTCCATTTCTCCCTTATGGAATTGTCTAAAATAGATGCCTATTGTGAGTGTGGATATTTTGACTCAAAATATTGTGACCTTCTATGTAAATCCTTTCTTAAGTTTAGTATGTTATCAACTGAGGCCTTGATTGAGTTATGATAATTATGTTATTAATATAATTACTGCTATTATTTTATAGTGTGCTAATAAACAAAAAAGGGAAAAGTTGTGAGGGAGTATGGAAAGCTAAAAAAGGAAACTTGTGAATATATTAAGGGGTCTCTTTGGAGGTTTTGCAGGATGGATACAGAGCTTCCTAAAAACACGATTTGTCTTATTGCTTTTCTCTATTTTAATTTGTATTCCATGGATGTTACAGTGTATACAAAAAATGATACAGGATGGTATGAATTGTGCCTTTTTTATTAATAAAGAGGGAGATGTGGGGAAGATGTAATTGTGAGCGAGTCACCAAAGAGCTTAACAGACTCCTTGATAGACCTTGTCAATGAGAAGCCTTGGGAGACTGGAATGTAAGACAAAGAGAAAAGGGAGTCAAAGGATAAAATCAGGAGGTTCTTTTTTATGCGCTGTTAATCTTATGTCAATTGAGCCCAACAATCAAGCTTGTCCAGATCGGTCTGCATGACATCTGTTCCCTCTACCACATCAACTGCACTACTCAGCTTGATGTTGTCTGCAGACTTGATGAGGGTGCGCTTGATCCCAATGTCCCCACCACCTACAAAGATGGTAAATAGCACTGGTCCCAACACTGATCCCTGAGGTCATAAATGTGTGGACACTGAACCACTGACCACAACTCTCTGAATGTGACCATCCAGTCAATTCCTTATCTAGGGAGCGGTCCATTTATCAAATCCATTTTTCAACTATATTGGTGGCCAGGATGTCATGCAGAACAGTGTGAAATGCTTTGCACAGGTAAATTACATCAGTTGCTCTTCTTTTGTCCACTGATGCTGTACCTCCATCATAAAAGGCCACCATATTTGTCAGGCACAATTTTCCCTTGGACAAGCCATGTTGGTTACCACAAATCACCTCATTTTTATTTTTCATGTACCTTAGTAGGAACTACAGGAAGATCGACTTGTGGTCTTGCCAAGGCATAGAGGTGAGACTGACTTGCTTCTAGTTTCCTGGATCTTCTTTTTTTCCATTCTCAAAAATGGAAATATGCTTTTCCTATAGAAAAAGCATTCCTTTTCAGGCCAAGAAAGCAGTCACCCTACCAAGCAGTTCCCTGAAGAGGTCAAAAGTGCTTTCTTGAATTCCAGAGTAACAGTTTCGCTGTGCATCCTCTTTGACACCCTAAGGATCTGGAATTCCACAATTTTGTGGTGACTAAAGTCAAGGCTTCACATTATTCATCAGCCCCTCCTTATTGGTGAGGATAAGGTCTAGCATAGCACCTTTTCTCATGGGTTCAGTGGGACTTAGTGCACCGTCTGCAAATTTGCAGATGACACCAAACTGAGTTTTGTAGTTGATATGATAGGTGGAAGTGATGCCATCCAGAATGATGTATGCAGGCTTGAGAAATGGGCCCATGTGAACTGAATGAAGTTCAGCAAAGCCTAGTGCAAGGTATTGAACTTCTGTTTGAGCTATCTGGAAATGTGTATAAATTGGCAGAAGAACTCATTAAGAATATCCCTGTTGAAAAGGACCTGGGGGTACTGATGGATGGAAAGTTTGACATGAGCCAATAGTGTGTAGCTGGGGCCCAGAAAGCCTGACATGTCTTGGACTGCATCAAAAGAAGGGTGGCCAGCTGGGTGAGAAAGGTGATCGTCTCCCTGTATTCTGATTTTGTAAGGCCCCATCTGGAATATTAAATCCAGGCCTGGGATCCCCAGCACAAGAAGGATGAGGAGCTGTTGGAGTGGGTCCAGAGGAGGTTCATGAAGATGATCAGAGGGCTGGAGCACTGTTCTTCTGAAGATAGCCTGAGGAATTTGGGTGATGCTTAAAGTCTTTTCCAACCTGAGTGATTCTATGATTCTACTCTATTCTATGGTTCTATGATTCTATGGACATTCTGTTTCAGTAACTCATATAGTGTCTAATATGATTCAATATGATTCATAGTGATTAAATAATTTCCTCCTAGTATCTAATCTAAATTTCCCCTCTTTTAGTTTAAAACCATTCCCAATTTGTGTTTTCACTATCAGTCAATGTAAAAAGTCATTCTTCCTTCTGTTTATAAGTTTCCTTTAATTACTGGAAGGCTGCAGTACCTTGGGAGGCCATTTGGAAAGTGTCCTCCTTCTCTTCCCCAGATTGAATGAGCTCAGCTCCATCAGTCTTCCTTCATAAGAAAGATGTTCCGGCTCTTCAATCATCTTCATCAGCCTCCTCAGGTAGCTCCACGTCTTTCTTGTGTGGGGGCCCCAGGCTAGTACTCCATGAGGCCTCATGAGATCAGAACAAGTGAAGATAATCACTTTGCTTGCCCTGCTGGCCGCTCCTCTTTTGTTCCAGCCTTCTGAACTACAAGTGCACACTGTAGGCTCATGTTCTGCTTCTCATCCACTGGAATAATCAAGTCCTTCTCTGCAAGAGTGTTCTCAGTGAGTTCTTCTACTAGTCTGCACACATACCTGGAATTACCCTGGAATAGGTGCAGTACCTTGCACTTGGCTTTATTGAGTCTCATTTGGTTCATGTGGGCCTACATCTTAAGCTTGTCCATGTCCCTTTGTGTGGCATCCCTGCCTTCTACTATATTATCTGTATCAATCAACTCGGCATCATGTACAAACTAGTTGAGGGTATACTAGAATCAATTGCTTATGTGCTTGAGCAAGATGTGGAAGGGTACTATTCCCAAGACAGATCCTTCCTCAATGGCCTGCACACAGACACACAGCAAATTTCTGGCTTCAACCATCCAGCCAATTCTTTATCAACCACATAATCCATGCATAGGTTTTATTCTTTTTTTTTTTTTTTTTTTCAATTTAAACCAAAATCAAACATCTCATTCACTTGTATGATGTGGAACTTGGTGTTTTGTATATTTTAATTTTATGAAATTGCTTCTAGGCAAGAAGTACAAATGTATATGCCAACAGCAAGATCAGATAGAGTAAAATAATCTCTATTGTGATTTCTATGCTGTTCATTTATTTTCATTTAGCATTCAATCACATATTCATATGGATGGAAAGAGAACTCCAAGAGTGAAATGACTTTGACTAATGTGACTATGTATCTCAGTAAGATTTGACAGGAATCCAATAGAAATTGCCTGAAAACCTGTACCATATGGGCACAGAAAGGCTGCTGTGGACCATATGTTCCAAAAATGGTCCAGAAAGACTTCCCAGACATTGGATAGACAGTATCAGGAAACATACAAGAAATGAGTCTAATAGTCACGGATTTATCAACATTTCATCTAACTACTGATATAGCTAATAATCTGAAGTATTTGCCCAGTAAGGAGCAAAGCATTTTTAGATAAATTGTGTCACAGTATATAGTTCATATCATAATTCCTTTAATTGAGAAATACGATGAAGTTAATGCCATTTATAAGCAGTGACATTACAATCAAACTCATACATACTAAAAAAAAAATCATCAAATTATGCAAACTATAATATAGAAGAAAGCTCCTTTTCCTTGCCTTGCTTTGCCTTTGCTTTTCCTTGAGAGTTGCTATTAGCATCTGAATTAGCTATGTGAGGGAGGAACAGGTCATGTATCTGCTGATGAACAACAGGACCAAGGCTTAGAAAACAAGCTTTGTTCAAAAGTCCTGGCAAAGCAATACAAAGTTGGATAATCTCTTGAATTACTGTTTTTAAAGATAGCTTCTTTACTACCTTGAGCTATTGCATTTTGATTGAATCTCCTTACTTCTTGATAATCTCATAGATTTTGATGGAAAAAACCTTTTGAATTTTATTAACCAGATGATCTGTCGCTAGAAAAATTCTTGAAAATAAATGGAGAAATGGGAAAAACTGCAAGGAGAAATAATGATATTCTCATGAGTATACTTTGACACTTTTTTATTGTTATATGAACTAAACCTACCTTTATCTTCATCTCTTCTACATAAGAAAAAAAGAAGTGTTTTTGTTGTTGTTTTGTCTCGGAGCACAGGAAATTCTATTATTCTCCTCTTTTCACATTTTTTCTTAATTCCTCTACTGACTGGTAGAAAACAAAACAAAACAACAACAACAAAACAAACAAACAAACAAAAAAGCAAACAAACAAAAGACAGACAAAACTCTATTGCTAGTTCCGGAGAAAGTAAAACATTGCCTGCAATGCAAATAAGCAAATGAATAATGATATGAAGAAGTAATTACACAGAATATTCTGTTAATGTTTGCTTGCAACACAACAGAAGCCTTTAGACATTGTGGATGATAATTGTGATGTAGCACTGTATATGGGAAGACAGGTTGTAAGACTGTTCTGCTCTAGGAAGGCAAAAGAAACAACTGAAACTGCAGCTGTTTAGTGAAGTTTTTATCACTTACCAACTTCAAAGGAAGCCAAGATCCATACATAAGAGGCAGAATTGGCCTAAAATGTGACAGAGAGCGTCAAGACATTCCCCTTTGTCCTCCTTGTCTGTGTATGGAGCGACTTCCTAGGTTGCATTCCACAGCACTCTTTGGGACAAAAGGAATGTTGGGAGAAAGCTAATGACATCCCCCCCCCCCCCCCCCCAGTCTACTAACAGTGGGCAAACAGTGCACTATCACAATTCCAGGAGGACTAGACTATGTCTTTTGGGCAATCATTGGGAGTGGTTAGGATAATGATTTGGGGAATGTAATTAATATGTAATATATGAGAAAATATAATCTGTTCATGAATGATCAACTAGTGGAGCATTCAAGGATAGTTCTCCCAGTGCTACCCCATCAATGCTTAATAGTAACAAAGTAAGCAAGGATACCTTGCTTAGTAGTAACAAATCTTTGCTGTTATGTTCCTAAACACATCAATTTCTTAGAATCAATAATTGTCCCAAAGAGTTCTGTGATCATTTGGGAGCAATATGAAGATGTGTTTACAGGAACAGGTCTTGAGTCCTAACATAAATCAATGCCTGTCTTCAGCAAATCACATAAGTCCTAAAAGCTAGATCTAGAAAATGCAGTTGAATGATCAAATTCAGTGGAAATTTATTGGGAGATACATATATGCAAGTCAGGTATTTATAAACTTCAGTATTCTCTGAGTTCAGTGATCATTAGACGCCACAGATCTTTCCTTCAGAAATATAATGAGGAAGTATCTTTTCATTTGGTACAGAAAAAATAATTTCATCCTTTGCCAATATGCGGATGATAGTGGGAACGGAAATGTATTTACTTTGATTAGGATGACGCCAAAGGGAAAGTGTCTAAAAACCCACTCATCTGATGTTATTAAGCAGTTGAAGGAAACTCATAAATCACTATTCATTTTGAATCATATAAAATAATCATGTCTAATTGGGACCTTATTACTTCATTATTCATCTTGTTTTATTGGGAGTATTCCAAAATTCTAAGTTATAATATATAGTCTATCAGAGAACACTCTGCTTTATGCTGGCACATCTTTTGGTTTAAATCATTTCCTTCCTGTTTTCCATCTTTGCATATTAGAACATTTTAATTCAAATTACATCACTGAAAAAGAAACTCTGCCATGGAAAATGATAATAATGGGTTCAGGATGTGAATTCAAACTAAGTATCTTTTGCTCTGAATCTCTACGATTATCTGTTATTATATTGGATTGATTATATGTGGTTATATTTGTAGGAAATTCTTTTCTTCTGTTAAATTATCTTAATAGATTGAAATTCAGGGCTGAAAATACTTAATCAAGATTCTTAGACTCTTAATTTCTGGTAAAATTTATAATGTTCTGAATACAGCTTTTCCTCCATACTACAATTATATAGTCTATTCCTGAGTGAAAATACACAGACTATTTTTTTTTTTTAATTGGCCTAAATGTGCTGAAGATCAGTACTCCTTCTGAAGTCTATTCCTTATAATCACTGAGTTCTATATTCTGAAATGAGTATTTTGACATTTTTTAGTTACTAGTTACAAATTATTTTCTCCACATTACATTTTTTCAAGCAGCACAAATGACAAAAATGATGAAGATACAACAGAAGTGCTAAATAACAGTCAGCTGATAAGGACAATAAGCTCTATGTCAGCCTTTACAATAGAAACTGGTAATAATTCTCATTAAATCCACTCCATAGGAATGCAACAAGTAGTTTGGACAAGATCCACAACTAATATAAAATTGGCAGAGCTCCACTGAAGTCAGTGAAGCTATGCTGAATTCCATCATCTAAGCTTTAAGTTTCTAAGTTGGAGGAAATGTAAAGTATTTTAAACTTAAGCCAGTGAATTGTGGGTTCTTTTATTTGTTTACTTATTCATTCATTCATTTATTCATATATATATATATATATATATATATATATATATAATTATTATTTATTTTTTTTTCTGTAAGGCAAAATAACTTCCTGCAGTTTTATGATTTAATCTTATATTTGCCAGTTATATCAACCATGAAATGTTCTAACCTGTAAGGGAAATTTGCTATCAGATGTACCTGTAAATACATGTTTGTTTAAATAATTTCTTGATCTTTTATATTGGTTTTAATTATGCATATTGCCTCAATTTCTGTAAGAAGAAGAAAAATTAAAATGCACGCTGAAGATCTCTATATCTATTCCTGTCTTTCATTGTTTGAAAAACTACTATAAACCCAGATTAGATACAAGAGTCCACTAGAATAATGTTTTTTATCAGTTTGTGCATGCCAGTTGTTGTTTATGATACGCATAACATGACAGCACTGATCTGGTAAAACTCCAGTATTAAAAGGAAAGAATAGTACAGACAGATAAAAAAACACATACTGATGATACATATTCCACTTGGACTAATTAAAGAGAGTTTATATTCAGATACTTTTCCCTACTTTGCCCTCTTTATCCATCATCTTTTTCCTGATGCTGTGTTTTGATTTGGCTTTATAACTACTGTCTAAGTACAGTTCAGCATTCATGGCCTGGCCCTCTTCATACACTGAAATCTTATTTTCTTGCTTACAGGCATTAAGTCTCTCTCTAAAATGTTGTTGAAGAAACCTCAGGGGCACAACATTTGTTGATCTGCCTGAGGGTAGCAAGGCCCTACAGAGGAATTTGGTTAGTCTGGATCAATGGGCTGAGATCAATTGCATAAGCTTCAACAAAACCATCTCCTGGGTCCTACTCTTTGTTCATAGTAACCTAATGCATCTCTACAAGCTTGACACAGAGTGGATGGCAAGCTGCATGGTGGAAAAGGGTTTGAGGGTGTTAGTTGACAGTCATCTGAAAAAGGCTGGAAGCACCCTGGCTTGTACCAGAAATAGTATAGTTGGTAGGACTAGGGACATAATCACCCCTTTGTACTTGCCACTGGTGAGGCCCCAACTTGGGAAGTTTGTTCAGTTTTGGGCCCTTCACTACAGGAAAGACACGAAAGCCCTGGAGTGTGTCCAGAGAAGGGCAATGAAAATAATGAAGGGTCCAGAGCACAAGTCTTACGAGGAGTGTCTGCGGGAACTGGGATTATTAAATCTGGAGAAGAGGAGACTCAGGGGAGGCATTATTGCTCTTTATAACCACATGAAAGGAGATTGTAGTGAGGCTGGGGTCAGTCTCTTTTCCACACATTATCAGAAGCTGCCAGTTACATTCATCTTTCAGAATACTGTATTGAGCTAACATGTCAGGATTTTGGTAGTGGTGTGTCTGTAGGGGAGGCCTCTGCATGAAGCGTCCAGGAACTGCCAGATCAGAGACAGTTCCAGCCAGCTCCAAAAGGGAATCATAACTGGACAGAACTGAGACAAGAGTGATATTAGTTGCACCTCCCTAGTAATGTACTTAAGAAAGACTAAGAAGTCAAGAAATAGAGGTAAATATGTGAGAAACAGCTCTGCAGCCACCAAGATCAGTGCAGAAGGAGGGCAAGGGGTGTCCAGGTACAGAGCAGAAGCTCCCTGCAGCCAATGGAGAGGACGATGGAGAATCAGGCTGTCCCCCTGGATCCTATAGGCACCATGCTGAGCCGCTGGGCAGATTTCCACATGCAGCCATGCATCCCACACTGGAGAAAGAAAGAAAAGAGAGGTTAAATTTGTCAAAGTAGCAGAAACAAGCGTTATTGACTACTGCAACACTCAATCTCCATTCTCTTTTGCCATTTTGGAGGAAGAGGTAGAAAAGAGAGAATAGGGGGAAGGTGTTTTTAATTTGTTTTTAGTTCTCAGTGCTCTTGTCCACTGACAACTGACAATAAATTACATCAATTTCCTGATATTGAGTCTGTTTTGCCCATGAGAATAATTAATGAGGATCTTACAATCCTTATCTCAACACACAATCATATTTTCTCTGTCTCTCTCTCTCCTTTTTTTTTTTTTTTTTTTTTTTTTTAAGAGGAGAAGAAGGAGAATACTGCGATGGACCTGAGTTGCACTTCAGTGTAAATATCTTTGTGGATGATGAAGCAAGAGACAAGAAAGACTTGCTTTGATTTTTAGAGAAAGGACACTTCTGTATTTCTGCCAGTTAGAATAATCTGTCTTTAGCTAGCTAGTCAGTGGATTTGATTACTCAGTGATGACAATAAAGATAGAAAAGCAGGATATCATTTTACAGTGGCTAGTGTTCTCATTTTTCTCTACCCTATGATGCTCAAAAGTTATCTGGGAGAAGTTTTAATGAGCACCATCCCAACATTTTACCTCATGGCAATTTGATCAAATCATGGAGGGATGAGGAAAGAATTCAATGGGGTGACAGCTTGGAAAATGAATGACAAATTTAACTGTCATTACATTCAAATAATAAAATGAAGTAAAATAAAATAAAATTATATTAAAATAAAACAAAATAATAATGTCTAATTAACTTCTTAGAGACAAAACAAAAGAGAATCAAGAAAGTTGAAGCGAGATGGAGATGGAATTTTACAGATCTTGAAGCAGCTCCTTATCTAATAGACTCTGAAGGTTTAGAAGTACTTGGAAGAATAAGTGGCAGGTGTATATATAAATACAGACAGACATATAAATACAGCAAAGCAAAGTGATTCACCACTCTTAGATCCAATGACGCCTTGGTTTCAGGTACTGATCTTCAGTAGTGGTGGGTCGTTGGAAATGGTGTTCAGTTGATGACAGCCAATGACAACAGTACAAACTTGCTTATAGTCCAAGGTGCTCAAGCTAGCTCCTTTGGAGATAATTTCTGGTTTAGGGATCTCAGCAGGAACTCGTTTATTCCTCTCTTTCAGACCTTGCAAATTTCAATCTACAAGCAAGGAGAAGCAGGAAGACACTAGTTTGCATCTTGTCTTCACAGGATACAATGATGTCACCTCTCAATTTCCTATATCAAGCCGGAGTCATTTGCTCGCAGGCCAAGCCTTCAGCCAATAAATACTCCTGAGCCCTCCCTTTCAAAGGCAAACAACTCCAAATTTTCCACAAAGTGATGTTGATTGCCCCATGTTGATTTGGGACAGTCCTTATCAGTCTTAGATGGAAGGTTTCCAAATTACTTATTTGTACTAGGAATTAAAACAGTTAACACGAGCAATACATCTTTGCAAATAAGTCATTGTCATCAGTTTAATGAAGTGTGACTGAGAAGCATGCTATTCAGTATCTCTCCTACAGGAGATCTCATGGTGAAAACATCCACTTGACAACAGATACTTCAGACTACTGTAAATTACACATATAGTTGAACTAGCCATACACACTAGTCTGAGTACAAATAGTGCAGATTATCAATGTAAACTACACAATTCAGCTAGATTAATTAAACTGTGAAGTTTGCATTGATAATTTGCAATTTTTGTACTTAAACTAGTATGTATGGACAGCTCAACTATGTGAAAAATCCACTATGATTTGAAGTTCAGAAACCTTGAAAGCGCATATGCAGAGAAAAATAATGATGGGTCAGCTCAACATTTAAGGGGCTACTGAGGATACACAATCTCTTTTTACTTTCACATCTCCTAGAAAATGGAAATCCTTGTTCAGCGCAATTAGAAAATGCATACAAAAATTAACTAAACATTTTCACATTAGAGATCAGTTTCTTATGAGCCCTTACACTGATATGAATATGTCAAAATTTTATTATGAAAATAAATGTGAATCACCACAGCTCCTTAACATAAAAACACTTAATAACATTAAACAACTTGCTTACACTATACATTAAAGTATTCTTCCTTCATGCCATTGAAAGCCTTTGTATAACTGCTGTCTACAGGAAGATATGTGCTCTGAAAACCCATGTAATCTTAATGAGAATCTTGGTTTATTGGTTTGTCAAGTTTCTAATTCTGGAAATAGAGAACAAAAAACTAGGATACAATTTAATATGTTAAAAGGCTTTATCCAGAAGTATTGTACTCCCAGTACAAGAAACAAGTATTATACTAAAGATAGTATATAATATTAAAGTTTCAGAAACATACCCTGAACTAAGTTGGTGATTTGTTTCAACAGTGGACTTTAGTAGCAATTAATTACATTTTCAGTCTGAGTTCTGGATACCATGGAAATGGACTGCTGTGACAGAGATATTAATGTTTTTTTATACATTAATAGTAAATTTAACATATTTGGGACACTCTGATGTACTGCTTTCAGATGTAATAATGTTTGAATACCTGAACTCTCTGTCTGTTTTTATCTCATAGTAATCTGGAAAGGCAAAATTTATGCTATAACTGGGCAACAGAAGAACATATTTTCACAGGTAACCATTTTTCTTCTGCACTTTTCTCTTGCACTGAAGTACTAAGCAACATTTCCACGTAAGCCAAAAATGAACTGTGTAATCCTAAAAAGGAAAATAATAACATGCAGCTAACAGCATAAGATTGTTCTCAGAAACCCAAATATTAGCAGAGCCATCTCTCATGTCCCCATGCTGAGCTGGGGAGCAGACAGTAGGGGCACTGATGCAGTGTTGTTGACTGGGCAGGGTTGTGAGGAGGTTGGCAACCTTGTACTTTTTATGTACGTATATGTTTCATTTACATCAGTACTCTTGATAATTACTTTTAAAAAATTGTCACTAAGTTATACCTAAATACAAACAAGGTGTTACTGATATTTCTGAACTGAAAAATCTGTTTCCACAACCCTTCATCATTCATCTGTTTTTCCTGACTGAAAGATAATGTGAAAGATTTGGGGTGAAGGTAAATGTTGCACAAGTATTTTAAGACCTCAAAGCGCCCAATTCTTACTTCAGGGCAAATCTGACAGATTAGTTTGAGAAGTACCTAGTTAAGTATAAGTACAATAGATGTTACTTAGTTGATAGAATGTTGATCGTCTATCAACAGTTTGGGGCCAATTTGTCTGGTTCCATGACTAAATGGGATAGAGAAAACAACAGACCTATGCCTGGGATAGGGGGAACATGGGTAGTCAGAGGGAGATGGTCCTAAGATGGTCTTAAGAACAAAACAGTGGCAATCAGCTAATAGAGAAAACTAATTTACTAAATATGATATCAGAAAGAAAGATAACAAAATAAAATAAAATATAATTGGAATTGAAGCTAATAAATCAAATAAAATGAGATAGAGTGTCCAAAACTGAAGGACTTACTCTAATGCTGAAAGTGAGACACCTAGGGAAAACACACTGCAGAGACAAGCAGTGAAAGAAAGGACATCTCATGACTCACAAGCAGTTATATCTTTCCTTTGAATGAAAACAAAACAAAACAACAACAACAACAAAAAAAAACAAAACAGTGAAGCCTTCTGGGAGATGTAGTTCTTTTTCTCTTCTGCAACAGGTACCCTGGAAGTGGAGCATTGATTCTTTAACTCCTACTGCACTACATGATGTTATAATGTGGAATATAGATAACAAAAATCATTAAACCATGACAACCATCACATATTATATGGAATTAACTGTTTACTCATACTCAGTCTCAACCATGTCTCAATGAATTGATGAAACAAAAGTCAGCCTTAAATCATTTCTGTATTTGTTTAGTATTAGAAAACATAATTATTGTTAGTCAAAAATAAATGCATATTCATAGTGCAGATTTATGCAGCAAAAGTCTATAAGATGAAAGAGACATTCAATGATACAATTTTAAAGATGGCATTCACAGTGCATCCTAATTCTTCAATAAAACTCAAATAGGTTATGAACAGTTTAGGAAAATTAAACATCATCATTTAATAAGAAAAGCTGACAACTCCAATTTAATGCACTTATTTGAAACTTATAGGGAAGTAGTGGTGCCGTTGTATTGTACTCTGAAATTACACTTGACATGAAGCATGAAGCATTAACACCACCTGAGAAATCCCTGCTTTGCCATTTGGAAAACCAAATAAGTAATTCCAGACTTGGTTAAAAAAAATACCACTTTTCTTTTTTTCTTTTTTTCTTTTCTTTTTTCTGTTATGAAGACAATTTGAAATAAATGTTTAATCTCTTCTTGATTGCTGAGACTTTGTAGGCTAATCTTAATAAATATTAATTACCATTCAGCAGATAACTATTTATTTACTGGTTATTTAATTTCTAATATAATGAGTTGTACCTGAGTTTCAAGATATATATCTTCACCTGAAGGAGTCGTAACCAAGAAACTTTATAAGTATAATGGATTAATACAATAGGCAAAACTGTATAATAATTGCTGAAGTGAAATCAGGGAAGCAAGAAAGAATACTTCAGGTAAGACTGTTGCCTCTATTTTATATAAAGAGTGATCACTTGCAAAATCCAGCTAATCAACATTTTATTTGAAATGAATATTTTCAGTATATAAAATATATAAATCTATCTAAAATGTATATAGATAGTTTAGATACATATGTAACTAGACAGATACAAAGAAAAAAAAAAAAAAACTTAAAATTAAATTAATGTTTTCCAAATTATATTTTCCAGAAAGAATGATTAATATATGAGTTTGCAAATTAATCTTTTTTATTATTATTATTATTATTATTTATCCCACACAAGCATTTTCAGCTCCTGATTTAACATACAAATTGGTCAAACTTGGCAGAAGTTAGGAATATTTAATAGGATACAGATGGTACAACAGAAAGTAATATCCAGAGGTGTGGGTGACTTGAGTGCTCTTTACCCCTTGGCCAGCTGCTTTGGCTCAAGCGTGAATAAAGACCTTTTAAGAATCAATAAGTGTATCTTATGTTGTGACTAAACGTTGCCCACCCAATCAAACTGACACCAAAAACAAAAGCTACCATATGGCTGTAAATATCTTAATGAACAGGGCACTGCAGCTTGATACTTAATATTAAATATGTTAATTGAATATTGATTGCTTGAACATTCACAATTTCCATTGTCCATCAAGTACCAAAAAAGTGCAATTCTCCACAGATTTTCAATTCTAATTGTGGCAGAAAATAAAACAGACAGCAAATGCCTGAAGCTGCAGGAAAATGGAAGAGACTTTCAATTTATTTTGTTAGAAACAATAATAAAATCACAGTCGCAGATTTTAGTTATTGGAATCATAAAACAACATTAGCTGCAGTTAACAATCGAGTCTTCTGGGGCTGTAAATGTTCTATATAGTCTTTGCTTTTTATAATGAGTTATTATTAATTAAAAGAGTCAGATCATAATGTGGTCATTCAAGTGCTGATGTTTCAAAATAAAACACAAGAGAACATCAAGCAATGTCTTATGTTTGTTTGTTTGTTTGTTTGTTTGTTTGTTTGTTTGTTTGTTTGTTTGTTTTTCAGGAGCCTGTATTAAATACATCCATTTTCAAGTTTCTAGTGAATGCTAAAATATAAATGATTAAGTGGATTCCAATTGCAAATGTATTCTTGTGGCATTCAATACAGGAGGCAATATCGTAACTGTCCTTCTAACAATGCATTTCTTCAGCATCAACTTGATACTACATTCACAGAATCACAGAATCACAGAATCGTAGGGGTTGGAAGGGACCTCCAGAGATCATCGAGTCCAACCCCCCTGCCAAAGCAGGTTCCCTACACCAGGTCACACAAGTAAATGTCCAGGTGGGTCTTGAATATCTCCAGAGAAGGAGACTCCACCACCTCCCTGGGCAGCCTGTTCCAGTGCTCTGTCACCCTCACCGTAAAGAAGTTCTTGTGCACATTTGTGCGGAACTTCCTATGCTCCAGATTTCAGCCATTTCCCCTTGTCCTGTCTCCACATACCGCTGAAAACAGTCTGGCCTCGCCACTCTGCCCCCACACCTTACATATTTATAGACCTGGATCAGGTCTCCTCTCAGTCTTCTCTTCTCAAGGCTAAACAGACCCAGTTCACTCAGCTGGAGAGATGCTCCAGGCCCTTCACTATCTTTGTGGCTTTCCGCTGGACTCTTTCCAAGAGATCCCTGTCTTTTTTGTACTGGAGAGCCCAGAACTGGACACAGTACTCCAGATGAGGCCTTACTGGGGCAGAGTAGAGGGGGAGGATCACCTCCCTCGACCTGCTGGCCACACTCTTTTTAATGCACCCCAGAATGCTGTTGGCCCTCTTGGCCACAAGGGCACACTGCTGGCTCATGGCCAACCTGTCGTCCACCAGAACACCCAGGTCCCTCTCCGCAGAGCTCCTCTCCAGCAGCTCATCCCCATTCACATAAGCACTGCAGTTTAGAGTGGTACATATGGTTGTGAAATCCATAAAAAATTCATAAAACAAATATATTAAATATAACTCATCAGAAGAATGCGGCTAATAATTATCACAAAAGTAATAAAATAGATAAAAACTTGTTTGCTTCACCCATGTATTTATGTTAATTAAACTAAATCATTATTTATGAAATCAGAACAAAACTTAATGGCATATCAATCTTCTAAATCATTCCGTTTAGTCTAAAAGATATATATATATGTGTTGTAGTGATGTACTGTAGGAAGTTAGCCCCTCAAGAAGGTACATGTGCTGCTGGCTAATTTCTGGCACATTCTGAATTCCAATGCATTTCCTTCTGCCTTTCTTCTTTCTTTTACGTCCTTAATGCCTAACAGCTGTGTAACTAGTTTCTTAACCTTAGAAAACAAAGTTCCATAAAGATAGTTTTTTTTTTTTTTTTTTTTTCAATATAATTATAGATTTTTATTTTTTTGCAGTATAATATGTGGCACAAAAGCGAACTCACCTGTATGATCTGAAACAGTTTGTCTTCTCTACAGAGCCTAACTGAACCTTGAACAGAAGTTCCATAAAAAAGTTAAGCTAAAATTATAAATATATATCAAAATATTAACTTAGAGATCTAAGTTTTTCAAAAGGGGCTCACTAGGCAGAATATGCTGAAAAAATAGAAAAGTAAAGTTCACAACATATTTTGAATACTGAGAAACTTACCTAACATTATTATTAGATTTCTGTTGGAAAAGCTATGTTTTAATCTGCAAGAAAATAGACAAATGTTACTGACATCTTCATTTGTCATTAGCTCATCCAAATTAGAAAATAGAATTAAAATGTAGTTCAGATGACAAATCACTGTCCCTAGGCAAAAGTACAACCAAAGGAATATTTTATTCTGGTGTAACGAATTATTATTTCTGATGATGAATTTCTCATCTTATTCTTCCTGAGTATGTTGACACAGTCTTAACTTGCTGCCTTAGAAATAAACTTAAGCCTACTTACTACTGTATATTCTAGCTGTGCTTAAAAGTTCTCTGTTTAAAGGAAGTACATCATTAACTTTAGAATTTCAGTGCTCTTCAATAGCACTGAATAGCACTGGGAAGTTAGAAAAATAAATAGTTTCATTGAATAAGCTGGGTAAAAAATAATGATCATAAAAGAGAATGTATTTTAAAAAGTGATAAAATCTCCTACAGAGACCTAAGTTATTTTTCATGATCTCCTTTTGGATTACTTCTAGTAAGAAATTATATCTGACAATGTTTATGTAGCACAATAAAGAATAATTCATAAATTAACTTTCTTGAAGAGACTTCATAAAACTGAACAGCTTCTTAATTTTTTTTCATTCATTTCAAGATGAAATGTGTGATTCCACTTATGATTCTGCACAACTTACATTGCTTCAGTTAAAATGTCCTTCTTTCAAGTTAAGGTTTCAGGCTTAGAAACTGATGGTTTCTAAGCTCTGTGACTGGCTGGACATCAGTCAACTAGTGAAAGACTGCAGCAATTGTTTTAAAATTTCTTCAGTTGCTGCTGTTTTTCCTTTCTTTCTTTCTTTCTTTCTTTCTTTCTTTCTTTCTTTCTTTCTTTCTTTCTTTCTTTCTTTCTTTCTTTCTTTCTTTCTTTCTTTCTCTCTTTCTCTCTTTTTCTCTTTCTCTCTTTCTCTCTCTCTTTCTCTCTCTCTCTCTTTCTCTCTCTCTTTCTCTCTCTCTTTCTCTCTTTCTTCCTTCCTTCCTTCCTTCCGTCCTTCCTTCCTTCCTTCCTTCCTTCCTTCCTTCCTTCCTTCCTTCCTTTCTTCCTTTCTTTCTTCCTTTCTTTCTTCCTTCCTTCCTTCCTTCCTTCCTTCCTTCCTTCCTTCCTTCCTTCCTTCCTTCCTTCCTTTCTTCCTTTCTTTCTTTCTTCCTTCCTTCCTTCCTTCCTTTCTTTCTTCCTTTCTTTCTTTCTTTTTTTCTTTCTTTCTTTCTTCCTTCCTTTCTTTCTTTCTTTCTTTCTTTCTTTCTTTCTTTCTTTCTTTCTTTCTTTCTTTCTTTCTTTCTTTCTTTCTTTCTTTCTTTCTTTCTTCCCATTGTTATTTTTTTCCTTATTTTTTTTCTTTATTTTTTTAAACGATCTTTTTTACCAACTCATTTTATCCTTCTAATTCTCTCCCCACAAACCTGTGAGGGAAGAGAACAAGCAGCTGTGTGATACTCACCTGCTTAACAGGATTAAACTACAATTCTAGGACAAGATATGAAAATCATTTTATTATTTAGAAAATTATATTTTAAAAGTTATTTCACAATTTGTGTATTTAATTTTCCATCCCACTTCATATTCCCATTAAAATAATAAGTCTTGTCTACTTTTTAGTGATGCAACCTTCATCTGAAGAACAAAATAAATTTTGCAAGAATTAAGAAAACTCCCCTGTGAGAAGGAAAAACATGAGGAATGATCAGAGATCCTTAAAACATCTATGCATATATAAGGGTTTGCTTCATTTATTCTATACTGATACTGGTAATGTTAAGGACTCATCATAAATACATATCTCTGAATAGCTATGTGAATGATTGACAGCTCATGAAGTTTGAATCTTCATCTACTAAGACTAGGATATCAAGACATATTTTGTAAATCAGACAGAAAGAAAAGCTTAAATGAGATTTTTTAGTGAAAGTGAAGGGCCTCAAGTTAAGTGGAAGACATTTCTATGAAATACAAAAAGGAAACAAGAGGTGTGACATGTAAGCATGGTATATGAAGACAAATTTCATATTCAGCAAAGTCCTTTTTTTTTTTTTTTTTTTTTTTTTAAATTATGTAGATCCTTACTATTTATTGTACAATGTATAGCAAGCTGGGAAAAGGCAAAAAGCCTGGTAAGTTATTGCATAATATTCAACTGGAGGTTTTCATCAATATGCACAATTGGTCAGCCTAAATCCTGGTCTAAAGACAGAATTTCATACTGAGGTATGCACAATAATAACTGCTTGAAACAATGCTGATCAGAGAAATAAAAACAAGTATTGGTATAGAAATCATTCAGTACTTAGAAATGTATCATATCAGGATATCATAAAAAAGAGAGGGCATTCTTTTCTAGAAAGCTGCTTTGTGTAACTAATTCTACTTAAGAAAGGGCTTTTAAACTTCCCCCCCTCCCACAGCAAAAAGAAAACTATGTAAAATATATTAGTGAACGGAATAAAACACTGTTTTTACAGTCTTTTCAACACTACTAGTTTTGATAACATTTCTTTTAGCTTTGGTCCTTCAGATGACCACATCCTAGTGAGATGTTATTTGTTGATGGTGTTCTTTCATTGATAAACTATATAAAATGAAAATTTTAGTAGCCTTGGTGTGGTAGTGGTATTTATAAATTGTTCAGAATATATTTAATTGTTCTTGTTAGAACTGCTGATGTCTAACATAAGCTTAAGCCTAATTCAAATTTAGCTAATCACATTTTAAATGATATCCTCTGTAGTGGCATTTGGCTCCTAGCAAAATCTAAGGCAGCAGAGTTTACGAATAGTTGGTCAAGAAATACTTTTTTTAGTTTCTTTGTTTTGTTTGTTTGTTTATTTTTTCCTCCTTGGAGAAACAACATCTGTTTATGACCACATTATGAAGCAAAATCAAGATATCTGCCTTCACTGCAAAAAGCAGATACAGAACTACATACTGTTGCGAGACTGGAACGATATTACTACTTAAAGCTTCACAGCTGGCAATATTAACTATTGAAAAGGCCAAAAAAAAAAAAAAAAAAGTTGATATGAAGTCTGCCTCTATAGATTACAGTTTAGAATTTGCTTCAGAGAAGGATTTTTGAAGACATAATGACAGCTACAGGAAACAGGAAGGGATAAGGAGAGAATATATAAAAAATAATAGTGATATGGCTATGTGTGGATACTTTTCATTAACTGAAGCAGAATGTGATGTAGTAATAGTTTTAAATGTTATTTTTGCTTCTTCTTTTTTTTTTTTTTTTTCACAGTGGGCTTCATTTCAATGAAGAATTTTATGTTATACTGAACTCTTATAGAATCTCTTACATCAAAATTCTCCCTGAAGGTAGTGATTGGGAAAAAACTGGATTACCTCAAAAGCAAGGTAATCCTAATGACAATCAGGACAGGACTCCATCTGAAAACAGATTACTCTGACCTTAGGTAAGCAGTGAAGAAAATCAAATCAGTGAAGGACAAGAGAAACTGGGGATAACTGAAAAAAAACAAAAAACCAAAAAAACAATGTAGTACTCCAGCAAAAGAGGCCTATGGATAAAAGTAATTCATAGAATAACATTTTGATAAGTTTTCTATCATGTCTCAATTAAAAAAAAAAAAAAAATATTGCCTTTTATAATGTTGCTAAACTGCCACATGAACTGGGGGTTATTGACATATTGCCTAACCTTGGATTAAATGACGTGACATCTGTATCTACAAGAACATTGTTAATACAGAACCATCAACAATGAAGTTATATCAGTTTTAGTAGCACACATTCCCCAAATTCTAATTTATGAACATCATCGTGAAGAGAATTCAGTCAGAAAAAGGATGATAATTATGTGAGTTCTGGCAAATCCAGAGTGCTTTTAGCACTAAATACTTAAAGAATATTTCATACAAACATAATGCAGTCAACTCTAAAACAGACAGAGATTATCATCACCTACACAGTTCAGTGTCTGACACTAAAACAAATTACTAGTTGACTGGTGAGGAAGAAGTGGAGGAAGAAAAAGAAGAAGTAAAAGAAGAACAACAGCAGCAACAAAACCACTACCAATATTATCAGCAATAATAACAACAATAACTCTCCTTCTTCCCACGAGTAACTATTTTCTGGATCCAGTTCTTTTCTCCTGATCCTGTCTATTGTTTCAGTGTCACTGGTAGTACAGTACAGACTTTCAAAAATTCTTGCTCTTTCAGAGATGAATATCACACAAAATGTCAGGCATAATACTAATTTTTAAGGATATCCGAATAGGGATATTTGTCTGAAATGTTCATAGAAATATAGCAAAAAAAGGTAAAAGTAGTACTGAAGACCATGACAGCTAAGATTTGGGATACAATATTTTAAACATCTGTATCAGTAGCTCAGTGAAAATAATTTTCTTGTCCTCTTGAGAAACTTTATTCCTTTGAATTAGTTGGCAATGTCGAGTCATGACACTTTAGCCTCTCTTTTCCACATGGGAATTTCTGCAAGAATGATCATCCTTTACAGATTTTAATCAAATTGAAATTTTTAAGAGAAAGATCATTCTTGTGATCTTGTGTTACATGTTAAATGCAGGACATTCAGAAAAGTATGGGAAGAACAAATAGGTTTAGTAAAATAAATATCAGAATATGTACAGTAGGGAGAGAAAAGGGTTGTAATGGATGACACCTTGCAAATCCCTTGCTTGCTCTCATTAAAATACCTTTCTCCTATATGGTTATCAGATAAGAATGCAATTCACAATCAGTGTCTCGAAGAACATTCTTCTAGTACCTTCAGCTTTAATTATTTCAGTACTCTAGATCTTTCCATAATTTTATTGCCTAAATTATAGGTATCTGAAACTCACCCTTCAGAACAGCATTAAAACATTAAAATGAACAGTAAAATATTCATTGTCTATTACTAGACTTTGTCAGTGTTTTTTGGGCCAAGTTACTGCCTGATTCTGACCAATGGAGTGGGGGCACTCATGGACCCACATCTAGGGTGAGAAAAAAGGGAGTAAAGGTAAAAGGTAAAGAGATGAACCTAGAAACAAAACAATGGCAACAAGCTAAGGGGGAAAACTAACTTACTAAATATGATCGCGGAATGTGAAGTGACTCAATAAACAATGTAACTGGAATTGAAGATAATAAATCATATAAAATAAGAAAGAGCGTCAAAAACTGAAGACCTTACTTTAATGCTGAAGGTGAGATGGCTAGGGAGCTCATCACAGAGATGAGCATTAAAGAAGGGACAGTCTTGTGACTTGTGAGCAGTTCTATCTTTGCCTCTAAATGTAAAATGGAAATGGAACAGGGAAGTCTTCTGGGAGATGTAGTTCTTCTGAGAACCACTGTCTCATTCCAATTTATAGGAGGGAGAGGAGGTTCTTTGATATCTGTATACCTGGCATGAGATTAAGAAGCAATGGTTCAAAAGTTGGTCCGACCAGTTTATTACAAATCTTAATGAGGGAGATGGGGAAGGGGAGGACGTACACTATTATGAATTAGGGTAATGGGGAAGGGAAGGAGGGCGATAGAAAAGATAGGAAAGAAGAAGCAAGGAGTCTCTGTAGAAAGCAAGAGAGAGATAGTCATCGCCATGGATCCAGTGTGGTTTGTAGTTCAGACACTGATCTTCAGTAGTGCTGGGTCATCGGGCGTTGTTCCATTGATGACGACGGTGACCACAGCAATGATGGTGACTTCTCAATGGTAGTACCAACTTATTCATAAGTCCAAAGTTGTTGAGTCAGCTCTCTTCGGAGTGACAGCTCAAATCCAAAGTGATTGAGTCAGCTCTCCTTAGAGTGGCAGCTTCTGGCTGTGGGATCTCAGTAGAAACTCCTTTGTTCCCATCTTCCAGGCCTTGTCAGCAGACAAGAGAGAGCAGGGAGGTGCCAACTTGTATCTTGCCTTCACAGGATACAGTGGTATTGTTCCCCAGTCTCCCATAGCAAGATGGAGTTATTTGGTCACAGGCTAGCTCTTCTGCCAGTAAACAGTCCAGTAAACAGTCCTGAGCACTCTCTTCTGAAGGCAAACAGCTCCAAATAAATGCTTTCAAATGTAAAAATGTCCAGACAGCGATGTTTTTGTTTGCCACACGGAAACACCCATCTCTTGTCTTCTAGAGTCTTAACACAGGAAATCCTTCAGGAAGCAAACTTTGAGCCAGAAAGCAAAGAAGGATTCATACAGCCACGTACTTGGAAATATCAACAGTCCACAGGAGTGGAACATAAACTGTTTAACTCTTGGTGCACTGCATGATTTTATGATATGGAATATCAGTAACAAAAATCAAAACTGTGATAGACTTCCAGCGTAAAATAGGTAAGCTTTTCCCCCCCAAATCTTGATTTCATGAAAAAAGTCTCTTTGCAAGATAGTAGAGCTTTTACTCCTGTAATATATTGAGGAGTTCAGTAAGTCCTGATTTTCAGGCATTGCAATAGTACAGGAATTCTTCAGGTGATCTTTACAAAAATAAAAATAAAAATAAAACTTAAAATTAAGATGCAACGGTTTTCTATAACAGTACTTCCTTCTTTTTAAAAAATAGATTGCATAGAGTTCTTTCTTGGGAAAAAGAGTCATTAGGGCTCCTGTTATTCTTAAACCTTCTTGGAAATCTTATCCTACATACAAAAAGCATAATAAAGCAATTTCCTTTTTCTTTTTCTTCTTTTTTTTTTTCTTTCTCTCTCTCTCTCTCCCCTTTTTTTTTTTTTTTTTTTTTTTTTAGCTTTTTGTCCTTTTCTTTTTCTTTTTCTCTTAAAAATTCTTTTTACAATATTTCTCTTTAATTTTCTCTTTAAAATTCACAACAATTTTATTATTATTATTATTATTATTATTATTAGTTTATTATTATTATTATTATTATTAGAAATTAAGTCAGTGAACATCTTCCGACCCTTGCAGCTTTACAAATCAACATGCCACATTAAAGAAGAAAATTCCTAGACGACAAAGAATTATAGGAAATTAAGAAGTGAAGAAATGGAATCGTATGAAAATGAGAAGGAATTGTATGAATATTGTATGCCATCAAAGCAAATGAGTCCTGAGCAGCCAGATATAGTAGAAAATACTACTCAGAGGTTCTGCAAGTTTCATTTACAGTCCCAGTAGATATAAACCACTATTAGAAATCTCAATAGCAAGTGCATTTACAGAAGTATACTAATTCATATTTGCTTGCATCAGCTTTTTATCTTGTATAAATATATGTATACAAATATCTACAATGACTTTGAATTATTTCTTAGAATTAAGTCTTATTTTCTTCTATGACTTGTGCACTTGTGGGAAACTTGAATGAAATGAGAGAAATTGTTGTATTCATATAACATCAAATTTCCCTAAAATATGGACTGTTTGAAAGCATCGCATGTTTCTTCCTTTTTTCGTATTTTCCAAAAGTAATACAGACAATTCTACAGTTGCTTTCTTTATCTTCACAGTTTTCTGTAAACTGGACCCAATCTACTGAAAAAATAATCTCACACTCTGTTGTGTCAGCAGTTCTGCTCCTCTGACACAGTGCATCTTTATTCTGAAAAATGAAATCTGGTCATGCACAAATAGAGATCTTTTAAGACTGGAGGACAAAAAGAAACTTCATTGTCATATGTCTAGGGATAGGATATATTTTTTTTCCTGATCTGGTCTTCCAGTGTAAATCTGCAGTGATACCTTTCAGTACAGTCTGCATGAAGACAGAAATAAAATAATAATAATAATTTATTTTTTTTCCTCTGTTGGGAAATATAAATAAGATAATAAACAAAAGAAAAAATGAGTATACAGCAGATGTTAGCCACAGTACTTGTTGTGCTAAGAGAACACATTCAGATAGATGCTCCAGTAGTCACAGATAGAGTTGCATATGAATGGAATAAGGCAGACTTTCAGAAAAGTGTGTCGGTCTCATACAGAAAAAAAAAAAAAAAAAAAAAAAAAAAAAAAAAACTAATGATAAGAACCAGAAATGTAACTACATATGAAAAGCAGGGTTTAATTTGTAAAAAGAAAAATTATCTTAATACAACTATAATTCTCCAGAGCTTTGGAGAGTTTCTTTTCCTGCGCACTGAGACTAATAATTATCAATTTACTCATAAATTGTAGAAACCTCACTAAAACACCCCACAAACTGAGCTAGACTGTAGTTTACTATACAGTATATCTATATGATAGGTTACAAGAATGTATCAGGTGCTAATCTGAGTCGGTTGGGAAAAGACAGACTTTTCTTTATTTACTCTGGTAGATCCTGAAGTTATTCATCTTATCAGCAGTGTCCTTTCTCGTCTTTAGGTCTTGGGGAAATGTAAATCAAAAGCTCTTGAAGTTATAGCTCCTCATGATTCACAAGGTAATCTTGCAAACACAGCAAGGAAATATATGATTTGTAAATTGCTTAAATGCCATCTTTGCTATTACCTTAAATTATTATTGCAGTAGATCTCATTTTACCATATTTCATCTTGATTGTATGTTAAAACTTTACCTTTTCAAGATGAATGCTCCTTTTCCCATCTGCATAGTTTTTGTTGTTGTTGTTGTTGTTTTTGTTATGTTTTATTTTTAACTTTATGCTTACTAATAGAAGGGTTTATTTTTATATGACCTAAGGCTCGTCCCTTTATATTGGCACCTATCTGTATTTAAAATTATTTCTAAATTCTTAACTAATACAATTGATTATAGGAAATTATGGTATGATTTGCCTTCCTTAAAAATAAATCGTCATTTCAAAATTGCTAAATATTTAAGCTTCGGAATAAATTCAGTTAAATATGCATTATATTCCCCTTTAATTCATAAAAGTATATATCAATTCTTTTAATTATTGAACTTTCAGGAGTTATATCTTGAAATATTATCTTTGGTTTGTAATGGAAAATGTTGAAGAGCTATAATTAACAGTTTCTGTGTTTAATTTTGTTTCATTAAAACACAGTGTAACTGTGTAAAGACATGTAATTTATTTTAAATACTGTTGTACCTTTGTACCTTTGGAAATCAGCAACTGAAAAACTGATAGTTCTTATTGTAAGAATACACCTTACTTATAGATCAATAACTTAAAAAAAGCAGGTTTACTATTGCAGCTGCTCTTAAGCATTGGAATGGATTTGCCTCGCCTCGCCTCGCCTCGCCTCGCCTCGCCTCGCCTCCCCTCCCCTCCCCTCCCCTCCCCTTTCCTCCCCTCCCCTCCCTCCTCTGCTCTCCACTCCTCTCCTCTCCCCTCCCCTCTCCCCTTTTCCATTTTCCTTTTGCCCTTTTCCCTTTTCTCTTTTCCCTTTTTTCTTTTCCCTCTCCCTTTCCCTTTCCCTTTCCTTTTCTCTTATTTGTTTGCTTGTTTTCTTTTCTTACATCCAAAGAACAATCAGGAAGGGAAGTAAGCATGAGAGTTCCTCCAAATCAAAATGTTCTTTCATTCTACAGAGACTCATAGAAATCTTTCATATAATGTCACGGAATTAACTAGATCAGTTTATGCCCGTGACAGGGGGCAGTAGGCCCCTGCCCTCCCCACCCCCCACCTGGGCCCACAAAATGGGAAGGAAGGGGGAAAAGGAAAAAAACAGTGGCAACAATCTATGGAGGTAAACTTATTTTACTAACTATGATATCGAAATACAAAATAATACAATATAATACAATCTAATTGAAATTGAGACTAATAAATCAACTAAGATATGAGAGAGAGTTCCCGAGACCGAGTCAAACCTGAAAAAGCTTGGAACGGCTAGGAAAGCACCCTCCAGCACCCACTGCCAGGCAGTAAGAGACCGCCCCCCCCGGAAGGGTCAGATCCCATGACTTCCGCAATGTATAGGGATAGGTACGTAGAATTAGAGCATTAACACTTTAATTCCGGTACATGATGTTTTGATGTGGAATATTGAAAATCAAATAAGCAAAAACCAAAACCATGACATATAAAAGTGGTGGATTTGGCATTTTTTAGAAATTTTATTGATTTATATTTTGTTTATATACTCATATATTTATATTTATAGAATCATATAATTGTTTGAGTTCAAAGAGTTGTTTAAAGGCCACCTAGTCCAACTGCTTGACAGTGAGCAGGACGTGATCCAGCCTGATCCTGAATGTCTTCAAGGACAGGGCATCTACCACCTCTCTGAGCAATGTGTTCCAGTGCTTCACCCTCACTGTAATAGACTTTCTCCTTATATCCAATCTAAGTCTTCCCACTTTTAAACTGAAAACGTTTTCCCTCATCCCGTCATAAATGACCCTGCTAAAGAGTCTATCCTTTTCTTTCTTATAGGTCCCTTTCAGATGCTGAGCTGCTATTAGATCTCACCAGAGTCTTCTATTCTCCAGACTGAACAAACCCAACTATCTCAGATCATCCTTGCACGGGATGTGTTCCATCCCATGAATTGTTTCTGTGCTCCTCTGGACATAATTTAACAGGTCCATGTCTCACCTATAGCAAGAACTCCACATCTGAACAGGTGGGATCGCACCAGAGAAGAAGGGCAGGATACCTCCCTCAGTCTGCTGACCACGCTACTTTTGATGCAGCCCAGGATTAGTGGGTTTTCTGGACTGTGAAGGTTCACTGTTGGCTCATGTCCAGCATATCATCTATCAGTACCTCCAAGTCCTTTTCGGCAGGGCTATGCTCAATCCTTTCATTCCCCAGGTTGCACTGGGAGTGGGAGTTGCCACAACCCAGGTGCAAGTTCTTGCATTTAGATCTATTTTTTCTCATGAAGTTCAATTGGGCCTGCTGCCCAAGCCTGATGGGCTCTCTGGATCGCATCCTGTCCCACAGATGTGTCAACTGTACCCCACAGCTTGGTGTCATCCAGAAACTTGCTGAGGGTGCACTTAATCCCAGTGTTGATGTAACTGATATTAAATATCGATCCCAGAACTGACCCCTGGGGGGCGCCACAAAGCACCAAATTCTATCCAGACATTTAGAAATTGATCACCATTCCCCAGATACAATCTTTCAATCAGTTCCACATCCAACAAACAGCGCACACATCAAATCATATCCGTCCAGTTTGGAGAGAAGAATGCTATGGGGGAACATCTCAAAAGCCTTACTGAAGTACAAATAGATGACATGAGTGATTCTTCCTTTGTCTATTGATGCAGCTACGCTACCACAGAAGACAGTTACGTTGGTCAGACAGAAGCTGCCTGTGGTACTGATTGTGCTGTACCACTTACCTGCCTTCCAAGTGCCTTACTATACATTCAGAAAGTTCTGCACCATAATATTCCTCTACGCAGAAGTGAGACTGACAAATCAGTATCACAGAATCACAGAGTTTTAGTGGTCGGAAGGGACCTCCAGAGATCATCGAGTCCAACTTCCCTGCCAAAGCATGTTCCCTAGGGTAATAGTTCCTACACTTCTTAAAAATTGGAGTGACATTGCCTTTTTTCCTGTTACTTTACCTGGCTGCCATGACTTTTCAAACATCACTGACAGTGGCTTGGTTAGGAAGAGCAATATTTAGTACTCCATCTGCATTTACAGTTCTTTTTTTCTTTTTCTTTTTTCTTCCCCTGCCTTTTTTTTTTTTCTTTTTCTTTTCTTTTTTTTTTTTTTTTAATGATTTACATGAGCATAATCTCTCTAGTATGATTAATAAAATTTCTGAAAAAAATTAATAATAATTACTGGTATTTAATATTTAATAACAATAACAATTTAATGTGTTTGTCATTAAATATTAATTCTGTAGCATATTAAATATAGTTGGATGTAATTGTAACCTCAGGGTATATGATTTCTATCTTCTTATGAGCCTTCTTGTTACCTTTTTATTAGATTTCTTTTAACATTTCTCTTTGGTAGTCATAAGCCTATAAAAAGCAAATAAATTGAAAATCTGAATCTTGATTTCAGTAAGCTAATTGAAAAAAGAAAAGCAAAAAATCTAAAAATCTGTTCCATGTCTCATCCAACTCATTTGAAATCTGACTGTCTGTTTCTGTGAAAATCCATCACAATTATGTATTTTCCACAAACTTGGCTAGGCCAAGTAACCACATGATTAACTGTACCTATACAACCTTGAAGATAAGAAGTTGGCTCACATATAATGCTTGCTATTCAGCAGTTGCCTCTATATGTGCAGGCGCATTTATGCCATCCTTTGTGCAACAACTTCTTTCAAATAAATTCTTGAACTGCATAATCCAATGCAGCTATTAAAAAATTCAAGTATTCTTATTTGTAGGTAAACTGCTACCAGTAAAATAAAATTGTCATTAAAAACAGCAACCAAGAAAAAAAATGAAACTAAGACAAATAAAAAACCTCACAAAGTTATTGAAAGAACAAAGATTGTATATTTCATCAGATGAATGGCAATCAATTTTAAACAAAAGATCACACAATTGAATTAAAAAAAAAAAAAAATCACCTTTCTATTCTATTCATAATTCTTCAAATTAATGCTTACCACTTCACATAGGGAAACATCAGAATGGACATGTTTTCCAGACATAAACATAAAGCATATGTTGGAAATTCCTTTTATAAACAGAATGATTAAGGGAACATTCAATATGAAAAATATAATATTATTTTTTATGACAAAAAAAAATCCTGTATTTATTTCAGAAAAATAAACCCATAATTGTTCAGCATTTTGTGTGTTTGATTATTTGGTTGCATTTTTTTGCTTGTTTCATTGTGTTTTTCTGTTTTGATTGTTCTTGTTTTGTATCGTTTTGTTTTCATATCCGTAGACATGACTGAACATATATACACTCATTGCACATATATGTAATGCATGCTAACAAGTAAGTATCCTGTTACAATGCTTCTTAGTAGCACTTTACTGTTATGTGTAAGAGCAGTCAATGAAAAGCAAATATTACATGCTAGTTTTAGAGTGATAAAGTTCACTTCTATTTCACGAATTGGAGACTTCTCCTATTTCCAAGCAGAAGCACTTTATGGTAGAGACCTGTAAGTACAAAAAATGAAAATAAAATCCAGTAATTGCCCACAGACATGTCGTGGATGATGTCTTACACTTCAGAACTTCAAGTGATCTCCCAGTAACTAGGAGCTTAGCCCACAAACTGGCAGACTGCTCCAAAGGGGTTAGTGGAAATGATTTGTCATGTAATGATGTGTTAGCTGCAGGCATCTCAAAATACCCGGCACTCATTCAAAAGCACTTTTAACTCCAAATTCTCACTTTCGTAAGCAGAAACTTTGAGGAGTGATATCTCAGAACAAGAAAAATCTCCGTTTCTCTGCACAAATGTCACTTCTAATGGAATGCTTCAAACATAAGACTGGTTTTGGAGAATTCATTTCTATGAATAATATTCAATCCCACAGAACAAAATACTCTACTACAGGCTACATGACATATTCTGGATAACTCCTACAGTAGTAAGAACATATTAAAGCAATTATATTACTGAAAGAAAATTCTCAGAATGGTATTTGCCTATATTAATGAAAAATGATAAGCTGTAAGACTTGTCTTGTTTTTTCTTTCTCTTTTTTTTTTTTTTTTTTTTTTCATCAGTGAGTCCAGAGAGTTTGTGAATGCCCAATCCCTAAAGGTGTTTAAGGGCCAGATTGGAGGGAGCCTTGGGCAATCTCATATAGTACTTGATCTAGCCGTTGGCAGCACTGCTTGTAGCAAGAGGGTTGGTGATGTTTGGGATCCGTTCCAGCCCAAGTCATTCTATGAATCTATGACTCTATGATGATGAATGCTGATTACCTAAAAGGAAACTGAAAAAAACAGAGTGTTTCAAGAAACTGTTTTTTTTTTTTTTTTCTTTTTCACTGACACTGATCAGACTAAGTGCATACCACACAATTTATACATTTTTTACTTAAGAGCATATTTCCCTTGTCTGTATGCTCTTGCTATGAAAATGAGAGTGATGTAGACTTATCTGTATGTATTGTAAAAAATATTAGGCTAGAAGCAGATTTTCAAGTGAGCATAAAAAGTTTACATATGACGAATTCTTATGTTGATAAATTTTTCTACAGGATTGCTTAAAACCTTAAACAAACCACTCATTAGAGAGAAAGTTATTTTGAGGGGAATATATACATTTTGCTTATATTCTACATTAACATTTTACGTATGTTTTCTAGAAATGACCATAAAGAAAAATTGTGTACAATCTAGGCAAATTTTTATAGTAAATATTGCATTTGGAAATGAAATTCAATATTTTTGAAAATTGAAACTAGACAAATGCATTTACTCTTTATGGCAATTTGCTGACCAAATAAATAATATTTCTTCTCTTTCCTCTCCTGCTTAAAAAAGATTTTTTTTTTTTTTTTTTTTTTTTAATGTCTCACACTATTAACAACAAACATGAAGCAAGAATGTACAAAAAGAGAAAAGCAAGAACAAATTTTAGACTCAACAAAGATTCAATCACTTCTATGGGCTTCCTGTTCTGTTTGCAGACAGAATATAAAAGTTATATGCAGTAAGGAAAAGAAATAGTGATAAACATTATGTTAAAAAAGGAATACACAGGCAACAGTACTTGTGAAAACAAGTTAGAAATTGTTAAACCAGTAAGACTGCAGGCAAAACCTGGTGTTATTAGTGATGTCTATGGTGATAATATAGTATTTTCCATATTTGAAACTGTAATAGAAAACTAGAAATCTGCAGATATTTGCTTCATTTTCAAGCAGGAAAATATTACTCTCCTAATAGAATAGAAATTTATTTATTTATTTATTTATCTATTGTTTAGAGATATGAAAACAGGAAGAGGAGAGGAATGGTACAGATACCACATTTGGTGATCCCAATTTGATTTTGGATTGACAACTGATGGAAAACCGGAAGTTATAAGAATTTCTGCACAAGGTAATCCTCAGTTTTCTGTGGAGGATACAAAAAATAACTCATCACAGAGAGAGTATTAGAATTCTCACAGAGTCTTTGGAAAAGTGCTATTGTTAGGAGCTGGCTACTTCTGAGCTGAAGAACATAATCATAGGCCAGAATACCTTAAATGCTCGAACTTTCCCTCTCAGATATATTTCAAAATATAGAAATCAAGTCAAAATAGAGATCACTTATTTATGATTTATAACTTTTTATGCTCCAGAAGTGCAGGAATATGAAAACTAACAGGAAAGACTTAAGGATACATATACACATAATTTAGACACAGAAGTTAGAAATTAAGAAACAGATAGATAAGAAACATATATAATGGAGGCTAAGAACCCTCCCATATCAAAACTTTTGGAATTGGACCTGTGAACACAGGTATATGATTCTCCTCTGGAGCTTCAGTAATTGTAGAAGTGTCAATGCCACTAATTCTTTTTTAAGCTTTTCTTCTGTCATGTTGCATAAATTCTCAAACAGGCAGACACCAATACCAGTTGTCAAAACACAGCCACAGCTTGTGTTTCATATTTCACAGCAATGATAAAGAACAGAGAAGACTGAAACAAATGGAGACCAGAAAGCAGGTTTTTATTACTTGTAATAGTCAGATTATGAGAACAGTTTTTACAGATTAGTTCCTATCTCTCCATCTTTGAATCTTCTGTAGATTTAAATCCTTTATCATTATTTTATTCTTATCATAGGGGAAGAACATGACAATTTTAGAGAAATGATGGTGACAGCACACACGCAGATCAAAGATGTCATTGTAGCAGCACTACCAATCTATTCTATCTAACAAACAGAAGTAGTAGCCTCATTAGAAAGACATGAGGGCTAAACATGAAATTGAAGTCACTGATTTTGTTGTCCTGTAACAGTGAAAACTGTCATTCACAGTCTTCATGCATAGACAGGAAAAAGTGCACTCAGCTTTTAGATCTGAGCAAGGACTGAACAAAATTATTCCCCATCTTCAATCTCCTATATGATAGTGAAAAACAATTGTCATTTTTCAAAGTCTTATATACAGTTAAAAGATCAAGCAAATACATCATTTCTACCTAACTCATCAGAAAATCCTTCTGCTTCAGTGCATTTTTTTCCCTTCAGCTTAGTCTGCTGTCTGACTCTACACAAGCTAGTATTGTTACTTCCAGAGAAAAACTGAATTTCGTTATTTCTTTCTATGAATATCACCTCCAATTTTGAATAAATGAATGACATAACTATGAAACTCCAACTTCTTTCGTATTTTTTATCACAACTCCTGACTTCTATCTTCAGAATATGGAAAAGCCACCTTAAAAGCAGTCTGTTCTGGGCAGTCGAGTTGTTGGCAACCCTGCCCAAATCAGGGGGGTTGAAACTACATGATCTTTGGTCCTTTCCAACTCAGGCCATTCTATGATTGTATGATTCTATGAAATAATTAAAGGTATATCACCTTACTTCATGAATATCAGGCAAAATGCCCACTGTTTTGCAGAATTAATTTCTATAGTAACTTACCAACAGCCTTGTATTGGTATGAGTAGTTAGAATATAAAAATTATATATGGAAAGTTTCTATCCAGTAAGTTTTCAGCATTGCTCCAAACAGACTGAATGGGATGAAAAATGCTCAGGGTGTTACAAATCTATCCATACTGCATCATTATTCCCCCTGCATTTCATGGTCATAATAAGTATGCTTTTGGAACTGCAGTGTGACAGAGGTGGAACATATGAAATTGATTCACACCTTAAAGCTCAGTGGATGGTTCCAGGGAAATTACACACTTCATTACACTTAAGCACAGAGAGATGAACAATAATGAAATTCTAATACGTAGTGGCTATAGGGCAAGGATTATTGACATAAATAGTTGTTCAGGGAAATGGCATGTTTTTTGGATGATTAAACAACGATCGATATAATGAGTTTAGCTAACTCTTGATAGCAAAATAATATAATGGAACAATATTAAAATGAAAAATAGTATACATGTCAAAAAATCACTTACTAGCATTACAGAAAGAGTCTGATGAGAATACTGGCAAATAACTCTGAATATGGAGAAGTGAGCTACAATTATAGTGACAAAGTTGTCTCAGATTTGTAAAGTTCATATGCATGCAAGAGCTGTATTCACAAGTGCTTTGTATTCAATAAGGACTATTCTAATGTATATTTTGCTTAACTCCTGTTCCCTGGAGATGTGGCACACTCAGGGCAGCAGAGACAATAGCCTAAGCAGCAGTTTGTATCAAAACTTCTACATGCATTCATTTTTTTATGTTAACTGTTAAATAACTGAAATTTGGTCTATAACTCAGATATAAACATATATTTTTAAATATTCCTGTGGCTGAAGTTTACAAAAGAGGTTTGCACATATGTGCAAAAGTCCAAGTTAATAAAAACATCTAAATAATTTTATCTTCCAAAAAATTTCAAAAAATATTTTAAAAAAATATTTAATTAATCGATTTCTCATGCTATATGCAAGAAAAATAACTTGTCTTTCTCTACGAGAATGGAGAAGTCCTTTCAAAAGCAGTTTTAAAACCATAACACTCATACAAATGTCTCCATTCTAGCACTGTATATGGACGTTGATTGTCCATATAAGACAAAGGAAAGTTTTGTAAAATCAATTTAAATCACATTTAATTCCTGACACTATTTCATTATTGCAGAAATAGTTAATAGCATTTTCAGCAACTATGACTAGAGATTCTAATTTTCAATAATTGAAAACCACTGCAGTTCCACAGAAGTCCACTAAGAAAGAGATATTTGCCCCTCCAAGTCAGGCCATTGTAAATTTCCTTCCCTGGATGTGTTGCTTTCTTCTTTCTAGTCTAATAATCATATTCCTCTCCTGAGAAAATTTAAAATTGAGAGTATTCTGCATCTTCTTTTTCTGTAGCAGATTGTTATTCTCTACCAAACACACAGATTCACACATAGACACAAAGTCATAGGCATATATGCTTCCAGATAGCACAGACTGTCTGATCTGTAGCTCTTCAGAGACTATGCTAAAATTGTATATAAACACAGCACCATTTTTTTACTAGATGATGTTTCACGGTAGCATATACCTTAGAATTTTCCTTGCTATATATATATATATAGGAAAATTACTTGATATTATTCAATTCTATGATTCTACATAAATAAACTACTATAGTGCTTCATCATAGAATCATAGAATCATACTATCATAGAATCATAGAATGGACTGGTTCAAAGGGACCACAGTGATCATCTGGTTTCAGCCCTCCTGAAACAGGCAGGGTTGTCAACCATTAGACCAGGCTGTCCAGAGCCACATCCAGCCTGGCCTTGAATTCCTCCAGGGATGGGGCATCCACAACCTCCTTGGGCAATCTGTTCCACTGTGTCACCAACCCTCGGGGTGAAGAATTTCCTCCTAATATCTAAACTAAATCTTCCCTGTCTCAGTTTAAAACCATTCCCCCTTCTCCTGTCACCATCAATCCATGTAAACAGTCATTTCCCCTCCTGTTGATACGCGCGCTTCAAGTACTGGAAAGCCACAATGATGTCTCCCCAGAGCCTTCTCTTCTCCAAATGGGCCCAGTTCCCTCAACCTTTCTTCATAGGACAGGTGCTCCAGACCACTGATCATCTTAGTGGCCCTCCTTTGGACTCATTCCAGGAGCACTGCATCTTTCTTGTGCTAGGAACCCCAGGCCTGGATGCATGGGGTCTCACAAGAGCCAAGTAGAGAGGGACAATCACCTCCCTTTTCCTGTTAGCCAGCCCCTTTTTAATGCAACCCTGGATATATTTGGCCTTCTGGGCTGCAAATGCACACTGCTGACTCATGTCCAGCTTCTCATTCACCAGGACTCCCAAGTCCTTCTCCGCAGGGCTACTCTCAAGGACTTCTTCCCTCCGTCTGTACAAATACCTGGGATTGCCCTGGACCAATTACAATACCTTGCCCTTGGACTAGCTGAACCTCAGTAGGTTCTCTTGGGCCCACTTCTCCAGCCTGTCCAGGTCCCTCTGGAGGGCTTCCCTTCCCTCCAGTGTATCAACTGCATTGTTCAGCTTGGTGTTGTCTGCAAACTTGCTGAGAGTGCACTTGATGCCATCGTCTATGTCACTGATAAAAATGTTGAAAAGCACTGGTCCTAAGACCAAACCCTGAGGGATACCGCTTGTGACCAGCCTCCACTCTGACACAGAATCATTGATCACAATCCTTTGGCTGTGACCAGCCAACCAGTTATTTATCTATTGAACAATCCATCTTTCAAACCCATACCTCCCCAATTTAGAGAGAAGGATATCGTGAGGGACCATGTCAAAAGTTTTGCAGAAGTACAGGTAGATGGCATCCATCACCCTTCCCCTCTCCACCAATGCTGTCATTCACAGAATCACAGAATCACAGAATTATAGGGGTTGGAAGGGACCTCCAGAGATCATCGAGTCCAACCCCCCTGCCAAAGCAAGTTCCCTACACCAGGTCACACAAGTAGGTGTCCAGGCAGGTCTTGAATACCTCCAGAGAAGGAGAATCCACAACCTCCCTGGGCATAGACTACATCCACTGCTCTCCCCCCATCCACCCAGCCAGTGACAATATCATGGAAGGCTACCAGATTGATCAAGCATGACTCCCCCTGGTGAACTCATGCTGACTACTCTTGATAACATCCATTTCTTCCAGTTGTCTGAAAATGGCATCCAGTCCATCATAGAAGGCCACCAGATTGGTCAGAAAAGATCTGCCCTTAGTGAAGACATGCTGGCTTGTCTTGGATCAACTCTTTGTATCATCTATACCTTAACATAACTTCTAGGAGGATCTGTTCCATCATCTCGCACATAGGTGAGGCTCAACATTCTGTAGTTCCCCAGATCATCCTTTCTCCCTTTCTTAAAAATGGGAGCAATGTTTCCTTTTTTCTAGTCACTGGGGACTTCACCAGGCAGCCATGATTTTTCAAAAATGATGGAGAGCAGCTTGGCAATGACATCATCCACCTCTCTCAGAACACTTGGATATATATCTGTCCCCCTGGGCTTATACACATTCAGTTTCATGAGGAGGTCTGTTACAGTGGGATGGATTCCACTCCTCTCACTCACACTAAGAGGTTCAGGGTCATGGCAGACATGGGGAGCCTTACCATCAGTGAAGATAAAGGCAAAGCACTTATTTTCTAACACTGTCTTCAATACAAGTAATCATAAGTTGTCTATGCGTAATGGAAATTGGCAAACTTTGGGTTTTTTCATTATTTCCACTACTCTTTTTTTTTTTTTTTTTTTTCCTTTATTAGAAATATCTCTTTGTAGCAACATTGTCTACAAATAATAGTGTGTAATGAAAAGATGTTGAGAGAGTCTTGGCTGCATTGTATGGTATCCGTCTTACAGATCAACCTGCATTAATCAAGGTCAAACCAGATGTGTATTGATCTAAAGTTTATGAAACAAAGAAATTAAGACTATAGCTTTTCATAAGGAGCATAAACATAAAAACTCATGTTGAACACATACTTGCAGAACTACCCAGGTTGTATTTCATAATCTTCCAAAATTCTACTTCAGCATGCAATGACTTCATAATGAAAGCTTACATAACTTTATCTGAAAAAGCTACTTTTCTGACATTCTCCAGGAAGGATGTATTCAGACCAGGACTCGGATCACACAGTCGGAAAAGATGCATATAGATAAACTCATCACTGAATATTTTCTTCTTTCTCATACATCTGATTGCTTTTAATCTTTTCAAAACACTAACATGCTGGTGCAGCGGGGGCATTGACAGGACAACAGCTCTGCATCCATCCCCTTGACTAGAAAAAGCTTCTGGGAAGGTAGCAATGGTCTCTGCCCATGGGAGACAGACAGGAGGAGTCCAGGTGTGAGAATCACCTGGGCTGTTTTAACAAAGAGAAACTGTAAGCCACCCATATATGGGACTACAAAGCAAGGACTGTTATCACTGTCAAGTGAGTGATAAGTGTGGGGGCTCCTGTTAACGACCCAGCAACAGGGGAAGGGCAGAACCAGCACTACTGGCATCAGGGTGGGGCTGATCAGTCACACCCCATTAAGGCCTATCTAGTAGTGTTAGTGTGCCTGCTGGTTTGCAATGGCTGCACCCCGGCGGTAGGCTAGTGCCACAAAAATTGTGGAGACCCAGACTGAGGTCCCACGCAGGCATGAAAGGATAGCTAGCTAATGCTAAGAAAAGTGTGGAGACTCAGACTGAGGCCCCAACACAAGATGCTAGTACACTGGCCATCATGAATGCCAGAGCCTGGCCTTTGCAGTGCCAGGCAATGGAGGCGCCACTTGTATAATATGTGACCAGCTAAATGACTTACTCGGCCTTGTGGTTGACCTGATGGAGGAGGTGGAAAGGCTGGGGACCATAAAGGAATGTGAGGGAGAGATTGCTTGGTGGTGCCAGTCCCTATCAGCCCTGAGAACACAGCTGAGGCTCCGTGTGGAGCACATCACTTCCTGCTGCCTTGCAAACAGGTGGGAGACAGGAACTGGCAGGTGGGAGAGGGGAACCAGCAGGCAGACAGTGCTGCAGTGAGCCCCCCTGTCCTCTTCTCCCCCTAGAAACAATTTGAGAAAGGAGGAGGAGTGGAAATGGATACCAGCTCGGTGAAGTGGGCATCCCCATCCTGACCATACTCATCTCCCCAGGTACCTCTGTGCAATAGGTTTGAGGCCCTCATAAGTCGTTATAAGCGACTGCCTGCTGAGAGGAACAGAAGGTCCTATATGTCTGCCTGACCTTACCTGTAGGGAGGTGTGCTGCCTCACTGGGTCATAGGTCAGGGACATTTCTAGGAAATTTCCTGGACTGATTCACCCTTCTGATTATTACCACTTATTACCATGATGTGCTTGGAAAGTTACAACCTTGTTGCTATCATGGAAACATGGTGAGATGACTCCCATGACTGGACTACCATCACTGAGGGATATCAACTCTTTAGAAGGACTAGGTGAGGTAGGAAGGGTGAGTTGCCCTCTGTGTCAAAGAGTGGATAGACTGTGAGGAGCTCCCTCTGAGAAACAATCAGAAACAGGCTGAGAGCCTATGGGTTAGAATTAGGGATGGGACTAACAAAGAACAGCAGGTGATAGGTGCATACTAGAGACCACCTGATCAAGGGGAGACTGTTGATGAGGCTTCCTTGCTTCAGATGCAGGAGGCATCATGCTCACCGGCTGTCGTCCTGGTGGGAAACTTCAACCATCCAATATCTGTTGGAAAGACCACATGGTGAACTGCAAGAGGTCCAGGAGGCTCCTGGAATCCATTGATGATAACTTTCTTGTCCTGAAAGATGAGAAGGGCCCCATAAGTGAAAGTAAAAAGGCAAGAAATCTTCACAGTGACTGAGAATAAGGGGGGTGAAGGGGAATAGTCAGAGATAGTTTATAGAAGCAAGAATATAGAGCTTGTTAGAAAATAAGAGATGGCAGACACTGGGTCTGGGATAGTGAGGGGGATGAAGGCCATAAAGATAAGGGTTTGAGAACAGCCCAAGGACATTTGGCAAGGAGGTGATTAGATGTCCACAGGGCAAGAAGAAACTGGTCTGGGGGAATGCCCCCCCGAAAGATCAGAAGTTTGCAACAAGAAAAGTCAGAAGCCTTTGCGAGGAAAACAACAAATCTTCATCCCACAACCCACTACGCATGCACAAGAGGAGAGGGTCTGCATGCTAATGAACTCTTGGGGGTGTAATGAATATGTATCTGAATTCTAGGAAAACTATTGATTATGTATTAGTTTGGCCTATATCTGTAGAATGATTTTTCCTGATGGTGTGCAAGTGAGGTGGATCTATCCCCCTTGCACCCAGCATACGAGCAAGTAAGTCCAGGTATTGGACAGACCGACCAGAGTTGAAGCACTGTTGGACCTGCTGCCCACCAATGCGGAGGAGATCATTAGAGGCGTTAAGGCTGGAGATAGCCTGGGTTGCAGTGACCGTGCCCTGATCAATTTCGTGATCTCAAGGGATGTGGGCCTGGCAAAGAGTGGCGTCTGAACTTTGGAAGAGCGAACTTTAAGCTGTTCAATGGACTCTTGGCCAAGATCCTCTGGGATGCTATCTTTAGAAACAAAGATGTTGAGGAGAGCTGACTACTCTTCAAGGATGCCTTCCTGAGAGTGCAAGAACTCTCCATCCCTCTGAATAAGAAAGCTTGAAAGGTGGGCCCGGGTGAACCTGATGAGGTTCAACACAGCAAAGTGCAGAGTTTTGCACTTGGGCTGGAGGAATCCCAGGGATCCATACAGACTGGAAGGAGTGGTCCTTGAGAGCAGAGAAGGACCTGGGGGTCCTGATGGATGAAAAGCTTAACATGAGCCAGCTCTTGCAGCTCGGAAAGCAAATGGTATCCTGGGCTCCATCAGAAGAGGGGTGGCCAGCAGGGATGGGGAAGTGATTGTCCCCCTCTACTTGCTCTTGTGAGGCAAAGACCGAGAACTGTTGGTCCAGAGGAAACCCACAAAGCTGATCAGGGGGCTGGAGCACCTTCCCTAAGAAGACAGGTTGAGTGTCATGGTTTTATGTTTTTTGGTTTTCAGTATTCCATATCAAAACATCATGTAACATACTGGAATTAAACTGTTAATGCTCCAATTCCAGGTACCTATCCCTGTACATTACGGAAGTCATGGGATCTGGCCCTTCTGGGTGGGGTGGTCTCTTACTGCCTGGCAGTGGGTGCTGGAGGGTGCTTTCCTAGCTGTTCCAAGCTTTTTCAGGTTTGACTTGGTCTCAGGAACTCTCTTTCTCCTATCTTATTTGATTTATTAGTCTCAATTTCAATTAGATTGTATAATATTATGTTATCTTGCATTCCGATATCATAGTTAGTAAAATAAGTTTTCCTCCATAGATTGTTGCCGCTGTTTTTTTTTTTTTTTTTTCTCCCTTCCTTCCTTCCCATTTTGTGGGGCTGGGGGGGTGGGGCGCAGGGGCCTGCTGCCTCCTTTTCATGGGCATAGATTAATCTAGTTAACTCCGTGACACTGAGGGAGCTGGGCTTGTTTAGCCTGGAGAAAAGAAGGCTGTGGGGTAACCTCACTGCAGGCTTTCAGTACCTAAAGAGAGCCTACAAACAGGAGGGGACTTAACTCTTTAAAAGGGTAAATAACAGCAGGATAGGGGGAAATCATTTAAGTTGATGGAGGGAAGATTTAGGTTGGATGTCAGGGGGAAGTGTGGTGAGGTGCTGAAATGGGCTGCCCAGAGAGATTGTGGATGCCCCATCCCCAGAGGCCTTCAAGGCCAAGTTGGATGAAGCACTTGGCAACCTGGTCTAGTATTAAATGTGGAGGTTGGTGGCCCTGCATGTGGCAGGGGGTTTCAAGATTCATGATCCTTGAGGTCCCTTCCAACCTGGACCATTCTGTGATTCTGTGATTCTGTGAACATATTTTGTTATGCTATTTTTTTTCCTGTTGTTGTTTGTTTGTTTTGTTGTTGTTGTTGTTGCTTGTTTTTAATTTTCATATGGATTCAAAATAATTGGTAGTTATTCATATGTGCTCAGGTAAGCAATTCTTCTGTTTACTTTCTAAAATTAAATTAGATTCAAGAATGGAACATATTTTACCAGTTGAGTGCAAAGTAAATTCCTGTTATAAAATGGCAGCAGAGTTAACAAATGAAGCTGTGCATGTATAAGGCTAGATAGGTTAAACAGCAGTAGTATTTTCTGCACCCAGCATTAGAGGAATTGTCTTTACAGATTCAGGTGCTGCCATGTTTACTTTCAATCCACAATGCTTCTTGCAGGGTTTTATCATGTCATCTTTTATAAAAGAAAGTTTCTTACTCCTTTTGCTACAGGTGTGTACAGGTAAAGACATCTGAGATAGAAATTACTCTCTTGGTAAGAATACTTTCTGCTATTTATCTGCTCATTAGTAACAAATAAATACATAAAACTGAATCTAAACCTCAGTAAAACAAAAAGGTTTTTGATATTTGAATATCCTACTACTTATAAAGAGAAGTTGAGTTTAATTTTTAGATATATTTCCTTTTGTATGACAGAACCATTTTTAAAAGGAAATACTTCATTTGTCTAGTTTGAGGGTTTTTGTTGTTGTTGTTGTTTGTTTGTTTGTTTTTAAAGTATCATTCTGTAGTGCATAGTAGGGCAGATGCAACAGAACAAGAGAACAAATTCACCGTTAGAATGTTTCCTGCTATTTACAGGATATTATGGTTTGATCAGGATATCATGTTTTGATCAATTTGGTGCTTCAGATTTCTGACGATCAAGACAGTTTAGGATTTTGCAAAGGAAAACTTTGATTCTGGAAAAGAAAATAAAATTCCTGGATAGAACCCAAATCCACTGAATTTAGAGATTTCTTTTTGTCATAAACCTATACTAAAACGTGTATGTCCAAAGAGAGAGCTGTTGCTAAGCAACAACATTCCCCTTTTCCCCTCTTTCAGTTTCATGCTCAAACAAAGGCTCACTGAACAAGCAGCCTTGCCAAAGAGCACTAAAAAATGAAAAGACAGTACAGTAACAACAATTTTCATACCTCACAGAACCCAACTTTGGAGATTTTCCTGAGTAAGACATAAAGCAGCAGGGAAAGCAAGGCACATGGATGCTTTTTCATTTTACTCAAATTAAAATTATTCATTGTAAAATGAGGAGAAAGATGTAGACTCTTTTTTTTTTTTTTTTTTTTTAAATGAACCACAAAACCCATTATTGCCTCCTGACAAGGAAAGAGAAATTTCTCTTAACTGAAAGAGAAATTTCCTCTACAGAACTGCTCCAAAAATAGGTATTTTGTGTCTTCTTAAGTATGCAGACGTTTCTGTAAAGACTGACTCTTTCAATGTGTGCTAAGTCCTATCTGTACAAAATTTTTAAGAATTTGTCCATAAAAGTCTACACAGCCATCAAGATACAAATTAATTAGACTAACAAGTTATATCCTTATTATATTTCAATTGACCATAATCCTCTGATAAATTCATTTCTTATTGGGGCTACTAGAAATTTTTTCACAGTGTGAGTTCGATAGAAGTACAAAATTCAAAAATAGAATTCTCATTTAGGTGTTTGTATTTTAATTTGGAGGGGTTCAATTTTTTTCTCTGTTTAAGACTTTAATGCTGCTACCATGTTATTTGGATAAAAAGCACTAAATATTATCTGTACTAATCTTACTACGCATAAAGTTAAAGAATGAAGAGTGTACCTCTGTTTGTTTAAGACATGATGCTATAAATACTACTACTACTACTACTGCTACAGTAAATACTACTGTTATAAAATTATAAACTATAATTTTAACACAGGGAACCTATGCCGAAGGTAGCATGAAAAATGCTCCATGCTAGAAGGCCAAGAGCAAGAACATAATATTTTGGTTTGTAAGTTCAACACTTCAGTCAGCCTGTGCTTTTTTAATACCAAAATAATATTAGAGGAGTGACAATGATAACAAATTACTTCTCGAATGAAAAAGCTGACCCCATCATAGATCAAGAAAGTTAAGAAAATCAAAATTAGAATCAACAGCAAGTCAGAAAAAGGAAAAACAGCTGAAATATTAGATGTGGCTAAGATATTATTCACCCATTAATGCATCAGGCTTGTATCTGTAAATCTTCAGAAGTTAGGAGGGCTTATAAGAAACTCTGAAAACAATTCCTTTTATACATAATTACTTTTTAAATGTGCATTTCACTATTATGTAAAATCATAGTTCTCTCTTGGAAGCATTATTATAAATATAATATTTTGTATACTGACAGGAAAATTGGAGAACATTTAGAAGCTCATGCATGCAATTTAGTATTCTCTAAAATTAAACAGATATATATTTACTGACTTTTAGCAGATTTTTTTTTAACTTCCTTTTAAGTTAATATCAAATATGGAGGAAAGCATTATCTTATATAATTTTGTCTGTCTTAAAATCATAATTACATCCGAACTATCTTGACAACACGTAACACTAGCAAATTGCAACATTTATCAGCTTTATCTCATTACCACAACATGAAAGAAATAAAGTAAAAAGTTAAACATATTTATTCTGCAGGAAAATGTATCTACATTATTATTCAACAGGGAAAAAATAAAATGTTTCAGAAATTCTCATGATGGATATAGGTCAATGATAAATTAATTATTGGAAGCTTGAATATGTTGGCTGTGAGAACAGTGTAAGATTAAATTTACCTACACATATAAGTGACTCAAATATTCATTGACATTTATTTATTTGATAAGCCAGATTTTATATTTGTTCACAAATATGGCATGACTTTATTTATAATTTACAAATGCTTGATCATTTATTTGTATTAAAAAGAAAGAGTTTGGGCCTACAGCTCATTTGTTAACTATTAAATATGAATATTTATATTCACTAAAGTTGTTCTGAAAAGTTTAATTGCTCATTATTCTGTCTTGTGACGTGGCCGGTTGATTTCCAAGCTTTCAGAAACTATATTTTTTGCTTTGAATGTTCTGTGATAGTGTTGTGATTTAACAAATACTATTAGCTTTGATCAGTTCTTTTCCAAACTAAAAAATATTTTCAGGCTGAAATATGTTAACAGACTTTTGCAGAAAAAGTGTTTGATCTACAAAAAAAAAGTATCCACCATTTTTCCTCAATTTTCATAATATGTTCTGCTGGAGAGAAGATTGTAGAAAGTCTCTACATTCATAGAATGGCACCGAATCTGTGGATAAAGGATCTTTTCTATTTAAAAATACCTTATTCACAATAATAACTTATATTACAACCGACTAACAAAGATGAAATTAGAAAGAAAAAAAACAAAAAACCTGCATAAGCGATAAATTTCAAAACTTGATCCTTTCAGTAAATGTTTATCCAGTCTTATCCTTTTTTTTCTGTATCCTCACACCTGCACCTCTCCATGAACAAATTATCTTGATGTAATCAGCTGATTACCAAAAAAGCCTCTTTCTAGTGTGGGCTTATCTCAATGTTTATTTCTAGCTATGGAATAGAGTCAACAAAAGGAATAGATTCTTTTTAAATAAAGGATTAATATAGCAGTGTGGTATTTAAATCATGCCATATTGAGGCTTTACTTTCCAAGAAAATAGCCATTTTATGTAACCAGCTACCAGTGTTAGTTTTCTACCCTAAGCTAAAGCTTACAATAAATAACTATTTAATAAAGTTTGTCATGGTTGTGGCTGCTTCTAGACATATTATTTCAGAATCATGGAGTCATAGAATCACCAAAGTTGGAAATGACCTTCAAGATCAACTAGTCTAACCATCCATGTACCACTAATATTTCTACACTAAACTATTTCCCATAGTACAACATTTAATCATTTCTTGAACTTAAGTCTTACTATGAAGACTTAATAAATAGTTTAATGTAACCTTATTTAATATTTAAGAAGTCTACATATTGAAGGTGGGATTGCCATTTAGAAAAGGCTAATAGAGAATTGACTATGTTTACCACCAAATTTTTATTTTCCATTTGAAAAATCAAAAACAGTTCTTTTACTTCATCTTTCCTGGCGCAACATGATTTTTTTTTTTTTTTTTTTTCTTTTCTTTTCTTTCCTTCCAGTTGTCTGTACATCTCATGTTTAATTCAACAAGATCATTCATTTTTGGTCCATTATCAGACCACCAAGAACAATTGCCAGCTCACAGGTCTTCATGATTATCTGATCTAAAACCACAGGGAAGCAGTAGTAAGTAGAGGCTTCTTTCCATTGTAGAACAATTGTAGAGACATCCTAAGGACTAAAATAAAAATTCAAAACATCAAAAGGTACCTTAGCAATTAATTATTTAAATAGCTACTTTAGCAAGCGAAGGGCAGTAGACCTTTGGAGCATAACTAACATGCTTATGTATACTTACGTATATTGAGTAATTTCTAAGGATTGTCACCAGCATACATGGCAATAAGACAAAATTAGACACCAATGCATAAGAGTAAAATAAAACCTTGGAAATTTCTAATTTTTTTGTGAGATTATTTTTTCCTTTTTCATAACCACTGTATAAATTAATTGTCAGTATAATTAAAGCTACTTCATAAGACTTATATTAATTTAATTTATTTTAGCTTTTAATCTTCCATAATATACTGTGCTTAGAAAAGCTGTGACTCTACATTAGGGAAGTTCTTTAGTTAAGTTAAGCTTTATACATTTAGTTCTAAACAAGGAAGAAATAGCATAAAATTATAGAAAAAAAAAACAGCATATTGAAGTACAAAAGCACAAGTCAGTTTTCATGATGCTGTGCCTTTCAATTTATTTTATTTGTTAGAGAGTACTGTAAATTTCAAGAATGACAGTGTCCATAACAGTTTAGCATGTGGAAGACGTATCATCACAACTTTTTGTAGAGATATGTATTTATGTACTTAAGTATTAAAAAGTGGATAAATAAGTATTATTTCTTATTTTTTCCAATTTATGTTCACAGTACTTTTTCAAGTTTTCTTATATCCAATAAGAAGAGGGAAAAATGCTGCCAAATGAAAATACCTGAGAGTAGGAAATATAAATTATAAATTATAAAATTATTATTATTATTATAAATTATAAATAGTACTTTAAATAATTCATGAAAAATCCGTTGGCTATAAGTTGTGTACTTAAAATACTTGAATTAGATTTTGTAATCAATTCAAATATATATATAATATATATATATATATATATAAATATTTCTATTGGTTCACATGCATATTATTATCAGGAAATAAATTAAAAAAAAAAAACAAAAAAAAAAAAACAAAAAAAAACTTCCTTAAATGGATTGGTTACTTGCAAGGTTTCACCTATCTCTGATAACTGCTGTCCTCATTTCCCTACAATTAAAAAAAAAAAAAGAAAAAAAGAAAAGAAAAAAAGGCATCACAGAAGCATAAAATACTGGTAAAAGGCAATTTCAAACTTAGACCTGCAGGAAAGATATAATGAAAACATTTTGAATTCAATAAGTCAACTAATAACTTTCTTAGGACTGTGTATTCCTCTGCCCAGCAGCTAAAAGGGGAAACAACCTTTCTATCACTCCTGTAGATACTAGTTTTCAAAGTCTCCTCAATTGCTACTGAAGTACAAGGATTATTTGTGATTATTTTCAGTTTTTCTCTCAAATCACTACATCTTTTGGATGTTTGTTGTTGTTGTTGGCTTTTTTTTTTTTTTTTTTTTTTAGCCTTATAATTGCATATCAAAACTGAACTTTTGAATGATGAATTAGTGAGTCCTGAGATCAAATATATCAGATTAGTATACCCTAGCTGGATCTCTGATTCTTTATTTAGGAAGCAGACCTCCTCAGCGCAAGACACTAGAGTTAACTCCATTCTTCCATTCATACATGTACTTCTTCCATACGTACATGTCACTTTTGTGACTCCGAGTGGGAACTGAGGAAAGTAATTCTACATATATATTCAATTTTTCCATGGTAAATATATGCCCCTATGCTCTGCAAGAGACAATAAATAGATAACTTTAAGAAAGTTTAGATGTTCTAGAGATATCTGCAAGGAGTAAATATTATCTGATTCCCAAGATGTCATTCTTGCAGTTGCTAGAATTTTCTCCTTTTATGATTTATTTTGTAAGAATAGATTCTTCTTTCACTCTGGTGATAATCCGGACTGATCATATTAAATATGTGAGAAATCTCTAGGCCATTAAAGAAGACTGAACTATGATATGGAGAAGATTTTTTTTTTTTTTAAGAAACTTCCTATTAAACAGAGTTGGATTAATCAGAATAAATTAAAGAGTGCCATTAAGATGCATTCCATTTTTTCAAAGTTATTTATGGAGATTCCAAATAGATGTATGGAAGATTCATTGTTAAAACATCAATGTGAAGTATACTAGTATTTATTTACTACAATAAATGTTACTCTCAGTGTTGTTTGGAGCTCCATCACATTATTAATAGCAGACAGTTGTTGTCAGTAGTCTGTAGTTTTTGTGCTGCACAATCTCTAACATATATATACAGTGTACAACACTTCAAACAAGTCTATTTTATGCAGATAGTTATAAGTGAATTGAAACTTGTATTTAGAATGTGCCATATGCCTTAATCAACACAAACTCTACCATGTAAATAAAAATAAGAACAAAACTATATTAAAAACAAGAACACTCCTCTTGCTGTTTACTTGCCATACATAAATATCTTGAGTTGACAAACCCTTTGGGAATAGTTGCCTTTGCATGCTTTTTATTCCTTTCCATTTGTAGAGTGTTAAGCATATATACGCCATCAATAAAATGAACAGAAATGCCTACCTTAGCTCAGCCCAGCACAATTTAGCCAAGATTTGCCTAACCTAGGATAGAATGGTACACCTGGAAGGGTACTACAAACATCATTAAATGTATCATCAGTTCTGGCATAGCCAGGAGCTAAAGCATATTATCAAGGCCAAATTCCTCCTGAGCAACGCCTCAACTTTTTCTCTAACAAGTATTTTTGATCACTCCCACAATAAAGAATTTTTTTCCTAAAATCCAGTCTGAATCAATCCTGATGCAGCTTTATACCCTTCTCACATGTTTAGTGAAGAGAAGAGACTGTCACCTCTCTCTTCATTTTTTCTTTTTTGGAAGCTGTAGGGAACAGTGAGGTCAACTCTTAACCTTTTTTTTTCTCTAGACTAGGAAAAGCAAGTGTGTTCAGCATTTTCTCAGAGGATATGCTCTCTAGTCTCCTTTTGCAAATTTTGCTATCCTCATCTGCATACTTTCAAGTATCTTAATATATATATATATATTTAATATTGTGGAGCACGGCACACAGTATTCAATGTGAGGCCACACCAGTAGTTCTCCTTTGGGTAGCCAACAACTGCAATACTTCTAAAGGTAGACTGTAGTGCAATTTGATTTTCTGAGTCAAATCAAACAGATTTTTTTTTTTTTAATCATTTCTGTTCTCAAATCCTAAAGATCAGTTAACCTGAAGAGACCTAAAAGCCGGGCAAAGGAGGAAATGGTTATGGTATTTTGCCTCACTGGATATAAAATATGGAAATACTATTGTGCTTTTTTTATATAACAGAAGAAAACTACATAGTAATAATATCAAATAGATAATGGGGCAGGGGCTCTTTGTCCTTCAGATATTAGCATTTTAAAAAGACAATTGGAATACAGTGCTAAAATAATATCCATAAAACAACACAAAAAGTGATGGAGAAATTTTTAAAAGTTTTCCCATTGTGTTTCATGTTTCTGGCTGGTTGCCAAGGTTTAAGTAGGACATCTGGATAAAAAGTAGGAAAGTTAAAAGTGCCGTGCTTTTTTATTCTTTATTTAGAATAGTGTGTAAAAAAAAAAAAAAAAAAAAAGTTTGAAATAGAAAGGTGGCAGTAGAAAGACTGGCTACCTTCCGGCTGATAGGAAGCCAGAACTAGTTGTCTTAGGGCTAGATTCTTTTTAAAATCTATTTTATATATACCCATAATATATCTGTAAGGAATTCACATTTAATAGGTAGTTCATTTTTCTTTCAGAAATATTAAGGAAAATGAATTATATATATATATATATAGGTGTCTATATTTGTCTGTATATATATATCGTATATAGGCTTGGGGTTGAGTGGCTGGATGATTATGAAGAGGAAAGGGACCTGGGGGTGTAGGTTGATGCTTGGCTGAACATGAGCTGACAGTGTGCCCAGGTGGCCAAAAGGGCCAGCAGCATCCTGGCCTGCATTAGAAATAGTGTGGCCAGCAGGAGCAGGGAGGTTATCATCCCCCTGTACTCAAGCACCGGTGAGGCCGCACCTCGAGTATTGTGTTCAGTTTTGGGTCCCTCACTACAAAAAAGACATTGAGACCCTGGAATGTGTCCAGAGAAGGGTAACGAAACTGGTGAGGGGTCTAGAGCACAAGTCCTATGAGGAGCGGCTGAGGGAGCTGGGATTGTTTAGTTTGGAGAAGAGGCGGCTCAGGGGAGACCTCATCGCACTCTACAACTTCCTGAAGGGAGGTTGTGGTGAAGAGGGGTTTGGCCTCTTCTCCCAGGTAATGAACAGGACTCAGGGAAATGGCTGCAAGCTGTACCAGAAGAGGTTTAGGTTAGACTTAAGGAAGAACTTTTTCTCTCAGGGAGTGGTCAGGCACTGGAATGGCCTGCCCAGGGAGGTGGTAGAGTCGCCATCTCTGGCAGTATTCAAGAGGCGTCTGGACGAGGACCTGCGAGATATGGTTTAGTAGCTTGTGATAGCAGTGGTAGTGTTAAGACGGTTGGACTAGATGATCTTATAGGTTGTTTCCAACCTTATGATTCTATGATTCTATGATTCTATGATAGATACTTTCTAAAAACTTCAAAAAGAAAAATAAACTACATTTAAAACAGGAAAAATGTTTGTCTCCTGAAGATTCATTCTTCATCAGGACAAAGTAAGGAAATATGTAAGGATTATAAAAGATCTATTTGTCTTAAAATCACTAAAAGCCACTGAATGCCTTTTACTTTCATATCACTGATAAAGTTGTGACAAGAAAGGAAGGACAGTTTGATGACTGGGGAAGTACAATGGACCAGTCACTGGCTACATACTTGTGAACAGGCATCAGATCTCCATAAAATATGCCAAGAATCAACTTAGTTATGTCCAAGTACAGATCAGAAGCAGCAGAAACTCTCTTTTTTCTTATAATATTTAGCAACCAAAGAGATAGAAGTTTCAGGCCCCAAGGTATAGTTAACAGAAAAGTTAAGAAAATTATTCTTAATGCCATGGGTTTACTCCAAGAAAAGTAATGAAATAGTAAAAGTAAAGGTTCTTTCAGGATTCACGACAATACTCTTGGTGAATATCCAACTAGCTACATAGTTATAAATACTTGAAAGGAGTGTGTAAAGTGAACAGAACCATGATATTTTCAGTGGTGCTCAATGACAACACAAGAGTCATGTTGCACAAACTAGAATGCAAGAGGTTCTGTTTAAACATCAGGAAGAACTTCTTTACTGTGTGAGTATTGGAGCACTAGTACAGGTTGTCAAGAGAAGTGGTGGAGTCTCCTCCTTGGAGATCAACAACCTCTCTTCTTTGAATGTACAAATTTCAGGTTATTGCTACATCATCCACCTTATCTCCATGAAAAGAGAACACATGCCAGACCGTAGTTCAGAACTACCAAGAATTCATAAAACTGTATTAAAATTAAGAATCTCTATCAGAGCTGCAATCTCCATCTTTTCTTTAAATCATAGAGCTATATGCATGCACATGCACACACACACAAGAAGCAATCTGGAGACTGTGAATATACAAATCAGATATTTCATAAAAGAGAATCTCCATTGCCTTGCAAAAACAAGTGTATATGCACGCATCTAAAAAAAAGACAGAGATTACAGTAAAAGGCAAATATACACCAGCTAGAATCACAGAGAATAATGTACTGAAGCAGATGGGTTCTTTCAGTTACCCATGCTACTTGATGAATGGGTCTCACCTTCCTCAAAGAGGGAAATGGATCCTAGCCCAGAAGCTGGCTAGGCTCATTGAAAGGGCTTTAAACTAGGTATAAAGGGGGAAGGATGTACAGCAAGGTTTGCTAAAGATGAGTCTGGGGGAATAATTCTGTGGTTGAGACTGAGGCAAATGACTCAGCTGAGGTGCATCTACACCAGTGCAGGGAGCACGGAAACAACAATTTAGTTGCCATTACTGAAACACGGTGAAATTGCTCTCATGACTGGAGCACTGCAATGGATGGTTATAATCTCTTCAGAAGGGATAGTAAAGGAAGAAGGGACAGTGATGCGGCTCTTTATGTTTGAAAGTACAGCTCTGGGCTGGCAAGAAACTCTAGGGGTAAGGATCAGGGGGAGGGCCAACAAGGTGGACAGTTTGGTGGGGATCTGTTATATCTAACCAGGATAAATAATGTGGTCTTTTTTATTATTTTAAATAAGAGATAAAACTACATTTTGTAAAGTTCTTTACTCAGTGGCCATCTTAATAAATGTGTATAAACTGAAAGAAATTTCAGTCCAATCGATCTTCTGTCTCCTTAAAGCAACATTTAAGTGCCTTTGAGGCAGGTGTCTTTATAGTATCTATTCTTCTGTGTCCCTTTTACTCACATTTATGAATCTGAGATGTTATAGTGATGCAGTGACATTTCTGAATTCTCTATGCTTTCAGATCAAGTTGTTTTAGTTAAAAAAAATATTAAAATTAATTTTCTTCCTTGCTCCCCAGATCCTTTCAAAAGGGCGGCTTTTAAAATCCTTTACCAGTTTATTTTCTGTGATGTACAGGATCTGGCTTTCCTTAATCTAATATAAAAGCAACTAAATATAAGTTGAACAAATCTTCAGTGAATTCCCTGAAAAAAATATTTTCTCTCTTTTGTGTGTAATTTATACATGCCATGCTTCCGAACACTGTCAGCAACAGGCAGTGTAATTCAGTAACCAGAAACAGCATTTTTAAAAGCCATACTATAAAACCGTTGTTTTGTTTTGGCATGTGTTGTCACTTTCTTTTCTAACTTTCTGTGAAGAAATTTTGGTTTTGCATTTACAGATGTAGTTACGGAGAAATCAGGTGTATATTTTCTTTAAAGTTCAAACAAAATTTTCTGAAGATAAGTGATGGAGTTAAAAATATTGTGGGTTGTCTAGAAAGGTGTCCTGTCAGAAACAAGTCTCAAATATACTGAGAACTGTGTCCTCAAACTCTATAAAACTTTGTAATTTCTTACTGGAATGTATTTAAGGAATTTAGTGCACATCTAGATGAAGACAATGAATTGAATACATATAAGTCTCCAAATTTTCAACATTTGAGAATCAAGATAGTGTATCTAATTTCTATCATTTTTTCATTTTCTTCAATGATTATGTCTCATTGTGCTGTGTAAATGTGAAAGCCATTATTCTACTCCCATATAAATACTAGTGTCTCTTACAACAAACTATATTTATTCTCTCCTAAATTATTATTTCTCCTGGTAGTCAGAGAATCTTTTTAATATTAGTATTAGTATTAAAATTATTATTAAAATACTAATAAAATTAGTATTAATATTGGAAAAGACCAGCAAGATCACCCAGTCCAACTCACCACCACCAAGCTCACTAAACTGAAAGGTGAGAAGGGCCCCATAAGTGAAAGTAAAAAGGCAAGAAATCTTCACAGTGACTGAGAATAAGGGGGGGTGAAGAGGAATAGTTAGAGATAGTTTATAGAAGCAAGAATATAGAGCTTGTTAGAAAATAAGAGATGGCAGACACTGGGTCTGGGATAGTGAGGGGGATGAAGGCCATAAAGATAAGGGTTTGAGAACAGCCTGAGGACGTTTGGCAAGGAGGTGATTAGATGTCCACAGGGCAAGAAGAAACCGTCTGTGGAGACCCCCCCCCCAAAAAAGGTCAGAAGTTTGCAACAAGAAAGGTCAGAAGCCTTTGCGAGGAAAACAACAAATCTTCCACAACCCACTACACACGCGCAAGAGGGGAGGATCTGCATGCTAATGAACTCTTGGGGGTGTAATGAATATGTATCTGAATTCTAGGAAAACTATTGATTATGTATTAGTTTGGCCTATATCTGTAGAATGATTTTTCCCGACAGTGTGCAAGTTAGGAGGAACGATCCCCCTTCTACCCGGTGTCTCTGCAGTGCTGATTAAAACATACCTGCATTTATAACTTTGTGGTTATAGAGTTTGTTTCTGCATGCCAAAACCACGTCACTTATTGCCACATATACATGTTTCTTAAATTTCCATTTGAGAAGAAATTCATCTTAATATCCAACTTGAACCTCTCCTGGCACAACATGTTTTATGGTTACCACTTGTTCTATTGCTAGCATCCTGGGACCAACATCCAGCTTTCTACAACCTACTACAGATAGTTGTAGACAGCGATACAAGAGCCTCTTCTTTTTCAAACTAAACAATTGCAGTTCCCTCAGACACTTCTTATAACACTTGTGCTCCAGACCTTTCACCAACTCTGGTACCATTCTTTGGACGTGCTCCAATGCCTCAATGTCTTTCTTGTAGTGAAGGGCCTAAAATTGAATACAGTACTCGAGTAGCTCATCCATGTGAGGTATGAAGAAATGATCTTCTCCCTAGTGCTTCTGGATACATTAATTCTGATACCAGCCAGGATGTCACAGGCCTTCTTGGCAACCTGGGCATATTATGGTTCATGTTCAGATGTCTGTCAATTAGTACCCCCAGATCCTTATCCTCCATGCAGCTTTCCAGTCTGTGCCTCAGATCTTTAGCTTTGCACGGGATTGTTGTGAACGAAGTGTAAGACCAAGTACTTTGTCTTGTCAAAGTGTAAACAACTGGCCTCAGACCATTAACCCAGCCTATCCAGATCTCCTCCTACTTTCAGGTAGATCAGCACTTCCTGTCAATTTGGTGACATCTGTATACTTACTGAAGGTGCACTCAACCTCCTTGTCCATTGCCAATAAAGGTATTAAACAGAGCTGGCTGCACTGCCAAGCTCTGAGGAATACCATTTCTGACAAGTAACCAACTGGATTTAACTCCATCTATCACTACTCTCTGGGCTGTTCTATGTAGCCAGTTTTTTAGCCAGTGAAGCATGTACCTGTCCAAGTCACAGGCTGCAGCTTCTCTAGAAGAATATGGTGGGAGAAAGAGTCAAAGTTATACTAAAGTCCAGGTGGACTTCATACAAAAATTTTGCTGCAACGCACCAGGTAGGTCACATAGTCTTAGAAGGGGTCAGGTTGGTCAAAAAAGACCTGAATTTCATGAACATATGCTGGCTGGACCTGATCCTCTCGTTGTCCTGCATATGCCATATGATCTCATTCAAGATTATCTGCTTTGTGGCCTTCCCCAGTATTGAGATTAGGCTGTTGTTAATATCAGTAGTTGCAGTAAAATGTGTTCTGGAGACTTCTAATCTTTATTATCTTGTTGCAGAAGTAATTTTCAGAGAACTTTCCCAGGAGTAGAAGCTAATGTTTCCTCCAAATATTTCAGAACAAGTTGGTTTTATAGAAAAGTTTTATGTCCATAATATTTTTATTGTCATGGTGTACTACAAGTAGCTAAATTTTCATCCACATTGCTCAGTTTGCTATGACATGGGCTGCATCCTTGTTTGGAGAAACTGATTTTTCTCTGGTCTTGTAAAAAATGGTAGCAACATGACCATTTCTTTTCTTCTTTGTTTTTTTTTGTTGTTGTTGTTCCTTTTTTTTTTTTTCCTTTTTTTTACAACAAAAGTTAATAAAAATATATGGAGCAAAATTTTATGACACTGCACATTATTCACTGTCTTCGCATTCTTTTTCTGTCTCTCTGTTGACCATTTACTACACACTGTTTCATGGATACAGAGAAGCTAGCTGCTAAAATTCAGTTTGAACAAAAACAGTGTAGGATTCAGAGAAACTGAGGTTAAATGTCTGGTTTGGATGCTTACCTAGTAGCAATGGAAATATAAACTCTATTCTTGAAGAAAATGTTCCTTTTCAAAACTCTTTTACTTGTAGTCTGATACATGCAGCTTTTTTTTTTTTTTTTTTTTTTTTTTTAATGGAAACTTTGATAGCAGTCTCTCTCAATCCTCAATAGATTACAGAAATCTTTTTATATATTATTTCAATATGTTAAATATTGAATAATAGATATTCATAGAATCATAGAATCATAGACTGGCCTGGGTTGAAAAGAACCACAATGATCATCTAGTTTCAAAATCCCTGCTATGTGCAGAGTTGCTGACCATTAGACCAGGCTGCCCAGAGTCACATCCAAACTGCCGTTGAATGCCTCCAGGGATGGGGCATCTACAACTTTGCTGGACAACTTGTTTCAGTGTGTCACCATCCTTTTTAAAAAAATTCCTCCTAATATCTAAACTAAACCTTCCCTGTCTCAGTTTAAAACCATTCCCCTTTGTTCTATCACTATCCAATAAATAAATAAATTCAATAAATATTAGAATATTTAGAAATATTCTTGTATTGTGTTCAGTTGAAAATGTTGCAAACATGATGAGCTTGAGGTTATTGACCTAACTTTTGCACTGTTGAAAATGAAAACAACCTCTAAAATATTCAGTAACTTTTGTTTTACACAATTTTTGAGAATAGACTGAAAACCATTTGTTATTGAGCTTATGTCTACGGACTTCAAGATTAAAGATTTAGTTCAGACGAGATAAAGTAGAGAACTAAAGCATGACTATAGAACTTAGATTGTATAATTAAAGAATATTTCCTAATTTCTAGAAGACATATAATGAGTTTAAAGTCCCAGCCATGAAAGCAGTAGATAAAGCAAAACAAGCATTACGTTCTCTCATAGAAAAAAAAAAAAAAAAAAAAAAGTAGGGAATTAAAAAGTGACCAGTCTACAGTGAAGAGGCTAGAGATTTGTAAAGGAGAAAGATCCAAGTGAATAATCAAAGTAATGCATTTTCTTGGAGGGGAATTACACTTAGGAGAAGTGCAAACAAGTAAGTATGTGTGCTCTGTCATACAGCAAAGAAATGAAACAGATGAATTAAGATTCTTGCTATCAAAACCTCCAAGAATAACAACAATATCCATAACTGTAACCATAACCATACTGTAATCATAATCATAATCATAAACATAATCATAATCAATGATTTTGGATAGACGCTCAGAACAACTCAACTCTGTATGAATAGAGAACTTCTGAAGAAAAATTAAGAAAGAAGATTGTATAACTCACAGCCCGATCACAAAAACTCTGGACCAAAAGTTGATAAGTACATGGTAGTAAGAAACCACACATCTCTTTCAAGAATTCTATGTTCAGTTAAGAGGAATTTAGGTTAGTTAATTAGGACTACTAATTGCCTATTTCTTGGCAATTTATATATATATATAGGTTATATGTATACATATATATATATATTAACCTATATTTATATATATATCTATTTATAGCCAAGAAATAGGCAATTGGTAGTCCTAATATATATATATTAGGTTATATATATATATATATATGTATTTATAATTTTCTTACTTCCCATATTCTGTCACCTCTCTGAGGTCATATTTGGGAAAAAAAAAATCACATTTATTCTTATAAAACACTTCTAATTTAATAACCATTACAGTTAGATCTAGACTTAAATATTACTATTTTCCAGAGAAACCACTGACAAAATTTTGATTAAACTGTATATGTTTTATCTTATTAATATTTTTATAATTCTCTCAGCCTCATATATGCATTGTTTATGAATAAATCTGATACAATTCTCAATCATGCTTTCTCTAACAATACACCTTAGGATTTCTAGCTAAACATTTTGAAATTTCAGATAAAGTTTCAGTTAAATGCTTATCTTTATCAATAACTATACAATTATGTGTCCTGAACACTTAAAAAAATGTTGAGAAAAAATAGTATGGTTATACTTTTCACAAGAAAAATTAAACAATTATGGAGTATGAAAGAGTACACAAAGTCTTGCACTCTCTCATCTTGGTCAGTAATACTTACTGTGAGCAAAGGGAAGAATTACTAGATGACTCTCTGCTTACTCCACTTAACACCCCTTAGAATAGTTTCTGTGCTTCTGAGAAGCACAGTTCAGCCTAGCTCATCCAAGCTCCGTAACAAGTGAGCAAAGGGATCCATGGGCCCACGGACTGGGAAAGAGGAAAAGAAGAAGAGAAAACATAGGGAGATGGGCCTAGATGAGGCAAACAGCAGTGATGAGCTAAGGGAGAAGACAAATTTACTGACTATAATAGCAGAATGTGAGATGATAGAATACAATAGAGTATTACTGGAATTGAAGCTGATAAATCAAATAAAATGAGAGAGAGTTTCCAAACGTGAAGTCCTTAGTCTAATGCTGAAGGTAAGACAGCTCGGGAGCATAGAGAGCAAATAGTGTCATGACTCCCGTCAGTTTTATCTTTCCTTCTGACTGGAAAATGGAAACAGAACAATGAGGCAGTTGCAGTTCCTCCTTTTCTTCTGAGACCAAGAGACTGGAAATATCAACAATCCACTGAATTGCAGCACTAATTCTTTAAGTCCCTGTATACTATATGATGTTATGATGTGGAATATCAATCAAAAATCACAAAAACATTACAATCATTGATATGGTTTCTCCTTCCTGTACACACTTATAGATACACAACTGAGCAGGTCCAAAATCTCTTTGTAGTACATGAAGTTGGAGCATATAAGCAGAAACCACAAATATTCATGCTAAATATTCATGCTATCTAGGTTGATACATCCAGATTAGGCAAAGATAAACAGAGCCATGTAAGATGCCTCTTTGATACAAGTTAAGCAATTATATCCTGTTTGGATCTGATTCTTGACCATCAGAGATAACTCCTCTCTACCTTCTTAAAGTTAAATATATTTGGTTGGTGAAAGCCTCTTTTTCTTCCATTACCACCATGGAGCACAGTATATATATAAAATCATGCTTAAAACATCAGTTGCATAAATTTTTATCATGTAGGTTAGATATATATATTTTATATATTACATATAATATACGTAGCACTTATATATCATATATCATATATCGCATATTGCAATCGCATATCGTATATTATATATTATATACTATATAATATATATTTTATATATTTATTATTATATATTATATATTTATTATATACCATATATCATATCTATATTATGTATTATTCCTGTGTACTATGTACATTATATAGGTTATGTTTAATATAATACATATTTGACGCATACATGTAATAGCAAAACTATGGGAATATGTTATGATGGAAACATTTCTCTTTCTCTACCAGCACTTCCTAAGTATTAGGAACATCACAGGAAATAATAAGCTCCATCCTGCAGTCACTATCACTTAAGGCATTGTGACAGCTTTTATGTTTGCATGATTTATCTGATCAATATGGTACATGATGTCCAACATTCAAGTCACATACTGTACAATGTATAATCTTAATAGACCTGCAACCTGTGTGATAGGTAGGGCATGTAGTACAGCTATACAACTGTGTGCAATTTTATTTTTAGGTACAAGACTAAACTTCAAAAAATACCTTTTGTCAGTCCGTACAAGCTGTCAGAAATATAAGACTTATGCTGTCTTCTGAAACAGTCATGATTTTGCCAATACCTTCCATCTTCGTATTTATCCAGAATTACCTAAAAACGGGGTGCAGATTATTAGCTATGAAAACATTTTGATATCTGTCTATTAGGTGAGATGGAGAATGTGAGTAAAAATGTTCTGTGTTTCTACAGTTCGAGTTAATTTCCAGTCTGCATATATTAACCTATACGTATATATATATAAATATATATACACATGCATACACCTTCAATAAGGAATTCTTCTGTATCTTATGTAGGTTTTTAGTCAGTCTGGCAGTCTGGATTCTTGGTCTGAGGTAATTTTCTTTTTTTTCTTTTTTCTTTTTCTTTTTCTTTTTCTTTTTTCTTTTTTCTTTTTTTTTTTTCCTTTTTTTTTTTTTTTTTTTTTAAGCTTGTAACTGTATGCCTGAATTGCAGAGTAGAGAAATAAAAACTTTTGATTCATTTTCTTTTTCAGATTCTTTTAAGTACAGATAACCTTGCCAGAAACAGTCTTTGTAGGTGCTTACATGATTCAGATTCTAAAATGTTCTAACTTGGTAATCATGCACTGCAGACTGAGATCAATGCCTCCTTCCCCCAGAATAGAAAAGAATTTCAAATCTTGATTCTATTTTTCCTAATTCCAATCTACTCTTGACATATTTTAGTTTAGTATCCCTCAGTGTCTTACAAAAAAATAGAACTATTCTACAGTAGTGCAATATCCTTCCTTCACTTATCCCTATGAAAGTTCTCAATATTTATTTCAGAATTAAAATTAATGATATGGGAAATTGAAGTAAACAAGCAAACAAACAAAACCTAGAGATACGATCTGCACGAAAATTATCCTCTTGTTTCCATTTCTTTTTTTTATTCAGAGAAATAGAATGAAATTATAAAATGTTTATCAGAGTCTACTGAAAAACTATGCATATGATCTCATAACAAAAAAAAACAAATTCTAGAGACAGATATAATTTGCACTCGTTTTATCTTCTTATTTTTTATGATACCTAACTCCTTCCCAAGGTCATGCAGAGATAGCAGAAGACTTCTAAATCTTATTGGTTAGTGTAAAACAGTGACAAATGACAGATTTACACTTAAGTGGAAAAAGAAAGCAAAACAAAGATTTTTTTTTTTTTTTTTTCCTACTCTCTCTGGAATTCTGTATTTCAAACTCCTGCTTAAGAAGAATTTAAGTTAATACATCAAGAGTCCTAAAGAAAACACATTGTTAATTCTTACAAACTGTGCTTATTTTTTTCAGTTAATCTCTTCAGCTGCTTCAAAAAACTATCAGTTGGAAGACAAGTGAAATGTTCAGTCTCTGGTTTCGTTTAGGACAAAGCTGGGAAAACTAATGTGACATGTTATCCTTCTGTTTCACTGTTTATTCATTAACATAGAATGCTAATTCTAATATATATTAAGAATATAATAAATCATTCCGTAATAGATCATTTACTTTCTCACTTCCATGTTTTTTAAACCATTTGCAATAGCAGACCTCTATACCTCTCACTCTAGTGAGCTACAGTCATTCTCAGTGAGATAATTGTTAGAGTATAAGTCAGGAAGAGAATTAAGTATAATAACCTGGCAAGTCTGATATTGTGTGAATTGATTTTTCTTCTCAAATTTTCAAGACCAGCAAAGATTAAAGGCGATCTAATGAGAAAAGTTTGATATAAAAATGAAAACAAAAACAAAAACTAATAAGCTAGTTTTTTTTAAAAAAAAAATAGAACAAGTAAAGGAGATGTTTTCATAACTCTGTGTATTATAATAAATCATTTATATATATATATTTAATGCTACTGGAGTGCCCTCTGTCTTTTATTGATGCTGTATACACTTAATCATCCCATGGGATACATTGTGTTTCTTTTTTTCTTGAGATTCAGGGCATTTTGGTCTAATATTTCAGTTTTTTGGGGGGTGAATTCTTTATAAAGGCTAGCATTCTTTAAAATGAATTTCCACAAACTAAGATTTATTTAACATTTTACTTAAATAATTATATTGGTGATGTAGGTCATAACTTTATTTAGAATATATAACTTAAATATTTCAATTTCAATAACAGAAAAAAGTATAGAAAAATAAATTTGATTGGTAGCATAAAATTGAAAACTACCAGCTGCTTTATTAATGTAAATATCCCTTGAGCTGAAATAATGTTAAGATATTTTATTATGTTAATTATTGCTTTGTAATTAATGCCATTAAATCCAGAGCACTTCTTGTAGTACAGGGTATTTCGGAAAAATATCTGCCCTATTGGCCAGTGTAACAAACAGTATGCTGAGTGTTTTGAATTCTCATCTCAGATATCCAGTGAATAGTAGTTGAGCAACACAATTATTTGAAGACATACAGCAACTGGATAGATAAATTATCTGAGGCACAAAGCCAGTTTTCTGTGGAGGACAAGGTCTCCTTGATATACAAGGAAAGGAAAAGTTCAGAAAATTAACTCTGAAAATACCTTAAGAAATCACAATATTCTCAAGATTTTGCTTCTCCATAAAAAGTGAACTTTGAATTCTCTTGAAAAAAACATATGGCCTACTTTTGCTTCAGAAGACTTTGTTAGCGTGTCAGAATGCTATTTGATATTTTGTGTATTCCCTGTACTTATATATTTATCACATACATGTTATTTATATCATATGACACCAGTTATTATGCTCCTTGGTTTTTAGGGGAATTAATTCCCCTCTCCTCTATTTTTTTCACTCTCTAGTTTCCTTAGTTTTACAGCATCACTCAAGAGAGCTGCAAATGATGCATGGCTAGAACAAAGACAAGTGAATCTAGGACACTGCCACAAGACTACACAGTCTTAGTTTCTGCTGTAGTATACAACAATGCAGAGTATTAAACATTTACACATCTGCTTGTTGTCAGAATTGCTTATCTTGTACTTTTTTATAATAACTCCTTTGATTTTATTGTAGCATACATTCTGCTCTTAGCAGGTATGAAATGCAAAGGAAATTTTTCTAGCCCCAGATATTCTTTTTCCAACAGTGATACAATGTAAATAAAAAATGGGGAAAAAATGGAGAAATGTATATGCAAAGCTGTTTCAAGATACAGTATGTATATTTCTCTTCCTTCTCTGTCTCCAAAATCTGATGATATTAAATTTGTTCTGCACAGAAGTAAAGATAGAACAGAATAACTAAAGATTTAATTTTCTTCTGTCACTTACAGATTTCTCTTTTTTTCCTGAAGTGCATATTTTTAAAGAGTGTTAATTGTATGATGTGATAAACAATAGGAGAGTGTTAAATGCTGGTCAGTGTTTTTTTTTCTCATATGTCTTTAAAAAATTAAGTGACAAGTGAAAATTTGAAAAATATTCTTAAAAGTGTTTGGGATACCAAAATTCCTGGTGACAAAATACTTTTGGAATTGTCTGAACAGATCTAAGAAGCTATGTAAAGCTACATAGTCTAGGTCAGTTATTTGGGTGGCAAATCTTCCCTAGGAAGACAGAAGAAGTGACAATGATGATTTAGTACATATTTTTCTTCTATGTGTGATAGCAATGAACTAATGGTAACACATATTTCTATGAGGTACTTGGCTGAGACAAGTAGTTAATTATCTTGGAATAGGTAGTGTGTCTACCAAAAGATCCAGGATACTGTCCTATCAAACATAGATGGTACTCAGGAAGAAGTCTGCCGAAGAGACAGTAATTAATTGCACACAGTTTATCTAGATTCCTTTGTTGTGTCGGTTTGGGATGACACTTGCTTTAACCCTAAGATTTTACTTTGTGCAGCTGAGATCTTCTGAGTCATTACAACACTTTGTTCATAAGTCAGCTGGATGTCATACACAACAAGACAGGATCCATATTTACAGTATAGATCATCTTTTCTTCTCTGCCTTCTGTTTTGGGTAAGTACACAGAAACAAACCAAAGGATCATATCTTTAAATACCTGGCTTTGTGACTGGTGCCTTTGTCAGAACACATTTCTCTGTTTGTTTTGTTGTTTTTGTTTTTAGAACTGCACATCACTGGGTGCAGTTTGCCTTTATCAAAAGGGAAGAAGGGTCCTTGGGAGGAGTTAGAAACTACTATGCCATTAGTAGACCACAACATAGTAATTGTCAGCAAAGCCTGGTGGAATTATTCTTGTTACTGCAGTGTGGCTATCTATGGCTACCAATTGTTCAGAAGGATGAAGGATGGAGGGGATGAGGATGGAGGGAAGGGAGCGTTGTTATCAACACCAGGAAAGGAATAGAACGTGAAGAGCTGCTCCTAAAGAACAGTCATGAGTAAACTGAAAACCTGTGAGTGAGAGTTAGAGACCAAGGCAACAAAGGGAGTCTTGTGATTTGTGTCTAATACAGGCCACCCCATCAGGCAGAGCCTGTAGATGAGGTCTTCTACCTCCAGCTACACGAAGTATCGCAATTGCTCATTCTTCTGGAGGACTTCAACCACCCAGACACCTGCTGGAAAAGTAGCATGGGAAGTTGTAGGCAATCCAGGAGGCTCCTGGAATGTGTTGAGGATATGATGGCCCCATCAAGGGGAATTCAATACTGGACCTGTTGCTCACCAGTGTAAATGAACTGATTGGAGACATTGGGACTGGAGGCCACCTGGGCTGTAGAGACCATGCAATGATTGACTTCATGCCCTGGAGGAATATGAGACAGGTAAAGAGTAAAATTTGGAAGCTAAATTTTAGGAAAGCTGAATTCCAGCTCTTCAGGAATTTAGTCAACAAAACACTGAGAAACTGTCCTCATGGGCAAGGGTGTGGAGCAGAGTTGGCCAATCTTCATGTACGCTTTCTTCAAGGTGCAAGAGCTCTCCTTTACCAGCTATAGCAAGTTGGGAAAAGAAGGCGAGAGGCTGAACTGGTACCTGCTGGTCAAACTGAAGAGCAAGAAGAAAATTCACTGGCAGGGGAAACAAAGACAGGTACTGTAGCAAGATTTTAAGGAAGCTGTTAGGCTGTGTAGGGCTGCGGCCAGAAAAGCCAAGGCCCAGCTTGAACTGAACTTGGCGAGGGATGCCAAAAAGAACAAGAAAGGCTTCTACAGGACCTAAACCTGAAAAGAAAAGTCCAGCAGGGCGTATCCCCTCTAGTGAGTGACACAGGTAGGTTGGTAACAATAGACAAGAAGAAATCTGAGGTACTTAATAACCCTCAAACATTTGGTTTGATAGGAGGGGATCAGGGAGGCAATATCCCTCCTACTGTAAGCGAAGATCAGGTTTGTGATCACTTGGGGAACTTCCATAAGTCTATGGGTCCTGTATCCTAGAGTCCTGAGGGAATTGGCTGATGTAGTTGCCCAGGCACTCTCTATGATATTTGAAAAGTCATGGCAATCAGGTGTGTCATGAGCAATGGTTCCTAGATGGTAATGAAGCTCGCCAACTAGGAGCATTGCTAGAGATCCAGGTATTGACAGAGGAATTAGTCAATGTTTGGGTGGGGCTGCTACCCTCTGGGAACGAGTGTTAATGGCTGTGAAGGAAAGGTATCCCTTCAAAGACGGCTTGAAGCCTGTGATGAAAAGGTGGGATATAGTTGAAAAGGGTATCCAGTATTTGAGGGAAATAGCCGTGGTGGAAATGTTGTATGACCCTAACTTTGTTCCTAACCACCCATGCCAGGACCATGACCCTGAGAGTGAGGACAATGCCTGATATATGACAGAAACTCACAACAACAGCACCAGACAGATAAGCTGGTACACTAACAGCAATGTTTGACAGATACCAGGACCAACAGAGAAGACCCTTAGTTTTTGAATTGATTCTTATGCTCCAAAGCTATGAACAACAGCTACCCCCAGTCAAGCTTCCATTTCCGCCATCTCACAAATAACGGACCAACTGAATGAAATGCAAGAGCAAGTGTCTTTACTGATTAATTGTGACAAACCTGTAGTAGTATCAGAAACGCTTGATGAAGATCAGGACAATCAAAAGAGTCTAATGAAGGAGCTGATCAAACTAATGCGAATCCAACTAATTAAAGATGATGAACCCTCCTTCTCACATGCACCATCAAAAATCCCAGCTGTTAAAGGCAAACGCTTTCCAGCTCCAGTAAAGAATACTACATAGCGAATTGCCTTGTGGTGTTACTTACACGACCACGGAGAAGATATGAGGAAGTGACATGACCAAGCAACTCCTGTACTACGAGCACGGGTGAGAGAATTACAAAGCAGATCAACCACCAGTGCAGTTGCTCCGGTTACCACAGGTAATGAATAGAGGGGCCCTGCCCTCAGTCAGAGGGGGGAAAGGGATAATAGAGTTTATTGGATTGTGTGGATTCGATGGCCTGGCACATCAGAACCACTGAAATATAAGGCACTGGTGGATACCGTTGCACAGTGCACTCTGATGCCCTCGAGTCATGAAGGGACAGAATCAATCCATATTTCTGGAGTGACTGGGGGCTCTCAAGAATTGTTGGAGGCTGAGATAAGCCTCACTGGTAAGGAATGGCAAAAGCACCCTATTGTGACTGGTCCAGGGGCTCCATGTATACTAGTATTGATTACCTCAGAAGGGGGCATTTCAAGGATCCCAAGGGGTATAGATGGGCCTTTGGAATAGCTGCTGTAGACACAGACAACATTAAGCAGCTGTCTGTTTTGTCTGGCCTGTCAGAAGATCCGTCTGTTATGGGTTGCTACGAGTAAAAGAGCAACAGGTAATGATTCCTACAAAAGCGGTGCACAGATGGCAGTATCACACCAACAAAGATTCCTTGCTCCCCATTCGTAAGTTGATTTGTGAACTAGAGAGTCAGGGAGTGATCAGCAAAACTCACTCGCCTTTTAACAGTCCCATATGGACAGTGCGTAAAGCCAGTGGAGAATGGAGGCTGATGGTGGACTACCATGGCCTGAACTCACACTCCCCCTGAGTGCTTCTGTGCTGGAGCACATGTTGGAACTCCAGTATGAACTGGAGTCAAAAGCAGCCAAATGGTATGCCACCATTGACATTGCTAACACCTTTTTCTCCATTCCTTTGGCCAAAGAATGTAGGCCACATTTTGCTTTCACATGGAGGGGCGTTCAGTATACTTGGAACCGTTTGCCCCAGGGGTGGAAACGCAGCCCAACCATTTGCCATGGGTTGATCCAAACTGTATTGGAACAGGGCAGTGCTCCTGAGCCCCTGCAGTACATTGATGATATCGTTGTGTGGGGCGATACTGCAGAAGTCTTCACAAAAGGAGAGCGAATAATCCAAATTCTTCTGTGTGCTGGTTTTGCTATTAAGCGAAGCAAAGTGAAAGGACCTGCTCAGGATATTCAGTTCCTAAGTATAAAGTGGCAAGATGGATGTGGTCACATCCCAACAGATGTGATCGACAAAATCACTGCAATATATCTCCACCCCCTAGCAAGAGAGAGACACAATCTTTTCTGGGTGTAGTGGGCTTTTGGAGAATGCATGTTCCAAACTATAGCTTCATTGTAAGCCCCTTTTATCATGTGATGCGAATGAAGAATGAGTTTACATGGGGCCCCGAGCAGCAGCAGGCTTTTGAACAGATTAAACAGGAGATAGCTCGTGCCATGGTCTTAGGGCCAGTACAGACAGGACAGGGTATAAAGAACATCTTCTACACTGCTGCTGGAGAGAAAGGTCCCACTTGGAGTTTGTGGCAAAGAGCCTCAGGAGAGACCCAAGGCCGACCCCTGGGATTCTGAAGTCAAGTGTACAGGGGATCAGAAGAAGGCTACACTCCAACTGAAAAGGAGATCTTAGCTGCGTATGAGGAGGTTCGGGCTTCTTCTGAAGTAGTTGGTACTGAAACACAGTTCCTTTTGGCACCTTGACTACCAGTGCTGAACTGGATGTTTAAAGGAAAGGTTCCCCCCACCCATCATGCAATTGATGACACTTGATGGGGAATCTCAGCCATCCAGGAATCCTAGAGGTCATCATGGACTGGCCTAAAGGTAAAAAGTTTGGAACATCACCAGCAGAAGAAGTATCACGAGCTAAAGAGGCCCCACCATACAACGAATTACCAGAAAATGAAAAGACATATGCCCTGTTCACTGATGGATCATGTAATATTGTGGGAAAGCATCGTAGATGGAAAGCTGCTGTGTGGAGCCCCACATAACAAGTTGCAGAGGCCACTGAAGGGAAAGGAGAATCAAGCCAATTTGCAGAGGTAAAGGCTGTCCAACTGGCCTAAGATGTTGCTGAACAGGAGAGGTGGCCAATGCTTTATCTTTACACTGACTCATGGATGGTGGCAAATGCCCGATGGGGCTGGTTACAGCAGTGGGAGCACAATAACTGGCAAAGAAGGGGTAAACCTATTTGGGCTGCTGAACTGTGGAAAGATATTGCTGCCTGAATAAAGAATATGGTCATGAAGATATGCCATGTAGATGCTCATGTGCCCAAGAGTCGAGCTACTGAAGAACAGCAAAATAACCATCAGGTAGACCAAGCTGCCAGAATTGAGGTGGCTCAGATAGACCTGTAAGAATAAGGGTGAATTATTTCTAGCTTGGTGGGCCCATGAGACCTCGGGCCATCAAGGGAGAGATGCAACATATAAGTGGGCTAAAGACCAAGGGGTGGACTTAACTATGGATGCTATTGCACAGGTTATTCATGACTGTGAAACATGTGCCATAATCAAACAAACCAAGAGGATGAAACCACTCTGGGAGGAAGGGCGATGGCAAAAGTATAAATATGGGGAGGCATGGCAGATTGATTATATCACCTTGCCACGATCTTGCAGTGGTAAGTATTATGTGCTTACCATGGTAGAGGCAACCACTGGGTGGCTTGAAACATATGCAGTACCCCATGCTACCGCCCAAAACACTGTATTGGGTCTTGAGAAACAAGTCCTGTGGCAACATGGCACCCCAGAAGGAATTGAATCAGATAATGGGACTCATTTCAAAAATTCTCTTGTAAATACTTGGGCCAAAGATCATGGCATTGAGTGGATTTACCATATTCCCTATCATGCACCAGCCTCTGGTAAAATTGAACGATACAATGGGTTGTTAAAAACTATGCTGAAAGGAATGGGTGGTGGAACATTTAAGCACTGGGAGAAGCATTTGGCAGAAGCCACCTGGTTAGTCAATACCAGAGGATCTATCAATTGTGATGGTCCTACCCAATCCACCTCCCTACATATTGTAGAGGGAGATAAGGTCCCTGTTGTACATGTAAAGAGCACGTTGGAAAAAGCAGTTTGGATATTTCCAGCTTCTGGAAAGGGCAAACCTCTCCGTGGTACTGTTTTTGCCGAGGGACCAGGGTCCACGTGGTGGGTAATGCAGAAAAATGGGGATGTTCAATGTGTACCACAAGGAAACTTGATGCTGGGGAAGTGCAGTCAGTAATTCCATGTATATGTATATAGACATGTGTATGTGTGATGCATTTTAATCATTTTTTGTTTGTTTGTATACATGTATATATATTAAGCATGATTCGATGCAGTGACGTAGAATAAGGGGTGGAATGGCATGGTTTTGTTTTTTTGGTTTTCAGTATTCCACATCAAAACATTATGTAGTGTACTGGAATTAAACTGTTAATGCTCCAATTCCAGGTACCTATCCCTATACATTATGGAAGTCATGGGATCTGGCCCTTCCGGGTGGGGCGGTCTCTTACTGCCTGGCAGTGGGTGCTGGAGGGTGCTTTTCTAGCCGTTCCAAGCTTTTCAGATTTGACTTAGTCTCAGGAACTCTCTCTCTCCTATCTTATTTGATTTATTAGTCTCAATTTCAATTAGATTGTATTATATTGTGTTATCTTGCATTCCGATATCATAGTTAGTAAAATAAGTTTTCCTCTATAGATTGTTGCTGCTGGGTTTTTTTTGTTTGTTTTGTTGTTGTTGTTGTTGTTGTTGTTGTTGTTTGTTTGTTTGTTTTCTCTTTTTTTTCCTTCCCATTTTGTGGGGCTGCAGGGGTGTGGGGCAGGGGCCTACTGCCTCCCTGTCACGGGTATAGATTAATCTAGTTAATTCCATGACAAGGTGAAGCTCCTACGGTAACATCACACCCATCTTTAAAAAGCGTAAAAAGGATGACCCCAGAAATTAGTGACCTGTCTGTCTCACTTCTGCAAAGGAGAAGATCATGGAACAGATCCACAGACAAGCTATGCTAAGGCACATGGAAGGCAGGGAGGCAATGCAAGAGAACCAGCATGACTTCACAAGGGCAAATCCTGCTTTACCGACCTAGTGACCTTCTCTTTTATCAAAGGCCAAGGGAAGAGTCACTGATGTAATCTATCTCGACTTCAGTAAGGCCTTTTACACAGAACCTCACATTATTCTTCTCTCTAAATTGGAAATATATGGATTTGATGGATGGAATGTTTAAAGGACGAAGAACAGGCTGAGAAGTGAGTCCAGAGAGTTGTGGTCAACGACTCAGTGTCTGGATGGAGATTGGTGATGAGCAGTGCCCTTCAGGGCACAGTGCTGGAACCAATACTCTTTAGTATCTTTAATGACATCAACAGAAAGGTCTAGTGCATCCTCAGAAGTTTACTGATGACACCAAGCTGTGGGGTGCAGTAGAGACACCAGAGGGATGGGATACCATCCAGAGGGACCTAGACACACTTGAGCAGGCCCAGGTGAATCTCATGGGGTTCAACAAAACCAAATGCGCAGTCTTGCACACAAGTCAAGGCAACCCCCATTACTGATACAAGCTGAGAGATGAAAAGATTGGGCACAGTCCTGCTGAAAAAAAACTGGGGGTACTGGTGAGAAGCTAGACATGGGCCAGCAATGTACCATTGCTGCCCAGAAAGCCAACTGTATTCTGAGTTTCATTAAAAAAGCGTGGCCAGCATGTTGAGGGAGGTGATTATGTACCTCTACTCTGTGCTGGTGAGACCTCATCTGGAGTACTGCATCCAGATGTGGAGTCCTCTGTACGGGAGAGACATAGACACTTGAGTGTGTCCAGAGGAGGGCCACCAAAATGATCCAGGGAATGAAACACCCCTCCTACAAGGACAGGCTGACCGAGCTGGGGCTGTTCTGTCTGGAGAAGAGAAGGCTGCAGGGTGACCTGATAGCAGCCTTTCAGTATCTAAAGGGGAAATACCGGAAAGAAGGAGACAGACTCTTTAGCAGGGTCTGTGGTGATAGAATAAGGGGAAATGACTTCAAGTTCAAAGAGGGTAGATTTAGATTAGATGTAAGGAAAAGATTGTTTACAGTGGGTGGTGGTGAGGCACTGGAACAGGTTGCCTGGTGGTATGGTTGATGTCCCATCCCTGGAGATTTTCAAGGTGAAGCTGGATAAGTCCCTGGGTAACCTGATCTAGCTGTGGATGTCCCTGTTCGTTGCAAGGAAGTTGGACTAGATGGCCTTCAGCGGTGCCATCTAATTCTATGAATTCTGTGGTTCTTGATTCTATGACAGGTACAAGCTTCTGAAAAGCTTGCCTCCTCAGCAGATTTCAGTGATGTGGGAAGTATGACATACAGCACAGCTTCTAGACTGATACACAAAAATTTCTCCTCCTACAGTTTTTTGTCCTAAAAAATGTGTACACAAACAGATGACATCAGGCAAGTGACTTCAGTAACATATATGTTACTCAGCATACAAATAAACAGCTGTTCTCATCTTTTAGTTCTTGGCTTTACTTCCTTCTTAATGTTCTATTATTAAACTGTGCCTAGGAAATAAAAGTTGTTCCAGTGTCTCTAGGTGTATTTTGAAGTGAAAGAGACCAGTACAACAAGAATGTCTTCCAGATACACCACAACTTAGGGAAATTGATTTAAGTCCATTCATTCAATTCAAACTGTTAGTCTCGAATCCAAGGAAGGGAAACAAAATCAATATAGCCATTTGAGAATCTGACAAAGCTTGCACATGAATTAAGGGGCATTAGAGTACACAGCTAGTGCTTATTGATGGATGGTGAACAGTCATCAATATGGTGCACTTCTGTTATCTCTACTAGGATTTTAATATTGACAAGGTCTTATAACACCTTATTTTTTGTGTAAAAAAGGTAACAGGTTAAAAGATTTCAGGTTAAAAGGTTGCAGAATTGTATATTTTAGGTATTTAAATTATACTTTAAATCCTAAACTGTAACTAAGGTTTCTTTCTCATAAATGTCTCCAGAAAAAAGTTTTTGAGAAAAGAATTAGCAAATTAATTTCTGTGACTATGCAGCATATACTTCAGTAGACTGACAGCAGTCCTACTCAGAAAACTGTTATTGACATATATTGGGTTAAAACGTGTTTGAGCTTTATCAAAAGCAAGACAAAACACAAAGTTTTTAAGAGATTGGTCAAAATTTCACAAATTTATCAAGATTCCCCTTTTGCAAAATGAGACACTTTTTGATTTTTGCTTACAACAAAGTCAAAATTGCATTGAATTTAAATTTAAAAAAAAAGTATGTTTTAAAAAATAAGTTGTTTCTTAATAGAAGTGCATTTCCCTTTTACAAAACCACTACAACTTCACTGGATTTACGTGAGTTTTTCCTGTTCATCTAGCTGCAATGAAGGAGAAGTAAACCAAGAATCTATTGCCAAAATAATCAAAGTCTTTCAAGCTTTTCTTGTCACAATATCAGTTTAAAATAAGACCAAATATTCTCAGCTTGCTTTCTTTCTTTCTTTCTTTCTTTTTTTTTTTTTTTTTTTTTTTTTTTTCCCTCTTCCTAAAACTGGTAAAAAGATCCTCTCATCAAAGACACTTTCTGCTCTTTCACTTTACTTGAATACAAAAGAACTTTCCTTACTGGAAATTATTTGAAGCACACATTAGATTTTTTATATTTTAATTCCATATACATGCAACCATATATATATATATATATATATGTATATATATATGTATATGTGTATATGTATATATACACACATAAATTTAACTTAAAGAATTTCAGATATTAGAGTTTAAGTTTGTTCTTAAAATAAATGTCATAGTTTTATGATTTTTGGTTATCAGTATTCCACATCATAACATCATGTAATGCACTGGAGGTTTGACTGTGGATGCTCAAGTTCTGGGTGCCGGTCTGGAGAAGAACAACTACATTCCCCAGGGGGCTTTGTGGTCAGCAAGGAGATGTAACTCCCGGCAAGGTCACTTGATGTTCTCTTCTTCGCCTGCTCTTCTTCACCTGCGCTTCTCCGTCTGCTTTTCTTCATTGGCTCAACTGGACTGCACTTCTCCCCTCAGCGTTGTGGTAAGACCTATTCACCTTTCGCACACACTCCCTCTCATTATATTTTGCTGATACTATATTTAGTATATTAGTTTGTTTCACCTTAGATCGTTGCCACTGTTTTCAATTATTTTGGGTCCCCTTTTTCCCTTTCCTGGAGGTACGGATCTGCGGATCCCTCCGCCCCGCTGGTCACAGAACCGGGCCAAACCAGCCCGTTAACCATTGACAATAAATAAATAAAAATAAAATAAAATAAAATAAATCTGTTATGAGCCCTCTGGTTTCCTATGTTGCTAGAATGAAAAAGAATAAATATACTTTATTAGACTAAGTAAACTGTCAAAAATCTGCATTTAAATTGAGTGCATTTAGAACTGCTCACCCAACAAAACTCAGGATTACTTATTTCCCTGAGTGTCAAAAAACAGAGGTACTTTATTTTATATAGTTTATTTGTATGCTGCTCTTGAATATGAGAGGCAAGCAAGGAAAAAAAAAATAGAACTGCATGAAGAAGCTGAGATCGATGTAAATGTATGTATCAAAGTAAGTTACCTGAAAGGCTCATCAGAGATTTCATAGTGTCACTGGCTGTTAAAAATCTTACTACAACAAATAAATAAATAAAAGATTTTGTATGACATGCTTTTATCTTCATAAGTCAGTTATTTTCTGTTCTTTCTTACCCTTCTGGTCTAACATACTTCCAAAAAGTATTCAGTGAGAAATAATGCAATGATCAAATCCATAATAGCTTATGTCCTCATTATTTTATGTCAATGTAGGCAGTTACACTTTTTCTTGTCAGTAATGCAGAACAAATCTGAAACTGAATGAGACCAGTCACCTTGTAGGCCTAATCAAGGTGCACAGGGATCCCATCATGTTGATCATCCTTGGTATTCACTGGCAGGTAATAAAAACTGAGCACAAATACTGACTGGGCTGAGCAGAGTAGTGCAAGGTCTGACAAGGCAAACAGCAAGAAGAAACTGAGACCTCCAGGTATTTGAAAAAAAATTCCACTGACAGAATGAATTAAGCAACAGATTTCAGTAAGAATCATTATGATCAAGCTTACAAGAAAGAAAAAGAATTTTAATTTGATTTATCTTTATATTTTAAACATATGTAGGGATATTACCATCACCATACAGAGGTTACACAACAACTGAATTTTGCACTCTAATCAGTTTTTAATTTCCCTGTTTAAAATCTCAAATTTTCCATAAAAATTTTCTTAATGTGAATTTATTTTGGTATAAAAAGCATAATCCAAATGTCAAGCACTTGGGATAAGAAAATAGTAAATTAACAAATATCAGAGAAATTCAAGTATTTTACTACTAAATGTTCTGTTTCCACTTTGTCCTTGCAGTTATATTTCATTGTAAGCATTTTATTTGTTGCTAAGTGAAAGACTAAAATATTCTAATTTCTCACTTCTTCAAAGAAAAGTAATTAATCAATAAATCGGATAATCTTTTCAATTTGTCCAACAAAAACTGAGGGCAGAATTATTATATAGCTTTATTCTTCACTAATTCAAAGTACATTATGACTTAAGGCTACACTTTGATCTCACTGAGATTATTAAACTGCACAACAATTAACATTGTCATATATAAGTAACAATCTTCTACTATCAATGGATGGGACTGCTCATGTACGAACACAGCGCTGAACAAAGTGATGAATTGGGAGACAAATTAAGAGGAAAAAGCAAATGTATGAGGGTAGGAAGGCCTGTAGCGAAATTAATTGAGACAAACTGCAGTGCTCTGTTCCATCTCTTTATTTGCTTAGATTTATTTTTTGTTTATTTGCTTTCTTCCCAAAAGCCATTCCTCCCCCCCCAACCCCCCTCCCCATTCTCATTTCCTACAAATCTTGTTGCCGTCATCCTTGAGTCAGGGTCACAGTCTATGATGAGGAAATAGAGAAGGACAAAGTTGGAGAGAGCTGTATGCTTCAAGGAAGATACATAGAAACAAAAGCAAAACAAAAGGGGAAGGAATTATTTCTAATATCTAATCTTTATCGCCCCGCTTTTAATTTAAAGACATTCCTATCACTAAAAAGAAGAGAGAATAAATAGTGAATGTCTTTCACCAGAACCAAATGTAAATACTTACAAATTAAAAGAATAAAACCCCTTCAAGTATCTGTTTGCAACCAAATATCATATACGTGGTAGCAACAAGTGAATGGTTCTCTCTGCACTATGCTAGACATATCAGATTTACAAAGTCCACATAAGACCAAGATAGTTGGAATACTGTACTGTGAGTCTAATTTTAGGGCTCTGTTCTCCTATATGAATTTATTGATTTAAAAATAAATAACGCTAACACAAATACACATTATTTCCTTGATTCCTAATGGCAGAGTGCCATAGTTTTCTTGGTCAAAATTATTTTGTTTACTCTGTAACATTTTCCATTGCATATATACATACATAATACTTTCTTCACTTTTACTTTGAAGTTATGTGTACTACTATGAACAAGACTAATGATTTTAGCAAATCAGATTTTAAAAAAACACTATTTTATCAGTACAGGGCCTGGGCCAGACTGGCACTACTACCAGAAAAAGAGAGAATGTCTTCCCATGAGGATCTGACAAATCCCGTACTAGAAAAAATCTGGATCTTAAGGCCCAGTTCTGGATTTTGATTGAATGGCATACAACAATAATTTACTGATTTGGACTGTATTAATTCCTAGTTTCTCTAGTCACCACTGAATGTAGACTTGGGTAAATAATTCATACCTTGTACATTCCTTTCATTGGTGGCCCCTAAAAAAGACAATTACGTTACCAATAGTCATATATTCCCTACTTAAAGTGACATTTGTGTTCTTTTTTTCATAGTTTTCCAGCCAGAATGGTAATTGCAACAACTCTGACAAGATAATTTTTTTTTATTTCATTTTATGGAGGGATTTAATCCTAGAGTGACTTTATGACAAACAATTAATGTACTACATGCATAAAGAAATGCTTCTTGTAAGTGCAGGTAGAAAATTAATTATGAGTACAATTAATTTTGCAACTACTTATGTGTTCAGACAGAAACAGCTACACTATTGGCATTGTTGGAGTCATCAGCCCTTAAGAACATTTAAAATAGACCAAGAAAAACTGCAAGAAAAAGAGTGTTACCTTTAAAATTAATATCTTTTATGTCAGATTTTTTGTGTGTGGGTTTTTTGTTTTGTTTTGTTTTTGTTTTGGCTTTTTTGAGAGTGACTTTTTTGTTTTGTTTTTGTTTTTGATTGTTTTTGTTTTGTTTTGGTTTGATTTTATTTACTGAAAGAATACTTCACAACCAGAAGAAATTGTTCCAGTGAAGTATTCCTGTTTTCTTTTATGTAATTAAAGGAGTCTGTTTACTTCATTACTCAGGGCAAAGGAAAGATAGAAGCACAGAATAATTGTTCTGCTTTCATTACAAAATAATAATAATAATAATAATAATAATAATAATAATAATAATAATAATAATAATAATAATAATCTGGCAGAAAAGAAAGGTGATGTGGGATATACAGATGGAAGATGCAATGACTAATTCACCCAGCATCCTTTACCACTGGGAGTTAGAATGCTTGGCTGTCACAAATATCTTGTTTAAGGGAATGAAAGTAGAAAGCACACGTATGCTCAGTTTGGTGTAGATTCCATCTAAACATTGAGTGAAGAGTATAAGTTAATGATAGATGAATCTGGTTCTGTTCCCAGTAGGGAATAAGAGAACAATTCTTTCACTACTGTGAGCATACTGTTTCTGGGAGTTGTTCAAGTGTGCAGTCTGCAAAGTACAAAATTGTTCTCTGCAACCACAGCAAAAACTAAAAAAAAAAAAACAAAAAACTAAAAAAAAAAAAAAAAAAAAAAGTCAAATGAGTCATCCAGGAAGTTTTCAGCAGATTATTATTATTATTATTATTATTATTATTATTATTATTATTATTATTATTATTATTATTATTTCAGTACTCTCCCTTTTGTCGGTTTTCATTTTTCTCTTATTACCTTTATTTTTATAAGAATTGAAGCCAGATCCAAATTTTTGTATAGAAATTTGATTATACCTGTGGAAGACAGCTTGCTGCAGACATCTAGTAAGAGAACACTGAAAAGATGAACTGGCTGAAGACTCTTATGATCCTGAGGAAAGGTTTTATTTGTTTCTTTGCTTTTTTTTTTGCTTTTTTTTTTTTCTTTATTTTGGTTTTGATTTGGCTTATTGTTCCTTTTTTTGGATTTTTGTTGTTGTTGTTATTATCGCTATTTAAACAATTTCAAACATTAATTTCCAAACATTTTATATTGACCCTTCTGGAAAAACAGTATTACATAATTAGAAGTCTATTTTTTAGATGACATTTCACAAAATAAATAAATAAATAAATAAATAAAATAAAATTGTGATAAAGTTAACAGAATTTATTTTTTTTTATTCTTGAAAAATATCTGAAGATGATAAAGATCAGAAAATATGCTGTTCTATCTTCTCTCTTTCTTTACCATAAATATCTATAGCCCTGATCCTCCCTATTCCTAATATTTTTAGGCATATAAAGTTTAAACTTTTTAATAAACATTGCCCTCACCCCGTTCAAGCTTTTATCTATAAGATTACTTCACTTACATAAGACCATTTATTTATATTAGTAAAAAAAAAAAAAAAAAAAAAAAGTTAAAAAGTTAAAAAGTTAAAATCTAAGCTGCCTTGATAGGTCAGCATTTATTTTAGATTGTACTAGATTTTTCCATTCAGAAATATTCATAATTTTTCAAATATTTATTAAGGCATTGCCCTCTTTTCATATTATCATGGAATATTTACTGCACTTATCATTTGCAATGCAAGACCTGCAACAGGTCTTTGGAGGACGTCCAGTGAAGGGTAACAATGCTTCTAAAGGACTTGGAAAATATGCCCTATGAGGAGAGACTGAAGGAACTGGGGTTGTTTAGTCTAGGGAAAAAGATGCTGAGACATTACTGCTCTCTTCCAATACTTGAAAGGTGCTTACAGTGAGAGTGGTGTTGGTCTCTTCTCACTGGTGACAAGATGAGAGGAAATGGCCTTAAGTTGTGCCAGGGTAAGTTTAGGTTGGATATCAGAAAAAACTTCTCTAGAGAAAGGGTTGTTAAGAATGAGAATAGGTTCTCCAGGGAGGTGGCTGAGTCACCATCCTTGGATGTGTTTAAAAACCATTTGGATATGATACTCAGAGAAATGATTTAGTGGAGGGTTGTTAGGGTAGTACAGTTAGTTCATGGTTGGACTCATTGATCTTGGTCTTTTATGATGGAGTGACGGCATTGGTGGACAAGGGAAAGGCGACCGATGTCATTTACCTGGACTTGAGCAAGGCCTTTGACATGGTCCCCCACCACATCCTTATCTCCAAATTGAAGGGATGTGGATTTGATGGGTGGACCACTAGATGGATAAGAAACAGTTTGAAAGGTCGCAGACAGAGGGTGGTCATCAATGGCTCTATGTCCAGGTGGAGGCCGGTAACAAGCGATGTCCCCCAGGGGTCTGTCTTAGAACCAGTGCTCCTTAACATCTTTATCAATGACATCAATGATGGAATTGAGTGCACCCTTAGTAAGTTTGCTGACGACACCAAGCTGAGTGGTGCAGTCGACATGGTTGAAGGAAGGGATGCCAGGGATGCCATTCAGAGGGACCTCGAGAGGCTAGAAAGGTGGGCCCGGGTGAACCTGATGAGGTTCAACATGGTAAAGCGCAGAGTTTTGCACTTGGGCCGGAGGAATCCCAGGCATCCATACAGACTGGCAGGAGCGGTCCTTGAGAGCAGCCCTGTGGAGAAGGACCTGGGGGTCTTGACAGATGAAAAACTTAACATGAGCCAGCAGTGTGCCCTTGCGGCTCGGAAGGCAAATGGTATCCTGGGCTCCATCAGAAGAGGGGTGGCCAGCAGGGACAGGGAGGTGATTGTTCCCCTCTACTCTGCTCTTGTGAGGCCCCATCTGGAATACTGCGTCCAAATGTGGAGCCCCCAGTACAAAAAAGACACAGAACTGTTAGAGAAGGTCCAGAGGAGGGCCACAAAGATGATCAGGGAACTGGAGCACCTTCCCTATGAGGACAGACTGAAGGAGCTGGGCTTGTTCAGCCTGGAGAAAAGAAGGCTGCGGGGTGACCTCATTGCAGCCTTTCAGTACCTAAGGGGAGCCTACAAAAAGGAGGGGAATCAACTCTTTGAAAGGGTACATAACTGCAGGACGAGGGGAAATGGTTTTAAAGTTGAGGGAGGGGAGATTTAGGTTGGATGTCAGGGGGAAATTCTTTACAGAGAGAGTGGTGAGGTACTGGAACAGGCTGCCCAGAGAGGTTGTGGATGCCCCATCCCTGGAGGTGTTCAAGGCCAGATTGGATGGGCCCCTGGGCAGCCTGGTCTAACATTAGGTGGGAAGGTTGGTGGCCCTGCATGTGGCAGGGGGGTTGGAGATTCATGATCCTTGCAGTCTCTTCCAACCCTGGCAATTCTGTGATTCTGTGATCTTTAAGGTCTTTTACAACTCGAACGATTCTATGATGCTAAGACAGAAAGGGAGCTTGCTTTAATAATATATTTTAAGCTCTTAATTTGCTTCTGTATAATCTGTTTGTTATACACTGTGCACAAATTTTAGCCACTTCATCAATGTCTCATTATTTTTCTCTTAACAATTCAAAGGCAGTGATTTATTTTTGAATACCACTAAACAAAAACCCAGTCTTGAAATTGATTAAAGCTTAGATGTACAATGTATGCTTGTTCACCCTTACTAAATACTGCTATTGTAAAGTCAAACTGCTTCAGGAAGGAAAGTTCACATGGAAGGGAGCAGTAAACAATAGAACAGTGTGTATTCTGATGGTGTCCCTTAGGAACTTTTTGTTAATACCAGTTATACATAAACATTCCACTTTGAGAAGAAACTTTTTTGAAGCAACACTGAGAGGTAACAGTAAGAATTTATCCATTCTCAGTGAATTGGGTGCAACTCTACATTCATGTAAGATGAATTTCATAGACCTCTGTACCTGTGTTCCACTGAAGTAAATACATTTCTTCAAGTAACTATATCAACACTTATTAAGTAAAATTAGGACTTCATAGACTGTGTATATATCTTGATTCTTCTGAGGCGAATATTTACAATTGTGGTACTGCCCATCTCAGTATTAACAGTGGTGTGTGTTTAAATTATTAAAGTAAAGATAGGATTAGTTTTGAAATCTATGAAATGTCTTCCTTATTATTTCACATCTAGTAAGTCACTATTAAAGATAAAGATTACAAGACACTGAATGTGAAACATCACATTCCATTTAATACTCTCATGAACAGTATGAAACAGGGGATGAAGGATTTGTACTTACTGTGACAATGCTTCAGGTAATGAAGCATCCAGCAGTTAAGACTCTAAATTGTGTCTATACAAAAAGGAAAGAATACTGAATACACTTAGAGGAGGAACACTTCTTTACAGCAATGTTCTACTCAAGCATAAGCTGTGTTGAGAAAGAATAAAATGGAAAAACAATGTATACTTCAAAAACCTGATAGTTGTAGCAGCTTCTTTTCTGTTTTAAGGGATGCAAAAAAACTTGTCTTTTACACCTTTGCATAAGTTGCATGTAAGGTTCCTATGTATAAGTTAACAAGAAATATCAGATTAGACTTTAAACAAACCTATCTGAAAGCCAGATCATCAAAATTTTGTTTCCATTGATCTATAATGTCATGTCACATAAAATAAATCATATAAGTAATGTTTTGTTTAAAAAAAAAAAAAAGAAAATCACTGCTCCAGAAGAAAATGTATAAATGAATTAAAACTTATTTTCCCTTCTCACTGAAAGAATTCTTCATTTTGTTTCTGTTTTGATTGTCCATTATTATTAGCAAGATGCAATTCTCTGAACTGATAAACTTTATAGCATTTTTTTTTTCCCCAAAACATTGCTCCATATGTAAAATTCAATAAGAAAAAAGAAATAAATAATAATGCTACTAGATTACTATTATATTTGGGCCTTCATTCCATTCTTATTCCTGGAATCATTATTTTCAAAGAAAGGCGTGACTGTTTTAAAAAAGATTTTTAAGAGTAGTGAAAAATGAGTGCTTAAATTTGATATTGCTTGCATGATGTAGAATCTTGTGATGAATCCTGTAATTTGGGTGAATATTCAACTCTGGAGTACAGTTTCTTATATAAGTATCAATCAGTATCGGTGACCAAAATAAGTAAGCACCTGTAAAAAGATTGAGAGAAAAGACTCCAATTGTGCTTAGTATTTTTTAAAGTGTGTGATCACCTTTTCTGCTAAAAAAATACCCAGCAATTGGCATAATCATTTTTCTCAGATATCACCCAAAACCAAAATTAATTTTGATTTAGGAAGTTTTGCTGCATCCCAGTAATCAATTATATATGATTATATATGTGAATTCATAATGAAACATAGAAGTTATTACATATTCATCATGAAGTTCATGCAAAAGATTAAGTTTCAAATTACACGAGTGTATTTTGCTCAGTGTGCTTAGGATTCTAAGATCACAGGGAGCATTCAAAGTACTTAGCAACACAGCTGCTCAAGCACAATACACCCACTCAGTCATTCTACAGAATTTTTTATTATTTTTTTTTAATTTCTCCTTCCTATCTCTCTTTAATTTGTTCTAAGAAGTAATTCGCTCCAGTTATTCATGATGAGATTTAAAGATAAACTATTTATGAGATTTAAAGATAAACTGCTAGTACAGTTTAAGTCAAACAGTAAAAAATACAAAAACCATAAAGATTGTATATGAATGAATTATTGAGTATTTTGTACCAATTCAAGTGTAGTAGATTTGAAAACTGTAGCCTGAAACATAGTGACTGGGGTTTATCTTTTAGCACAAATGCATAGCTCAAATACCAGACAGGTTACTACTTTTTTCCATCAGGAAAATGTTTTTCCTTAATCAAGGATTCAATAAGGAAACTCCTTCCTTCTCTGATCCCTTCCTCCACCCCGTCCAAAAACCCCCAGAATTCAGCTACGGTGTGTTTACAAAGTATGAATTCTATCCGAAAGAAAATAATACCTGGAAATATCACAAACTTGAGAGCATTCTGAACAGACTAATATATATCAATGATGATAGAAATGTTGTTTCCTTTAGATCATTCACTCAAATTAGAATTTAAAGGTATGTAAATAATCTGCTATACTCTTTCTGTAAAGATCGAGGGCAAGACAGCTAGCTAACTCTTGTACTACAAACTCTGCCTTTCAGCTAATTTTCAATAAGATTTTCAGTTTTAAAAGGCTTCTTATAGAACTGATTTGCAATCTTTTCAGTTTTATACCCTTACATTTCTTCAGAGTAGTCTTGGACCATTGTCTTGAAAAGACAGAAATAAATAAATTCATGAGCCTTCTTTATTGTATTTGTGTATTCAGAAATTGTTATAGCATGAACCTCTGAAAGTCCTCAAGCCATCGAAATCCACTATCTCAGCAGTTACTACACAAATCTCTCTACAAATATTCCAATGGAAGTATACTTCAGCTTTGAGTTTTGCAAGCTGAAATCGCAACCTTTTTGCTTTGGTCGTGCTTCGCAATTTATCATCAAAGAGTCTGCAACAGAGATGAAGATCTCCAAGACAAATATCCTTTTCATAATATATTTGATTTGTGTACTCACAAATCTCCCTATTGTTGGAAAGCTATATCCGTTTCTCAGAGGAAGGCAGTTAAATCACTCTGTATGTTCCATCTGCAAATGGTGATCCATCTCACGAGCACAGTTTCACAGTAATGTTCAGTCTGCACCCTAATGAGTTCCAGATCGATGGCTGTGACATTCTTGTTTCAATATTGGTAAGTCTGACCCCTTGAGCTGCTGCTTTATTTACACTGTCTAAACGTTGTCACTGTCATAGGATTGGCAACAATCAATATTTCATTACTAAAACCTTCAGCTTGTTTTGACCTGTCAGGAAAACCAATGCTTTGTGTATTGAAAATACTTTTTAAATACTTTTTTTTTTTTACTTTTTTTTTTTCTTTTTTTTTTTAATGCTCTTTATGACTTTTAAGCTTGATTTTTGATGTACTGAACTACATTTTCAACTGCCCAGGACTTAATGCCTAATTCTCAAGAGTTTAGAGCTTTGTAAACTTTAGAAGATAACAGTGAAAAAGTATTTGAGGCATCTCATACTGGATAAATAAAATGAAATAGAAATAATAAAATTTAAAAAAAAATCTAAAATATCTATGCACAAACACAAACTAGAAAGCATTCTATGCTCATCTGCACAGAAAACTGAAAGGTAAAGATCTCAATAAGTTTTCACTCATTATATACTATTGTTTAATTGTTTCACTACTTTCCATTTCCTCTATGATTTGTATTATGGTTTTAGTCTTGGAATATAAAAGTCAATGAAACCACAACTATCACTTTTGATTTTAACTTTCTCTTAAGTTGAAGCCGCTCTCAACAGTACTTGCTCTACGTGTTGTAAACTGAAAGGTATTTATTTCTCAATAACTATACCTCCCCCCAACAACAAAAACAAACAACCAAATGAACAAAAACATATTTAAGTTTCTTAAATATTATGTTGAAATAAATGCATTGATATCATAATTACTTAAAGATATCATAGATGTTTCTTTTATGTATGTGAATCTAACTGCAGATCACAGAATAATTTCTTCGTTATGGAAAACTCCTGAAGTAAGTAACATGAAAAGCTTAAATTAATGGAACATATTGTCCAGCCTCTGGCCTGGGTAGTAATCATTTATTGCAATTATTCAGTGCACATGCTCAAAATTAAGAGCTATGTAACTAACTTCCAAATAATCATACAAGAAGATGTCAATTCCTTGAAACAGTATAAAGAAGCCCTAAAATAAATGTATGAGTGCTTCTATATTTTGTTGAGTTTTTTGTTTGTTTGTTTGTTTGTTTGTTTGTTTGTTTGTTTTAACTTGTTGCTGAGAGAAAATATTTGTCAATCTCTATTATTTTCCTGGGGCATATGACAGTCTCTTTTCATTGTTCAACACTATGAATCCAATCAATCAAATCAACTAAATAGCATTTAATTAAACATTCTGGGCAGCCTGGTCTGGTGGTTGTCAACCCTGCACAGAGCAAGGGGGGTGAAACTAGATGATCATTGTGGTCCTTTTCAACTCAAGCCATTCTGTGATTCTATGATTCTGTGATTCTAAACAGAGATAAAGATTTCAGAATCTTTGAAATAATGGACCACAGATTTATACTTCCAATTTGTAATTTTGCTAGGATACTAAAATTAAAATATTTTCATGGAAGAAAAAAGAATGTTAAACCAAAAGCTACTGCTCTTTCCCAGTCATCTCTTTGCAATGTGAATCAGAAGCGGACTTCCGCTTTTCCCAAAATTAAAGAAATTTTACCTTTGTCAGCTGAGAATGGATAATCACAAATGTTGATCTGTTAAGCTTGAAATAGAAGTGATAAAAGGGATTGTAAGGACTGAAGCTCCTAAGGGAGTTTTCCTGACAAATAAGAGGAATGCGTAACAGCACAAGGGATCGATTTCACACAGTAGCACAGGTACTATACAGGATACAGGAAGGAGTGAATAAATAATCCAATAATACAACACGTGTTAACTAGAAGAAAAGAATTCATTTTATGGTGTGAGAGGGATATGCAATTGTATGTAGAACAAAACATTTATTGTGAAATTAAGGAAAAAAACATAAGATAATCATAGAAACAATGTTCTGAATGAATTATTTCTAATGAAAACAAAACAAAAACTGTAGTAGACTGTTCTCTGTGAAATTAACAAGAAAAACAGAGAAATTAACAAGAAAATCTGTTATGTATTACGGATATTCTATAACTACTATAAAGGAAGACCGTGAAAAGTTACGTCATTTAATGTATCAGTATCCAACAGTTGTCATTGCGTCATGCTGGAGTAACGCAGCTTACAACAAGAAAACTAAAAGATGACTTAATAAAGACAATTGATCCATATGAATGTGCTGCATGGAAGACACATCAGTCTGAGTAGAACATATTCTTTGGAGAACAATGTTTATTCAGCAATGCAGCCACATTTTATTGTATTTTTTCTCCAAGGAGTAACACTTGAAGGCATGAGTTAAGAAGTTGGTCTTCTGAAAGTAATGAAAACTATTTTCCTCACCACAAAAACTGATTGAGGCAATAATTTAAATGAAATGGAGGGCTCTATTTCCCTATCTTTTGATATCCAGGAACAAGATTTGCACGTTTACCTCTAAGACTTTCATATATGTTTTAATGAAGACAATATACAAGCCATATAAATGATATCACAAAGCACATTTAAATAACATGTATTTAATTTCTCACATTAAATGATAGATATTTCTTGACAAGTAACCCTTTAAAAGATAAATTAGGCTAAGTAGGCTAGTTAGTGTGCTGAACTGGATTTCATTACAAACTCATGTATAAGACCATTAGTTCTTAAAATCCCAGTCAGATTTGGAAATAGTTTCCTGTACCACTCTGAAAGAGATGGTGAGGATACATCTTTCTGCTAGACCTGTTTACTTGTGTCTCCCTGACTTGTTTTTTTCCTTAATGGTCTTTTATTGTTCCTTTCAGCATGAATACTCCAGTTTGGGATTTGTGCAAGGCGTGAAATAAGATGACTGTTACTTTCTTTGCCTTCCTTAACTCTGAGAATAGAAAATGAAGGTCTAAGCAACAAGAGTAAACTGATCATAAAAGATCAATCATATTTCTAGGAGCAGTTACTTCCAGTGATGAACTACAATGTTGCTAGCTTAGTACCATTTTCTTTAAAATACTTGAGTTAATGTAAAAATTGAAAGGAGTACTTTATGGGTTTTTTTTGGTTGTTTTCTTTATTTGTTTTAGGGAAGGACATGTTTTATTGTCATTTTCCACAACTTATTATTATTTACATTATTCATCTCTTGCTTGCCAGTCAAGAAATGCAATGTAAATTTAAATTTATTTATATGAATTATAATTAAGATTGAAATGAAATGAAATAATAATACTATGTTCAGAAATTGAACAATCAATTAACATTATTTATTTATTTATTTATTTATTTATTTATTTATTTAGATCTTCGGTATTATTTATAATGTAAGCTGTTACAGATATAAGCTTTCACTTCCATAATCATAGAATCATAGAATGGTTTGGGTTGGAAGGGATCTTTAAGATCATCTAGTTCCAATCTCCCTGGCCTTAAATGTTTCCTGGGTGGGGGCACTGACATCCTCACTTGGCAGCCTGTTCCAGTGTTTCACCATCCTCACGGTGAAGAATTTCTTCATTATGATTATCCTAAATCTACCCTTTTCCTGTTTATAGCCATTATTCCTTGTCCTATCTCTACATGCCCTTGAACAAGTCCCTCCCCAGCTTTCCTGTAGGCCTCCTTCAGGTACTGAAAGGTCACTGTAAGGTCTCCTCTGAGCCTTCTTTTCTCCATGCTGAAAAACCCAAGCTTTCTCAGCCTATTCCTGTAGGGGAGATTTTCCAGCTTTCTAGTCATTTTTCTGGCTCTCCTCTGAACCTGCTCCAACAACTGCATGTCCTCCTTGTAGTAGTGGCTCCAGAACTGGACATAGTACTCCAAGTAAGGTCTCACAAGAGCAGAGTAGAGGAGCAGAATCACCTCATTCCACCTATTGGTCACGTTTCTTTAATGCAAACCAGGATACAGTTGGCCTTCTGAGCTGCAAGTGAACATTGCCAACTCATATTGAATGTTTCATTGGTCAATGCTCCCAAATCCTTCTCCTTAGGGCTACTCTCAACTCAATCTCCACCCCATCTGTATACGTACTTGGGATTACCCAGACCCAGCTGAGGACCTTGCACTTGGCCTTGTTGAACTTCATGAGACTGGCATAGGCTCACCTCTCAAACCTGTCCAGGATGGCAACCCTTCCATTCCTTCCCTACCATGTCAACTGCACCACTCACCTTGGTGTCATCTGCTAACTTGATGAGGGTCCACTCCTCAAAACTGCCTCTACCCAGAGGACAGAAGGATAGTTGTCATAGGTGTCTTCCTATGTTTGTGTCGTCCTTCTGTTGAGAAGAACGGAAAGCCCCTTCCATATGTTGGCCTGACCTTACCCACAGGGAGGTGTGCTGCCTCACTGGGGCACAGGTAAGGGACATTTACATGAAACTTCCTGGACTGATTCACCCTTTTGATGATTACCCCTTATTGATAGGTCAGGCTGGCAGTGATGAAGTCGCTGAGAAAAGCCTGAGGAATATCAATAAGGACTTCAGGGGACTGGGGCGGGTTGTTGATGGAGCAGGCGTGCAGGTGATGTTTTCTTCTATACCTTCAGTGGCAGGGCAGGATACTGAGAGGATCCAAAAAACCCACCTCATAAATAAAAGTCTTAGAATTTGGTGCAAACACAGGAATTTATTTATTTATTTATTTATTTATTTATTTATTTATTTATTTATTTATTTTTGACCGCAGTGCAATTTACTCGGCACCTGGCACGATGGCTGCAGATGGAAGTAGCCTTTCTATGAGGGGTAAGAGGATCTTAGCTGAGGGACTGGCAGGACTCATTGAAAGGTCTTTAAACTAGGTATGAAGATAACCATACAAACTAACCTTTGTCTCTTATTTTCATCTGGGATGGAATTGTTTTCTTCAGAGTGTTTGGTATGATGCTGTAAGAGATTATTCTTTTGCACCTTTATCTCAAAGCTTGCTGGGGAACACTGATGGACAAGTCAAGGCAAGTCCCGGTCCAAGTTGGCAAAATCTTTTGTCAGAAGATTTGCAAGCCAGGGACAAGAAGAGAAAGATAAGCAGCACTTAATGGTGGGGGAGGGAGGAGGAGAATAGAAAGTGTTGCCACCACACCAATGTTTGTAGTTGCTGCTAAACAGTGTTGTAGAGAACCAAGGTTATTTGAAACAAGGGGCCCAAGGAGCTGGAAGGAAACAGAATTAGGACAGCTGACTTTTAGCCAAAGGAATATTTCATACCATATGACATCATGCAGAAGGAGTTTTGAAGATGGAAGTTCATCTTTCTCTCTTCTGCTGCTCGGGGGACTAGTTGGGCTTTCATCAGGGGATGGTGAGCTATATGCTTGTGCATCACTTGTTATAGGTAGATATATAGATTGATAAGACATACAAATATATAGTCATAACTATTATCCTTCTCCTTTTCTTCATCTTAGCAAATAGTTTTATCTTAACCCACAAGCTCTACGTTTTGTTTTTTTTTTCCCCTGATTTTCTCCCCCATTCCAGTGAGAAGTGGGGAATTGAGCAAATGAATGTGTAGTGCTTAGCTACCTGCCTGTTAAACAACACCACCTTGGATTTTAAGTACTATTTAAAGATAAATCATATTTTATCTTAAAATAATTGTTTAATTTACTAAAAAAAAAAAAAAAAAAAAAAAAAAAAGACCAGGTCTCTTGAATGTCTCACCTCCTATAAAAGCCAAACTCATGAGATATATTTTATGGAATATGGGGCATGTAGGAGGGAATTGAAGAAGGCCCAGTTGGGCACAGAGGGCTGTCAGATCATGCAGAGCCTCAGCTGGACTGTGTTGAAGGTAAATCAGAGCCATTTGAGATCCTTATTATATTTACACACAGTCACACACACACACATAAAAAAAAGTATGCAAGTAATTTATACTGAGATACACAGAATTTTGGACAATAGAAAAGTGAACAATTATGTTGGTTTAATAATGCTAGATAGAGGAACATCACCGCACCACTACGTCATTACTCCTCCCCAACAGAATACAGAAAGAAAACATGATGAAAAAGCTTCTAGGTTGAAATAAAGACATGGAAATTAGTCACTGATAATCATCAAGGGCAAAACAGACTCAACATAGGGAGATTAGTGTAATTTATTGCACATTGATAACAGTCTAGAGCAGTGAGAACTGAAAACAAGCTAAAAACACCTTTGCTATATCCACCCTCTTCTGCCTTCTCCCACCAAGCAGCACAGGTGAATGAGGAATGGGGGTTGTGGTCCATCAATAACACTTTATTTTTGCTGTTACTTCATAGCCACTCTTCCCCTGCTTCACTGCAGAGTCATACCCTAAGACATTCCCAGAGTCATACCCTAACTGATCCAAGGGGACTTCCTGCAGACTGCAGTTCTTCAAGAATTGTTTCAATATTGATGTCCTCAAGGAAAACAGTGTTCCAGCATGGGTCTCCATGGGTTGCCCCTCCAGCCCTGGGCTGCTTCTTCAGAGGCTCTCCAAGAGCTACAGCCTCCTTCAGGCCACATCTACTGTTGTCCCATGTGATGCTCCATGGTTGCAACTGGAGATCTGCTCCACATAGTGCCCATAGGACAGCCTGCTCCCCCATGGACCTGCCTTCTGGTCAGTGTCCAGAACACCTCCTTCCCTCCTTCTGCACTTACCTTTGATTGTGCAGGGCTGTTTCTCTAAATTATTTTACTCCTCTGTCCCTGTTGTTGCTGAACAACAGCATTTCACTTTCTGAATATACTCTCAGAGGCATAACCGATGTCATTCACTGCTTCAAATTTGGACAGTGGAGAATGGAGACTAACATGGCTATTTCTGGGCTCTTCTCAAAGAAGCGATCTCTACAGCTCCTTTACTATCAAAACAAGACAAGGGGAAATGGGTTTAAACGGAAAGAAGGTAGATTTACACTAGATATTATGAAGAAATTATTTACTGTGTGGGTTGTGAGACATTGGAACAGGTTGCCCAGAGAGGCTGTGGATGCCTCCTCCCTGGAAGCATTCAAGGCCAGGCTGGATGGGGCTCTAAGCAACCTGGTCTTGAGAGAGCTGTCCCTGCCTAGAGCAGGGGGGTAGGAACTAGATGTTCTTAAATGTCTCTTCCACCCCAAGCCATTCCATGATTCTGTAAAACTTTGCCTCATAAACCCAATACAATAAGACATTACCCACATTTTTTAATGAGATTCAAACATTCTGAGAAATATGAACCATCTGATTACACTGAAGTGATTATGACTGACAGAAAACAAACAAACAAACAAACAAACAAACAAAAACCCTATGAATTTCAACTGTAAAGGCATGCTTTTACAATATTATCTTTTGTATTGTAGATTATTCCATTTAATTGAATGTTTGCTTTTCCTCCTGCTGATATCTACAAACACTTTAGTATCAGATATTTCTATAAGTAGTCAGACTGGTCTTTAGCACCAATGATTCTTCAGTAATGTGAAAGGTGATCACGGTCCTGTACACATTGAAAATACATGCTTGTATCTTTACATAAGTGAGAGGGTTTTTTGTTGTTTCTTTTTTTCATTTTTGTTTTAAAAATATATTCCAACTACTTCAGCACTGTATGCAAAGTAACAATAATAGTCTTTACAATTTTACAAGAGGTCATTGTCATACAGGTAACTTGTCATGTATCTCCTAACAGCAGGACTTCTATTTAGTAACTTAGCATTAATGACAGTAAATTAGTTATGTACTGTAAGGCTTTTTGCCTGCACTTTCTGCCTATTTTACTACATACCAGTCTTTTTTAAAAAAATATTTTATTTTATTTTATTTTATTTTATTTTATTTTATTTATTTATTTTTACATTACCCCAGCTTTCTGGTCTTTCATTTTTCTTTCAAAAGTTTATGGACTAACACTAGACTTTCCATACCCATCCAAATGGATTTCCAGTATTGATCTGCATTAAAAAGTTCCTACATCATGCCACCTCAATGACCACTGTATTCCCAAAGAAATACCAACTTCACTTCCCCAGGAAACATTTCTATATTTCGTGGCAGACAGAAGATTTATAGAATGCTCTGTTGCTTTTCTGTGATATCTTTATATAATGTGGGCTGGGATGAAAACTTTCAAGCTATGTTCCAAGATTTGTTATGTTACAAAGCATGGTTACTTAATTCTGTGAAATTTCTGTTACCACACTATTTTCAAAACTGTTGTTTTAATAACCTGGAAATTTTAAGGCTACTAATCTTTTTTTTTTTTTTTTTTTTTTTTTTAATTTATAAATGCAAAGTGGATTATACTTGCTTGTTTTGTTGTTTTGTTTTCGTATTTTATGACACCAACAATAATATACTATTGAAAATTGCTTCTTCTGTATTACTTTGGATCCATTAGTGGCAAATAAACATTAATCAGATCACTTCTCAGTCTTCTTTTCCCCAGGCTAAACAGATTCAGGTTACTCAGCATTTCCTCATGTGGGAGATGCTCCAAGCCCTTTATCATCTCTGTGTGCCTTCGCTGTACTACTGCTAGGAGATCTCTATCTTTTTTGAACTGGGAAGCCCAGTAATAGACACAGTATTCTAAATGTGGCCTCACTGGGACAGAGTAGAAGGAGAGGATCACCCCTCTCAATCTGCTGGCCATGCTCTTTTTAATGCATCTCAGGACGCCACTGGCTTTCTTGGCCACAGGGGCATACTGCTGGCTTATGGCCAATCTGTTGCCCACCAGAACACCCAGATTCTTCTCTGGAGAGCTCCTCTTCAGCAGATTGTCTTCTATCCTGTACTGATGCATGTGGTTGTTCCTCTTGTATGCTCAAGACTCTATGCTTGTTCTTGTTAAACCTTATCAGGTTCCTTCCTGCTCAGCTTTCCAGTCTGTCCAGGTCTTGTTGAATGGTAGCACAGTCTTCTCACAGCTTTGTAACCTACCTGCTGAGGATGGACTCTCTCCTTTCATTCAGGTTGTAAATGAAAATGCTGAACAAGACTGGATCCAGTACTGACCCCTAGGGAACACTTCTAGTTACGGGCTTCCAATCAGACTCTGTGCTTCTGATGATGTTCCTCTGAGCTCTTCCAGTCAGGCAGTTTTCAATTCACCTTGTTGTCCACTCATCCACACGTTCTAAATTTCATAGGAATGATTTTGTGGGAGATGGTGTCAAATGCCTTGCTGAAGTCACAGTACACAACATCCACTGCTCTCTCCCCATCCATCCAGCCAGTGATGATGTTACAGAAAGCTACCAGGTTCTTTGAGAATGATTTTTTCTTTGTGAATCCATACTGACTACTCCTGGTAACCTTCTTGTCTTCCAATTCTTGGAGAATGTAGCCAGAACAAATTATTCCATCACTTTTCCAGGGAAGGAGGTGAGGCTGACTTGCTTGTAGTTTCCCAGATCCTCCTTCTTGCACTTTTTGAACACTGGAGTGACACTGGCTATCCTCTAGTCTTTAGGCACCACTCCTATTCACTGGGACCTTTCAAAGATGATAGAGAGAATTTCAGCAACCACCTCTGCCAGCTCTCTCAGCACACATGGTTGTATCCTATCAGGGCCCATGGATACATTTGCATTGATTTTCGTTAGACAGTCTCTGACCAAATCCTCCTCGATCAACAGGAAGTTTTCATTTCCCCAGACTCTCTCTCTTATCTTCAGAATCTGGGATTCCTGTGGGCTGGTTTTAGCATTAAAGACTGAAGCAAAAAAGGAATTTATAATCTCTACTTTCTCATGTCCCCTGTTACCAAAGCACCTTCCTCATCTAGTAGGGAACCCACATTTTCCATAGTCTTCTTTTTACTTTTGATATACTTAAAAATCCTTTCTTGTTATCTTTTACCTCCTCTGCAAGATTTAATTCCAAGAATGCTTTATCTTCCTCTTTTTATCCCTACAGGCCCTGACATTTTTCTGTATTCTTCCCAAGTGGACATGCCCTTTTTCCACATTTCATGAACATTCTTCTTTCCTTTTAGTTTATCCATCTGTTCCTTGCTCATCTATGCAGGACTCATGCCATCTTTCCCTCATTTTCTTAGGGATGCAGAGACCTTGAGCAGAAGAAGTGACATTTACATGTCAACCAGCTCTCATGGGTCCCTTTACCTTCTAAAGCTCTTGCCCATGGGATACTTCCAAATAGGTCATTGAAGTAGGTCACTGAAGATGTCAAAGTTGGCTCTCCTGAAAACCAGGTAGCAATCCTATTTGTTGCTTTACTACTTCCACGCAAGATCTTGAACTCAGTCATCTCATGATCACTGCATTCCAAGCTACCCCAATCTTTACATCCCTGATCACCCTTCCTTGTTAGTAGAAACATCAAATAGCACAACTCTCCTCACTGACTCCTTGAACAGATCAACAGTCCTGCATAACCTGGTGTCATCTGCAGACTCTGAGGAAGCACTCATTCATACTGATCTTTTGGGCTCTTCCGTACAGCCTGTTTTTATCCACAAAACAGTATGTCAATCCAAAAACAGGCAGCTAGTTTCTCCAGCAGAATGCTTTTGGAAACTTTATCAAATGTTCTGATAAAATAAACAGCATCCACAGCATTTCCCTCATCCACTAAGCAGGTCCTCTTATCATAGCAGAAGATCAGTTTAGTAAAGCAGGACATGTGATTCATTAATCCATGATAACTTGGTCCAATCACCTGATTGTCCTATACATCTTATGTGATAGCCATCAAGATTATTTGCTCCATGACCATCCCTGGCACTAAAGTCACAGTGACAGGCCTTAGATCTTCCTGTCCTTCATATAAACAGTTGTCACATTTACTAACCTCTGCTCAAGTAAGACTTCCCTGCTTAGCTAAAACTGCTGGAAAATTAATAAAAGTGGCTTTGTGAGTATTTCTGATATTTCCTTCAGTACACTTCGATGGATCCTGTCCTGCTCCATAGAATCCTGTTTATGTTACCTTCTCTGTGTTCCACATGCTGTATAATAATTAAGTAGAAAAGGAAAGCTAAATTAAAAATACTTTGCTAAAGGGCAGACAATATGAGAATTACAGCAGTGAAGGCTTTCTATTTATTCGCAGCTGCTTCCTGATACATCTGACCAAATAAAAAGTTTGTTTGGCCCTTTAAAAGGTACTCTATGTTAGGTTGAACTACTTCAAGGGGAAAAAAGTTGCATTGCTACAAACAAAATTTTAATAAATTTCAAGCCTTTTCTGAGAAGAGCTAGCACAACTCCAAAACAGTTTTATCCATTGCCAGTAGAATAAGTAAGAAGATTTCACTCATAAATTCAGAGTTCTTTTCAAGTAATTTATTCTGGTTCAAACATCACAGTGCAACAGCCTGTAGTATAAACACTTGAATTGACATATTGATTCCAGTCTTACATTCCCACGTAGTCCTTTTTGTCACAAATATCCATGGTTAATAGCTAGAGATGACCAAATTATTCATGGCAGATTCTTCGGAAAGCTTCATTCCTTCTCTCATTTCTATATTACAATCTTATTTACTTGTATATACATGCCACACAAATAAATTCTGATTGTCATCCTTTGGGAATCTCTAAATGGGGAGGTAATGGTGTATTTAGTCAATTTCTACCAATATATCATTTGTGCTTGAATTTCATACTGTATTTAAGGCCACAAAAATAAATATAAAATATTTCAATATTCTAAACCTCAATCATTCTGAAGTTTTGATTACCTTTTTGAGTATACATCATTCTCAGAACCAGAGTTCAAACTGAAATAAATACTTAATTTTGTGTATATAATTTGTGTAATGAATCTACAATATTCCCTTTAACCAAAGTCATTATAAAATTTACACTACTCTTTTGTCAGTCTGGAAATTAGTCAGAATTAATGAATTGTGAATACTGCTAGGAAGTCATATTTTGCTTTGGTTCCCTAAAAAAGGTAAATTTTCCAGAATTCTGCAGTTTAATGACTTTTCAGAATTTAACAGTATTCATAGTTAACCTCACAGTGTTTAAGCGAGTTTAAATTGTCTTCGCTCCTAGCAAATGATTAAGTAAAACACCCCAGAAAGTCAGATGTATTCAATTTTCACACACCCACAAGAAACTTCCTGAGAAGATACACAGTTCAGTTTTGCATACAAAACTTTTCCCAGAGATCTCGTGCCAAGTTTGTTTAATTATCACTTGGCAGTGATAGATCCCAGCTGTTACATGCCAACACAACACATGGGTTGAACTATTCAGCTTATACGGAACTTATATTATTTTTGTCAGGCAAATGATCAAGAGAATTTGCAAATATATTAAAAAAGAAAAAAAAAAGTAATGTTATAAGTAATTTTACTGAGAAGAATGAATTGGCTAAACAGGAAAAATAATTTGAATTGCCTCTTCTAAAAGGAAAGAAAAAATATTTAATTGAAACCACATGATATAAAATCTTGAAGCTATAAAGGGAACATACAGAATTCTATGGCAGTCCAATCACTGTTAAGAGAAAAGAAAGCTTATGCTGTTTTTTTTGTGCTGTATGTGTGACTTGTGTAAAAGGTATCTTTCCTAAAACGCTATTAATTCAGCATGTTCAACTAACATATCATTTAAAATGAGTGTAAAATACTTCTAAGGACTAGTGAAAAGGCATTTATATTTCTTTTTTGTTAAACAAATTCAGAGAGTTTACTTTGTGTTTGAAAACTCCCCAGCTTCTTCCAGCCTCAGGATCTTATCAACCTGATCTACATTCAAGTCTTCTGCTTTACAGTGTGTTGTGTTGTTAAAGACAAGAAGGCTAGATACCTTAGAAATCTGTTTTAAAGAGTTCCCCAACGATGTGTATTACACAGTGTTGTTGTTAGGGGAGTATTCATGGGCTTCTAAGTCAATAACTGAATCCAGGCTCCATATGCCAAATATAACCCTGCACCAGCTGGTTGAAAAGCTATTTCTCTCCCTCTCAGGGAGCTCTGGGTAAAATATTCATGACTTGAAAGGAGGCCTTGGAAAATATTGCTTTTGTAAATGGACAGTAAAATTAATCCTATGCTTAAAGGACAAAAAAAGCCCTGTAACTTCTGCTTTTCCTGTATGAGTTTAATTTAAATAGTCGATCTATGATTTTAAGCCATTCCTATCTTTTGTCTAGAAATAGCTTTTTTGTTACTTCTAATTTGTAAAATAAACAACTGTGTGTTTTAACTAGAGTATAAAGCACCATGATTTGTTATGGGTAAATCTCCAAGTGTTCATATAGTATTCAGATCTGTAAAAACCTCTTAGAAATGTTTAATCTACACTGGGAAAAAGAAGGGGAAAATTATTCAGAGTAGAACTTCCTGAGTTTTTCTATTGACCTAACCTGATGAAAATAATTTTAAACAACAAAAAGTGAGATAAGAATACCCATAAATTTTGGTGTTGAACTTTTCTTTCCTCACATATCATATTATTTATTCATTTATTTTAAGAAAAATTAGTCATACAAGAGAAAAACAATTATCTGGAGACCAAATAATTTTAGTTCTTCAAAACCGTTGATTCCCCATCTGTGTTTTACATATGTTTATTGTCAGGAGTTGCAGAATGTCCCCTGAATTGTGTTCTGAAAATACTCAAATATATTTTCACAAACAAGTCTCAGGAAATCAAAAATAATTCAAAACTCTGATAGATCTAATCTGTATGTGATTTCAGATTTTTTTTTTAAATTACTTTTTTTTTTTTTTTTTTTTTTTTTTTTCCCCCCAGAATCCAAGTAGATAGCTTTTCTCTATCAGCTATTCTAAAATAGTGGTTCTGGAGTGTTGAAATATCACAGAGAGGATGTGCTTAAAATAAAAGAAATAAATATTGAATAATATGAAGATTTTTTTTTTAGTAGTTATCCATCAATGAAAGCTATTATTTTAGAAATAATAATAATAAACGATAGAGAAACCAGTTTGCTTACTAATTACTACATATCTTCTATAATGTAATTTACATACTTTAAAACATATAAATATCACACACTTTTTTTTTTTTTTCTTCAGGAGAAAAAAATATAATTGGAACACATCTTCCTTTCTCACACCCTATGCTGCAGTATCATCTTGCATATAGGATGACAGATTTGAGACCAGTCTTATTATATACATATATGTAACTATCAGCCTTTGCCACATGTTCTGAATGCAGGCAATTCTAGATGAACCTGTGGCACCTCCAGCCATTGTGGGAGATGACTATAGAGCTGCTTCTCTCCAGATAGCAGTGTGGTATTATGTTGTTCATTTGTCCATTTTGAACTCTGCTGTAGAAGTTTTCTACCTGTATTAAACAGCATACCTTAGACCTGCTTTTCACACCATATAGGTGCAACAGCATGATTTTTAATTGAAAATAAGAATAGTTTTTTTAAACCAATCTTTATAGTTGGAATGTCTAAAGTACTGGTAATAAGAAACCTTGGGCAATAACTTCTTGAATTGGCATACTGTTACAGGAAGAAGATATATGCCTACAGCTTTGTTTTGTCCAAATCACATGTGGGAATCTGAAGGAAACAAAATGGTAGAATTTGGCCAAAAGAAAGGATGCAAGTTCCCTGAAGCTCGCAGAGCATCTTTACTGATATCAAATGTTCTTGCCAAAAGGAATCTTCAGTCTAAATTAGAAATGAAGGAAAACAGGTGGATGTGGCAGAAAGGAAGCTTAAAACAAAAATGAGCAAACAATAGATTCAAACAGCAAACAATGGCTGCCAGCTGTCTAACTACAGTGAATTGTTCTCAGAAATGCATTTACTCAAGGATTCATATTTTCACTACAGACTAGAATTTCTCAGATTCCATACTGAATCCTTAATTACTTGTAGATGCTGTCTCTACTATTTATAATTTTTTTCTGCTCTCAAAGTTACTTTGTCCTTCTGATAAAAGCTGAAAGTTCAATAAAAGATGAATAATTAGTTGAAATGATGAAGACAATAGTGTTGTGAGAAGCGTTCTTAAAAATCAGACCCACCTGCCTGCAACAGATATGATTCAGTGTGCCAAATGAGAATGAATGTGATTGCCAGAGATCATTAGCTTCAACGTTGCTATATCTGTGTAATCCACACTATGGAAACAGAATCTTGAAAATGATTGACTGACTCTTGTCTCTCTACTGCTAGCAGTAGCAATGATAGTACCTTGCTTTGGGATAGCACACCTTTGCCTCAGTAAGATTTTGAGCAAATATCTGGCTGCCTTAGTAAAAGCAGTGGGTATTGTTTCTAACTATTATTTATGGTCAGCAGTATTTGCAGATTGGCTGCACACTTCTAGGTGCAGCACTAGATATAAGATTCTCTTTGTGAGCATTTGAGTCAGTTTGCCAAACTGAAATTACTTAGCCAAAATCATAGCATATTTTCTGAGGAAGAATTTCATCCACTGGGGAATTTCAAATATATGTGTCAGTTAAATTACCCAAAGATCTCATGAAATCTCAATCCACACAGCATGTTCTACTCCCAACTCATCCATCAACAGATATTCCATCTATGCAACTGGCATGAATATACCACTGGAAACAGAGAAGCAAACAAAATAGCCCCTGACTTTTGCAGTGCCATTTGGCTCTATTCATTTGGATTTGGAAGCCTTTAAAAATGTTGTTGTTTTTTTCAAATATTGGTATTTTATCACAGAGAATCAATTGTTCAACAATTTTCTAAAAAACAGAAGCAAAACAAAACAAAACAAAACAAAACAAAACAACAAAAAAAACAAAACAAAAACAAAAAGCAACAAAAAAGAAAAACAAAACAAATGAAAACAAAAGATGTAGTCTCCAGTAAACAAACTTTAAATTCTAACATAAAAAGCAGTCTTTTGTCAGGTGATAAGAAATAGAATGCTATAGCCACCAGACAGTTGCTATCTTTCTCAGAAGATGACTTACTTGAAACAAATTACAAGAGATTTGGGAGAGGATTGATCTGCAATATGGTGGAAGTTGAAAGAAAACAGAATTCCTTCACCCTACTTTTTTATTTTTATTTTTACCATACATTTACTTTTGCATACTTTAGTGTTTTGTTATTATATATATCAAAAAGAACAGAATCACTAACCAAGTTACCTGACAATAACTGTTTGCTGTAATTGTATCTTTACTCCTTTTTTACTCCTTTTCTTTTAATTTTTCCTGCTTTCTCATGTCTTCCCCTTCATTTTCTTTGGATAAGCTGGGGAAAAACAAAAACAAAAACAAACAAACAAACAAAAACATGGGAAAGTCATATATATATATTTGTATATACATATACAAAAGAAAGAAAATTCCAGTGGTCACATGTACTTGAAAAATGTAAGTGAAGAAAAAAAGAGAAAGACCTTTAGATAGTTTGGGGAACAAACTGAAATACAGAATGTTAAATCAGAAAATGAGAAAACACCTTTTGATTATGAGGATGATTGAGAACTTTTACTGGTTGCCCAGAACACTTGTGGAGCTTCTATTCTTGGAGATATACAAAAATAATCTGTATGTGGTCCTGGGCAAGTGGACTTCCAACTTCAAGCATTAATGATTCTGTGAACAAATAAATAAATATACTTGGTAAGATAATAAATTCATTTGACACTTTTTTAAGTTGCAAATGTTAAGTTTTATTGGAGTATTTGGATTTACTGGAGTATATTTGAAAACTGACAACTTTTTGAAGATACATGTGCATTCGTATTCTCAAAGTTCTTTTGTGAAAAGGGAGTTAGCTTTGAATATTTTTAATTGTCATAATAAAAATATTACATTAGAAATTAATGAAGAAAATTTAATCTATAAAATCTAGAGTGACCAGCTGTATGAAAGGAGGACAAGCACTACCTAATCTTCCATTCTGTAATAAATCAAATGCCACTTTAAGTACTGCTGAAGTATTACTAACCAGAAAGAACCAGAAGAGACGTTGCAAGATTTGTAGAAGTAAGTCAACAGCAGGAGCATTATCTAAGTAAAACTGTAAACATATTACATCAGATGATTAAGATAATGCACCTTAAGACAAAAACTCAGAAGGATAAATAACAGGACATGGTGTCCAATGCTACAATAATATTTTGTTTCCTTAGATTTACTTTCTTATTTCAGAAGAAAGGATAAAAGTCTCTGCAACAGTTGGACACTAGATGACTGGTAAATCCCAATCCGGCCATTTGCTCACTCTCTCACAGCAGGATATAGAAGAAAATCACAAGAGAAAAAGTGACAAAACTTGAGGATACAATTTAATAAGTGAAGGAAAAAAATGGCAATCAGTCACCATCAGACAACCAGTGCTAAGCAAATTATACCTTGGAAAGAAGCTCCCCCACTATTTTACTGCAGAGCATGAGGTCATACAGCACGAAAATCCCTTTAGTCTAAATGGGTCAGTTTTCTCATCTGTATATTCTCTCAGAATCTTGCCCACTCCCAGCCAAATCCCTAGGAAAACGGAGGGGGAAAAAGCCTCAATGCTATTCAGCAATAGATAAAACATGAGAACGTCATTAATAGTGTTTTGGTCACAAATCTAAAACATAGCACCATAGCAGCTGCAACTGTACCACAGCCAAACCCAGAACAATGTCTGTAAATTAATTACAGTTAACTCTTATTGCTCTGCTGTCTCGTATACTTCTTACAGCAATCAATAAGTAGAGGCATCTATCATTTTAAGAGAGGAAAAAGGAAAAGGGGAAATGGGAAGAAGAAAAACAAAGGAATAAGGAAGGAGAAGGGGAAAAAAAGCAAAAGGAAAAATTAACTTGTTAACTTGTTCATTACCACACAGTCAAAAGTTTAAGAACCAGCGAGAAATCCTAAAATCGCTATAGAAGTTATACTTCATATGTCACACAATTATGCTGATCCACTTCATAGTTCTTTTCACATTCAGACAACAGAAATTAGCAACATTCTCTGTGAAATAATTTAAATGTCTTTATACAAAGTTAGAGTCACATGTTCATAGGTATGTGGAAAGACTGAGGTTCGGAGCTTGTGGGTAAAAATTAGGGACCAAACCAATAAAAGACTGTGACTGTCACAGAGCTAATCTATGCCTGTGACAGGGGGGCAGTAGGTCGTCCCCCTCCCATTCTCCCTTCCCCCCCACAGCCCCACAAAATGGGAAGGAAAAAGGAAAATAGATAGGGAGATGAGAACTGGGCTCAAGGAAGGAAAAAAGAAACAAACAAAAAAAAAAAACACCAAAAAAAAACCAAAAAACAAACAAAAAAAAACAGCGGCAACAATCTGTGAAGGAAAACTTATTTTACTAACTATGATACCAGAATGCAAGATAACACAATATAATATAATCTAATTGAAATTGAGACTAATAAATCAAATAAAATAGGTGAGAGAAAGTTCCTGAGACCAAGTCAAACCTGAAAAGCTTGGTATGGCTAGGAAAGCACCCTTCAGCACCCACTGCAAGGTAGTAAGAGACCACCCAACCAGGATGGGCCAGATTCCATGACTTCTGCAATGCACAGGTATAGGTACATGGAATTGGAATATTAGCACTTTAACTCCCAGTGCATTACATGATGTTATGATGTGGAATACCAAAAAACAAAAATCACAAAAGCATGACAAGGACATATGGCAGGTGACGTCTACTGCAGGCCAACAGATCAAAGGGAACTTGTGGATGAGGCCTTCTTTCTTCTGCTACAAGAACTGCATTTACAGATTCTCATTTTCATGGAGGTTTTCAGTCCATTGAATGTCTTCTGTGAAATCAATGTGATGGGCTACAAAAAGTCCATGAGACTTCTGGAATGCATTGAGGATAATACAGGTATTAGGTCCAGGTATTAGAAGAACAAACAAGAGATAAAGCATTAAGTGGACTACTGCTCACCATTGCAGATGAGATGAGTTGGAAGCAGTCTGGGTTATAGTAACCATGTCTTGGTTGAATTTATGATATCAAGGAATAAGGGCCTGGCAAAAAGTCAGGATCTAGAACTTCAGGATAGTGAAATTCTAGCTGTTTAAGGAATTATTTGATGAGGTCCCCTAAGAAGATGTCCTTAGAGACTACAGAATATAGAACAAAGCTGGAATAAAGGTCAGGGTGGAGGCCAGACACAAGCGGTGTCCCTCAGAGGTCGGTCTTGGTACCAGTGCTCTTCAACATCTTCATCAGCGACACAGATGATGGACTGAGTGCACTCTCAGCATGCTTGCAGATGACACCAAGCTGAAAGTGCAGTTGATACACTGGAATTAAGGGAAACCATCCAGAGGGACAGGCTGGAGAAGTGAGCCTGCGAAAACCTAATGAGGTTCAATAGGGCCAAGTGCAGGGTATTGTACTTGGGTTGGGGCAATCACAGGTATTTATACAGACTGGGAGAAGATCTCCTTGAGAGCAGCCCTGCAAAAAAGAACTTGGGGGTCCTGGTGGATGAGAAGCTGGACATGAGCCAGCAGAGTGTGCTTGCAGGCCAATGAGCCTCACCTCTGTGCCTAAGAAGGTCACTGAACAGTTCCTTCGTGAAGATATTTTAAGGCACATGGAAGAATAATAAGTGATTTGAAACAGAATGGCTTCACCAAAGGCAGACTGTGCCTGACCATTCTGGTGGCCTTCTATGATGGAGTGATAGTATCAGTACAAAAAGAAAGACTAGATGATATCACCTACCTGGAGTTCTGCAAGGCCTTAGATATGGCCGCCAACCATGTTCTTATCCCTAAGTCAGAAATTTACCTATTTGAAGGGTGAATTATTCTGTGGATAAAAAACTGGTTGAATGATCATGGCCAGAGGTTTGTGATCAATGGATCTATGTCCTAGTTGAGGTCAGTGAGATGAGTAGTGTTCACCATGGGTCTGTCTTGGGACTGGTACTCTTTGACACCTTTATCAGTCATCTGACCTTGAACACCTTCAGGGATAAGGCATCCACAACTTCTCTGAACAGGCTGTTCCATCACTTCCCCACCCTTTCACTGAAAAAATTTCACCTATCTAATATATCTAATCTAATCTAAATCTTCCCTGTTTTAGTTTAAAACTGCTCACCTCTTGTCCTGTCACTATCTACCCATGTAAAATTGTTTTCCCCCCTGTTCATAAGTTCCCTTAAACTACTGGGTGGTTGTTAGGAGATTTTTCCAGTGCTTTCTCTTCTCCAGGCTGAACAAGCCCAGCATTCTTAGCCTGTTTTCATAGAAGATGTGCTCCAGCTCAGATAATCTTTGTGACCCACATCTGGACCCACTGCAACAGCTGTACATGTTGAGCTAGGGGACCTCAGACCTGGAAGCAGTACTCCAGATAGAGCCCCATGAGGGCAAAGCAGAGAGAGCCAATCACCTCTTTCATCCTGCTAGCCACCCCTCTTTTGATGCAGCCCAGGGTGCTGCTGACTTTCTGGGCTGCAAGGGCACACTTCTGGCTCATGTTAAATTTTTCAGCCACCAGGACCCTTAAGTCCTTTTCAGCATGGCTACTCTTAATGAATTCTTCTCCCAGTCTGTAAACATATCTGGTATTGCCCTGACCCTAGTGTAACACATTCCTCTTGGCCTTGTTAAACCTCAGCAATTTGTTAAAAAATGCAACAAAATCTGTGATACATGATTTTCATCTATTCCACAGTCCGCAATTCATACAAGAAATAAAGAGCTACTGTCCTTCAGTTATACCTTGTGTAATTAACAGGTCATTTCAGACATGCCTGGTATAATCACTTTTGGATTGATATTTTACATGAGTCTGATTTCAGCAGTTAATATCTGTGTCAAAACTAGTAGCATGGTATTTAAGGTTTTGGAGTTTTTGGTATACTAGAAGTTCTCTTTCATTCAAATTCTTCTGATGATATCCACAGAAAAATGGAGACAGTTTATATCATCCAAAAGGACTTCCATTCTTCTATCTACTGTACATGTACACTTGAACAGTGACCAGAATGGCATCTACTGTGTCTTGGCAACACTGTAATGTTTGAAGTCCTGGTAATGTTTAATGATGAATGTTGTTTTTTCAAAGCATTCTGTTTCTTGAGTGGCAAATATCATTGCAAAGCATCAGTTATAATGCTTTACCATCTTGCACTGTGATATATCAGCATATGGTAGAAAGCTGCATTTCATCATGGGGATGGTTATAATGCATCCTGAAACAAAGCTTGAACGAACGAGTACTGGCAGGTCATTTATCTATTAAGTATGAAATGGGTAGTATTCACACTACTGCAGCCAACTGAGGAGTAAACCAAGCTGACAAGAACAGTGACATTCCTTAACTGCCTACCATGGCATGAGTCAGAAAGCCAGACACCTCAGTGCTGTGTATAGCTATGGGTAATCCTTTTGCATCTTCATTTCCCTTTTCTTCTCTAAAGTGCCTATATACCGAAGCACACAGCGTGGAAGTAAGCAGGAAGCATTATAGATCTGTGTTGAGGCCCATGATCTCACTGTAATTATAAAGATATGGCGGGACAGCTCTCATGGCTGGAATGCTGTCATGGATGGATATGTACTCTTTGAGAAAGACAAGCCAGCAAGATGAGGCAGTGGAGTTGTTCTTTATATGGGAGAATGACTGGAATGTATTGAGCTCTGCCTAGCGATAGATGATGAGCAAGTGAAGAACTTATGGGTGAGAATTAAGAGTCAAGGTAATACAGATGACAGTATTGTGGATGTTTACTACAGCTTGCCTGATCAGGAGGAGGAAACTGATGAGGACTTCTACAAACAGCTAAAACTAGCCTCACAATCACAGAACCTAGTTTTCATGAGGTACTTCAAAGATTGTGATATTACTGGAAAAGCAACACTGCTGAGCACATTCAATCCAGGAGGATTAGGACTCTGGAAGGCAAGGGGGCCTAAGAGAGTGTCACGAAGTTAACTAGATCAGTCTATGCCCATGACAGGGGGGGAGGTAGACCCCTGCCTCCCACCCCCACAGCCCCACAAAATGGGAAGGAAAGAAGGGAGAAAAAAACAAAAAAACAGCGGCAAAAATCTATGGAGGAAAACTTATTTTACTAACTATGATATCGGAATTCAAGATAACATAATATTATACAATCTAATTGAAATTGAGACTAATAAATCAAATAAGATAGGAGAGAGAGAGTTCCTGACACCAAGTCAAACCTGAAAAGCTTGGAACGGCTAGAAAAGCACCTGGCTAGAAAAGCCAGGCAGTAAGAGAACACCCCACCTGGAAGGGCCAGATCCCATGACTTCTGTAATGTACAGGGATAGGTACCTGGAATTGGAGCATTAAGAGTTTAATTCCAGTACATGATGTTTTGATATGGAATACTGAAAACCAAAAAACATAAAACCATGACAGAGAGCTGTTAACATTAAATCACCACCTCCAACAGGCTGAAAATCAATGCACCCCTAAGAGTAAGAAACCAGGAAAAGGTAGCAGGCGACCTGCATGGATTAGCAAGGAGTTCATGGAAAAGCTCAGCTGAAAGAAAAACATCTATGAAACATGGAAAAGGGATCTGGCTGTTTGGAAGGAATATAGGAATGTTGTCAGGGCGTACAGGGATGTAATGAGGAAGGGTAAATCTCACATGGAATTAAATTTGGCAAGGGATGTCAAGGAGGAAAAAAAAAGGCTTCTTTAAGTCTGTCAGTAGCAAAAGGAAGAGTAGAGAAAATCTGGGCTGCTGCTGAATAAGGTGGGTGCCCTTGTAGCAGAGAACACTGGGAAACCATTCTGTTTTTCAGCAATTACTGAATGCTTTCTTTCCTTTGTCTTTACTGTTAAGACCATTCTTCAGGAATCCCAGAACCTGGAAATAAGAGAGAATCTGAGTAATGAAAGATTTCCCCTTGGTTGAGGAAAAATTGGTGAGAGATCTTGTAGACAAACTATGTGCATATCCAACAGGAAGCACCATGAATGCTGAAGAAGTTCACAGAAATGATGGCCAAATAGATCTCTATCATCTTTGAAAGACCATGGAAAACAGGAGAAGTGCCTGAGGACTGGAGAGAAGCCAGTGTCACTCCAGGCTTTGAAAGGGCAAGAAGTAGAAGTCAGGAAATCACAGACCAGTCATCATCACATCCATTCCTGGAAAGGTGATGGAAGAGTTTATTCTAGGAAGATTTCTGATACAGATATCCAGTTATTACCCAGGTCAGGTTGGCAACAATGAAGTGTTGGGAGAAGTACAAGGGCTATCAAAAGGGACTTTAGGGCATTGGAACAGTCAGAACAGTCAGAAGAAGGAGCTCAGGTGGTTTTCCTTTACAAGCAGGGAAAAGTTCTGCAAATAAGAGAAAAACCAACTAGATCAACATACAGACAAGAGGTTCATGCCATTGGAGGAACTTTGTTGTGTGTTTTTTTTTTTAATGATGGGGCAATTTACTCAGCACCAAACCTGCTCACAACAGATGAGGTCCACCTGTCTCAAAGGGAGAAAAGGATTCTAGTACAGGAGTTATCAGGATTCATTGAGATGACCTTAAATCTAGGCTTGAATGGGGGAGGAAATAAGATCAGGCTTAGCAGAGATGAACACATGGACAGCATGCCAGGGTGGAGGGCAAAACCAATAGACCAGCTGAAGTGCGCTTACACCAATACATGCAGCACAGGAAACAAACAGGAGGAGTAAAAAGTCACTGTGCAGCAGAAAACACTTATTCAGTCACCATCACTGAAACATTGTGCCATCATTTTCATGACTAGGGTGCTGCAATGGAGGACTATCAGCTCTTTAGAAAGGAAGAAGGAGCAGTGGAGTAGTTCTCTACATTAGGCAGTGTTTTGATGTTGTAGTGCTCAGTGCAGGGAAATTATAAGGTCAAATGCTTAAGCATAAGTATTGGGGCAAGGCCAATGAGGCAGACATCCTGGTGAGAGTCGGTAACAGACTGCCCATCCAAGATGAAGAGACAGATTAAGTATTGTACAAGCAGCTAGCAGAAGTCACAAAATCACCAGCCCTTATTCTCAAGGGGGACATAAGAGAAAATGGGGCTATTATTTACTGGAAATATAGCACAGCACAGGGTAAGCAATCAACAAAGTTCCTGGAGTGGGTAGAAGATAACCTCCTGAGGCAGCTAGTAAGAGAACCTACCAGAGGAAGCACCTCATCAGACCTGCTGTTTACAAAAAGAACTGGTGGGAGATGTAGTGGTCAGAAGTTATCTTAAGCATAGCAACCAAAATAATAGAACTATCAATTCCTGTTGAAATCAGGAAGATGGTCATCAAAACTGCTACCTTGGACTTCAGAGGTCAGACTTTGGATTGTTTAGGGCAGTGGCTGGGAGGGTCTCTTTGCAGTCAGTCCAGAAAGGTAGAGGAGTCCAGAAACGTTAGACATTCCTCAAGAAAAATATCTAATGGCACAGGAACAAACTGTCCTCCTGTTCCTTAAGATGAGCCAACAGGGAAGAACAGGCAGTTTTTGCTGAGATTCCAGGAAAAGAGTTTACTATCTTAGGAGGAAAGGTCAGGCAACTAGGGAAGAGTACAAAGATGTTGCTAAGATACGCAGAGGAAAATTAGAAAGGTGAAAACTCAGCAAGTATTAAATCTAGCTACCATTGTTAAAGATAATAAAAATTGTTTCTATAAGTATATTAACAGCAAGAAGAGGGCCAAAGACAATCTCCATCCTTTACTGGATGTTGCAGTGAGCATTACCACTGAGGATGAAGAAGAGGCTGAGGTTCTCAGTACCCTCTTTACTTCTGTCTTAAATAGTAAGGGCAGTAATTCTTGGGGTACTCAGCATCCTCACTTGGATGTCTGGGATGAGGAGCAGAATAAATGCCCCAAAATTCAGGGGGAAAATGTTAGTGACCGCTACTCTACCTGGATTGTCACAATTCTATAGGACAAGTTGGAATACAACGAAGGGTACAGAACACAGCCTAAGTGATTGACAAGCCACTTTTCATCATTCACACCTGGTCAACTGGAGAAGTCCCAGACAACTGGAGACTTGATAATGTTACATCCATCTGCAAGAGGGGTCAGAAGGACAATCCAGGGAAGTATAGGCCGGTCAGCCTGACCTTGAGTCTCAATCTAATTTTTGGAGGGAGAAGAGATTCTTTGATATATGTATACCCAATGTGAGATTAAGAAACAATGGTTCAATTGTTGGTCTGATTAGCTTATTACAAATCTTAATCAATCAGAGAGATGAGGAACGGGAGGCAGGCGACTATTACAAATTAGGGTGGTGGAGAAGGGAAAGCGGTTGATAGAAAAAGATAGGAAAGAAGAAAGAATTACATAAGGCAGGGATAGTCACCACCAAGATCCAGCAGTGTCCCGCTGCATGCCGTTCTGATGGTCCAAGGCAAAAGAGCCAGAGAGAAAAGCAGCAAAGAGTCTGGCTTTAGGCAGCAAGCAGGTACAGTGACAGAGTAAGTCCAGGAGGAAAAGGCAGGTCTCTGATAGCAGGCCCTGGAGAGTCCATCGGCCCCTAAGCATCATGCCATGAGGCATCTGATGTCAAACACATACCCTCATGGTTCTTGGTTTCTTTTTTATTCTTCTCCTTCTGCCAACGTGGCATTCTTGGGCACTTTGGTAAGAGTCAAGTGCAGGCATTCCTGGATGCTTGGGTAAGAGTCACATGCAGTACCCCCAGAGATGGCTAACTCCCTTGAGATGAGCCCACCCAGAAGACTGCTTCCTGGCCATTAAGCTGCTGCTTATCTCTCTCTCATTGTCTCTGACCTGCAAATCTTCGGACAAAAGATTTTGCCAGCTTTGACCAGGACTTGCCTGGACTTGTCCATCTGTGTTCCCCAGCAAGCTTTGAGACAAAAGTGCAAAAGAATAATCTCTTACACCTTGGTATCAGGGAAGGTCATGAAGCAGATTGTCGAGTGTGATTATATGCACAGGACAGCTAGGGCATCAGTTTTAACCATCATGAGTTCATGAAAGATAGGTCCTGCTTGACTGACCTCATCTTCTATGACCAAGTGACTTTCCTGATGGATAAGGGAAAGGCTGTTGATGTAGTCTACCTAGAATTTACTGAAGACTTTGACCATTTCTCCAACAATATTCTCCTGCAGAAGGAAGTAGCCCATGATATATACAGGTGTACTCTTTGCTGGGTAAAAAACTGTCTGGACCTAGAAAATGGTAGTGAGTGGAATTAAATTCAGCTGGCAACTATTCTCTGGTGGCATTCCTCAGAGAATTACAGAATCATAGAATCATAAAATTACTAAGCTAGCAACGCTATTTCTGATACAAGCCAGGAGGCCGTTGGCCTTTTTGGACACCTGGGCACAGTGCTGGCTCACATTCAGCCAAGCATTGACGTATATCCCCAGGTCCATTTCCTTTACACAGTTTTCCAGTCACTGTGCCCCAAGCCTATAGTGTTGCCTGGGGTTGTTGTGGCCAAAGTGTGGGACCTAGTGCCTGGTCTTGTTGAACCTCATCCCTTTGGCTAAAGCCCAGAGATCCACCCTATCCAGATCCCTCTGTAGGGCCTTGCCACCCCCAGGCAGATTGACACTTCCTGCCAACAATGGCAAACTTACTGAGGCTTAGGAGTGTGTGTATGTATCTATATAGATTACTCAATGCCTTCAACCAGGTCGTCAATAAAGATATAGAACAGGACAGGCCTCAGTATGGACCACTGGGGGACACCACTCATGACCAGTCACCAGCTGGATTTAACTCCATTCACCACCACTGTCTGGGCGTGGCCCACCAGTCAGCTCCTCACCCAGAAAAGAGTGCACCTGACCAAGTCATGGGCTGCCAGCTACTCCAGGAGAATACTGTGGGAGAGAGTGTTGAAGGCTTTTCTGAAGTCAAGGTAGACCACATCAACAGCCTTCCCCTCACCTATCAGGTGGGTCACTAGATCATAGAATGACAGAGCTCAGTACTGGGGCCAGCCTTGATTAATACCTCTATTGATGGTCTGAACAATGATTCAATTATTCTGTAATTTTGGATGTCATCGTCAACCAAGTGAAAGAAAAGAAGGATATCATGTGTAGTCAACATGGACTCATCTAGAGGAAATAATACCTGATCAACCTGGTAGTCTTTTATGATGACATGATCATCTGGGTAGATGAGGCCAGAGCAGTGGAAGTTGCCTGCCTTTATTTCAGCAAGGTTTTTGACACTGTCTCCTATAGCATCCTCATAGGTAAGCTTAGAAAATATGAGACAGATGAGACGACAATGAGTTGGACTGAGAAACAAGTAGAGGGTTGTGAGAGGCTCAGTTGATCTGCTGGAAAGGATCTCTGCAGAGAAGAACCAAGGTGTTCTGGTAGACAGCAGGTTGACCATAAACCAGCAGTGTGTCCTTGTTCAAAAAGACCAGTGCTATCCTGGGATGCATTAAAAAGATTGTAGCAGCAGGCTGGGAGGATGCTATTCTCCCCTCTACTCTGCCCTGATGAGGCCAAATCTCAAATATTATCTCCATTTCAGAGTTCCTCAGCTGAAGAACAGAAAACTATTGGAGAGTATCCAGAGGAGGACCAGAAAGATGATCAGGATCCTGATAAGGCATAAAGAGGTTAAATTGCAGAAGTAAGTTAATTGAATAAAGTATGGACAAATTTAAGAGAAGTTGCAAATTTGTGGGTATTGTAAAAGTACAAAAGTACGATAAGGACTTGGTATAATGCTTGACTCCTCAAGGACTGTAAGCAGGGACAAGATTACCACAAAGCAAGCAGAAACCGATTGGGGGTAGCCCCCCTGGAAAATGTTAGAAGTTTACAGTAAGGAAAACTATGAGCCTTCGTCCAGTGACCACCAGGAAAAGCCCCCCACAGCTTATGATGCAGGCATAAGGAGGAAGGACCGTATGCAAAGGATTTCTTGGAAATATAATGGATATGTATATAAATTCCAGGAAATCTGTTGAATATGTGTGAGCTTGGCCTATATATGTAATGAGCTTTTTCTTGTCGGTGTGCAAGTTAGGTGGATCTATCCCCCACATACACCCAGTACATGTGCACTGCTGAAACAAACATACCCAGTCTATACCTCTTGGGCTATAGTTTGATTTCCACACATCACTGAAACATTTCCCCTATGAGGAAAGGTTGAGAGACCAGGAACTGTTCAGCCTGGAGAATAGAAGGCTGAGAGGAGGCAAGAGCCAAGAGGATGGTGCCAGGCTCTTTTTAGTGGGGCTCAGTGACAGAACAAGTGGCAATGAGCACTCACTGGAACACAAAAAGCTCCATCTGAACTTTGAGAAGTACTTCACTGTGAGAGTGATGGAGCATGGAACAAGACACCGAGAGAGGTTGTGAATTATTCATTGGAGACATTCAAAACCCAGTGGAAGCTTTCTTGTGCAATCTATTGGAGGGAACCTGCTTTAGCAGGTGATCTGGACTAGATTATCTCAAGAGGTCTCTTCTAAATCCTGTGACTCTGTAATTCCACGATCTCATCCAAATCAAAGAGGAAGATGAGAGCAGATAGTACTACAGTTCATTAAGTAGTATAATTATTTCTGAATAGCAAGACACTCTTCTGGAATCAATGAACCATTTCCCTTTCCTTTACAAGACTTTCATTTATTACTATGAATATCAACAGTGACAGCTGATGGCACAATTTATTCTGTTTATATTATTTATGGTATTAGTTTAATTAGCACAGTAATTCATAGTAACTAGGCATAACAAGCAACTGACATCCCTGGCATTAAGTATCAGTAATGTAATTTATATAGATACATACACACACTCCAAAATTAAGGCCAGATATTTATTTCCATAGAAACAGCAACAGATACAAAGAGCACAATAACACTATTTGATAGGGCAAATTCTCAGCTACAAACTATTTTTCAACACAGTGAAGATCACTAGCTATGCATTTTCACCAGTAATGAACAAGGGCTTGTTCATTACTGTGTACTTGTGCCACACTCATAAAAATATGATATATCAGAGGTGGCCCACTATCTCACAGATGCTATGAATGTGTCACTGATAGGAAATAATTATCACGCATTCCATCTATCATCAGTCTGAACAGATGGAATTCAGAAGGCACCAAATCCAGAATATATTTTGGATATTCTAGGCTAGTCCATCCAAGATTGGCTCCACACTCTTCAAACCAAAATGGGGCCTAGCATTGCCATTTTGCAAGTAAATTATTGTCTTCTTCTCTGGCCTGACTCTGAAAGTTTAAGACTTCAGTTAAGTTAGCACTGATATGCAGCAGTCAGAGTCGTTTCTTTGTCCAGTTCAAGGAAATCATAGAAACATAGAATGGCCTGTGCTGAAAAGGACCTCAAAGATCACCTAGTTTAAATTGCCCTACTGTGGGCAGCGTTGCCAACTACTAGACCAGGCTGCCCAGCCCACATCCAGCCCGGCCTTGAATGCCTCCAGGGATGAGACATCCACAGCTTCTCGAGGCAAACTGTTCCACTGCGTCACAACCTTCTGGGTGAAAAACTTCCTCCTAATATCTAAACTAAATCTCCCCTTTGTCCTGTCACTATCAACCCATGTAAATAGTTGTTTCCCATCCTGATGATACGCTCCCTTCAACTATTGGAAGGCCGCGATTAGGTCTCCCCACAGAGCCTTATTTTCTGAGCTAAATGAGCCCAGTTCCCTCAATCCTTCTTAAGAGACCTCTGATCATCTCATTCACCCTCCTCTGGACCTGTTCCATAATCTCTGTGTTTTTCTTGCACTGGAGGACCCAGGCCTGGATGCATGGGGCCTCACAAGAGCTGAGTACAGGGGGACAATTACCTCCCTTTCCCTGCTGGCTGCCCCTTTTTTAATGCAGCCCAGAATACAATTGGCCTTCTGGGCTGCAAGCGCACACTTCTGGCTCATGTCCAGCTTCTCATCTACCAGGATTCACAAGTCCTTCTCCTCAGGGCTGCTCTTAAGGAGTCCTTCCCTCAGTCTGTATAGTCTTTTGGCTGTGACCAGCCAACCAGTTCTTAATCCACCAAACAGTCCATCCTTCAAATCCATACCTCTCCAATTTAGAGAGAAGGATGTATTGAGGAACCATATCAAAGGCTTTATAGAAGTCTGGGTAGATGACTTCTGTTTCCCTTCAACTCTCCACCAATGCTGCCGTTCCATTATAGAAGGCTCCCAGATTGATCAGGCAAGATCTGCCCTTGGAGAAGCCATGCTGGCTGTCTCAGATTACCTCTTCCTTTTGTATGTGCCTTACCATGGTAACCAGCAGGATCTGCTCCATGATCTTTTCAGGCACAGAGATGAGGTTCACTAGCCTGTCGTTCCCCAGGTCATCCTTTCTCCCTTTCTTGAAAATGAGAGTAATATTTCCCTTTTTCCAGTCACCCGAGATTTCACCCTACAGCCATGATTTTTCAGATGTGATGGAGAGCAGCTCAGCGACCACATCAGCCATCTCTCTCAGAACCCTTGGATGCACGTCATCTGCCCCCTTGGACTTTTATTCATTCAGTTTCATGAGGAGGTCTTGGACTTTTTAAATCTAGAATGATCATTCTTTCCTATCCCAAAGACAGTACATATCACCTTACCTGCTGAGGACTGCATCTTAAACATTCTCTTCGATGAAGAATTCACATGTCACCACTTCATAGCCTGCCATTTTGATTCGTAGTGGTGACACAGTTACTCATAATGGTGTAATCCAGGAAACAGTCACTTTCAGCTTTGTACTGGTTCAATAGGTCCTAACAAACCATCATATGGTATTCTTTCTATTCTTGTGTGAGCATTCATTGGACTCATCTGTTGCAAATTTTGCAATATTCCAACACTGATGTAATTGCTTCCAATGCACTGAAGCTCCTACTCAGCTCCATGCAATGTTATCTGGTTGTAATTCTCCAAATTGTGTGAGTGATCAAGACATTCTGCATTTTGTAGTATGATAGATGTACATGGCCATCTGCAGCGTGGCTTGTCTTTCATGTCACTGTTGCCACTACTGAAATTTACCACCTACCCACTGCCTAATAGTGCTAGCATCCACTGTTTGTTCTCCATATGCATTCAGTAAATTTCAGTATCAGTGACTGGATGTAGGATTTCAATTACACATTTTTGCTTTATATGGACTTCTATGTCAGATGCAATATATAAAGAACGCTCTTTTAAACACTGGCTGGAAGCAGTTTAATTGTATGTTTGCATATTTCTGTAACAGAATAATTTACAATACATTAGGATCAGATATTATAAACAACTGCAACATGATACAGCTACTTTTTTAAACTACCTTTCCTAACATCAACATCATTTGTATTTATTATATACATGTATACAAAAATATCTGTATGTATATAGATAGCTGTATGCAATATATATATAACATTCACACACCTTTTCAGGTTTGTTTGTTAATTATTTGTAATAACTGCTGCTAGCTGAGGACTAATTTATTTAAATTATTTTTATTTTGTATTTATTCTTCAGCAGATAATTGTGTAATTATCCCATGGATGGTCTAATTTAAGTCAATTCAACTACTCTGGAGAGAAAGCAGCCATAATCTCTGATAAGCATAAAGATAGCAACACAATGCAGCTTTATTTGAGTATCTGCTTTATACTACTTTTAGAAGCCTAAGTCTTTTCTTAATATCTTAGAGCACGCAGACTATGTTGGAACTCCTTACTAATCACAAACCTGTGTTTAGGAGATCAGAAAGTAAGCAGATACAAAAGACAAAGGAAGAGGGAAAACAAAAAAATAAAGTAAAAAGAACTATCTTACTGTGTGTTGTACAAATCACAGAAACCTGTGCCTGTACTCACAAATTATATATACCAAAAAGAAAGGAGCTCACCTTCAGTCTTCTGAACCTTGTGCACAAAAGTACCCTTACTTCTACTGGCAGAGAAGACTGCATGCCTTTATGCAACTGGTTTACATCCAGTTAAGCTGGCTACAACAGAAAGTCATTAACTGATGCTAATTCTTCAGCAACTATATTAAATGACTTGATAGAGAGTTCTTTGTAGGCAGAAGTTCACAATACACAAGGATCGTCATTAACTCCTTTGTCATCAATTTTTTTATTAATTTTGGCCACAATTTTCTGGAGCTTGGGAGCTCTTCTTGAAAGAAGAATTACTAGCACTGAAGTATCCTGAAAGGAGGAGATAGACAGTGGGGAACAGCTCTTATATTTGCTGCATGTGCTGTAGCTGTTTTGCTTCAGCCTACCATTGTGTTGAGGCACGTCCTACTGCAGGAGAGGCTGACAGAAATATTCAGCTTTTTGTCACTGCTGAAACCATTAGAAATAGCTTTGTAGAAATATTCTACAAATAATACTCTGCTGCCTGATGGCACTTAAAATGATACTAAGTGCTTGTGTGTGATAAAACAATGGAAAGTTAAACTTCCCTGTCAAAACTTTACAGTGTTGAGTTCTGCCACTTTTTGATATGAATAAATGTGAAAAGAATGAGACATTAATTGTTCAGATAGAAATTGATAGTGTAAATGTATAAATAATTAACAATATTCTGTAGATTAATGATTGCTCATGTACCTGTTGTTTTTTGGCACCTATCAGCAAAAGAGAGCAGCATTTTTAAAAGAAACTAAATACTATGTTTTCTTTGTCAAAATCTCATCAGCCCTACAGAAAAGAGCAACCCTCTAAATCTAACTGTGAGGGACATTTAAATTTTGATTGACTTGCAGACTGAGAAGGTTTTTTCAGAAAAAAAAGCATAGATACCCCTTTGTTTATGCACTCTGGTCTACATAGTCCTAAATAAAAATAGCAACATTATACTGTTTTTCATATGGTGATTTATGGGCTGGAAGGAAATAAATACATAAATGTTATGCCACAAAGTTTCTTTCAGTGTTGTCTTATGATCTGGTCAGCTGCAGATGACTAAAATAGGCAGAAAAAAACCTAAACACGTTGTCAAATCTCTCAAGAGGCAGAAGTTAGTTAAAGGAGGGAATGGGAGGGGAGGGAATAGAATAACTCTTTTTCTGTGTCATGGTTTTATGATTTGTGGTTATTGGTATTCCACATCATAACTTCATGTAGCGCACTGGGAGTTAAAGAGTTAATGCTCCAGTTCTGGGCACCTGTCCAGAAGAAAAGAACTACATTCCCCAGAACACTTTGCATTCAGAGAGGAGATAGAACCCCTGGCAAGGACACCTGATGTCCCTTTTTCCTTAGGCTCTCCTCCCTGCTGCTTGACTCGTCTGTGCATCTCACCTCAATGTATGGTGAGGCCATCAGTTCTCAGACACTCTTTCTCTCCTTATATTTGATTCATTGGTGTTGAAGGAATGTTTGGATGTTGTGTTGAGGGACATGGTTTAGCAAGAACTATTGGTGATGGGTGAATGGTTGGACTGGATGATTCTGTGGGTCTTTTCCAATCTTAGTGATTCTATGATTCTATGATTCATTAGCTTCAATTCTAACTATATTGTATTATGGTGTCTTATCTTGCATTCCAATACCATATTGCGTATATTTGTTTGTTTCTCACAGAATCACAGAATGGCCAGGGTTGGAAGGGACCGCAAGGATCATGAATCTCCAACCCCCCTGCCATAGGCAGAGCCACCAACCTCCTCATTTAATGCTAGACCAGGCTGCTCAGGGCCCCATCCAATCTGGCCTTGAACATTTCCAGGGATGGGACATCCACAACCTCTCTGGGCACCCTGTTCCAGTACCTCACCACTCTGTCCATAAAAAATTTCCCCCTGAAGTCCAACCTAAGTCTCCTCTCCCTCAACTTAAAACCATTTCCCTTCGTCCTGCTGTTATCTACTCTTTCAAAGAGTTGATTCCCCCCCTCTGTAGGCCCCTTTAGGTATTGAAATGCTGCAATAAGGTCACCCTGCAGCCTTCTTTTCTCCAGGCTGAACAAGCCCAGTTCCCTCAGACATCATGTCCTCACAGGGGAGGTGCTCCAGTTCCCTGATCAGCTTTGTGGCCCTCCTCTGGACACTCTCCAAGAACTCCCTGTCTTTTTTGTACTGGGGATCCACACTTTGAAGCAATATTCCAGATGGGGTCTCACAAGAGCAGAGTAAAGGGGAACAATCACCTCCCTATCCCTGCTGGCCACCCCTCTTTTGATGCAGCCCAGGATACCATTTGCCTTCCAAGCCACATTGGATTCTGTTTCCAATCTCTTCTTCAGCTACCACTTCTGAACTAAAATAATACTGGATATTCTTTTTCTGTTGGTCCCTACTGAAGCTCTCTCTTCATATTGTCAATTGTGGCAAGTAATAAGCTACTTAGACGATCCATCTATCTTTGGTATAGATTCTTGGCCTTGTTTAAGTGTGAATGATTATCTGATGTCCATCCATGCTAAGCACAATGATTTTGTTAATACTAGAATGTTTCTTTCTCACCTCTTTTGTTACTTTGAAACAGTATGTAAGTCAGATCTTTTTAATTATATTTTAGAGAAATGTACAAATGTACAAATATTTTCTCACTGTGCTCATAGTTAATGAATATTGTATGTGACATCTTAAATCTACTTGAGCTGTTATGCACTTGAAGTCCCTATATTCTCTGACACAAGGCACCAGTGGAAGGAACCTGTCTCCACTCTTTTTACAACATCCATTCAGATATATACATTTACAAGATCCCTCTCAAGGTCTTGTCTGAACAGATCCAGCTCTCTCATCTTTTCTTCATAGAAAAGACGTTCCCATCCCTTTGTTGGACCAAAATGCAGGACCCTGACACTTAGCTCTATTGAAACTCATACAGTTAACCTTGGCCCATCAATCCAGTCTATCCAGGTCCCTCTGTAGTACTCTTCTCCCCTCAGGCAGATCACCATTCCTCCCAACTTCGTGTTGTCTGCAAACTCACTGAGGGTGCCACTCAATTCCCTCATCAAGATCATTAATAAAGATATTAAAGAGAAGCAGGCCCAGTACCAAGCCCTGGGAGGTATTGCTTGTGACCAGCTGCCAACTGGATTTAACTCCATTGACCACAACTCTTTGGGCCTCGCCATCCAGCCATCTAGACCATCTAGACCATGGGCAGCTGGTTTCTCCACAAGAATGTTGTGGGGGACAGAGTCAAAGGCCTTACTGAAGTCCAGGTAGGCCACATTGACAGCCTTATCTTCATCCACTAAGCAGGTCACCTTGTATCTTGATAGAATGAAATCAGATTTGTCAAACAGGATCTACTTTGTAAACCCATACTGACTGGCCTGATTCCCTGGTTGACCTTTAACTGGTCCATGATTGCTCCTGAGATTACCCGTTCCATAACTTTCCCTGGCACCGATGTGAGACTGTTATGTCTGTAGCTACCAGGCTAATCTTTTTGGCCTTTTTGAAGATGGGCATCACATTTGCCAGTCTCCAGTCTGCCGGGACACCCCCAGCTAGTCAGGACTGCTGAAGAATGATGGAAAGTGGCTTGGCAACAATATCCGCCAATTCCCACAGCACACTAGGGTGCAATCCATCTGGCCCCATGGACTTGTGGGCATCCAGCTTTCAGAGAAGGTCCAAAACTATCATGAATCATGCAGGGCTTATTCTGTTCCTCATCCCTATCAACCAGCATGGGGGGCTGTGTGCCCATGGAGTAACAAACCTTACTATGGAAGACTGAGGCAAAAAAGGCATTAAGCACCTCAGCCTTATCCTGATCTTTGGTCACCAAGTTGCCCTCGACATCCAACAAGGTCTCCCTAGCCCTCCTCTTGCTGTTGATGTATTTAAAGAAATATTGTTTTCCTTTACCTTAGTAGCCAAGTTCAGTTCTAGGTGGGCTTTGGGTTTTCTAATTTTCTCCCTGCACAACTTCACTACATTACACTACCTGTAATTCATCATAAGTAGCTTGCCCAGTCTTCCAGAAACCATGAACTTTCCTTTTGTTCTTGAGTTCCAGCCAAAGGTCTCTGTTCAGACAGTCCGGCCTTCTTGCCTATCGGCTCATCTTCTGAGACTTGGAGATGGTCAGCTCTCATGCCTTTAAAATAACTTCCTTAAAGTATTCCCAGCCTTCCTGGGCTCTCATGCCTTCCAAAACTTCCTCCAGAGGGACCTTCTCAAGCATGATCCTAAAGAGGTTAAAGTCTGCCCTCCAGAAGTCCAAGGTAGCAGTTCTGCTGACTCCCCTCCATGGTTCAACAAGGATTGAGAAGTCTAGCATCTCATGATCGCTGTGCCCCAGATGGCCTTCAACCTCTACATCCCCCACAAGACCTTTCTCTGTTAACAAACAGCAGGTCCAGGAATTCGCTTCCCCTTGTCGGCTCCTTCACCAGCTCTGTCAGGAAGTTATCTTCCACACACTGTAGGAACCTCTGGGACTGTTCCCTATCTGCTGTATTCCAGCAGATGGCTGGGTTTATAATATTTACATATATTATAATCAAGGTAACAGCTCAGGAAAAAATTATCTACCCTTTGAAAGGGTAGATAACAGAAGGACAAGGGGAAATGGTTTTAAGTTGAGGGAGGGAAGATTTAGGTTGGATGTCAGGAGGAAGTTCTTTATTATGAGAGTGGTAAGGTGCTGGAATAGGCTGCCCAAGTCCTCAGGTTGTGGATGCCCCATCCCTGGAGGTGTTCAAGGCCAGATTGGATGGGGCCCTGGGCAACCTGGTCTAGTATTAAATGGGGAGGTTGGTGGCCCTGCCTGTTGCAGTGGGGTTGGAGATTCATGATCCTTGAGGTCTCTTCCAACCCAGACCATTCTGTGATTCTGTGAAAAAGAGGCAGAAGAAGACAGGTTTGGTTTGGAGTAAGCATGATGAGTAACATTAAAGTGAATATTCACAATAACCCATCTTAAAGGAAAGATCTCATATATACAATTTAACATCTAAGCTGCTAATGTAAAAGAAATCCTCCTTTGTACTTTGATTTAGTGAATATTCTTAGGTATGAAAAATATTCTTTCTCAAGCTGTAGTAGAGTGACCTTTTTATGATCTCTGGGTATCTTAAATTCAGACCTTTTAGAAACTGTTACTCTTTTTTTGTAAATATGCTCTTAAAATAGGTAGTCTCTATATAGTGAGTAGAATAATAGCATAGTGGCTGTATTGACTGTATATGTAAGGATTTTCTACACTATAAAAGGGCAGAAAATTCTCCTCTTTCTCCTATCTTGGTTTTCATAGAAAATTTACTTGCTTAAACTATGCATAGACAGAATAGTAAAACTCATTAAGATCACTAAGTAATAGTAAAGTTTACTAAAAGGATCTGCAAATGGGCTGGTGAAAACAAACAAACAAACAAACAAACACATCTTGATTTACCTTTTCCTTGAACAACATAAACAGAAACAAAACTCTATTAAGCACTCACAATGGACTTCCTTTTTGCACTGAATTTACAGAAATTGCAAAATCACTTTGGGATTTATGTTTCCTAACTGAAAGAGTGGAATAGAGAAGAACAAAGACCAGAATAGCTGAAGTGTAGGTATTTCAGTTGGTGAATTTCTTGTCAGAAAAAAATGTTGTAGAAGCTACCTATAAAATTATTAAAGAGATATGTTCTTTATTAAGATTAAACTAGAGCTAATGTAGACAATGTTAATTCTTTTAGTGTATTAGAGTGTCCTAATATTTCTCATTTGTTTCATGCCTCATTGGAGTAGAGTTAACTGAACTTTAGTTTCATAGTGTTATAGCTCAGAGTGAGGATAATTACTATGAATGATTAGAAATGAAAAAATGCAAATCAGATTTTAAAATAATAATGCAAAATGTTGCTTATAAAGAAACCATCAACAGATTATTAAAGGAAACAAAGGAAAGGAAATAAATAACAAAGAAAATACATTTGGTACCTTAGTAGATACCAAAGAAATATGACACTATTTTTAAAATTTTAAAAGCTAATAAACCAACATTTGGTAAAATCAAATGTTTATGTCACTCCAAAAGAAATGCTTCCTCTTTATTTCCATGGAAACTGCAAGAGATACAAAGAGCACAGTAACACTATTTGATAGAGCAAATTATCAGCTACAAAACACTGTTCCACAATATAGTCACCTCCATTAACTATATATTAATATTAATAATAATAGCAATATTCATCAGCGATTAATAAGAGATCATATGCCATGGTTGCAGAAATCTGCATGAGCAGAGGTGACCCACTATCAATGTCACCATTGCTGAAATGCACCACCCACCACCTCACTATGCTCATATCCACTGTTTGGTATCCATAAGTATTCAGCAAATATTGATGAATATTGATGAGTGCCATTTTTTCCACATGGAGGAATTTAATTCCACACCTTCTCTTCAAACGCACTTCCATGTCAGATGCCATTCTGTCAGACTGCCCCTCTGGTTCCATCCATCAAATAACAGTAACATGTAACGGAATAGTGGTGGGAATGTTCAGCTTCTGCCATATCAACAATTGCTTTTGACATTGTGGGCTTTTATTTTAAACATTTATTTTATTTTATTTTAAACATTTATTTTAAAATTATTACAGTGGAAGTCACTTTTGAAATGTATCAGCTGTGCACTTCTACGGCTTTTAAAAATTTAATATCTTGTATATTTTTAACTGACACACCTGCACATAAAAAATAAAAAACGTATATACATTTTCAAATATTCAAAAAATTGAGCTATTTGTACAACATGTACATCTATGTGAAAATTGTGGTCATACATAAGCAAAATTTAATATGAAAAAAAGTCTGTGAAATTCAATATAATATTTAGATTCTTGTAATTCGTAAATTAATATTTCTTTAGGTGCTTTTTTATGCTTTTTTTTTACATCTCAGTGTGTAATTGTATGGGAAGTGCTGAGTCATGGCCTGAACCTCTGATTGATCACCTGAGGCAAGCAATGAGTCAGCTACAGGAGCACAGGTGAAGGCAATTAACCTGTGTAGCTGGAAGGGGTCGAGTCTAGATCCAACTCTCTTAGACCCATTTAAGAGCTGACTAGCAGCGGGGAAGGATTTTTTCTGGAGATCCCCTCTGCTGGAGTTTCATAAGCGAGTCCAGGATATGGGTAAGTGTCCTATCTATTCTCTTTTTGTAATTATAGCCTGCTTTGCCTAACTCTTGTTTATTTCATAATTATAGCATCTTAATGTTCATTGATTATACAGTAATAGTATCTTATTGTATCAGTAATTATTGTGATTTCAGCTGAGTTGATTATGGAACAAGATACAGCCATTTATGCAAAAAAAAAAAAAAAAAGATTTTTTTTTTTCTTTTTTTTAACATGAAATGACTATTTTATTTCAAACTTTCTTTTACGGTGAGAAACCTTTGTCACAAATAAATTGATAGGGGAAGTCTTGAAGCTTCTGTCTATCTTCAGGTACATTTGCCTCTTCATATATGTAGAAATTGAAATAATTAATTCAGAGGAAGTACAGGGCAAACATTAACTTTAAAAGATTAGATCATGTTGTTTCTAAGGAGCCACACTCAACTTGGCCTTGCACACCTCCAGGGATGGGTCATCCACCACTTTTCTGGGCACCTTGTATCAGCGTCCAACCACCCTTGGAGTAAAGAATTTCCTCCTAACCTATGGCTACAGAGGTGAAAAAGGAAACAATTCACTGGTGACTGGAAGAAAGGAAACATTGCACCCATTCTTAAAAAGCATAAAGGATGACCCCAGGAATTAGTGACCTGTCAGTCTCACTTCTGAGAGGGGGAAGATCATGGAACAGATCCACAGTTGAGCAATGCTAAGACACCATGGAAGGCAAGGAGGTGATGCGGGAGAATCAGCATGACTTCACCAAGGAGCAAATCCTGCTTGACTAACCTAGTGACCTTCTCTGATGGCCTTTTATCAAAGGACAAGGGAAGAGTCACTGATGTCATCTATCTCAACTTCTGTAAGGCCTTTGACACAGTACTTCACAACATCCTTCTCTCCAAATTGGAAATATATGGATTTGATGGAGGAACTGTTTGAAGGACGAAGAACAGGCTGAGAAGTGAATCCAGAGAGTTGTGGTCAATGTCTCAGTGTCTGAATGGAGACTGGTGATGAGCGGTGCCCTTCAGGGGCAGTGCTGAGACCAATACTTTTCATAAGTGACACGGACAGTGAAATTGAGTGCATTCTCATCCAGTTTGCTGGTAACACCAAGTTGTGGGTTGCAGTCGACACACCAGAGGGACGGGATGCCATCCAGAGGGACCTAGACATGCTTGAGCGGTGGGGCCCAGGTGAACCTCATGAGGTTCAACAAATCCAAATGCACAATCTTGCACTCCAGTTAAGGCAACCCCCCATTACTGATACAAGGTGAGGGTTGAAAGGATTGTGCACAGATGGTAGATTTAGTCTAGATATAAAGGAAAATATGTTTGCAGTGGGAGTAGTGAGGCACTGGAACAGGTTGCCCAGTGATGTGGCTGATGCCCTGTCCCTGGAGAGTTTCAAGGTGAAGCTAGGTAAAGCCCTAGGTAAATTGATCTAACTGTGGATGTCCTTGTTAATTGCAGGCAGTTGGACTAGATGGCCTTCAGAGGTCCCTTCCAACTCTAAGAATTCTCTGATTCTATATAAACTATGCTAGTGAATACACACAAACCTTGATAGGTATAGCTCAAATCATATCTAGCACTTACATATTTCTAACCACGTCTCCCTGTCCACCAAGAATTGTTAATGTCTTGATAAGAATGCTCCTGTGACTTTGCGGAACATTTACTTTCAACAGTTTAAACTTTAAAAGAACATTTGAACAAATGCTAATTTTCTTAAGAATTACAGGACTTAAAGACAGTGTGATTCTGTCCCATATATGCTGGGATGCTGGGATCAATATATGCAGCAATATGCCTAGAAGTATGCTGTGGTCACTATGTTTACAAGAAGATAAAGAATCAGAAGTCTTACACAAATAGAATTTATTAAAGTTTAATTCTCATGAGCTTGATCTGCAGCAAAAATTTTGGAGATTAACCCAGGTGGTTGCAGAATGAGCATGCTCAGAAACAGACATAAAAACTACTACTGATCTGAATGACTCCCTGTAGCTCATGCTGTACTTTGCTGTTTATGCACAAGATTGTAAGGCAATACTTCCAGACACTGGGGAAGAAAAGAGTCCAAAGGCAATAAACAACACTCAAAAGTAATATATGCTCAGTATAATTTCTCATGCCAGAATTGTATTTCAGTCCTCTTGGGTCTATTTTGTGGAATTTGCATTGATTAGTTTTTATAGGTCTCCAAGAGGCTATCAAAAAATACTTAAAAGTGAAAGTTTTGTATTAAAGAATATTGACAAGTTTACAGTATTTTTCATGATATTATATTTTACTTATTTTGCAAATAATTTTTATGATCCATCCAACTGTTATACAACAACTAACGCATGTTTTGAAGTTGAGAATGTTAAGAGGAAACAAAGAAAACATAAATCTTAGAGACTATTTAGTTTTGAGCAAACATGGATATATTATCATAAATTATTTGTATTTCAGTTCTGAAAGCACACAATGAATGTATTTTAAAGTATGTGTTTTTAAGCCATTGCTGCTAATCAAGTTTTCATAAAACAAAGACACAATCCATTAAGTTTAACTTTTTCTAAATTCTTTCTAGTGTTCATACTGACTATGTAGTTAATAAGTATTTCACACTCACAGTAAAGGACTGTGATTTTACAGCTTTCTGGTAAACAGATCACTGAGAAAAGTCTAATTGTTCAGGAATAACAGAAAATAGAATCACAGAATCATAGAATGGCTTGGTTTGAAAGGGACCTTAAAATTCATCATATTCCAACTCCTTGATGTGAAAGGGCTTGACATCTACTAGGTAAGGTTGCCCAGGGCTTCATCCAATCTGAACATGTTCAGGGATGGGACATTTACAACTTCTCTGGGCATCCTGTTTCAGTGTCTCACAACTGTCTCAATAATGATTTTTCCTTTAACATTAACCTAAATCTCCGCTCTTTTAGTTTAAGATTATTCCGCTCTCTTCTATCACTATAAGATCATTTAAAAAGCTGACCTCCACCTTTAATAAGCAGTTCTTAAGTAATGGAAGGCCACAGTGAGGACTTCTAGGAACTTTTTCTTCTTCAAGCTGAACAAGCCCAGCTCCCTCAATCTTTTTTGTTAGGAGAAGTGCACAAGCACTCTGATCATCTTTATGGCTCTCCTCTGGACCAGCTCAAGAGATCCACATCTCCATGTGCTGGGAGCTCTTGTCCTGGAAGTAGTACTCCAGGTGTGGATTCATTAAGACAGAATGAAGGGAGACAATCGCCTCTCTTGCCCTGTTGGAAACCCCTCTTATGAATACAGCACGGGAGACTGTTAGCCCTTTGGGATCCAAGTGCATACCAAATATTCAACTTTCACATCCCTTCAGTTTAGAGAGAAAAATATCATATAAATTGATGCAGCCACTCCGTCATAGAAGGCCACTATATTGATCAGGTGAAGCCATGCTGGCTGTGTCAGATCAGCTCCTCATCTTGCATTGGTTATAACACAACAGATCCTGGAAGATATGCTCCACAATTTTCCCAGGCACAGAGGTGAGGCTCACTGGATGTAGTTCCCCAAGTCTTCCTTGCTACTTTTCTTCAAAAGAAGAGTCTTGCCTTTTTACTCTCACCAGGGACTTCACCTGACAGAAATGGCTTTCAAATACTATGGTGAGTAACTTGGCAGCCCCATTATGCAGTTCCTTCTGCATAATGCAAGGACTCCTGCATACACTTCATTGGGTCTCATACAGCCTTGTATAACCATGAATGGTTCGTAGTATTTATATGTTTTCCAGAATGCTTTCCATCAGTGCACCCTGATTAATATCAGCACTTGAGAGGATTACTTTCCTAAGAGCTTAATTTTTACTGCTTTTAAACTGAGATTTTCAGTCATCCTTAAGATATCTAGAACTCCTAAACTGACTCAAGAATTTAATATCAGACATCAAAGATACTGTTTTAATTTGAGATTTCACTTGACTCGCACCCTGACTTTGAGAATATCTACATTTTTGTAGGTTTGCTATCCACCATTAGATATTTATGTTCAGGTTGTTGGATGATTAGAAATTGTGCAGAAATGCATTTTATTTTCAGGAAAAGAATTTCCAAAAGAAAGACTTTATTTTTCCTCATTCCTGATATCATTTAATATACTACTTAGTAATAGATTCAGTAGACTTGTATTTTATTCAAATACTTTAATAGTACTTCTGAAATCTTTTACAGTCTTAAAAATGAAGTATATTAAGCAAATGGAATATATAAATATTTATGATTATTGTCGTTTCCTGATATTAATATTTTATTATCTCCAAAGGACAAATCATGAATGAAACTATCAATGATTTATTAACAGTACTCTAATGACTAGAGGCTAATGGCAACATTTGAAACAATCCAGAGTGTATTTCAAACAGCCACCAAAGTATAGGAATTACATTTAGAGATTATGGAATTTAATTCAGAGATTGTGGATTTTATTTCACTACAGTTTAAGCAGAAAATTAAGACTATTTTTTCTTTCTTATTAATTTTTGCATCCTTCCCTGTTGATTACTGGCATCATAGAAAGCAAGCCTCAAACTACTTACTACTTCCTGTCCATTCCTGAAACATTTCTAATTCACATCAAGGGAACTCAATATTCCTCCTAATTATGATCTAGCACTTTACAGAAACATGTGACAAAATCCACTCATATTGATGCTCATTGGTGCAAAATGTGAAACTTACATGCTTTTACATTTGTTTCTTAATCATTTCTTAATCATGCCATGATGTACAATTAAAAGGAGTCAAGCAATAGTAAAATCAAATTAACTCTGTCTGCATTTAAAATTTTTATCTCATTATCATAAAATAAAAAGAACACAAATAAATGAGCAATACTGAGATAAAGGAAAAGTCAAAGGTAATTCCATAGCAGAGCTAACTTTGGAAGGACTTAGAGGAATAAGAAATTGAAAAGTATAAGAAGAAAGCACAACAGCAGACTTCTGCCTCTGCTAGCATATCATGTTAATAAATTTCCTGATAGATTTAATATTCAGCAACAACTGTGAGTTTAAACTGGAAAAAAAAAAAAAAAATCCAATGCAGCTAATCTGTAACTTGTATTAAAAAAAAAAAAAAAAAAAAACTATTGTCTAGTCAACCTTGGTAGATATGTTTTCCCCCTCTCTGGAGAGAAAAAATGCTTAGAAAAAGATTTAAACTTTAGCCCCCACATATTAAGCAGAGTTAATGATCTATTTGCTTTGATGTCATATATTACTTCTAGTTTATCCATCCACTGGGTAAACGAGAGGCATTATTTGGTCACGATGATAGATTTGAATGCAGGCTGGGACATCAATCAGTGCTGGCAACTGATTAGTTGTTTGTGTCTTTGACAAGCTCTTCCATCTAACTGAGTGAAAGCTTGCTGATTGCTCTACCTTCTCTCCACATTCATTGCTCTCCACTGCCACTATATTATATAGTTAATGCTGATGGTGAAAATTCTCCTTGACAGGTAACAGTGAATTTCTCCCATTCCCTTATCATATACATTATTGTATTTTCCGTTGGGGACTAGAATTTCTAAGTGAGGTCATCTATGCTATCAGATATACACAGGGATGACTCAGTAAGGCCAACATCACAGAATCATAGAAAGGCTTAGGTTAGAAGGGACCTCTAAGATTATCTAGTTCTAGCTTCCTGCCAGAAGCAGGGTTGCCAACCACTAAATCAAGCATTATATGTGGTTGCCCCAAGTTCCATCAAACTTGGCCTTGAATGCTGCCAGGGATGGGGCATTCTCAACTTCTCTGGGCAGCCTGACCCAGCATCTCACCACCTTCTCAGGGAATGATCTTTCCCTGACATCTAATCTAAATTTTTCCTCCTTTAGCTTAAAATGGTTCCCACTTGTCCTATCACTACTGATGTTAAAAATAAAAAATAAAAATAAATAAAAAATAAATAAAATAAATTAAAAAAATCCCATTTGTTTATAAGCTTCCCTCAAGTACTGAATGGCTGTGATGAGATCTCTCCAGAACCTCCTCTTCTCCAATCTGAACAAGTCCAGCTCCTTCGACCTGTCTTCACAAGTGAGGTACTCCAGACCTCTAATAATCCTTGTCAGGACCTTCTCAAAAGCTCCACATCTTTCTTTTTTTCTGAGCCCCATAGCTGGATGCAGAACTCTACACAGGGCCTCAGGAAAACAGAGTAAAGAGGAACAATAATTTTCCTCTTCCTGCTGACTACCCTTCTTTGATGTAGCCCAAGATAATTCTGCTCTTCCAGGCTACAAGCACACACTGTTGTCTCATGTTAAGCTTTTTATTGAGTTCTTCTCTCAGACTGTAGACATACTGGAACTGCCGTGACACAAATACAACACCTTTCACTTGGACTTGTGAGCTGATGGGAACCAAATGAAGTTCACCTTCTGAGCTTTTTCATGTCCTCTGATGATATCTTATCAGCTACACCACCCAGCTTTGTGTCTCTTCAAACTTACTGAGGATGTACTCAATCCTATCATTTATGTTAGTGATAAAGAGTACTGATTTCATGGTGGACCCCTGGAGGACACCTCTTGTCATTGGCCTTCATTTGGACATAGAGCCATTGACTACAACCCTCTGACTGCAAACTTCCAACCAATTCTTTATGCACAAAATACTCCATCATTTAAACTCTTCTCTCTCTGATTTAGAGAGGAGGTTGTGATGTGGGACGAAGCTCTTAAAGAAGTCCAAGTAGACAGTGTCAGTGTCCCTTGATTTGTCCACGTATGCCAACACCCCATCATAGCAGATGAAATAAGTATTCTGTATAATTAAATTAAAAAGAGGTTGAATAATGGCATAACACGTGTATGATTGGTTACCAATTAGGACTAGGAAGCTAAGATCTAGTTATGAAAACCAGAAAATTCCTAAAAATTGTGCAATAGGAAGGTTATGCAGCAGGGTACCTGTGCAAGATGTGAAGAGCACAAACAAAATTTTAGTTTTCTCAAGTGGCTACAGGCAAAATTCAGGAATCTTGACTGAGATTTTCAAAGCTGCTTGCAGGACTTACTTAATTCCTATCAACATTTTACAGCAGTGGAACAGATTTAACAGATAACTTCAGCATTTCTACATTATCATATCTATAATTTTCTGCAACAGATGGAGAGAATACATTAGCTGAAGTGTTTGAGGAAGTACAGAAAATACAAGTGTTGACTTTTTTGAGTTCTGACTTTGTCTTGCACATGTTCAACATGTGTGATTAAGTACTGGGAGGAATGGAACACCAGTAATCGAGACCAATGATGTTTTAATCAGTTATAAAGTGCTTGTTGAGGACAAGACAGCAGCAGCAGGTTGTGAAGATTCTTTGATGCTTGTGATAAGAAGTACAAAGTGTATATTTACACATAGTTGGATGATAGCAAGTAATATTTGGAATAAGCTTTTTTGTTTTGCTTTTTTTTCCCCTTTATGGTAATCTTTCCAAGACTTACACCCAAAATATCAAAATCTTTTTCATATATGGAAGCATAGACAACACTGACAATAGACCACAGTTAAAAAAAGAGAAAAAAATGTCTTACAAATAATTGAGTATTCAAGCAAAAACAAGCACAAAAAAAACCCCACAATCTTTGCAACATCTTTCAGATGCTAAAATCAGTCTTATGAATAAAGTGAATAATATTCCATTTATGCAAAGGTAAAACTAAAGGGAACAACAAAAAAAGAGAAGCTCAAATCCATATATGCAAAACCTTGCAAAGAAGTGCATGACTTTTAAAGATAAGTCATAATTTAATGCAAGATCACACTTAGGTTTACAGTCCTGTTTTCACCATAATAGACACACGCAAAAAATATTTCACAATTAGTCACAATTAACGTGCCTTCTTATTCCAGGCACATTTAGAAAAACAAGACTAATGCTAAATCCTCTTTTGTTGACATAGCCTACCTCACAATTTGCTTGCTTATATTCTGGTTGTTCTACTATTGAAACTGAAAAAAATAAGATCTTTGTGAAGAGAAAACTATCTGATGGTGATTTCTGATTTACCACAGTTCTTTTTAATATATTGGATTATTGAAGGCTGCATAGCCCTTCAGAGTAGATGTTCTCACTAGATGATAGATTTATACAGACATTTTATGTGATGAGCTATTTGGACATAATTATTTGCTCTAGTTCATTTAAGATCCAACAGAAGGTCATGAAAATAAACTGACTGCAAGAGCTTTAGAATATAAGATCCCATTTCGTAAAAAAAAAAAGAAAAAAAAAAAAAAGGGGACTGAAAAATAGCAAAGTAATTAATGGTCAGGAAAAGAAATCAACTCTTGCCCTGTATCCCTATTTTGCACAGCATTAAATAAATAGACAACAGTCTACGTACTTTCTGTACTTTCTATATTTTCTGTATTCTGTCTCGCTGAAGTCCAGAAACTCAAACATTTGTGTGATAGTTTTTTCTTAGATCTATCTTTAATAAAATGTGGCAATGATTTTATACAAGACATTATTTTCCATTAAATGTTTGGATATTTTCGATTTTGACTGACTCTTATGTCTTTACTGAAAGAAAAGAAGGTTCTTGAATTCTGCAGGCAATGTAAGAATCACAGAATCACAGAATGGTTTGTGTTGGTTGTGACCTCGAGGGTCATGAAGTTCAAATTCCTTGCCACAGGAAGCATTGCCAGCTGCTAGATCCAAATACTAGATCAAATTGTCCAGAGCCCCATCCAGCCTTGCCTTAAATGCCTCCAGGGGATGGAGCATCCACAATCTCTGTGGGCAACCTTTTCCAGCATCTCACCAATCTTTCAGTAAAAAACTTCCCCCTGATATCCAATCTAAATCTCGCTTCCTTGAGCTTAAAACCATTCTCACTTGTCCTATCACTATCCGCCAGTGTAAAAAGTTGATTTCCTTCATGTTTATTAACTTCTTTTGTAAGCCACAATGGAGTTTCCTCACAGCCTTCTCTTCTCTGAATAAACCCAGCTCCTTCAACTTATCTTCACAGGAGAGCTGCTCCAGCCTTTGGATCGTATTTGTGGCCCTCCTCCACAGACCTTCTCCAAAATCTCCATATCTTTACTGTGCTGGGGACTCCAGACTTGGATGTAGTACTCCAGTAGGGGCCTCATGAGGGCAGAGTAGAGAGGGATAATCACCTCCTTTGCACTGCTGGCCATTCCTCTCCTGATGGAACCCAGAATACCCGTGATCCTCTGGGCTGCAAGAGCACACTGCCTGCTCACGTCAAGTTTTTAATCAACCATGACCACTAAGTCCTCCTCAGCAGGGCTATTCTCAGGGAATATCTGGGATTACCTCAACCCAAGTGCAAAACCATGCTCTGCTTTATTGAACCTCCTTAGGTTTACAGGGGCCCATCCTTTGAGTTTATCAAAGTCTCTCTGGATGGAATTCCTTCCTTCTGTTGTATCAACTGTACTGTTCAGCTTGGTGTCTTCACCAAACTTACTGAGGGTGCATTCATTCCTATTATCTATGTCATTGATAAAGATACTGAAGAGTACTGGGTCCAAGACAGAGTTTGGGGGACAATGATTGCTACCAGCCTCTTCCTGGACATAGAGCCACTGACCACAATCCTCTGGCTGCAACCAACCAACCAATTCCTTATCCACCAAGTAGTCCACCCATCAAATCTTGATCTCTCCAATTCAGAGACAAGAATGTCGTGAGAATCATGTGATAGATGACATCACTTGTCATCCCTTTGTGCATCGATGTCATCACTCCATCACAGAAAGCCTCCAAATTGTTGAAGCCATGCTGCCTGTCTTTAATCTCCCACTCATCCCTCATATGCTTTAACATTTCTTCCCAGAAGATCTGTTCCATGAACTTCCCAGGCACAGAGGGGAGGCTCACTGGCCAGTGATTCTTTGAGTTCTCCTTCCACTTTTTCTTGTAAAGGGGAGTGATTTTTCTCTTTGTACAGTCTGAGACCTTTCCTAACAGCTACAACTTTTCAAATATGATGGAGAGTGGCTTGGCAAGCACTTCCCTTAGGGCTCTAGGATGCATGACATCCAGCTCCATGGCCTTGTGTACACTCATTTTTTTGAGTCAGTGCAATGGTTTTATGATTTATTGTTACAGGTACTCCACATCATAATATCATGTAGTGCACTAGAAGTTAAAGAGTTAATGCGCCAGTTCCATGGACTGCTGATATTTCTGGGTATGTGGTTCTGAGAAAAGAAGAACTCTATACCCCAGGGAACTTTGCATTTCCGTTTTCAGTTCAGAAGGAAAGATAAAACTTTTAACAGATCACAAAATGTTCTCTCTTTTTCACTTTCCGCTCATCTTGGCAGTATGTGTGTTCCCTAGATGACCTTCGGCATCAGAATAAGGCCTTTGGTTTTTGGACACTATCTCTCATCTTATTTGATTTGCTAGCCTTGATTCTAATTATATTGTATTATATTGTGTTATCTTACATTTCTGTACCTTATTTAGTAAATCAGTTTTCCTCCTCAGATTGCTGCTGCTGTTTTGTTTTCAGACCCATCTCCCTACCTTTTCCCCTTTTTACCCTTTCCCCTTTTCTGTTGGTCAGCCCACTCCATTAGTCATAGAACGAGGCTGAACCAGCGCGAACCAGCCTGTAAACCATTAACAGTCAGGCTTGGACTTGCTCTACCCTTACAGTGAGGAGGAGTTTTCTCCCCCATTTCCTATCTAGAGGTTCAGGTTCAGGGATGTGAGGTTCTGGAAATTGAGAATCCTGGCTGCCAGTGAAGTCTGAAGCAAAGAACTCATTTAGTACCTCATCCTCCTCCTGTGGTAGCAGTTGTTCTTTCTCATTTAGCAGAGGTGGTATGCTTTCTTTGGCCTGTCTTTACAGGCCTTTATGTACCGTAGAACCCCTTCTTGTTGTTTTTAACTTTCCTTGCCAAGTTTAGTTTTATCTGTGCCTTGGCATTCCTAATCCCATCTGTGGAAGTTTGGACAGCATCCCTGTATTCTTCCCAGGCGACATGTCCTTGCTGCCACTGTCTGTACTTGCCCTTCTTTTCCTCAATTTGGCCAGCAGGTCCTTGCCAAGCCTTTCTAGTTTTCAGCCTCATCTGTCTGCTTTCTTATTCTGAGAGATGGTTTGCTCTTTTGCTCTCAGAAAGGCATTCTTAACAAGTAGCTTTGTTCCACTCCTTTGCCCCTAAGTTCTTGGGTAAGTTATTGGTTTCCTGATCAAAACTCTTGGTGTCTCGGCTAACCTGAAATGTACTGGCAGACTGGAGACTAGCAAATGCAATGCCCAAAAAAGGGCCAAAAAGATTATCCTGGTAGCTACAGACATATCAGTCTCACCTCAGTGTCAGGGATGGTTATGGAATGCAAAATGAGTGCCCTAATTGACCAATTAAAGGACAACCAGGGGATCAGGTCCAGTCACTATGGGTTTACGAATGGTAATGGAATGTCCTGTTTGACAAATCTGATTTCATTCTATGACAAGATGGCCGTTTAATGGATGAAAGTAAGGTTGTCTGTCTGGTCTACCTGGATTTCAGTAAGACCTTTGACTCATCTCAAGTACTGTGTTCAGTTTTTGGCACCTCAGTACAGAAAGGACATTGAGGTGCTAGAGCAGATCCAAAGAAGGGCAAGAAGGCTGGTGAAGGGCCTGGAGAAGATGCTCTATGAGAACAAACTGAAGAAATTGGGGCTGTTTAGTCTGGGGACTTGAACCAGAAAGTTATCATCAGTGGATACCAGGAATCAATTTCCTTCTCTGACTGCCAAATGCATCTCAGCCTGGCGACCTCCTCTCTCAGTCTGATCATCTGCTCAAGAAGATGATGCAGTTGGGCCCATGTGCACCTATGACACCCCTTGCCTGCTTTGGTCCTATGGATGGCCTCTAGATTCCAGAGGTCTCCAGGGTCAAAGGTCTGGGCAGCCTTCCCACTCCTTGGGAGATCTGTCTGGGTATATGTGTCAGCCCAGAGAAGTTATGGGCCTCTCCATTGCATTTCTATGTCTGCCTGTCTGTCATGCCAGATAGTAGCCATGGTGACACTAATAGAGAGCTTTACCATAGCAGCATGGGATGAGAAGAGCAGTGAGCAATTCTCACCCCCTATCTGAAATCCCCATGCAAACTGTCCACACAAACTGACACACACCTTTCTCACGTGCCATGCTCTGCTTGTCTGCCCAGTTTGTTGTGCTCTTGGGTTACTCTCCTTCCTGCTAGCCACTTTTCGATGTGCAGGAATTGACCCCGCCTCTGTTTTCATCAAAAAGGCTGTTAGTAGCATTTTTTCCAGGCTTGAATCCCCTGCCGCTGTTCCTGGTTCTGTCTCTGATGCGTTAGGGTGCTGCTGCCATGAGGCATGCAGTGGTGCCAGGCTGCTACTCCTTGACAGGGCTACCCCTCAGCCTTTTGAGGCAGTTCCTTGCTTCTGTGCAGAATGTGCTGAGCTTGAACTGCTACACTTATGTGTTTTGCATACTTCCTGTGTACTCTTGAATCCATTTTATTTCTATTTTCAGCCTCTGAAAACTCCAATTACATTTTTTAACAGGAAAAATATGGCATAACTCAAGCAGTTGTTTCATTTTACATTCAGTCAATATTGGTGTCTTTATACAGTGCTTAGATAGTCAGCTCTGACATTCTTTGTAGTAGTTGATGTGAAGTATGAGGAGACGTGCAGATTTTGAAACCGGAAATGATATGTACAAGTGTCTACCTGGGATAACTTAATGTCATCATCTGTTGAAAAAAAGTTGTATTGATTTCTTTTGTATTGACTTCTTTAACAATCTCCTAAGACACTGAATTCATGCCATATAATACTTCCTACATTCCAGTGCACTGCACAACATTACACAGAAATTGGACACTTAAGATTTATTATTCTAGTGTTTGTACAAAAAAGAATAATATGAAACTGAAGGGAAAGCACTAAAATGTGCCACAAAGAAACTGCTGTTTAAATTACTAATTGACTAATGTTTGCAAATTAACAGTGTCACTGTCTCTCTATACATATCCAGGTAAGGCATTATAAAGTGATTTTACAGTCATTTTTAATCCAACTTCAGTTAAATTATCATTCTTCTCTATTGTATCTTATATGAAGGAATATTTATGACTTTAAATTTAGAATTCATTTTGGATAAAACTGAAATTCCATTAATCACTTTTACTGGCTCTTTTAAAATCTGCCTTAGGTTTAAAAGCTCTAGGACAAAAACCAGAAAGAGAGCCTTCCTTTTATAATAATCGTATGGATTATCTACTTAATAATCCATATTTATTAAACTATACTTATGGAATGTTGAATGTTATCAGCTACTTTGGTGATAGTACTTTGCTTAACTGCTGTTAATAAATTAATCCTCTGCTGTTCTTTAGTAACATTATAGATCTGGTACTGAGAGGAGAGGCATTTAGAATACAATTTTTTCAAATGATCAGTACTTTTATTATTTTGTACTGTGTATGGAACAATTAGAAAGATTCTTATTATAAGGAAAATAATAATAATAATGTATAGTGAGCATTGAATAAGAAGAGTTATGCAATCATTTTAAAGGTTTAACAGGAATGAACAGGGTAATTTATTTGAGTAATTATAACTTTCACTAGTTTGATATCAGGTCAGTGTTTTGTTGTTAACTTGGGGATCTAAAAGGAACAATAAGAAAATACTTTATGTACAAAACATATTTACACATATAAAACAAATAATGTATAAATAAGCAATAGCACTGACAAAAAACAACAACAACAACAACAAAACCACAAACCATATGTATTTATACTTTTATTCCTGGCTGCTATCAACCACTACAAATTAAATGTTTAAGACATTGAAGTTCAAAAGCATCACAATGATGATTCAGTTAACATAAACAGCACAGGAATACAATGCAGTATTAATGTTCAGAAAGATAATTGAGAATTGTCTCTCTCACTGGGATGACTGGCTGCTACCTTAGAACCACATTCTACATGAAGTTTAAGAAACTGAAATTTGTTTCAATTGTTTGACAGAAATAGGCCTGTGTTTTCAAAAATTGATTGATGCTGTAGTAGTAACACAAATACCAAGGAACCATGAAGCAGCTCTCACTCCTGTGAAAAGTTAACTAAAAGTAACAACAGTCTCTATGAGGAATAATATGTGGCAACGAACTCTGATAACGAACTGCATGGTGAGCTAGTTGGCACATCTTTTTTAAGAGATACAAAAGCTGAAATCCTGCATGCTAATTTACAACCATAATGTACATTTCAGCCAGTGCATATCAGAAAGAAACACAGACAGCAGTGTAGTTGCAAATTTTATACAGTTTATCGTAGCCATTTTTTGTGAATGACATTTTCAGTTTAATGTCTTTGTGAATGGAAGAAACATTCTCATGAAGAAATTGCTATCTAAAAGTTAACCTCAATCACAGTGAAGTCAGTAAAATTCAAACTCTTCATAATAAAATCAGGGAGCTATTGTACACAGTGCAAACGAAGAATTGCTGAAAATTGTCCCAGTGCTTTTATTCATGACAGTATATTTGCCATTGTCTCTGTCAGTTGCTAACACAAGTCAATCAAATCATAGACACTCCTTTTGATAGATAGATTCTGAAATACTTATTGAAAGGGTATTTATCATTTTCAGTAGAATTACACCTCTGAGTAAAGTCTATTTCACTAAAGAATCTCCTTCCAGCTGTAACTCTAGCTGTAATTTTCCTAGCCAGGAACAAATCATAGATAACTACAGCACTCACTTTCCTCCTCCTTCAAATGTAGAGATACTTTATTTGCCATTGGTCCAAGACATATTGTCAGTCAAATCCTTCACAATGCCTAAACTCATTCTTTTTCTAAATCCCACTCCATGTCAGATATCCAGCTGTGCTGTTGTCAAAATTGTCAGGAGGTATCTAAAACAAAAAGATCACGTTGCAGAAACAAAATTTTTCTATGCTAACACTGTCTCATAGAGAAACGTAACAGTTATATCTAAGTCCTCCTTCCTACTGCCTTACTTGTGGAGTAAACATTTATTAAATATAATTCTTTCCCATAGTGTTAAAGTAGCTACAATTTCTGATATCATTAACAATGAGAAAAGGGATCAAAACTTAAAAATATGTATTTTTCTTAAATCAAGAAGTGTTTTTTTTCTTCCTATTATAAGTTAAATTTAATGATACACCACTTCAAAAAAGGCAATTAATATAAAAAGTTGAGAGATTAGAAAAGGTGATAATATACATCCTCGGGGTACATACTAGTGGTTTTGATGCTTTTTGTACAGTTTAAGTCTTTACATCTCTTTCACTTATGGAAGAACAAAGGACAGGTGTCATTTGATAGGTGCAATTTGAATACTGTAAGAGAGAGATCACGATTGATAGTTTTAGGAACAACACACCAATTATGCTATGTAAGATCATCATGAGAAAAATGGGAAAAAAAAGAAAAAAAAGTATAAAGACTGCTTTTACTTCTTACTGATATAGAAGAAAGAATCAGAGAAAAGTAAAACAAGTCAGAGAAATCTAAATAAACTATGAAAAGCCTGGACTGAATGAGCAAGAAAAACAACAACAGCAACAACAACAAAAGGGCATGTATGATGAACAATCCAAAGAAAACCATATTTTGTTTCTCTTTTAATAGCAAGCAAATTACTTAGCAATGGCTGTTCAGTATCAAAAAGAGATCAAAATTTAATAAATACCTGATTGTCATTGTTGATACTGTTGAAGGAAGTCATTGTTCCTTGATCTGGGTCAGAGTCAAGGCAAATTCACATCACTGTTAAGGGCATGACCTGCTTGCTGATAATCCAGCACAAAGTCACATTTCTGTTAAAGTTATTTATATGCACACTATCTATCATGATAATGTACAAGGACTTCACCTGAAATTGACAGCAATTAAGAAGCTTGAAAAAGAGCTGCAAAACTCTAAGGAATTCAGAGAAATGTGATCAAATTAAGAGTGTAGGAGACCATCATTTCTCTCAACAGTGCAGCTCCTGTGATAATTCTAAATACTGCATTTATGAAATACTGAAGAAGACTAGCTCAGTTCCTGAAAAATCTGTTTTCCATGCAGTGTTTGCTTTTGTAACTGCTATTCCAGAGTTAACTGTTCTACTACAGGTAAAATTGAGAAGCTTAACATAAGGGCTTGAAACAGTGTATTTCTATGATCATGATTAACATTCATTTGGATTGTTAATGATTAATTTAAATGGACTTTACACAAGTAACATCTGACTCCATCAACAAAAGGATCAGTTTTGCTCTAGGATGACTATCTCCTGTAAAGCTAGAAATACAGAACTTCAAGACAAACAGTTTCAGGTTCAAGTGAATCCAACTCACCTTACAAAACAATTTCTTATATGAAAAGGTGTCTGAACTTCCAACTAAACCTATCATTATGTTTGATGGGATATCTGTGCATCTTTCTCAAGATGCTTAATCCAGAGTATTGAAACTGAAAAAAAAGAATACTTTTTCTTCTGCCAGGTTCCCATGGGAAGATAATGCTGCCTCTAACCATGTATTCACAATGTAATAAGTTGAAACAGATCTCAGGAGAACACCTAGTCTAATCTTGTTTGAAGCCAGTCTAATCAGGTTAGGTAGCTCTGAATCTTACCCCTCTGCATATTGAATATCTCCAGGGATGAAAATTTTACAATCTCTCAGTCCAATTTTGTAAAAAAAAAATGCTTTAAGGAATGGAAATTTCCTTGGAATTTCTCAGAATGAAGCATTTTACTTTTTTGTCTTTTCACCACACATTCCTAATTAGAGACTTGCTCTGTTTCTTCTGGGTCCTCCGGTAAGATAGTTGTAGACAAAAATAAGATCTCCCAGATGCCATTTCTTCTCTAATGTGCATGGTTCCAGGTCCTCCAGCCTTTCTCTTTCTGGACCCTGAGGGCATTAATAGGCCTTTAAAGACCCTGGCTCACTTCACGCAGAGCTTCCTTCACCCTTACTCAAGGCCACTTCCACAGCTCAGTCCAGGTCCACCAGTTCATGTCCCAGCAACACTTCAGCAGTGCAGGTCTCTAATACCATCTCTTGCCCTAACTTTTCTGCTCTTACCTGATGGCCATGGTATACTCACTAATTTGACTCATCTCTACTTCTGCCTGAGTATGTTAGTGTCCCACTCCTCCTACTTCCTTTTTTCTTTAGCAGGTCCTCCTCTACAGTACAGGCTTAAGTCTTTGCATCTAGCTTTTCCATTGGTGCTAAGTTTCTGGGATTGATGAATTTGGTTCTCTGAAGGAGTCAAATTCTATTCAAGAAAGATTTGCAACTGCAGACACTTGGCTCTTACTTCACTGGCCATTTAATCCAGATCTCCTTTAATTGGATCACTGACTCCCAAGGGCTACAGCAGCCAGGGTAATAATTTGAAGACCAGACAAGCCTCATCGGCCTTTTCATTACATCCTTCATCAAGATTATGGACAAACAACAAACAGAACTGAATTGTCCTGCCATGTTTCCATGATAGTAAGTAGGTTATAATTTCCTAATTACACCATGATTTTCATTTCTTCCTGCTTATTTCTCATGCCAGGTGCATAGGAATAGATGCACCTCAGCTTGGCTATTGGTCTCATTACGTTATTGGAGGAGCCTTCCCAAAAACCTCTAGGGCAAATCTGAGGTTTTTCCTCGCTGCTTCTTAAACTAACAGTGTTCTCTTGCCATAGCTACTGTCAATGTGCAATATTTATACTAGCGTGAACACTACCACTAGATCTGGAGGGGGAATGACTGTTTACATGGGTTGACAGTGATAGGACAAGGGGAAATGGTTTTAAAACAAAGCAGGAGATTTAGGTTAAATATTAAGAAGTTTTTCACTCAGAGGTTGGTGACAGACTAGAACAGGTTGCTCAGAGAAGTTGTGGATCCACCATTCAAGGCAAGGCTCTGGGCAGCCTTCTGTGCTGTACCACACATTGTCTCACATAATTTGTACAGTCTTGTCTTCTTTGTGCTATGTGGAGAGATGTATGCAGCTTTCCTTATTACTCAGAGACAGCATTAGGAGGCACCATCTGTTTATCAGGTTTTGCCATTAGCTTTGGTGCTTCAGAGGTAGTTTATCAAAAAGTAAGCAAATTTGCTCACTAATAACAAAAACGTATAATCAAGAATAACCTGAGGAAAAAAAATGGAGAAAAAGGAATAAAGGAAGAGAAATAGAAAAGGAGAAATGGAGAAAGGGAGAGAAAGAAAGAAAGAATGACAGAAGGACAGAAGAAGAAAATGGACTTCTGGGGGATTATATATGTATATTCATAAAAGTATACGTACACACAAGTGTGCTCTCCCACAATTGGCTCAAAGTTCTGCTAGATATAAAAGTCAGCTGGACTAAAATTTACAAATTGATAATTTATATTTTCAGACAGTGAGCACAAGAGCATTTAGGTTAGACTAATTTTCAATGGTGTGCATGCTGGGACATTTGTCTCTGATCAATTAAAGTGAAAATGTGTCAGATGCTATTGAAAACTATGAAATAGGGGTTACATGCATCAACACAGACAAGATAATGAATCAGTTATGGAATCATAAGGAGTTAGGAAGAGATATACCAGCCAAAGGGGGAAAAAAAAAAAAAAAAAAAAAAAAGGAAGATATGGCTTAATTAAAATTTGACCTTCAGTTCTATTTGTGTGTGTGTGTATGTGTGTGTGTGTGTCTTTTATGTCCTGTGTCTCATTTAAATATTTTAAAATAATGATGCAGAAAGATCAGCAGTTACTGGGAGGCTTTTGCACTTAAAAATAATCTATCCACACATCTCTGCCTTTTAAATAATATTATCAGGCATTGTGAAATAAAAGCATATCGATTGACCCAGTAGTTCTGAAATGTAATCTCTGCTTGTGTAGCAACACCTTCCTCCTATTATGTCTTCTCCATTTTCCTCACCTAAACCCTCCAGTCAGTCCAGGAAAAACTTCTAGTAGAACTGTTTGCATGTCATGATGGTTAAAGGTCACTGCCCTGGTAAAGTTAATTTTCTTTTAGAGACTCATATGATGTTCTCTTTTGGATTTTTGGTGAAACGCACTATCTGAATAGTTGCAGAGTGGTACCCATATGGAGACAAGGACTTTTCTACTTGTGCTGCTTTGACAATGAGGAGGCAAGAAGCTGGAAGGATCACAGTAGGACAGCTGACCCAACAGACCAAAGAAATATTCCATACCATATGACATCAGGCTCAGCAATAAAAACTGCATTAAAGAAGGAGGAACTGGGAAGAAGCTCAGACTGCATTTTTCTTCCCAAGAAATTGTTATTGTACAATGACTCCTGCTTTCCTGGGAGTGGTTGAACATCTGCTTGCTGACGGGAAACAGTGAATAAATTCCTTGATTTGCTTTGTTTGCATGCACAGCTTTTGCTTTACCTATTAAACTGTCTTTACCTCAACCCATGAGATCTCTCACTTGTACATTTTCAATTTTCTCCTTGATCCTGCCTAAGGAGAGAATGCAAATGGCTGTGTGATACTTAGCTTACTGCCCAAGTTAAACCATAACAAATGCTTGCAGTGCCCCTGCTTACCTATATTTCACTCAGCTGTACTATCACAATTTGTGCTCCTTTTTTTACTCCAAAGCACCAGATGAAAAAGCATTACATTAACACTTCAGTCCTCTCTCGTGTATCTCTATCTAGTTCAACACGTGATAATCAGTCTCAGGAAGCATAGTAGGAAGTACAATTTGGGAAAGGTTACTTCCATCTTAAAAACTTATCCCAGACAGAATCACATGATTAGAAGCTCAGTAAATGTATACAGCTGCTCTGTTTTGAGAAAGAAAAGAAAAAAAAAAAAAAAAAAAAAAAAGACAATATAGCACTCAGTCACAACATGAACTGCAAGGATTAAAAAATAAGAGTGAATTCATGAAGATACTTTTCAGTAGGAAGAGAATTCCTTCAGAACAATCCACTTGGGAAACAGGAAGCCAGGACAAAGCTTTTCTTTTAGAGCTTTATCTTAATGACAGGAGGAGAGATATCAATATCAATCAGAAATATGAGGCAAAAGTAGAGGATAATGTAATAGAAAGATAATAATCATTAATCCTCCCCTGTAGAATCACAGATAACGATCTAGTTACTTCTACATTACCAGTTCCCTGGGGCCCTCACTCTATTGTGCTACAATATACTAGACTATGTGCAAGGAAAGAGAGGCAGAAAAAGTTGGCTAGTGATAGGGAATCAAGCTCCTGTAGAAATACAGAATCTCTTGTAAGATCAGTATTCAGGAAGATCCTTAGATCCTGCTTTTCACAGTATTGTAAATTTTATCATTTTCTCCTTTTGTTGAGGAAAAATAAATAAAGAAAGATGGGAGATATTTCCTCTTCCTTTGAAAATTTTATCATGATTTTTCAGATAGGCTGGAAGACTGTGGAACATAACACATTTTCCCGTTTTCTTCTCACAAAAATTTTAAGTATAAAAAATAGATAAAAATAAAAGGATTTGATAAGACAAAAATATTAATGACATTTGCCCTGTTATTTGTTGTCAATTTGGTATGAAAAACACATAAGCTTTGCTAGTAAAAGTCCCAATAAAACGCACGAAAAAAGTACCCAGATGTTTACACAAGTCTGAAGATTCACAGAGGAACTGAAAGATAGTCTAGCATTGATTTCAAATAGACATCAGCTGAACATTTTTTTTTGACTGCTCTGTGAGATGCTGGAGAGCTTTGTTTGCACACATTCCATGGCTGTTAGCTATCCATCAACTTTGCTTCCCCAGTTCTGAGACACGTGGCAAAGGTCACAGGTTAACTGAATTCCAATTGACTTTTGGATTATAGGAAGCAGAGTCGAGGTAGAATATTTAACATAATTTGACTCACTATAAAAATAATAGCAGTAATAATAATAATAATAATAATAATAATAATAATAATAATAATAATAATAAAGATAATTTTTTATTTGTCTTAAATGGAACACATACTAACTCCTTACAGCAATTTTATATGGAAACCTAAATTGGCAAGTAAGAAAAAACTTCTGTTACGGACAAACTAGAGTCTTCTCACTTTCCTGGCAATGATTTTCCACTGTTTGACTACTCACAAAAACCATGATACTTTCCTTCTGACTTGAAACTGTCTTTTTTGTGGAGGTTGAAAATTAGTTGCTGCTTGGAGTTATTTCTCTGCCAATACCTAATCCAATTACTTAATATGTTAAAAAACAAAACAAAACAAAACAAACAAACAAACAAAAAAACAATCAAACAAACAAAAAAAAAAACCATGCAGGAGTCTCACATTCAGGATTCTTAGCATTACAAATTATTTTTTCTGTCTAAAGAATTATCTATTTATGATAGTGGAAAAAGGCTATGTATGACCTAGAAAATTATACCATTACTAAAAATCATGTTATTGAAATGTTAGGAAGTATTTGAGTTTACTTATTACAGTATCCTCACTGATTTATGCTGAACCTCAATGTTTTCATTAAAAAACTCTCTGAATAAATTTTTCTTATCATCCAATCTAAGCCTCCCCTGATGCAACTTAAGGCCATTTCCTATTGACCTGTCACTCATTTCCTAGGAGAAAAGGCAGACCCTGGCCTCACTACAACCTCCTTTGAGGTTGCTGTAGAGAGCAATAAGATCTCCCTTGATCCTCCTTCTCTCTAGGCTAAATAACCCCAGTTCCCTCAGTTGCTCCTTATTAGATTTATCTTCTACTCTACACCAGCTATGCTGTCTTTTTTTTTTTTTTTTTGGACACATTTCAGCACCTGATTTGACAGTACCTCTTAAGACTGGTTTACTAGACCTGGGATGGGCACGAGGAAAAACATGTAGTTACACGTTTACCATAAACAATGGATTTGAGTCCACAATGATAGACTGGAAAATGAGGCAAAATAAGACTAACACTCTAACTTAACGTTTCACCTCAACTGACTTTTTCATTCTACACAAAAAAAAAATGAAAGCAGGTATTTCCATTTTGTTCCGGCTATGCAGATTAGAATAAAAAGACTGGAAATTAAATGTAGCACATTAGATTGAAACATGAATGTTGACTCCATCCTGGTTTATTAAGAAACAATTACAGTTTTCCAAGTAATCACAGAATCATAGGGTTGTTTGAGTTGGAAGGGACCATTAAAGGGCATCTTCTCAACTCCCTTGAAATCAACAGTAGCATCTACAGCTAGATCAGGCTGCTCAGAGTCCATCCAGTTGACTTTGATTGTCTTCAAGAATGGGGCCAACTCTCTTAGCAACCTGTTCCAGTGTTTACCTTTATCCTAAGAACCTTTTTCGTTATACGCAGTCTAAATCTTCCCTCTTTTTGTTTGAAATCATATCCCCTTGTCCTATCACAACAGAACTTGCTAAAGAGTCTATTCTTTTCTTTTCTATAACCCTCCTTTAGATACTAAAAATCTACTATCACATCTCCATGAAAGATTATTAAAACTCCTTGAGACATATACACTGTTCAAGGGAACTTCATGTGAAGTTCCCGTTCATGTGAAATCATGCGAGTAATTTGTTTTACTGAAAGTTAAGAAAATATTTCAAGGTATTCATACATAGATGATGATCAGTAGATAAAAGTAATAATTGAGAAAAGTAACAACTTTGGATGTTCATTAGCTGGAGAGTTTCATTCTATACAAGGTACAAATAAAGTGACCTTTTCACAGGAACCAGAGTAGAAGATGCTGGCATGAATGCTATATATAATATTTTGTAGTCACTTCCAAAAAATTTCTGAGAGCACTTCACAAGCAGCTTAGTAAAACCTTCTCGTCTAATGTATCTTATTATTAAAATTGCATAGAATCTTACTGGCCATGGGAAGAAAATCATTCAACATGCTTTTATCATTATTTGTAAGCAAACGTAAAAAATATTATATGTTGTTGATTTATATTCTAGTGAAAATCAAACAAGGATGACCTATATCATGAAATTATACTCTAATTATGATCTCTAACAGGAAGTTTGCATAATGTGAATTATTTATTTTCAGTACCACAGTGGTGCCATGACTGATTATATAGTGAACATAGTAGCTGAAGAACAGTGTTATTTTTGAAGATGAGAGCTGAACTCTGACTGAGGCTGAATCTTATGCTCTTACATGTCCAAGACCTTATGGGAAGATGCATAAAGATGTTTAAAGATCTAGCTTAAGATTTTGATGAGTCAGTATTTCATGAAAATGGTACAATTTGCAGTGCTGGCGTAAGCTAACGCAATGAAAGAAGCAAAAATGGTAGAAGCATTACAGGTAGGGATCACTGAACAATTCAACAGCTTAAGTTCTAAGGAAGCTTTCAAATGGTCATGGGCTGACTTAGAGCTAGACCACAGCCCAGACTAAGAACAAGGAAGATAAACGTTTTAAGTAAATCTTGAAAAAGTGTGACAGTAAAATAATTTTGTTCTGGGGGCTACACTTTCCTCAGTAAAACAACCTTTGCAATTAGAAAACTGGCCATTAATAATGGGGGAAGTGACAAACTGGTACATTTAGTGACTTGGAAGATGGAACACAAAAATTTGGCAAAACTAAGAAAAAAATGAATAATAATAATAATAATAAAGTCAAATTAAAACAAGTCAAAAGTCTTACGTCTGACTGCCCCACAGATTGCTTATGAGAAAAGTAAGGTCTTTCTAAAGTTACTTCACAATTAGCAAGTTAAACACAATTTTTTTATGCTTCAGAAACTTTAGATTACAACTACTTTGTAGAGAAAGAACCTGCTGTTTCCACTGCAGGACAGTAAATGTCCGATAATAGAAGTGGAATTCAAAGACTCCATGTGAACCTATGAATCTATTTTCCTTTTCTTTTACCATACAAATTGGAAGATGTTTCATTCTTTTGGCATTTTGGCATAATAGAAAGTTTGATTTTCATTATTATAGGACAGTACGGTTCATATTTTTAATATATATTTCACTGAGTAAGACTCAGGGAGGTAATATAAAAAATGGTGGGTTTTTTTTGTTGTTGTTGTTTTGTTTGTTTTGTTTTGTTTTTTGTTTGTTTGTTTGTTTGTTTTCCTGATAGACTGGAACGTCCCTTTTGCCATCTCCAGGCAACTGGAAGAGAAGAAGGTTATCAGGATTAGAGGAGCAGTACTGTGATGTCATCACTAGCTAGGTGGATGAGGGGAGAAGAGTGGATGTAGTCTACCTTGTTTTCAGCAAGACATTTGATACTGTGTCCCATAACAGCTTCATAGTGAAGCTGAGGAGGTGTGAGGTAGATGAATGGGGGTGAGGTGAGTTGAGAATGGTTGACTGACTCAGAGAGTGGTGATCAGTGGTGCAGACTACACCTGGTGGCCTGTATCTAGCGGTGTTCCCAGGGGTTGATGCTGGATCTCTTCTTGTTCAACATGTTCATCAGTGACCTTGATGAGGGGATAGTGTCCACCCTCAGAAAGTTTGTTGATGATACGAAGCTGGGAGGAATGGCTGACAAACCAGAGCACTGTGCTGCTATTCAGCAAGACCTCGACAGGCTGGAGAGTTGGGGAGAGAGAAACCAGCTGAGGTTTAACAAAAGCAAACGTAGAGTCTTGCACCTAGTGAGGAATAACTGCATGCACCACTATAAGCTGAGGGATGACCTGCTGGAGAAGAGCTCTGCAGAGAGGGACCTGGGCGTCCTGGTGGATGACTGGTTGGCCATGAGCCAGCAGTGTGCATTGATGGCCAAGAAAGCCAATGGCATCCTGGGATGTATTAAAAAGAGCATGGCCAGCAGCTCAAGGGAAGAACTGGAGAGGTTGTGGAGTGTCCTCCTCCAGAGACATTCAAGACCCAACTGGACGCCTACCTGTGCAGCCTAGTCTAGGGAGCCTGCTTTGGCAGGAGGGTTGGAGTAGATTATCTCTAGAGATCCCTTCCAGCCCGTTCAACTCTGTGATTTTGTGATAGCTGTGTATTATTATTATTATTATTATTATTATTATTATTATTATTATTATTATTTACAAGCAGTTAGTGAAGGGAATTCTAGCTAACATCACATCATTAGTTTCTGGAAAAATAACATTTCCTTCATCTATGTTCTGATTACATGCAAGTATGTCTTTGTGTTTTATGGTTTCTACACCATTTATTGGAGTGCAAAGTTTAGAAATGATTATAAGATTATAGAAATGATTATAATTAGATTATAAGAAATATAGATATGAAAGCTTTGCATGAAAGGTAATTTTTTTTATTACTTTCCATGGATCATATGGTTACCAAAAATTCTACTTCAATTACACTGAAATGTCTTCAGTTAAATTGAATCTTAAAGTCAAGAACAGCAGAAAATTACTTGCTTCTTACGAGAGAGTTTGAGTTTGAATTGTCTTTTGAAGTTCTGTGCCTGGATTGCCATTGTTACCTGAATCAGCTTATTTAGAAAAAATTTGAGGGACTTCACAATTTATTCTAATGTATCCCTTATGCATCTAATCTATGAATTAGGATGCATTGTAAATATTATGGGTTAGAAATACTTTCTTTATTGTTCTATTATTGTTTTAAGTCTGCAGATTAGGAAAAAACAGCAAGATGCTGGAGTTAGATTCTTGGTGAGGATGCTACTGCAGGAGCAGCATTTGTTAACCAGACAGTGATCACAGGGTTACACTACTGTGGCGTTTTGTTGTTTTGTTTTCCTTGTTTTCCTTTTTTTTTTTTTTTTTTTTAAATGAAAGATAAATAGGAAAAAAATATATTTCTGCTATATATGTAATTGTTATATGAATTACTATATATTACTATATATACTTATGTACTTATATATATAAGTTACTATATGCATTTATAATATTCAGTGAATATAAGATGAGAAATATATTTCTTTCCAAAGGAATATGATTTTATCCTGTATTTAATCATTATTTTCTGAAAATCAGAATGCTTTTAACCATAACAATGAAAAGTGGCTTCACACAGCTCACAGCACTACAGATTTCCAAAAAGTTTTCTTTTGAAATAATAACAATCTATAATACTATGAAACATTACTTAATATGGAAAAGCATGGTCTGCTTACTTTCAGTACAGGCTTTCAGTAGTCTCAGTAGTCTTTTTACTTGTCTTCTTTTTTTTTTTTTTTTTTTTTTTTCTTTTTCAGTTCTCTCCTATGACTGCCTTTAGAGAAAAACAAGCACATTTGTAGATCTCAGAATTCAGAAGAACTCCTGTACTATTTTCACATTTATGCAAGTTAAAAAGGTGAAATCCAAAGCATTGAGAATCAATTCATATAATTCAAAAAAGGAGTGATCTTTAGAACAAGAAAGGATCTTTTAATAACTGCCACAGAATGACAGTTCAGAAGCATGACTCTCCTTTCTAGTCACATGGCTCTTTCTTCCCATGTTTCATGTGGCACCTTCATTAAAGAAAAAGAAAATAATGACTTTTAAAACTGGTTTTATCTCCAAGGAAAAAGATAAGTAGTCTCATCCAATGAAAATTTACACTTCTGATCAGAATTCTTCATCTTTGAAATGTCTTGCTGAAAAAGTGGGTTACAAAACAGTTGCATACATGTTTAGGCTGAAATCTTACCATATTTTACATACTTTATTGGGTCAATTTTTACTGAGATCACTGTAATGTTTGTTGAAATTTATGCCATCATACAAGGGGAAAAGTGTTTTGTTTTATTGACTCTTAGTCTTTTACCCCTCTAGTTCTAGCATCTGTAGGTCATTTGCAACTTGAAACTGAAAGCATCTCTGAAGTATTTCCTGGAGAATTTGAAGTGGAATGGCAAACAGGCACTTGTATGTATCTTAAAAAGTTATTGTAAAATATGGAAATACTAGAGCAAAATAAGCACAAAAACACAAGAATTGTGAGTATGTGGAGAAAATAAATATATAATAATATAAATATTATTCAATATAAAAATATTTAAAATATAAAAATAAATATAAATAAGACATATTATTTTCTTAGATATTCAAGCTCTCACTCTTCAGAGACATTCAGAGTGATTTATAATTCTTTTACAGATTTTTTTCTATGATAACATAGAACTTATAAAGATAAATAATTTGCCAATGCACGTTTTATCTGCAGAAATTTAATGTATGAATGTTATACATGTGCAATACAAATCATGTGGTAGCATTGTATATGTTTCATTTTTAAGATATTTTTTGAAAACTGACATTTACTATCACAGAATCACAGAATGCCAGAGATGGAAAGGGACCTCAAAAGATCATCTAGTCCATTCCTCCTTCAAGAGCAGAAACACCTAGATGAGGTCACACAGGAATGTGTCCAGGCAGGTTTTGAATGTCTCCAGAGAAGGAGACCCCACAACCTCTCTTAGCAGCCTGTTTCAGTGTTCTGTTACCCTTGCTGTGAAGTTTTTTTCTCATATTTATGTGGAACCTCCTATGTTCCAGCTTGCACCCATTGCCCCTTTTCCTATCATTGGATATCAATGAAAAGAGCCTGGCTCCATCTTTCTAACACTCACCCTTTACATATTTATAAACATGAATGAGGACACCCCTCAGTCTCCTCTCCTCCAAGCTAAAGAAACCCAGCTCCCTCAGCCTTTCCTTGTGAGGCAAATGCTCCACTCCCTTAAATATCTGTGTGGCTCTATGCTGGACCCTCTCAAGCAGATCCCTGTCCTTCTTGAATGGAGAGGACCAGAACTAGACACAATATTGCAGATGTGATCTCACCAGGGCGGAGTAGAGGGGGAGGAGAACATCTCTTAACCAGTTAACCACATCCCTTCTAATATACCCCAGGATGCCACTGGCCTTCTTGACCACAAGGGCACAGTACTGGCTCATGGTCATGCTGCTGTCCACCAGCATCCACAGGTCCTTTTCCCCTGTGCTTCTCTCCCAGATCTACAACACTTCTTTAAGTAATTAATTAAACTAATTTGTTTCAAAAGCTGTTGCTAACAAGTGAAAAAAAAAAAAAAACACAAAACAAACACAAGACTATTACAAGTATTAGGTGATAATATCCACAAGCACTGCCTGTTTGGGTTGTTTCTGTCTATTTCCTGCTTGCTCATGCTTCCATATGATTTAACAATCTTCCTTTGTGAGCAGCTAGATAATAGCCAGAACAGCGACAACAGCAGCTCCTGGGCTTTAAGTCAATACCATCTTGTCTGGTCACACTCCTATCTAAACATTCTTCCTGCTGTTTCTTTGTCCTGACTGGGTTGCTATCACCTGTTATTTCTCTTCTAAATGAGTTCAACTCATACTATTGTAAGTAAAATCCACATGTAAGACAATATCACTTAGATTTTTTTTTCCATCTCAAATAGAACAGTCCCTTCAGATACTGAATATGTGTTTGCGTGATTGAGTGACTTAGTTATCAATGAATACCTCAGAAGAAAAACAAAGTATTCACATTTTTTAATGAAATGTCATGCATAGCCATAATAAAATTAAAAGTGAAATGTTAAAAAAAAAAAAAAGAATCTAAACAAATAAACAAAAAGATAAACAAAAAGTAGAACAGACAGATTTCCAGTCTTTTCAAAGCAGCAGAAATTTTTAACAAAAAACAAATACATCAGCTGCAAGTCCATTTATTCAACATAAAAATAATATTCTTTGAACACATGCATTCTTCTAGCAGGCCTTTTGTTTTGTTCAAGTATCAGGATTTTTGTTCATTTCTTCATACTTGCCACCAGAGAACCATCCTAATTTGTAAAACTACAACATTGTCTTATGATCACTTTCACATTTGTGTAATTATGTGATTACGTTCCCCCAAAGAAACACTCCTGGACACCAACAAATACACTGTGTGGGAGTACTGGAGTATTTTTAATCTGCTTATTGACATATATCTCCACACTGCATAAGTATCACAGAATCACAAAGTGGCCGAAGCTAGTTAAAGCCTCTAGAAATCAACTAGTCCAGTCCTGCATCAAGCTGAATTGATTGAGGTCATTGTTATGCAGTTTTAGATACCTATAAGGATAGAGACACACACATCCTCTCTCAGAAACATATGCCAGTCTTCTATCACTCTTTCATAACTGCAAAAAATCTTTTTCTTCCATTTAAAATAAACTTCCTGTTTTTTGGCTTGTGTACATTGCCTTTATTTGTTATAGGTCATCATCAAGAATTATCAGATTCTGTCTTTTCTACTTCATCCCCATCAGTTATTTATTAACATGAGGAAGATCCCCTGAGCTGCCTCCTCTTCATGCTAAACATTCTCAGTGTCTCCACAATGTCACAAAGAACTCTAATTTGTCCTATTTTTTTTTTTTTTCCCACACTGTGTGTGCTCTTGACTAACAGTTGCATCTATAATGGTCATCCAGATTACTTAATGTTTCTGTCCTGCTCATACTTCCTTACTTGTCTGCATACACTTGTGGTAGCCTGTTTCACCAATTATAAGCTTGCTCTTGTCCATATTACCCAGCATCCTTCATTTGCTACACCAGACCTCCACTTCCTCCCTTGATTTTCAAGTGCACTGAGATTAACCTAATTCTAAACAGTTAATGTGTTGCTCCAGTGCCATACTGTTAGCAGCATCATAGTTTCTGTTTCTTAGGCAGGCATATCATTTGTCAGTTACATATCCATCTCCCAGTGTCGGTCCAGCCCTTATTGTGGACCTTTTGAATGATTGCATTTTTGCTACATGACTCCATGTAAGTTTGCAGAATTTTCAGTTTGAGACTATTATACCAGTCAAGACCTTGAAGGGATTTATTTTTATTTGTATTTTTTGTATGTTCTTCTCAATCTAAATAAGGGAAAATTGTCTTACTTCAGTTTTGGAAGAAAAAGGGTGCTTACAGAGGCAAAAAAATCATGTTGTGAGAGAGCCTGAATGATACGTGAATCAATGTTGAAACCAGTAGACATTCAAAAATATAAGATTTGCTATGGCTTGAGGATTTGGTTCAATGATACTATAAAACAGTAAGTACATTTCATAGTTATCCTGCAAAACGTGTGATATATTGATGATATCATCATATGGAGCAACACAGCAGAGGAAGTTTTTGAAGAAGGGAAAAAGGATAATCCAAATCCATCTAAAAGCTAGTTTTGCTATAAAACAAAGTAAGGTCAAAGGACCTGCTCAGGATATGCAGTTTTTAGGAATAAAATAGCAAGATGGATGTTGCCAGATCTGTATGGATGTGATTAACTGTTGAAGACAACACTGAGAGTAACAGGTGTTGGATCATGCAAACATTGGGATACACATTTAGTAAAGCCATTTGGTCATCCAACACTCTGAGATCTGACAATTGAGCTGGCTCTGCCCAGACAGAATTCTCATATATCTTAGAAGGAGATATTGTCTTGTAACACACATAAAAATCCAGCTGGGCAAGACAGGCTGGATTATTCCTACCTTAGGGAAAGGCAAGCCCATCTATGGGATTATTTTTGCTCAAGAACCTGGCTATACTTGGTGAGTAATGAAGATAATGAAGGAGAATGGGGAAGGCTGGTTGTATACCACAAGCGTATGTGATGTTGGGTGAGAATAGACAGTAATTTGAATTGTATCTTAGTTGCTACATAGTATCACTTTCTACCACTACCATGATTACTTTATAATCAAAAGTATTAAAGTCGGAATGACCCAGATTGAAGAAGAGAGAAATCTGTTGAAAGCAGAATTGGGCTTTCATCAGTCCAATAAGTCCCAAAGGATTGTTGTGGCAGATAGAACATGATAGAACACAGATAGTCATGGACTGAGTGAACTCCACAGATAATTTAGAGGGGTGGCCCATAGACTACTGGAATAATATCTGTTTGTATATATCAAAAAAGAAAGGAAGAATATGGCAATTAATTGAGAGGTGTGAGGAAGTTTGAGACTTGAGTGTGACACAAATGATACGGAATAATGGGTGCTTATTGTCTTTTTTTCAACTGGTACAGAGTTGATTTACTTTGTCTGGTATGATTCTATGTTTTGGCTTTAGGAGAAAAGCAGTTTTGATAACACACCAATGTTTCGGTTGTTGCTGACCAGCCATGCAGAGACAAGAATATTTGAATCATTCTATCAGCAAGTGAGGCTGAGGGGGAACAAGGAGATTAGAGGGGACAAAACCAGGACAGCTGATCTAAACTGGTCAAAGGGATATTCCATACCATAAAGCATAATGTGAAAAAAAAAAAAAAAAAAAAAAAAACTTCAAAAACTGATGAATTGGCCAGAGCACACAGTCTCTGCGGACTAGCTGGACATTGGTCAGCAGGTGGTGAGCAATTGCAGTGTGCATCACTTTTTTTCATAAATATTTTCACAAGTATCATTTTCCCTTTCTCTTCATTTACTGACTTGGTAAATAGTTTTAATCTCTACAAGTGAATTCTATATTGTTTTTTCTTGATTCTCTTCCCCCCAGCCCACTGGGAGGAGGAAGGTGAAAATGATGGTGTGGTAATTAGCTGTCTATCAGGTTCAGTGGCAGTAACAGCCCACACTGTCACTGAATGCAAAATCGGCATATGAAATAAAAATTTGAATTCAGTCTGGTATAGAATGTGTATCCAGTGTCCATGGTAGAGATTGGAGCCTGTGACAAGCAAAAACACAACTAAAAGATAACTTGACTCAGCTTACAAAGATCACTTCCACTGACTATTTCACTGCCTTTTTCAGCAACACTTATTGAAATATAGTTGAAATTCATGCAAGTTTTCCTTGCACTTAAAAAAAAAAAAAAAAAAAAAAAAAATTAAGAAAGGTAACTGCAGATATAGGAGAGAAGTATATATAGTATGCTCAAGGGAAACCTTATTGCTCTCTACAACTAAATTAAAGGAGGTTGTGCCGAGGTGGAGATCAGCCTCTTCTCCTATGTAACCAACAAAAAGACGAGAGGGAATGGCCCCTCATCAAGTTGCACCAGAGGAGATTCGGGTTGGGCATTTGGAAAAATTTCTTCTCTGAAAGAGTGGACAGATAGTGAAACAGGCTGTCCACAGAGGTGCTTGAGCCACCGTCCCTGGATTTGTTCAAGAAACATGTAGATGTTGTACTAAGGGACGTGGTTTAGTAAGGAAATATTAGTGGTAGATGAACAGTTGGACTGGTTGATGTCAGATAACTTTTTCAACTTTGGCGATTCTATGATTCTATAATTCTCTGCAGAACTTTGCTTCACATCTGTACTGATGTCCAAAACCACTAAAAGTATCAATACTATTGTCATAATATTTATTCATTTACCTTTAACATCTGATAAGGTATAAATTCCTGTAAACAGGAACCAGAAATTTAGTGCTTTTAAATCTTATTGATGCTTTCTAAGCTCTTTATAATTAAGTGATGCTTTGCAGGGAGGTTAGATAAGTCACAACTACAAATTTCCAACCAAACTGAAAGAAAATGAGCCTGTAAAGTTCATAAGATAAAGTGGTTAAGGCATTAGTGAGTTATACTGTTATTTTATGAGGGGGGTTAAAAATGAACACAATATAAATGAAAAACAAGATATCAATCATCCCACTGGAAATGCTAACATAATAGTTCATAATACACATATTATATTTTAATCAAGCTATAAGCTGTGGAGTTTTTATTATTATTATTGTTATTTTTTAAAACTGATAATGAAGTCTTGTGTTAGAATCAAGCACAACATCTTACAGGACTTTCATGGTTGGATAGAAACTTTTAACTTCTTTATTAAAAAAAAAAAAAAAAAAATCTGGGAGGGAAATGGTATATAGTAATTTCAGGCTTTGGGGATATAGATAAATTAAAGGAAGGCCATGTCAGGGAATGTTTGGGGGATATTTTCTTTTTTAGGGAGAGGAACTGCTGTACCAAGCATCACTCTGTGTAGCATTGAGAAACAATGAGGCAAAAAGTTATTTTCTAGTGGTCTACCAATGCATAGATAGGACCTTGCTTTAGTCATGAATGCAAAAGATCAGACAGAAGAGAATGAGAAATGCACAAGAAATTCATGAGAAATCATGGGTCAGTTTCATTTCTTGCTATTAGAAATTCACATAGACCATAGGCCATCTCCTGGGAGCAGTACACTCCCAGGAGTGTAATGTTGTCTTAAGTTTGATTTCTGCATGTGAGTTCTCATAATTCAACATCTCCGTGTCCTTACATTTTAAAGACTGCAGCATTTGGTACATTCATTGTAGAAGAGAAGTAGTAGTGGCATGTCTATGACCTTGCAATCATTTACTGTAAGGTATGCTTAGGTGCATTACCTTCTTATATAACTATTTAGATCACTGACAAATATTTATTTATTTATTTAAATTATCGTTATCAATAACTAGATGAATGTGATTAATGTTTCTGTCAAATATGTGGAAAAATAATATATTACTAATAGTTTGACAAGCTGCAAATGCAGTATAATTTTGAGAAAAATATCTAAATTATGCTTGTCTCCAAAGAAAAAGTATAAGGTGAGAATTGAAACTCATGAGACAGTACTGTAAAGATAAGAGAAATTAAAAGATTAAACAGATGAAAAGTGAACAAAGAAATCTCAGCTGATGTTGGTTGAGACAGTCTGGGAACCTCAATGTGAAAAATCAAAAGCCAAATAAAAGATAGCCTTTGCACATTTTTATCATGATTATATGCAGGTTAGTTGAATTATAACCTGAAATCATCCTGACTTAAAATAACAACATTAAAGACTGTTTTCAAGTTAAAAAGGAACTACCAGAACATTTAATATAAACTTTTCTGTTTATTTATACATTATTGAATAAGATCTATTATAACCTTCTTGTTGAAAACAAGGACTGTCTCTTTAGTTCTGAAATGCAGTCAATACAGTAGGGGGATGAAAGCATTGAACACAGCCCTGATGAAAATTACTTGGAGGTTCTTGGCAATGTGCCTTTGCAGCCCAGAAATCCAACTATATCATAGGCTGCATCAAAAGAAGCGTGGTCAGCAAGTCGAGGGAAGTGAACCTGCTCCTCTGCACTGGTGAGACCTCACATAGAGTACTGCATCCAGATGTGAGTCTTCAGTACAGGAGACACATGGAACTGTTGGAGTGTGACCACAGGAAGGCCACAAAAGTGATCCCAGGGATGGAATATCTCCCTTTTGAGGACAGGCTGAGAGAGCTGGGGCTGTTGAGCCTGGAGAAGAGAAGGCTCCAGGGAAACCTAAGAGTGGGATTTCAGTATCTAAAAAAGGGGCTCTAAGAAAGAAAGAGGCAGACTCCTTAGCCAGTTCTATTGTGATATTGGACAAATATAAATGGTTTTAGAATGAGAGGGGAAATTTATATTGAATGTAAGAAGTTTTTTAAGATAAGGGTGGTAAGGCACTGGAACAGGTTGCCCAGAAAGAAATGGTGAATACTCCATTTCTGGAGGCATCAAGGTCAGGCTGGACAAGTCTCTGAGCAACTGATCTGTCCGTAGATGTCCCTGTTGATTGCAGGAAAGTTATTTTTGTTATCTTCAAAGGTTCCCTCCAATTCAAACAACAATATGATCCTATAATTCCATGATTCTATTAATTGGTAAACATATTTGGAAGGGAAAAGTCACAGGACCTTTCTCAGCTCAGTTTTTACTATTTCAGAAATAAAGTTCACATCATTATCTTCTCTGCATTGGTGATCTGAACTAACGTGTCTATTTTCATGTCATCTTTTGTAGTACAAATGCCTGTCAATTGGTATGTAGACTGGAAACTGAAAAATGTAACTTTTTTAGGGGAACTAATGAGATAGAAATAGTTATGAACTTTGATTGCTCCAGGTTTATATTCAACTTATATTGTTAAGTAAGACTTGAAAAGGTACAAATCTTTAAAACGCAATGTTCTTCATCATCTAGTCAACATTATATCATTAAGAAAATGGTTTTTATTTTATGATTTTCATTTCCTCACCAGTGGGATCTAAAGTTAGTTACAGAGTTGGTCAAAAGTTTGTGTCTTAAGGTATTGAAGGCCCTCCTTTTGAGTTGTGTGGTTCAGAGTGGACCCCTTTCCTTTGCAAACTCATTGAACCAAAGAAGTAAGGAGCACTGGTGCATCTGAATCCACTCCTACTCCCAAACGTGCACAGAATTTATGCCTAAAGGATTATATGTGCACAATGAAAGATATAATCTTAGAAAAGCTTTCAAGGCTTAGCAAGCTATTAGTCACTTATTTAGCTAAAACCTGTATGATCAAGGAATGTCTTGACATAAAGGCATAGGGGATCTCTATTGAAGATGTAACCTAAAGAAGCATTTACTCTCAAGAGTGATTAGGCACTGGACCAGGTTGTTCAGAGAAGTTGTGAATGTCCCATCCCTGGAGGTGCTCAAGGCCAGGTTGGACTGGGGCATCCTGACAAAAATTCTTTCCAAAGCAAATGGGTTAGAACTATGTAGATGACTATTAAGTGCTCTTTCTAGCCAAGCCATTCTATCATTCAGTGATCTCGTAATTCAGCCTGTTGTTGTATAGCAGGACTGAAGATGTTCTTGGGATGTTCACTATTTATGAGGTAAGATGACTAACTCAAAGCCATATTTTCTGGAGCTTATTCAACTGGCCTTCCACTGTTAAACAAGACACCTGTTCAGCAGTTCCTCCAGCACTAACTATGAGCCATTATTTGAGATCCCTACCTGCTGGAGCAGATACTGTATCACTATCTGCTGGGCAACACCCTTGCTGTAATGTTATAGTTGCTATGTGCTTGAGCAAGGTCTCAGTTGCCACAGTCAGTGTTTGAGCAAGGCAATGTCAAACTGAAGGTGGAAAAGGGTAGGAAGGAAGTACTCTAACACAAAAGAAGAGAAAAAGAAGCCTGTGGATTTGGTGGCAAATCCTGTCCTTCAGGGACTTATGCTGAAATAGTCCCTGGAGAGTTACAGCCCATGATACAGATCCATACTGCATCAGTTCTTGAAGAACTGCAGTCTGTCAGAAGACTTCTTGGACCAGTTCAGGAAGAATGACATCCCATGGGAGGGACCAAGCAAAAGGCAGGAGAAGATCATGAATGAGCAGCAGATGGCCAACTCTTATGTAATGACCACAGCCCCTCTCCATTTCTTTGTGATGATCCCAGGGCAGGAGTTAGAAGAGGATGGTGGAGGGGAAAGTGATTATAGTTTAGTTTCTGACTGCTCCAGTCTGCTAGTAATACAAAACAAATTACTCTCCCTACACTAAGTCTGTTTTGCCCATAACAGTAACTGGTAAGTGATGTCTGAGTATATATGTAATTACTTGAGCTATCTTTCACCATTTTTTACCTTTTGTTCCTCTTATGAGGGGAACTTTACCTAGCCATCAGTGTGAAATGATTACTGGTGATTTCAGTGAAGACCTTGTTTGGACCAACTTCATGGCAGAACCTTGCACCGAAGGACCCTTCACTGTAAAGAATGGAGTCCCTGAGGAGTAGTGCTGATGCAGTTTGGGCAGAGCCAGGAGTGACAACAGCCAAACCCACCATATGTACAGGGGCAGTCCATTCAGAGCATGGTAAACAGGATGGGCAAACAAGCATGACACAACAGAAGGGCATAGCCCAGCACTTCACAATGGGTGTTTGAGCAGAAGGGATTGGAGAAGGGATGGGCAACTTGGGGAGCGTACAAAGAATTTGTTAGGATGCAGGGAGAAAATTAGAAAGGCAAAAGCTTTATCTCAACTTGACCTCTAAGGTAAAAGAACAAAAAAATTTTAATGAATATATTAGCAGCCAGAGGAGGCCTAATTTCCATCTCCTATTGGATGCAGAAGGGACAACTGAAGATATGGAGGCTAAGATTCTCAATGCCTTCTTTACATCTGTCTTTAATAGTCAGGACAATTATTCTTGGGGTACTCAGCCACCAGACCTGGGGGTCTAGGATGGGGAGAAGAATAAGACCTCCATGAGAAGCTGGAACAATTGTTGGCGCAAAGCCTTTTCATTAGCACCCATTCAAGATATAACTTGCTCAACAAGCTTTTGAAGTTAATGGTTAATTACCATGAGTGCAGCAGTAAGAGAATGGACATGCTATTCCTCCTGATGAACAAAATGTGGGCACCCCGAAAGCTAACATCACCATGACAAACAGGACATGATGCCCCTGATAACTGGGGAAGGCAGGAGTGCCCCTGACAACGAGATGATGCCACAGTATGGAGAGGACAAAAACCTGAAAAATTTCAAGGAAGAGCAGGTAATCCCCCACTGAACTGCAACCATGCAGGTCAGCAAAACATTACTTACTGACTTGCTGCCTCCCTATGGACCAATGAGACACTGCTGGATCTTTGGTTGTTCCTTAGGCACAACCTGCACAACCTGACTATCCCTGCTCTGTAAACTGCTAGAATTTCTCTCTTTACTAACTTCCCCATCTTCCCCACATTCCTTAGTAGCTAAGAATTTGTAATAAATCACTGGACAGCATCCAACCTCATTTTTGCCATAATCTTCTTCTGGGTATATATATGTCAAACCACCTTCTTCAATAATTGGATCAAGACACTCGCATAATTCAGGAGGAGATTGTTGGAGACCTGCTACTCTACCTGGACTGTCAAAAATCCATTGGGCCAGATGGGATCCACTCTAAAGTGCTGATGCAAGTGAAGAAGGTGATGGCCAAGGTACTTTCCACCAGGGAATCTTGAAAGGTAGGTCCTGCCTGATCAACCTGAGCTCCTTCCCTGAGCAGGTGACTTGACTGGTGGATGAGGGAAATGCCATTGATGTAGTCTACCTAGACTTCAGGAAAGCCTTTGACTTCCTTCCCCAAAGGACTCTCCTGGAGAGAGCAGCCCGTGGCTTGGACAGGTACAGTTTTTGCTGGGTAAAGAACCAGTTATATGGGCAAGTCCAAAGAATGGTGGTGAATGGAGTTAAATCCAGCTGGCACCAGTCATGAGTGGTGATCCCCAGGGATTAGTATTGGGGTTCATATCCTGCTTAATATCACATTGGTAATTTGAATGAGGGGATCAAGTGCACCCTCAGGGTTACCATCCTGAGGTGCAAGTGCACTCTGCAGGGTTACCACCTAGGTACTGAACACTTGTGGACTTGAACAGGTGTGGGTGGTGCCTACAGAGCTTCTCTGGGCTACTTGGTAGTGTCTCCCCACCCTCTCAGTAAAAAATTTCCTTTTAACATCTAATCTAAATCTCCCCTCTAACACTTTAAAACTATTTCCCCTTTTCCTACTACTATCTTCCCATGTAAAAGTCAGTCTTCTTCAGAAGTGTAAGCTCTTCTCAGGAACTGGAAGGCCACAATGAGGTCTTACCTGACTCTTCTCTTCTCCAGACTGAACAAGCTCAGGTCTCTCAGCCTTTTTTTCTTGGAATGGTGTTCCAGTCCTCTGATTATCTTCATTGCCCTCTTCTGGCTCCATTCCAACAGCTCCATGCCTTTCTTGTGCTGAGGGCATCAAATTTGAATGCAGTACTTAAGATGAGGCCTGACATGGTCAGAGCAAAGGAAGGCAAAGAAAAACAACCAAACAACGACAACAAAAAAAGCTTTAATACACTTTAAAAATGAAATTCTGTTCAGGAAAGTGTGGGATTTTTTAAGGTGCACTGACTCAAATTTAATTCCAAAGCTCTCTTTTGTCTTTTAGACGAGGATAAATTTTCTAAGTATTTCCCATTTGCTTCTGTATCATTTCTTTCTGTTTGTAACTCTCAGTGTGTTAGTATCGCATTACACAACCTTTGCCACATGAATTTTCCCTAATCTACATGTAATCTTGCCTAAACAATAATTTCAATTTTACTCATGCTAATGTATGCATATGCAGAACTTGAAATCAGAGGGATTTGAAGTGTTATACTAATTATATTAGACTTGGATCCTATATCATGATCTGTTCACATTCTGTACTTAGTTTATCTGCATACTGTGCCTATGCAAATGCAGTGAGTTTAAACCAGTGAAATATTATATATTCACATAGCAATTTCTGACTTTTTTTTTTTTTTAAGAAGGTGACTTCTTCAATAATGGTATTGCCTGTGATGGCAACAGCAATTGTCACATTCTGAGAAGAGTGTGACACTAAAGAGTTTCCAAGATCTCTCTGATGATGTTGCTGGTACCCATCACTAAGACTCCGTGCAGTGTGCACATGGAGACAGGCAATTGGTCTCACCAAAATGTCAGGCCAGAGTCAGGCTACGCCAACTAATTTTGTGGCAAGTTTGAACAGCAAGAAGTTGTATGCAAACTACCCTTCAGGAGCAGCAGGAACCAAGAAGTGCAAATTGCTTATGTGGCAGGGAGAGGGCAGTTTGTGAGGGTGGTTTGCATAAGAAGGGCAGAACACTCTGCAGGTAGGTAGGTTGCTGGGTTCTCTGCTAGGCTATAGCCATGATAGCCTCCTTAATGTATTAAACAATTCTCTGTAATGCCTATGGCAGCCAGGTGCAGTTGTGGTGATGACACCAATCAGAAAACCATGTCTCTTTTTCTATTCTTCCAGTACTAGGTAGGACTAATGCAATCACCCAGAGAGTGTTCAAGGCAATTCATGTGACCATCCCGATTTCAAGCTGTACCTTGTGCCTGAGGCTACCTTCTGAGATGGAGAGAGAGAAAGAGAGTATCTATTGGAGTTGTCCCTAGCTAAATGAGTGGGTCTGCATGGTGGCCAAGCTTCAGGAGGGAGGGAGTAGACTGAGAGGAATATGGGAGACCAAGGAGGTGATAGTTTAATGGAACTGTGCTCCATTTCTGGTACAGACTTGCCAACCTCGCATGGCCATTGCTACTGAAACAAACCAGAATCTGATCTATATCAGGATAAAGTCAACAACTTAAGGTACACTGAAGAGTGGAAGCAAGATACTACATAATGCCATAAGAGGAGCTTCCATATGCCCATTCAGTTTCCAATAGGCATGAAGCTCTGGGGATGGTAGACACAGGAGGCTATGGAAGATGGAAGAAGAAATGCTATCCCTGCAATTTCTCCCACCAAGTTCAAATCAAAATCATATCAAATGAAGCATCATTATGAGTGCTGTGACTCTCTCCTGAAGGGAAGAGAGGCCGCCTACAGAACACACCCTCTTTACAGAGAAATTTGCTGCATTCTTGGGGCTAGCATTTGGGATGTCACCAGTAAACTTATGAATTTAGTACAGCCTTTGGATTATTACCCAATCCTGATCTTTCGTATGACTACCAACAATATTATAGCTGGAATGTCTGATGTCAGAGCCTTAGGAAGATCACTACAAAATTCAGGAGTATGGGTAATGTTTTCATCAAACGTTTTGGTAATAGGGACATAGATGGGAAAAAAAAAAAAAAAAAAAAAAGAGAGAGAGAGACTGGCTGCAAGACTGGTGCATCAGTCAGAATTTGGGATTTTATAATCATGGAAGATCTTTCAAACTCAAGATCTGCTGGGGCATGACAAGATCCACCTATCTCAGTAAGGGAAATATTTATTGGCCCATAACATGACCAAACTGAGAGAGCTGTGAACTGATATTGATAGGGGAAGGGAATGCCATGCCAACATCATGACTGATGTTAAACTAAGGGGTGGTACTGTACTGATGGACCGTAGCAAGGCTAATGGGAACATCAATGTCAACTCAGTGAAGACTGAATATTCAGGAACACATCTGAAATGTTTGTGTCTCAATTAAATTATTGGAGGAGATGGTTCAACATGTATATGTATGCAGATGCAGAGGAGGAATAAGGCAGCAAGAGACCAAATGCTGTCAGCTGATTTATGACAAATTCTAAGCAGCTAGGGAATGCACAGAGATTGGGAAGCTAGTGATAGTAAAGAGAGAAATCCTAGCAAAGGGTTTATAAAGTGAGGATAGTCACCACCGTGGATCCAGCGACATCTCCATAGGGAGGCAGCAAGTAGGTCAGCAATATCTCATTGACCTGTACAACTGCAATTCAGCAGAGGGGGTACCCGTTTTACCTCGGAATTCTTTGGATTTTGGTTGCCAGGGGAAGCAATTGTTTGTCAGGGGCACTTCTGTTTGGTTCACCAGGGGCAACAGTATATCCATAGTACATGCCCCTCCCACTGGATAATTGGCAGTTCATCATGCAATTGTTGCATGGTCATCATCTCCTCTGAGACAGCCCCCATAAGTCTGCTTGAATGCCCAAAATAAGGAACAGCTGAAGAGGTTTCTCCTGGTCACCCAGCTGTGTCTGTTTCTCTTACCACTGTGCTTGTGGTAACAATTAATCCCAAAAGCCTGCTAAGCAGGTTATGTCTCAGATGGGTGCTGCTGAACAAGATGTAAACCAAAAATTGTTCCAGCTTCTTACAGCTTGTGTACCAACATACACTGCATGAGGAATATACAGGATGAATTCAAATCACTGTTCCTTTCCCAGAATTAGGATGTCATTGGTGTGAGATTTGGTGGAATGAGACTCAAGTGCTAGGATGTAGGGTTATCAGCTATTCAGAAGGTAGGCAGGGCAGGCAAGTTGGAAGTATATGAAGGAGAGAGAAAAATGTACAGTTCTTGCTGTTAAATGTGATGCATTTTAGGCAGTCTCTTGGTGAGTATGGGGATGGATAGCAAAGCAGCTGCTGTCACATCTGTTTACTAGAAATCATGCACTCCGGGCAATAGCATAGATGGATTATTTTATATGCAATTTGAAGAAATCTCTGGATCAGATACTCTCATCCTTATGAAAGATATTAGTTTCTCAAATGTAAACTGGAAATACCATACTGCCATGACAAGCAAGTCTGAGAAATTCTTAAAGCAAGTTGTAGATAACTTCCTATCACAGTTACCCTTGTTAGGAAATGTGTCCTCCTAGATATGTTGTCTGAGATTACAGAGGGCCTGTAAAGAAATGACACTAGGTGGCTATTCTGACCATAGTGACCAGGGAATTAGCTGAGTTTAAAAAATAATAATAATCATGGAATGAGAAAGAAGGACAGCAAAATTACCACTCTGGATTTTTTAAAAAAGTAAACATCAGCCTTGAGGAGCTAGATAGCAGAGTCCCCAGGTAATCTCATCTAGAGAGTTTAGGGGTACTCAAGATTTGGTTACTTTTCAAGAACCACCTTTTATGCACCTCAGGAGCACGTAATCTCATTGTACTGCAGGTCAAATAAGTGAGTCAGAAGATTGCCTTGACTGAAGAGGGAACTGTCCTGGAACTAGAGCAGAATAATAGAATCATAGCATCATACAATATCCTGAGAGGACTCACTAAGATTAAATCAATCAAACCCTATGTATGGAAGCACTGTCCAAATGGTTTTTTAACTCCAGCAGACGGCTTGCTAAGACTACTTCCCTAGGAATTCTGTCCCAGTGCATGGCCATCTTTTCAATGAAGATCATTTTCCTCACATTCAATCTGAGCCTCACTTGCTGCCTCTTTCTCTGGTCACCAGAGAGAAGAAATCACTGCTTCTCCCTTCTCTTGCTATTACAGTGAAGCTGTACAGTGGTGAGGTCTCCCTTCAGTCTGCTCTTCTATAGGCTGAACAAAGAAAGTGACTTCAGTGTCTCATCATATGTCTTCTCTGATTTATTCAACATACTTGTACTCTCTTTTGGATATTGTCTGTCTCCTTCTTATTTTGTGGTGCTCAAACCTCACAGGAGGTGAGGTCATTAAAGCAGATAGAACAGGACAGTCATTTCCCTTCACCAGCTGGCAGTGCTGTGTGTGATTCAACTAAGAGTATGGTTGGCCTTTGTGGCACACTGTTGTAGAGTTCATAATCTCATGGACTAAACTGTCCTTTTCTATGGGGCTGCTCTCCAGCCTCTCATTCCCTAGTCTGTATATATATAAAGTGTTGCTCCTTATTAGTCAAAGAATTTGGCATTTAGTTATGTTAAACTTCATGTGGTTAGTGATTTCCCATATGATCTCTGGAAGCAAGATCAGGCTTAACATGGAGATTACAGAGCCACAAATTGTAACTGCAGAGAGAAAAAAAGAAAAGCCAAAGTACAGCTTGAAGTAGCACTGGCCACTATGGTGTCAGACAACAGAAGAGGCTTTTTAATGTATGTCAACAGTAACAGGAGGTCAATGGAAAACACTGGACTGATTCTTAATTGAAATAGTCACCTACCATGTAAGAGTGAGGAAAGACATTTATTGCCTTTTTCACTCAATTTTTAATATTAATTTATAGTCCTTGGAGTATGATTTGGGTAGCACTGACTTCATATTTGTTACAACTGTAAATATAAGAGATCGGTAGTATTACTGAATGTTCACAAGACCATGCATCCTGACAGCATTCACCCCAGAATACCAGAAGAATTAGAAGATTTTATAGCTGGATCCTTGTCAACAATCTATCAAAGGTCATGGGAGTCTAATGAGGTCCCTATTGACTGGAAAATAGATAATATTATACTGAATTAAAGGAGGGTGTGAAGATGAATAAGCAGGAAACTACAGAACTGTTTAAATGCAGTCTGTAGAAAATTATGGAGAAGATTATCCTAGGTGATATTGAAAGGCACAAAGAACTAAGCTATTATCAGGCATAGTCAACAGGAATAGCATGAATGAACTAGATAGAATGGAGCATTGGACAATCAATGGCATGAAATTCAATAAAGATAAGTGCTGCATTCTGAACTTGGGACAAAGTAATGGTGGGCACAGAAACAGACTGGCAGAGGGGTGGCAAAAAAGCAGCTCAACAGAAAAGGACCAGGAAGTGTTGATTGACAGCAGGTTCAACACCACTCAGTAGCGTGCATTAAACAAAGCATAGCCATCCAGTCAAAAGAGGGGATCTCCCATAATATTCAACATTAATGTCGCCTCACATCAAATACCATGTGCAGTTCTGGGCTCCACAAAATAATAAAAATATATTAATATACTTGAAAGCATGCTGAGAAGGGCTACAAAGATGATTAAAGGACTGTAGGAGAGGCTGAGGACACTTGGCTTGTCTAGTCTGCAGAAAATAGGGGTAACATTTGATATCATTACACTCTACAACTTGCTAAGGAGGAGAAATGGAAAGGAAAGTGCTGATCTATTTTCCTATTCTCACTGATAGAGAGCATGGGAATGATAAAAAGCTGCATCAGGGAAAGTTCAGACTGGATATTAGGAAGATTTAATTGCCCTGAGAGTGATCAAATACTGGAACACATTTCCTTATGAACTGGTTGATGCCTTATTCTTATCAGTGATTAAGCATTTGGATATTGCCCTTAGTTGTATGCTTTACTTTTTTTATTATTATTATTATTTTTATTTTTTTTCAACCCTGAAGTGGTCATGTTCTATTCTGCAATAGAACATTCTACCCTACCCTACCCTACCCTACCCTATCCTATCTTATCCCATCCCATCCCATCCCATCCCATCCCATCCCATCCCATCCCATCCCATCCCATCCCATCCCCATTCACACCTAGCTTAAAGCCCTCCCAATGTCAAATACATTGACAGCAGTTAAGTAATCAAAACCCATGATATAAAACTTAAATAAATAAATAAATAAATAAAATCAGCACATAAACAAGTAAAGAGCTATCAAAAAGTAGAAGAAATAAAGTAATTAAGAAGAAAAAAATCCTGAGATTTTCATAAGATAAGGTCTTCAATGTCCTAGAAAGGTCAGCAATGAAGATGTCACCATAGATAATGTTCTGCTTGCAAAAATTCTTGACTCATCTTGCTCATGTATTAATTTTATTAAAATTTTGTCCAGTCTAGATGGGTTACACCACTGATTTTCATATGCCAAAACAAAGTTACAAAATTATACAAACACTTCACATGTTCTGTTGTAAAAAGATATCCACAGAGCCAAGAGCTTACATTTGTGTTACAAATATGGAAATAACCACCTGCTCTGTTGATTCTTCATGATCAGTTTCACAACAAATTAATTCTCTGGTGTGCAGCAATATTATCATTGAATCTAATGGGGAAAAAAAAAAGAAAAAAAAGAAAAAAAAAGAAAAAAGGAAAACTAAAAACAAGCAAACAAACAAAACAACAAAAACAACAACAACAAAAAACATGCTTACCTTGAAAAAAGAAAATGGACTTTAAACACTGATGTTCATACAGCCCTTTATCTGTCCCAAAAATCTGATGTGTATTCTGCACTATTAGACAATAAAAGTAAACATATAAACTCTAAATGGAGTGATAGTTACAAAAAACATATAAAATCTACATATGACAATATAACTTCCTAGATCAGTAGATCTAGACAATAGTGGTTTACTGGAATCGGTGAAGCAAAAATGATTATTTTAAGACTTTAAACTCAAGCTGTATTGTTATCTTTGATATATGCTATGGAGTACATTTAAATATTTGATTTTTACAAATGAATAACACATCCTGCATATCTCTCCTTAGGTGGTTTTACTGTCAATACTTTTTTCACAGGTCTAGCTTTTTCATGACAGCTCTAGCTGTCATGGCTGAGTAAAATTGAATTTAACATTGAATTATGTAGTTATAGCCTAGTAGTGAAAAAAAAAAAAAAAAAAAAAAAAAAAAAAAAAAAAAGGAATTCTTGCATATTAGCAAAAGCTTATAAAGTGACAGAGAAGAAGTAGTAGCACTGAGAAAGATTAAAAAAAAAAAAAACAGAAAAAGTAGCAGAGAGGTAGGAGTAGCACAGAATTACTCTATACTGTCTTTAACTGGATACCCCTCATTTTAGATACTTACTGTTAACACTCCTTCTTTGAAGTAATGTGTATGTATACAGAGCTAACAGATTATTAGACTACTATTGTTGTGTTTTGTGTATATGTGTGTGCGTGTTTCCCTCAAAAGAAGTTACGTTGTGGAAAATGTAATTTTACATCACCAAAACATTTTAAATTAAAATCTTTTTTTGAATATTAACATTAGGCTATTCATTATGCTATTAATTTAATGAACAATTCTACATGCAAAATTGAAGATAGAATCTGATTTAAAAAAAAAAAAAAAACAAGCTGAAGTACTATTTATTGAAAAAAATAACAACAACAACAACAACAAAACAATGTATCTGGAATTCATTTTCTGGTATCAGAAATTTTATTTTTTTTTATATAAGCGGGTGAGCTTTCTCATGTATTTCAGTGGCATTATTCCTCTGATATAGCATGACCTTAAAGAAAGGTAGCATCTGTATATACATCTGTGAGTTTTATTATAAGTTTTACTTATTAGTTAACATATACCAAAGTCTTGTAGAAAATAAAAAATATCTGAAATTCTACAAACAGTTATTGGCAGTACCACTGCTGATAATCCAGTTTTAGAACCCTGAATGAGAGTTCAGAATTTAGAACATAATGTACTCATTAACATTCTGTAAATCCAAACTAACTTATGTTTTTTACTTCTTCTATAAATGAATGGGATAATCACACATATTAAAGAAGATAATAATTCTAAAACTGTTAATTGGAAAATCTGTGTAGTCATGCTGAAAAAAAAAAACAAAAAACAAAAAACAGACAGCTGTAAAGCTGAAATAAACTTTATTTCCTATGATAATAATCCAGGAAAACACATCAAAAAGGCTCAGTACGTCTATAAGGAAGGAACTGTTCCCATTGTGTCTAACTTGGAAAAAGAGGATGGGGGAAAAAATATGTATATATGTATGTATGTATACACACACACACACTACTGGTATAGGAACCTCAATAAGAAATACATTCATATTCATATTCATATTCATATTCATATTCATATTCATATTCATATTCATATTCATATTCATACTATGTTTATATGAACATATGTTTTGTAGCATGTGTGTGTGTATATATATTCTCCCCACACTGACCCACATTGTCCTCTCATTTTTGATGCCTTATGGACTTCTTATTTCATTATTCTGTTTGTTGTTGTTGTTTGTTTTTGTAGTACTACTAGTAGTAATAGTAAGTAGATATTCATTTTATATATCTAAAGATTGACATCTTCGTTTACACAGTAAAATAGTTTGGGATTTGTTTTGGTTTATTTTTCTTCATTATCATTTTTTAAAATTCCAATATGTTGAACCACTTCAGAAAAATTCTTCAGATGACTTCTGACAGTACTGCTGTATATGAACTAGTGAAGAATGATTGTTCTGGTATTAGTTGAGATACAGTTAGCATTCTTCCTAGTAGCTGGTGTGGGGCTGTGTTTTGATTTAGGATGAGAATAATGATAATGATGAGGATAATGGTGATATATATATAATTATGATGTTTTGCTGAACAGTTCTTATACAGAATCAAGGACTTTTCGACTTCTCACGCTATCCTGCCACTGCGGAATCTGGCAGTGCACAAGTAGCTGGAAGGGAGAAGCCAGGGCAGCTTGTTGGGGCAATAGGCGGGGTTGAGGGTGGTACAAGAGGAGTAGGGATAGGTTCATGGGTTTCCTGGGAGGGTTCATAGGTTTCCGGGGCGTTTGCGTGTCACGGTATATAAGTGCTTGTTACACAGCAATAAATTGGCTATTGGCAAAGGAATGCTGGTCGTTCGGTCCGTCGTCTGTCCCCGTGGCAGTTGGCAATGTTGCACAGTGACACAGCTGACCAAAACCAGCCAGAGGGATTTTCATAGAATCACAGAATCATAAAATCATAGAATGAATTGGGTTGAAAGGGACCTTAAAGATCATCTGGTTCCATTGTCCACTGCCATAAACAAGGCTGTGTGAGAATCCTTCTTTGTTTTCTGGCTCAAAGCTTGCTTCCTGAGGTATTTCTTGTGATAAGACTCCGATTTATTGAGGAGGCAAGTGATGGATGCCACTGAGTGACAATCAACATCACTTTGTGGACATTTGAAAGCACCTTCCTCCAGAGCTGTCTGCCTCCGGAAGGGAGTGCTCAGGAGTGTTTACTGGCTGAAGATCTGGCCCGTGACTAAGTAGCTCCAGGTTGGTATGGTAAAATTAGGAATGATATTGTGCCCTGTGAAAAACAGGATGCAGGTGGGCAGGTATACATACCACAAAGAACCTCCTCTCTCTCCTATAAATTGGAGAGAGACAGGCTGTCACCCCCTAGATCAGGCTGCCCAGGGCCCCATCCAGCCTGACCTTGAGCACCTCCAGAGATGGGCCATCCACAGCTTCTCTTTGCAATTGGTTCCAATGCCTCAACACTTCCTAAGAATTTCATTCTAACTTCTAAGCTAAATCTCCCCTCTTTTAGTTTTAAACTATTTCCCTTTTTTCTATCACTATCAGACTGTGAAAAAGTCAGTATTCCATATCAAATAACATAGTGTTGAAAAATAAAAGCTGTGCGGAGCTGAAAGTAAGAAGTGACCACTGTCTGGAAACTGTCTCAGCGTCCATCAGCGGGGGGTAAGCAATTGTGCTGTACATAACCTTTTTCTGCTCTTTAAAATTTATTATGTTGTTGTTGTTATTATTATTATTCCTTTCATTTTCTGTCTTATTAAACTTCTTTATTTCAATCCATATGTTTTACCTTTTTTTTTTTTTTTTTTCCCCAATTCTCTTTCCCATCCCAATGTGTGGTAGGCAAGAGTGAATGTTTGCATGGTTCCTAGCTGCCTGCCAGATGAAACAAGCAAACAAGCATAAATGCAAACTTTTCTTTTCTTTTTTTTAATTTTTTTTTTTTTTTTTTTTTGGTATTCTAACTTCAATTTCAAGTAACACATTTGTTCTACTTTTTCCTCAAGTACAAGCTGCTTGAAAATCTTTGTGTTTCTTCTGGTTATGAAGAAAGTATGGTATGTTTTGTTGTTTTGTTTTTGTTTTTGTTTTTTTAATCCAACTTTTCCATTAGCTATTTAATCCATGCATTTTACCTTTTCAGTTTTCCACGATTACATTGTGATCTACCACATAAGCCTGTTCCTTTTTCATCTGCACTATCTTTGAGGTGTAGAGAAATCCAATCAAAACTGATCAATAAGATGACCAAGTTTTCTCTGTCTTGGGTCTTCAATGTCAGATCTGATGGGAATATTAAAGACATATTGTTTGTTTATTATTATACATTTATGTATGTGTAAGAATATTTCTCACATAAGTTGTTCTTCATGTATTGGTGTTTTTTGTTTTCTTGTTTGTTTTTCAAAGTAGACTACATAGAATTTGATTCTGCATATTAAGAACAATAAAGTACTTAATTACTAGATACTCATATAATGCACCTAAATTCCAGTCTGCATTTAGAAAATAAAGATATTTTCACTATTCTTCTGTATAAAAAGTAGGTATCTAGTGGTACCTGGATCCTAAATTCAAGCATAGTAAAGACAATTCTCTTCATGTAGAAAATATAAAATTTATAAAAAAGTCGCAAGAGGTAAAGTAGATGTTTTTAATGCTTTTTTTTTTTTTCAGATAAATTTTTCAGAGACAAGGTAAACTACATTTCTCAGTTACAGGAGGAACTGAGAAACAACATGCTTAGAGAAATGTCTCCTGTGAATACTGCCGGGTAGTACTCTGAATGTACTATGCAAAGGTCAGCTGTTGTCTTTCCTTCGGTGGTTAGTTCTTTTTTCTACAAAACAGGAAAAAAAAAAAAAAAGGCGAAGTAAAATAAGTAAATAAATAAATAAATAGTGCTCTACATAAGTGGTTTCTCTTCAACCTTAGATGTAGAAGCAAGGTGGTGGCAGCAGGGGGGCTTGCATGTATTGCCTCTTTTGGAAGAGCCAGAAGCTGTTCCATGTTAGAAAAAAGCCAACTCCAGCTGGCTCAAGAAGAAACATACAACTGGCCAAAACTAAGCCAGTGAGTAATATTGGTTGTGACTACTGAATTAAACACAAATAATACTTCTGTGCAACAGCAGATGAGAGATAGAAGTGAGAAAGTCAGGGAACTGCTCAGCAGGTCTCAAGATTTGTTCAGAAGGGGAGCAGGAGGTGCTCCAAGTGTAGAGCAGAAATTCCCTTCAGCTCATGGAGAGGCTCACAGTGATCTCCCTGCAGTACATGGGGCAACTCTCTGCTCACAGGTGAGCCCATAATGGAGCAGAGGGATGTCACCTGAAGGAGGCCATAGCACATGGAGACTCCCCATAGGATCAGGCTGAGAGACAGAGCTGCAGCCCATGGATAAGAACACGCAGTGGAAGAAGTAATCTAGAAAGAGCTGCCATCCATGGGAGACCTATGCTAGAGGAGATGCTGTACCACTGCATCCTGTGGCACGGCCCTTGCTAGAACCCAAAGAACTGGAGTCTGTGGAAAGCTCACTCAGATCAACTTGGGAAAGATGAGATTCCAGGGCAAAGATCCCATCTGGAGTAGAAGAGGGCAAGGGTGAAGGAGTATCAGCAACATGGGCTGACCACAAGCCCCACTCCCTGGTCCTATATACCACTCGGGGAGAAAGTAAAAGAGGGTAATGGGGCAGTGTTTTTAGTTTGCTTTTAATTTCTCACTGCTCAATTCTGCTAGTAATTGGCAATACATTAAAGTAATCTCCCTATGCCTGAGTCTGTTTTTACTCATGACATTTTCAAACTTCCATAGACTATCCCATATTTGCAACTGAAGAAGAGATTTCATTAGTCACAGGCATCGATATTAATATATTTCTATAAGCCAGGTGCTGAGACAGTAATACTTACAAGCCGCCACTAGTGCCATGAGACATACTGATTTTCTCTGTAATCTTGAAGATCAATATTACAAAAAAAAAAAAAAGCCCTACCAATTAAGTGATGCTAAACAAACCAGCAGGTTCTACATTGTCAGACATCTTGTTAACATTAGAGGTGTGTTAAGCTTGTGATAAACTCAAAAGAGAAACGTAGTAGAAAGTCACTCATTAAGACTCCATTAAGAACTCATACCTGAAGGACTACAAGGTGTATTTTCTCATGTCTATTAAGCTGCTTGAAGGGATCATTAAGAAAAGGATTTCTCCTAAAGAGCAGGATCAATCTGAGTTGGCCTGGTATAAGGTTTATACTCATTAGAGTACAAATGCTTTCTTCTTTTGCAAGTACTTGCAGAGGAACTTAATCTCTACATACTATATAACAGTGACTTCAACAAATCTGAAGGGCCTTAACAATGAAAATTAAGAGAAGATATATCAAGATAGCTGTATGTCTTTCCTGTTCTCACTGTTTAGTATCATTTTTTCTTCAGAAGTGTTCTACTGCATATAAAAACAGTATTTTTGTATCAACATAACCAGCAGATTAAATCAGAAGTTTCTAACTTTCAAAGAAGGTACCAGTGAAAACTATATAGGAATTTTCTATTCAAATATCTTTTGAATGAAAAATATTTCTTAACAGAATTAAAAGTATCTGTATGAAAAGAAAGACTTGAAATCCTGTTTCTTAACAGTGCAAATGTTGCTTGTATCTACTTTCAAAAGGTCAACATTCTTTTTCAGATCTCTCTAGTATTCAACATTTCACTTTCCTTGGAAAATGAATTTCCTTTCTAAGGTAGAGAGGAGGTGAAGAAATGACAATATTTTTACCATTGATAATGCACCAACATATTTCTAACTTGAAACTAGAAGCAGGTAGTATCCTTGGTTATTTTCCCAAGTAGCTCAGCCTGGATCAGTCAGGAAGCAGAGAAAAATTCATATCAAATGATTAAAGCTTTGAAAAATTGTTGGAAGCAAGATTTACCATGGAATCCATTATACAGTTTTACCATACACATTAGTAACAGTCAATTATTTTCAAAAGAATCACCATCCATATATGTAAAGAGAAAAAGGACTTAGTTCTTTCTACAAGGATTTGGTCATATAAAATTCCTGCTAGATTTTACAGTTACTGAAGGAAGTTTCAAATACTCTGCTTATGTGTAAACAACTGGATAATACTTCTTTCAAATAGTGGCTAAAATGACTTGCTGAGAAAGAACTGACTAATAGAGTACTTTCTACCAAAATATTTGGTAAATCTAACACTATAACCATGAACACATAGACAAGCTGGAGCTGCGGAAATTTCAGGCAGATTCTCTGGGAGATTTTAAATAGAGACTTCTTAGACAGACTGTCTAAGAGTTACTTATAGTATCCTGAGACATAGGATACAGTGTCATACACAAATAATACTTCTGTATGCACATCAACTCAGTTTTCATTGCTGTGGAGTTTTTTGTTTGTTTTTTAATTATTATTATTTTACATAAGTAACACCAAAAATAATGCTTCCTATTTATTCCATGGAAAATACAACAGACAAAAAGAGCACAAAAACACTGTTTGACAGAGTAAATTCTCAGCAACATAATACTATTTTTTTACATAGTCTCCACCATTAGCTGTGCATCTTCACCAGCAAAGAACAAGAGTCTGCATACCACAACTGTAAAAACCTACACAAGCAAAAATGATCCAATACTTAACGACTATGACAGCACCTTTGCTAGGAAAATGTTGCTCATGCATTCCATCTTTCATCCGTGAAGAGAGGTCAGAAAATGCAAAATCAGACTATACGCTGGTAGGACAGTCCAGCCAAGATTGGAACTGTGTTCCATGGCTTTCAAATTAGTATAGCGTATGGTGTTACTGTGTTGCAAGAAAAAAGCTATCTTCTTCTCTGGCCTGACTCTGGAAGCTTAAGGTTTCAGCTTAGTCAGTATTGTAGTATAGCAGTTAGAGCTGATGATTTGTCCAGGTTCCAAGAAATCCAGAAGGATCACCTCTTTTCTGTCCCAAAGAGTGCACATCACTGAGGTGTGCATCTTGAAATTTTTCTTCAATGTGGAATTCTCATGCTGTCACATGGACTGTTCCTTTGACTCCAGCTCATAGCAATGTATCACCACTGGTAATGATGCAATCCAGGAAATAACCTTGTAGTGGCTCAATAGATCTTCACAGACTTGCATACGATACTCTTTCTGTTCCTGTGTGTCCCATTTGGTGCAAACATTGCAATATTCCATATTTTGCTATAATTCCATAATTATGCTACCATAATTTCCAAAGCACTGAAGTCAGTATTCAGCTTCATATACCTTTCCTGGTTGTAATCTACTGATTTATGTAGATGAGCTGATCCAGATGTTCTTCATTCTATCTGTCCAGAATGTGGTTCGTCTTTCACATTACTGTCATCACTTCTGTAACACACCACCTCACTGTGCTAGCATCTACTGTTTGCTCTTCATAAATGTTCAGCAAGAACTGGTGCAATTTTTTCCACATGGAGGAATTCAGTGACAGCCCTTTGCTTCATGTGTACTTCCATGTCAGATGCCATTTTGTCAGACTTCCCCTCTGCTGCCATCCATTGCGCAGCAACGAAATGTAATGGAACACTCAACCTCTACTGCCACCATTAACATCCACCCTTGACACTGTGGGCCAACATTCCAAGTATCTCAGATATATCTTTCAGTCACCTATAGGGTTTGCTTTTCTCTTTATTTTTATAAAGTAGGAGTGGACTGCTGTACCAGCTGTGGTCTATTTCACCAAGGTATTATTGTCCTTCAGCTGAATATTAACACAGATAATAAAAAGACACACAGTGGAGAGTGGTAGACAAAGATCTGCTTGATTCATGCAGGGGTTTGCAGATTTGGGTTTGTTCTCATTTCTAACATTTTTTTCTCCTCTATCTTTCCTATTAAAATGGGTGAATGTACTTTTTAAGTTCATTGTCTGTGTGACTCAACTCATATGATAAGAAAATATTATAAGTAGTTTGTATTTTTAATGACTAACAAGATACAATGAGAGAGGGAAAAAAAGCTTTTTTTTTTTTTTTTTGATGTGCAGACAGTACATTTTTCCTGTGAGCTGTGGCTTTATGGAGAGAACAAAAGAGTGAGCAAGAGGTGGTTGGATCAGAAATGATTGGATCATTTTTGTCAAATTAAATTCAATTAAATAAGAGCAGGTGCTACATCAAGCATGCAGCAGAGATTATTCAGTTTCTTGCAGGTAATGAGGTTAGTTTTGATGGAGAATTTGAGGAAATCAGGCCTGGTCATTCATCTGCTGAATTATCTTTTAAATGATTCAAATTTTCCATGCAGAAAGGCCCAAAACAGAAGTAAATCGTGTATACAATTTGCAAGAGAGCATACTATAAAACAACGTTGTTAACATAATGAATAGTTCCAGAATAAATTGTGGATGCAGCCTGGGGGGGAAAAAAAAAAAAAAAGAAAAAAAAAATCTCCTTTCTGATCTGAAATGTTATGAAACAAAGGATATGATCTGTTGTGGAACTATCCAGCCACATACATCATCTTGCAAGTCAGTTGAGAGCAAGTTGTTCAGGCACTTTTGAATTGGAAAAAATATATGAGCTGCAGAATGCTGTTTGTGTCACAAGCGAGCCTTAGTGAACAAGTCCCTCTAGGCTTCAATGCTGAACATCAGAAGGTGTCATTCACTAGCAGATTTTTCCTTCAAATTGGAAATGAGAAGGAAAAAGAAAAGATGACATCAGTAAGGAAAAGGAAGGCCAGAGATGTGATGTGTACTTCATTGTTCTTCTTACACCATTTTAGCACCCAAAGGCATTAATAATAAAAGGTTCCTGTCATGCCTGTTTTGTGCAAGCACAATTTAGGCAGCTGGAAAACATGTTTTTTTTATAGTCTAATTTACCAAATTAGGAAGGCTTTTTCACGAGTATCTGTACATTCTGTCATTTGATTACTGTGGTTTTTGATTCTTTTTTTTATTAAACATCTTAAAATATCTAACAAATAGCTTTCTTTTCATATCTTCTTACCAAGGAGAGTTTTTAGCAAAAGAGAAAAATAAGACACTTGAAATTCTGGTAACCAAACTCACTGCAAGAATTCTCAGTAGCTTATGTTAGCAATTCACTAAGACAATAATTATATAAAAATCATACGTAGTGCTTTATCATATCTCCAGAGGTTCCTTCCAACCCCTAGAATTCTGTGATTATATGATTTTACGTTGACATTTAAATGACAAAGTGTATTCTTCGAATTAATTTTAACTGTTTTCCCAAGAGATTCTTAAATTCTTGTCTGCTGAACTGTGACGGACAATTTCTTCTTCTTCTTCTTCTTCTTTTTTTTTTTTTTTTTTTTTTCAATTATTTAAATCTGAAAATTTTGAAGAAAACATTTGTAAGCAAATCAGTCATCTAGACTCTCTTCAAAATCAGTAATCATCCGCTGCATTTTGCATTGAGGTTCCTAGGTAGTGGCCTTGACTCCATTTATTATCAATGAAGAGAAATAGGCAGTTCAACACAGTAATTCATTTAACTGTAACGCAGATATCTGACAAAGATGAATTGCTTCCTCAGACAGAACTGTTTTATATTTAGAGTTACATTACCTCACACTGACTACGAAAGGATAATTCTTTCAGATTCTGGCTTTCAAAATCATGAATTTTGAAATCTAGCAGAGAGCAGAACCTTTTATTTTTATAGATCAAAGGAAAATTTCCTGACAATATACAAATTATGGTTTCATTCTCTTGGTTCATAAAACACATTTTCTTCTGGAAGATCATTTTGATAGAATAATTAAAACACTCATAGATGTTTTTAAATATAAAGATATTTTAAAATGTGTTAAAATCCTGAATATGGTCATTGCCAACTCAATCTGCAGTATCATTTCTCTTCTGGACAGCTTTTCCCTTGAGCATTGCACTACCATGTTTCTCTCTACAAAATGGTATTCAGATTTTGTTGTTTATTGATTTGTACTAAAGACAGGAGAAACAAAACATAAAGATGTTGATTGCAATAAAGTGGTTTGATTTCCATGGTAGAGATATCATAGAACACATCTTCAATTGGGAAAAACTAACATATTTTCCTGGTTGCAGCTGGGATGGAGTTGATTTTTCCTTCACAGACTCTGGTATGATGTTATGCTTTGGCTTTAGGAGAAAAACAACTTTGATGACACAAAGTCATCAAAGTCATCAAAGTCATGAATAGTGCTATGCAGAGTCAAGGACATTTCAGTTTCTTATGCTGTCCAACCAGTGAGATGGCTGGTGAGAGGCACAAGGAGCTAGGAAGAGATGGAATCCAGACTGCTGAGCTAAACTGGCCAAAAGAATATTCTATACCACATGACATTGTGTGAAAAAAAAACTAGAAAACTGTAGAGAGTTGGCCAGAGGGGGCTGCCACTGCTTAAGAAGTAGCTGAGCATTAGTTGGCAACTTGGTGAACAAGTGGTTACATACTGTAACATTTGTTTTGTAAATATTAATCTATCTGTATTATTATTATTATGATTTTTACTTTTCTTTTATTAGTAAATAGGCTATTTTGTCTCAACCCATGAGTTCTACTTTGTTTCTTCAATTATCTCTACCATCACACTGACAAGGAAGAATGAGTGCAGTGTGTGGTGCTGAGAAGTTTGCTGGTTTAAAACACAACACCTGTTTCATGATAATCTAAAAAGATATCTCAAGTTTGTAAATAATATGGCATTTTATGATACTTTTACTGGATGTGCATATTTTTAGTTGGAAAGAGTGATAATAGGTGGACTGCTGGACTGGATGATCTTAGAGGTCTTTTTCAATCTTGGTGATTCTATTATTCAACTGTGATTTGGCTAGCACATTTCTTTTCTGATATTAATTTACCTAGTCAAAACTCTGTAGCTACTATTAGAGTGCAAAACTTGATGAATAATTTTGTATAGGTAGTGAAGCGACCTGATCTTTTGAATTAAATGGTGGCAGTAACCCTTTCTGTTGTCATTTTAAACAGTTTTAAAGTTTTCCCTATGAACATATCAAATTCTATTAAAAAAAAAAAAAAAAAAAAAAAGTTAACTTCCAATAAATATTCTTTGATGTATGGACATTTTCCTATATTTAAAAAAATAAAATGAAGATGCAGAAGCAAGAAGAGAAGGAGACAAAAAGATTAGTATTAGAATAGCATAGAATAGCTTAGAATTTATCAACATAGTACAGTTCTGTAACTAACTGAATTTCAGTGATTAATATTAAATTGAAAATTATTATTTTTACCATTCTTCCTATTATATTTCAGATTTTGATGCTAGATTGTATAGTCTACCTTTCAATTTCTTCAGAACTGTTCTTTAAAGGCATCTTTTTTAAAATAATATTTTTTTCTACTTAACAGAACCTTCAGTATCTTTCTCTAATTAAAAAAAAAAAAAAAAAAAAAAAAAGTTTTAATCTCACTAGTTTGTTTCAACATTTTTTTTTTTCTCATAATTATTTCTTGAGAAGTATATCCACAAATAGCCTGCAGGCTGTAGCTAAATCTGAGATTTTCTGCTTTACCATTTTGACTTTTTTAAAGAGTATTTTCTAATATTGAATTCTTCTATATTGTCCTCCAGTTACTCTGCTCAAGCTTACAGTGTTGCCTGGAGCTTTTGTGGGCAAAAGCACTTGGTCTTGTTGAACTTGTACTTCATCCCACTGGCTTCAGCCCAGCTGTGCAGATATCAGATTGCTATGTAGGGCTTTCTTACCTGTAAGCAGATCAACACTTCCTCCCAACTTGGTGTCATCTGCAAACATGTACTCAATGCCCTCATTCAGGTCATGAGTAAAGATACTGAATAGGACAGCCTCCAGTACTGATCACCTGGAAACATCACTCTTGACTAATTGCCAGTTGGATTTAATTCCATTCACTACCATGTTCTGGGCCTAGGCATCCAGCCTGTTCTTCACCCTGCAAACAGTGTACATGTACAAGCCACGGGCTGCCAGCTTCTCCAGGACAGTAGGAGACAGTGTTAAAGGTGTTGCTGAACTCTAGGTAGACTATGTCAACAGTCTTTCTATCATCCACCGGGCGGGTCACTCTATCTCAGAAGGTAATCAGGTTGATCAAGCAGGATATGACTTTCATGAACTCACGTTTCCTGGGCCTGATCCCCACAGTTATTCTGCTCATACCTTCTGATTACACTCAAAATGATCTGCTTCATACCCTTTCTGGGCACTGAGCCAGGCTGATAGGTCTGTAGTTCCCCAGATCCTCCTTGTGACCCTAATTCTAGACGGGAATCATGCTCTCAAGCCTCCAATCCTCTAAGATATACTACAAAATATATTTTAAATTTCCCCCTTTAAATTTCAGCATCTCTTTCCTTTATCTTTGAGTAGCTGCAGTACACAGTATGTGTTTTATGTTTACAAAAGAAGACTATTACAGTACCATCGAACAATGACATCAACTGAATATTGCTTCTGAAAACACCCAGTTTTCAGCTTGCAATTCATGGAACACCCACTTCCCTTTTTCTTCTCTTTATGTATCTACATTCACATCACAAATCACAGAATTGCCGGGGTTGGAAGGGACCTCAAGAGATCATTAAGTTCCACCCCCTCTGCCAAAGAAGATACCTCACAATACTCCATCACTCTTACCATGAAGAAGTTATTCCACATATTTGTATGGAACTTTCTATGTTCAAGTTTTAGGCTATTGCTCCTTTTCCTATCACTACACACAACCTCCCTTCATATATTTATAAACATTAATCAGATCACTTCTTAGTCTTTTTTTCCCTGGGCTGAACAGATTCTGGTTACTAAGCCTTTCCTCATATGGGAAATCCTCTAGAACCTTTATTGTTTTTGTCACCCTTTGCTGTACTACTTCTAGGAGATCCCTGTCTTTTTTGAATGGGGAAGACCACAACTGTACTCAGGACTCCAAATGTAGCCTCACCAGGGCAGAGTAGAGGGGAAGGATAGCCTCTCTCAATCTGCTGTCTTCAGACTTTTTAATCCACCCCAAGATACCACTGATCTTCTTGGCCACAAGAGCATACTTCTGGCTCATGGCTAACCTGTTGCCGAACAGAACACAGATTTTTCTCCACAGAGCTCCTCTTCAGCAGGTCATCCCCTAACCTGTACTGATGCATGTGGTTATTCTTTTCCAGGTGCAAGACTCTACATTTGCTCTTGTTAACTTGTCAGGTTCCTCCCTGCTGAACTCTCCACTCTGTCTAGCTCTTGTTGAAAGGTAGCATAACCTTCCAGTGTGTCAGCGACTCCTTACAGCTTTGTATTATCAGCAAACTTGATGAGAATGGTCACTATGCCTTCATCTAGGTCACTGATGAAGATTTTGGATATCAAACCCAGCAGTGACCCCTGGGAACACCACTAGTTTCAGTCCTCCAATCAGACTCTGTGCCACTGATGACAACCTTCTGAGCTCTGCCAATCAGCCAGTTCTCAATCCAACTCATTGTCCACACATCTATCCCACAGGTTCTAAATTTCATAGGAAGGATTTTGTAGGAGATGGTGTCAAATGCCTTGCTGAAGTCACAGTACACAACATCCTCTTCTCTCTCCCCATCCACCCAGCCAGTGCTGATGTCACAGAAAGCTACCAGGTTCTTTGAGAATGATTTTTTCTTGATGAATCCATATTTACTACTCATGATTACCTTATTCTCTTCCAATTGCTTGGAGAGGGTACCCAGAACAAGTTGCTCTACCACATTTCCAAGGATGGAGGTGAGACTGACTGGCCTGTAGTTTCCTCCTTCTTGCCCTTTTTGAAGACTGGAATGACATTGGCTATCCTCCCGTCCTCAGGCATCTCCCCCATTGCCAAGATCTTTCAAACATGATAGAGAGCAGTGCAGCAACCACCTCTGCCAGCTCCCTCAACATGCCTGAGTGTATCTCATTGGGGCCCACGGATTTGTGTGTGCTGATTTTGGCTAGAAGCTTAGTGACTATCTCCTTTTCAATCAATGGGAAGTCGTCCTTTCACCAGACTCTGTCTCTTACCTCTGGGATTCCCAAGGAGAAGTCTTTGTAGTAAAGACAGAAGCAAATAAGGTATTTAGAATCCCTGACTTCTCAGCATCCCCTGTTACCAACACACCTCATTTATTAGGGGACCAACATTTTCCCTAGTCTTCCTTTTACTACTGATATACTGAAAAAAAAATCTTTCCTTTATGTACTTCGCAAGATTTAATTCCTAAGGAGTTTTAGCCTTCCCTTTACACTCCTGCAGGTCCTGACAACACTCATATATTATTCCCAGATAGACAGGCCCTTTTTTTACATTTTGTGCATCTTCTTCTTTCCTTTTAGTTTATCCATGACATGACATCCTTCCTCATCCACACAGGCCTCCTACCACCCTTACCTGATTTCTGACTGTTTGGGATGCACAGATCTTGAGCTCAGAAGTGATGTTTAAGTGCCAACCAGCTCTCATGGTCCCCTTTACCTTCTAACGCTCTACCTCCTAAAGTAGGTCTTTAAAGATGTCTAAATTGGCTCTCCTGAAGACCAGGGTAGCAATCCTACTTATTGTTTTGCTTCTTCCTACACTCTTCAGAGATCTCATGATCTCTGCATCCCAAGCTGCTCCCAGCTTTCACATCCCTGACCACCCTTTCCTTGTTAGTAAAAAGTCAAGTAGCACATCCCTCCTTTTTAGTTTCTCCATCACCTGAATCAGAAAGTTATCTTCCATGCATTGCAGGAACCTCATTGCAGGGACTTATTCAACAAATATCAAGATGATGAAAGACCCCTGTAGGAAGAACCACTTACCTGGGATCAGAAGATCACTTCCAACTCTTTGTAGAAATCCTCATCCACTTCCTCCTCCAGATCAGGTGGCCTGAACTACACACTCACAACAGAATTACCTATATTACTCCCTCTGTTTAATTCTTACTCACAAGCTCTCCACTTGTTCATCATTCATCCCCAGGTAGAGCTTGATAGATTGTAGGTGCTCTCACAGAAAGAGCAACCCCACCACCTCGCCTCACTAGCCTGTATTTCCTGATGAGAATGTAGGCAGCCCTAACAGCATTCTAGTCATGTGAACTGCCCCACCGTGTCTCCATGATCACTATGAGATCATGGTCCTATGACATCACACAGATCTCTGGTTCTTCCTGTTTGTTTCCCATGCTATATGCATTGACAGGCACTTAAGAGAAGCAGAGGGTACAGATGTCCACAGAGTGTTGCAAGAACATTTCTGTCTGGCTATTGGTGATGTTATCTTCTCTGAGGAGTCCTCACAAGATCCTAAGGGACAATTGAGAAGTTTTTCCGTGCAGTTTCCTAAAATGACAGCATTTTCTGTCACAAGGAACTCCATTCCCTTCCCCTATGAAATCTAAGCTCCAGTAATCAATCCACCCCAGAGCATATTTGCCTCATCTGCTCAGTTGAATTCCATCTAACATCCACATACTTCATCTCTGAAAGGCTTGCCCAAGATCAAAGTACCCCATGATGCCAGGACCTCAGCCAGGACCTCAGCCAGAACCTCAGCCAGTAATTTTCCTGATCAGTTCTCCTCCTTCTCCCCAGGTCCCAGCCACCAGCTGGGAGGACAGAGAATACTACTTGCACTCTCAATGCCTTCAACATCTTTGCAAGGGATGCAAAGTCTCTTTTAATGTTCCATAATTTCCTTGTTGCAGCTTCCAGAGACCCTACTTGAATGACAAGTGGGTATCAGTCTTCTACTTTTATCAGATGTAGTAGAGTCTTCCTAAAATCTCTGACACATGCTTCTGGGACACAGCAAACCTCTCTGGAGAGGTTATCTGGGCAGTAGATAGGAGCCTCAGTGCCTCACACCAAGGAATCCTCAATTACTAAGACCCTTCATCCTTTTTTGGGTGGTGCTAGTTTAAACATGATTCCTTGGTTAGCTCTGCTCCACATGCTTTCTGCTCCCTAGGCTCTGATTTTCTTTCTCCACTGGACCCAAATTTGCATTGGCCATTTGGGTAAAATGCAAACATTATTAAAGTCACTTCCTTTTAAAAACAATTCAAGAGCCTCTGATGAGTTAGTTCAGCTGATTGTGTGAATGCTCCCTGTACTGATTCATCCAAATGGGCATCATTAGCAAAAATCTACTATTTGAAATGTTCATGTTAATCCCTTTTTGCTTTGACAGGTATAGGTTAGTAAATGATATATAGGTACTGTAGAAAGTCAGATCATAGGAGAAGGCAATTTCTGCCAACAAAACTGTTAGCAGCTTCTGTGGGAGAAGTGGTGTGATAATTACTTTGTATGTGAATAATTGATTGTGGTCTCATATTAGGAATCAGTATCATCCAGTGTTAAAGAGTCATCACTGAATCCAACTCCTGACTCCGTACAGAACCACCCAAAATTCAAGCCTTATGTCCGATAAAATTGTCCAAACATTTCTTGAACTCCAGCAGCTACAGTGCTGTAATCACTACCCTATGCCCAACTATTCCAATGCCCAAACTGCATATTGGTGAAATTTTTTTCCTCATATCCAGTCTGAACCTTTCCTGATGCAGTTTCATGCCATTCCCTTGAGTCCTAACTTTCCTTGAAATATAATAGAATTGAAATAAATGAAAATTTAATTTAATTTAATTTAAAAATACAAACTTAATAAAATAAAATTGCAGTGATCCCTATGTATCATTATTTGACAACCATCTGCATCAAGTACCACAATGTCTGGCATAGGTTTAGATAAAGGTTAGATGAAGGTGGGGTAGATAATTTTTAGCTTAAGATCATTTGGGTGAGGAACCTGAGGATGTAATTTATTGATGAGAAATGGCAAGATACAGTGAACATCTACAGTGAAGTGTAACATGCCTCATTTCATAAATGCCTGATAGTCACATCAAAACTAGACAAATTTAAAAAACTGAAGCGTCTTAATTGACAACAGTGAAGAGGGGAAATTTTCTAGGCACGTGCACTCTTAGAGCATTCAGATTAAGATATTCTTATATGAAATACAAATAAGAGAAGGCATACATAGGACTCCAATACCAATCTCCTCCTGATTAGATGATTTCCACAGTCAAAATAAAGCTGAACCACTGCATACTTCTTTGCCTTTTTCCTAAAGGCATGGAATATTCAATTATGAAGAAACAAACTTCAACAGAGTGATGTCCTAATGAATGGCCTTTCATCTGGTAAGAGGATGGCTTATAAATGTTTAATACACAAAGTTATTGACACAGATCTGAATACAAATTCTTAATTATGCTTAATTGGCATTTACTTGGAATTCACACCACTTTTCACAGCATAATATGCATTGACATAATTACATATACAAGTTGTTGAGAGCTTTGATGCTATACACATCTCAAAAAATTCCAACTCAGATATGTTGATTTATTTTTATTTTTATTTTTATTTTTATTTTTATTTTTATTTTTATTTTTATTTTTATTTTTATTTTTATTTTTATTTTTATTTTTATTTTTATTTTTATTTTTTGTCTAGCCTTCCCTTCATGTCCGGAACTAAGAAGTAGTCTATGTCAGCTACAACCACTTTTGGCCACAAAAACAATTTCTGTGCCTATATGAGTTAGGATATGTGTTCCTACATAACTTTCATACATGCATTTTTTCATACATGCATTTCAAAGAAATTTTTCTCAGGAATATTTTCATGAGTATATCTTTTACAGACTTTATTGAAGGAAAAAACATAATTAGCATGAATGCTCAGTTAATATAAGCAGTTAAAATGGTAATGTGAAAAACTGATGTTTGTGTTAAATCTATCATTTATTTTCAGCATTTAGACTTAATGGTCTATAGAAGAATTAACTGAAAGTGTAATAATTTGTTTGCTACTGATGTTTTTATCAAATATATCTTCTTGTCATGATAAATGTTTTATCTTCACAGTTTGCACTGCTATGCATGCTTAAATTACTATTAAAATACTGTTAAACAAACAAACAAACAAACAAACAAACAAACAAACAAAAACAGAAGAATACTCCAGAAATAATGATTTATAGTTCCTGTCCATTTGCTTCTGAGCTCAATTGGGATTGGTTATTTACAAGAATTACTTCTAACAGTCATCTTCACAAATTTATATTCCTCAACATACAATTAGAGAGGAAGAAATACATATATAAGCTACACTAAATTCTTTCCATGTAATATAACCACAAGCCCAAAAGTTAACTGCTGAGAGAAATTACTAAGTGTGAACTGTCTTCCCCTAGAACTGCTTTGTATATGCCATTACAATGATTTAATGAGAAGTTAGCTTAAGAAGAGTATTTTCTTAATTTTTTTTTCTCTATTTGTTTCACTTAGCTTTCACTCATCTTACATAAAGAGTAATTGTTCTTTCAAACTATTTAGATAAGTGATGCCAACTACATCTTAAATTCCAAGGGAGAACAATGTTTACATTCATGAAGTTTGAATATATTTATTTCTGTCATAGAAACACATTGACACGGAGAATGCTAAGGCAGATTGCTTAATACCTGAATTTTGGTGTCTCACCCAAAGCTTCACAGGATTGAGAAGCTTGAATAAGTATTGAAGGAAAGTGAGAAGACTGTGGGAAATGCGCATTTGCAAATACATGCTAGAGGAGGGGAACTAGACATAGCATCTGCATCAACATACAGAAATTTAGAAGAAATACCTAACACAGACTCCTGCAAGCATAGTTGTGGGAGCTGTCACTCAGGATAGCCAGAAAGAACCTCAAACTGCTGTCAGAATGGAATAAATCATGCCATCAGCTGAGGTTTGAGTGTCATTTAGGACTTGATGTGTGTTTCTTATTTTTGCAAGGGAATCAGATAGTAAATCTGAGCCACCCACCAAGGAGTATCTGAAAGTAAATCTTACCTGAATTAAATAAGCTTCATTTCAATGTAATTTGTTATTGTTGCAGAAGAATATCATAGTAATAGAGAAGCTTTAAAGCAGCAAACTCATAATTCTAGAGCAAAACCTTAATTGAACTGTGAAGTATAATTGCAGATAAGATCCATTTTTCTGTTGACTTCAATGAACTTCAAATTTCAACTCAGTTTTTATTAATTATTTGAATATATTCAATTTGCAGTAGACTTTTTACTATTTTTTAAAAACTAAAATTTTCAAAAGTCAGTCTATTACTGTCCTATATAGCCAAATGAAAAGTAGGCCTAATTATATGGAAACATACGTAATCATAATTCCAAAACATCATAGATTATAGATGACAAGCACACTCTTTTTCCATGTGGAGCTATATGCCATATAAACTTACCATAGAACTCCCAATATAGGAAGTGTAGTATCTTCAAATGTAATTTTGAGCTAGTAACCACAAAGCACTTTGCATTTAAATTAAATAGTATTGTACTACTTGTATTGGTTTATCATGGCTATTTACTAGATAATCTGATAAAAGTTGTTTCTGCACAAAGAGAGGCACATAGAATAACAACAGCAGGTCAGAGAATGCTGGTAATCTGATAAATAGAATGGAAGATTTCCAAGGCAACAATGGGAATGAGGAGCAATATCCCAGCCAAATTTAGTGCAAGGTGGTCTAAGGAGAAACAAGTGTTAGCAAATAGAAGGGAAAAGAACAAAAAGTATTTGAAAGCAGTAAGCAGGGGCTGATCAGGGTCTCTGTGTAGACATGACCAGGATTGACATTGTCCATCCTTTCTTTTCACTGATATTGTCTGTGTGAGAAGCTCTGTCCTTGGTACATGTGTGTCTATGAAGAAGTGGATATGGCCATGGAACGGGGCTATAAATCATGACCTATGTGTCCATGGTGCCAACAAATGGAACAAGTGAAGGTTTATGTCTTGGTGTGTATGCAACAGCAAAGGTGAAACCTGACCAGACAGAGAATGACGAGTGGAGTTGATCATCATCAATAGTACAGGTGCCACTCTGGCTTTACATAAACTGGGAAATGTGGTTATATTTAGGAACTTCAAATGTAAATGCAAATGAGATTTCATTTGTCACATCCTAATGACACATTTGGACAAAATAAAGATATGCACCAATTTGTTCATAGGCCATGATTTTCATGGGAAGTTTTAAATGTATGTTGCAGATGGAGAATGTCATACACTCTAGACACTCAGAGAATCAGGATCTACACCCCAAAGTGACACACACCTACAGTAGTGCTATATTCAAGCTGCAGCAGAATTTTTGTTTCAAGACTTACAGGCTAGCTGAATTTATAATATAGGAAAAAAATACAAACTGTTCTGAATAAAGACTACTTATGGGTTTCAAATTTTAATTTTAAAAAGTTCTGAAAATTAAAAATACATGGAATTTTAGGTGAAGACCCAGAAGAATAGAAAGGAACGAAAGGACAACAGACAATTACATTTCCTTTGTGAAAGGGTTGAGAAGAAGAGGGAAAGACACTGGAACAGCTGTGGAAGATCTTTTTTTCTCACTTAAACCATCTTGAAGTCTATGTAATTAGAGACGGAGTAAATAAAAAGTTATAGCACAGACATTCAAACTTCCTATGGAGAATAGTATACATAGTGCTATTAGGTACCAAGACACTGAACTACTTAAATGATCCTTTAGATAAAAGAGTGCACATAGAGTCAGATTTTAGCAAGAGAAATACAAAGCCAAAAAAAATGAAGACAAATTGTTCATCTGAGATGGAAGCAAATGCAGTGCAGAGATTATATCAAAGATGACACCCCTGTAGTGTTCAGTAGACAAAATTTAGAATGAAAAATGAGAATAGAATGTGTCTGCTTTTAATCACATCACCCACAAACAAAATGTTATTCTAGGCAATGAGCATGCAGTTACTAATTTTAGCTTGTTTGCTTGTGATTCAATCTAACTCATAGTCATGGTTCTCTTATATTTTGTAACTTCTATGTATAATATAAATGAACATGTTTATTTATAGGTATGTAAGTGTATCTACATATATATATGCACACGTATGATCTATGTAGATTGTATATATTATACAGATGTTATGTGATTTACCTTATTAGAAGTTACAAGCTTTATCCTTCCATGATGATTTTGTACATTCCACTGTGCAGTGATTTTCAAAACAATGGTTCATTTTAAAGCTGATGTACTTATAAATGTAATCAGTTAAGAGCTAACTTAATGGTTTAATCTAAATCTGCAATATTTTTCTCTGTAGTTCTATGGTTATTCACAGTACTGATGTGAAAGTAAACGGAAGGGGAAAGGAAAAGGGAAAGAGAGACAGGAGAGAAAGGGAAAACAAAGAACAAAAAAAAAAAAAAAAAAAAAGAGGAAAAAAAGAGAAAAAAAGGGAGGGGAAAAAAAAAAAAAAAAGGAGAAAAGAGAATATAGAACAGAGAAAGAACTCCACTAGTGTTGCTAGAATTTCCATGGTATTGTACAGACAGAAAATATATGATGCCCTAAACAGATTTTCTATGATTCTTATCCTAGAAACTTAGATTCTGAAAGGTAAGCAACTGTCATTTATGCAGGTTAAGACAGTTCAGCACAGGCAGCAGAACAAAAATCCACATTCTGGAGAAGTATCATCTTCTTGTAATACCAAACCCATGTTATTCTTCCAGGTCAGAAAACTATCAGTTTCTTACCAATCTGCTGTATTAGAAACTGTTAACATTTGCTCTGAACTCTACTCTGTTTGATTTATGACATGTATATATAAGTTATCTGTTCTGAGATTTACTAAAAAAACACCTACTGACCAATAATAGATCAATAAAATTCAGCATTATTATAAAGCATATTCTACACTTACAGCAAAACTGTATGGAGTATAACACTTAGAAGATAAAATCTAATTAATTATGTAGTGAGAAACAGATTTTAAAACCTACATACTTGCCAATACATTCCACATATTTTTTCATATGTATATAGATAGGTTCTAAGAATGCGTAAGTCAGTATGTTACTGCTAATGCCAAAATGTACTGGAAGCAGAGATGGCCTAAAAAACTTATTCACATAAGCTAGCACTTACTTGAAAGGAGGGACTTTAATGGAACTGTATGCGTCACTAAGTGCTTATCAGCATGATCTAGGGCTCCACAATCTGTCCTTTTAAAGAAAACTGCTTCTCTGAGTTTCAGGTGGCACATTATGCAAGTGTGTATGCAGCACCTGCAGCGCATGATGTGGAGCAACATATGCTTGTCTTATGGCACCATTTATTTAGAAATAACACACAACATGTCTGATGATAAAAAGAACAAAGCAAATAAACACATTTGTTTTCAGAACAATCAAATATTTTAAATTCAAGTTTTACTCTGATATTTTTGACTTTTTAGTTTCTGGGTGTGTGTGTGTGTATGTGTATGTGTGTGTCTGAGAGAGAGGAAAAGAAGAAAGATATGCTTCTTAAGTTCTTTAGAGCACTTACTATAAATCAATACTTAAATCAAATATTTAGGTCAAGTCAGATTCTCTGAGAACTTTCAGTATACAGTTAACCATTATAAATCCAGAATTCTGTGCTCACCTTGGATGTTAACACCAAAATCAGCAGTAGAAAATTATTGTGGACCTCTGTTTGAAATGCTGATTGTTACTATATTCATTTTTCTCTGAATTTAATTGCTAAGAAAACTCTACCTATTCTATTTTGCAGTCTGTGACAGAGAAAGACCCCAGACCTCAGAAGATCGGTATAATCAGTATACAGACTCTTTAGGACCATTAGGCATATTACCAGCATGTAACTAAAGTGTAAAATTACAAGTATGTGAATTATTTAAAATACTGAAGTGAGAAGGAAGATCAGAAATTATCTCTACTGCCATTGATGAACCACAACTTACAGCAATATAAAGGTCAGATGAGCTGCTAGTAGAAGAACCTTAAAGTATACTTAAATCCTCTAACACATAAAGGTCTTGTTGTAGGCAGTTAACTGCAAAGAACAAAGTAGTATATATGTAAGAGTGAAATTAGCAATGTCTTCTACCTCACTTTTCTCAAAAAGCAAATGATATCAATTGTACATGTAACCAAATGCAGCAAGATAGTACTACCATGCATTCAATACTCAATGAAAGAACTTCATCAATTCTCATGCAAGAAAAGGCAATGATATACAGAGCAGACCATGGATGAAAAAGGAGGTTTTGGGGATAGAACTGTGAGCTGTGTAGCTTGTTCTTAAAATGAAAGAGCAGAAAGGTCATCTTATGGACTGGAGATAAAGATCTGTAGGGAAAGTTGCATTCCTTTGGATGAAAAGAGTATTTAGGCACTGGAAAAGGTAGCAGAGGGAAGTGGTAAAATCATCATTCCTGGAGTTATTAAGAGTTGTTCAGATGTAGTGCTTATATACATTGTTTAGTGGTGTACTTTGTAAATGGTGATTAAACTTGATAATCTTATGTGTCTTTTCCAGCCTAAATGATTCTATATACTAAGATACTTAGACAGAAAAATACTAAAATGAAAAGATATAAAGCCCAGAAAAAAAAAAAAAAAGTAAAATTGAAAGGCAGCAACACAGCAATTTGAAAATAGAGCCCATTTCATGTTTCAAAGCCAAAACTTCTCCAATTGACTTGCAAATCACTAATCATCAGATCAAGTCATTGAATGCTTACACAGTGTAAATTTTTAAATTTTTAAGCCTTAAACCAATAGTAACCCTTAAACCAATAGTAACTCTTATATTGGAAAAAAAAAAAAAAAAGAGAGAGAATTGAAAGTTTCTGCATATAACAAAATATCTCCAAACATATCTCAGCTAGTAAAGATTGACTCTAGCAGCAAACAAGATTATCACATTATTACACAGTCACAAAGTGCCATATTTAACACATCTAAATAGACTAGATTCAGATCAGATTGCTTTGGAGTGCTGAGTAGAAATAGAAGTTCTACTGTGTTACTATTTTCAAGAAATGATAAATCAATGAAATTTATCATATCATGGTGTGAATTGTGTCTATTCTGTTTTAAGAAAGAAGGGCAAATGCTCTTTCTCTACCTTGAGTCTGCCATTTCAGAGTCTGTCTTTCGATATGCACTTTGTCACTTTGTGACAGCTGTTTCCTAGTTCAGCTATATAATAACCAGGAATAACAGATCCTATACAATTCAAATATATCACTTTTTCCTACCGCTTTTGCTCTCATGTTAATCATAGAATCATAAAGTGGCTTAAGTTGGAGAAGACCCTAAAGAGCATCTACTTCCAACACTTCTGCCATAAGCACGGTTGCCTGCCACTTGATCAGACTTCCCAGGATCCCATCCAATGGCCTTGAATTCTCCAGAAACGGGGCATCCACATATCTCTGGGTAACCTGTTCCAGTGCCTCATCACCCTCTGAATTAAGAATTTCTTCCTAATATCTAACCTAAATCTACTCTTTTTTAGTTTAAAGCCATTCCATCTTGACCCACGTGCAACACCTTGCACCTTGCCTTATTAAACCTCATTAGGTTCTCACGTGCTCTCTTGAGTCTGTCCAGTTCCCTCTGAATGGCATCAGTCCCTTCTGTTGTTTCAACTGCATAACTCACCTTGGTGTCACCCGCAGTCCTGCTGAGGCTACTCTCAATTCACTGTCTGTGTCATTGATGAAGATGTTGATGAACACTGGACTCAAGGTGGACCCCTAGAGGACACCACTCATGACTGACCTCCACCTGAACATAGAACTTCTGACAAAAAACCACTGGCAATGACAATTCTACCAATTCTTTATCTATTGAATAATCCAGCATTCAAAACCACATCTCTCCAATTTAGAGATAAGGATGTGGTGCAGGACATGTCAAAGGCTTTGCAGAGGTCCAGGCAGATGACATCACTTGCCTTTCCTTGTCCACTAATGCTGTCACTTCATTACAGAAAGCTAGCAATTGGTCTCAGACACAATTTGTCCTCAGTGAAGCCATGCTTACTCTCTTGGATCACTACCTTGTCTCACATGTGCTTTAACATCACTTCCAAGAGAATCTATTCCAGGGTCTCCCCTGACACAGGCATGAATTCATTGGCTTGTAGTTCCCCAAGTCTTCCTTTCTCCCTTTCTTCTGTATGGAAGTGATATTACCTTTTCTTCAGTCATCAGGGACTCTGCCTGACTGACATGATTTTTCAGACATGACAGAGAGCTCTTTGTCAACCAGAGCAGCCACTTCCTTCAGAAACCTGGGATGAAAATCATCCAGCCCCCATAGTCTTGTATACATTCAGTCTCATGAGGTGATCTTGAACTTGTTCTGCTCTTACACTGGGAGGCAAAAGGTTGTTATCAGTGGACTCCAGGCATCTCCTGGAATGCTTACAGTTCACAGTATGTTTTTTTGTTTGTTTGTTTTTGTTTTTGTTTTTTCCAGCAGACATCTGGAGAATGAGATCCCCCAACAGGATGAGAACCTGTGAGTGTGACACCTCTTGCAGTTGAATCAAAGTCTTGTCAACAGGCTTCACTTGATCAGATGGTCAGGTAGCAGATCAGGATCACCTGCTGTCTTTTATTGGTCCAGTTCCTAATTTTAATCCACAGGCTCTCAACCTGTTAGTGACTGTTTCTCAACATCGGCTCTTCGCTGTTGTAAGAAGCTGTTCAAAGCTTGTTCAGTGGTGCTCATCCAAGACATAATCTGCTCAGTCAAGCTTTTGGGGTTAATGATTACCTTGCACATAGTGGTAAGAGAAATGTATGCAGCTCAGTGACAAGGAGAAACCTTTCTCAGCTGTTGCTATTTCTGGGCATTCAAGCTGACTTTTGGGGGTTGTCTGGGAGGAGAGGGCCATTACACAGTCAATTGCACACACCTAGCAGCCCACCATGCAACAGTCAGGTGATCAATTGCAAATCACTCAACAGGAGAGGAATGTACTATGGACATGCTGTTGTCCCTGACAAACAAATTATAAGTACCCTTGGCAACTACCACAACCCCTGACAAAAACAAACAAACAAACAACAACAAAAAAAAAACATAAATTCCTCTGACAACTAAAGCAAGCCCTGACAAATTAAACAGAAGTGCCCTGACAACCAACTGCTGCCCCTAACAACTAAAACAATATTATGAAGAGGATAAAAACCCGTAGACTTCTGAGGTAGAATAATGACTCTGTTCTGCTGAACTGCAGTCATGTGGGCCAATGAGACACCATTGACTGTCTTTCTATCTCCTTATGAGCCAATGAGACAATGCTGGATCTCTGATGGTGACTATCCCCTCTTTATAAATAGTTTGTCAGGATTTTTCTCTTTACTATGGCTAACTTGTTCATCTTCCATGCATTCCTTAGCTGCTTAGAATTTGTAATAAGTCAGTTGGAGGGCATTTGGCCTCTTTTACTTCACTAGTCTTCCTCTAGGTATACCTATGTTGAACCATTTCCTCCAATAATTGGAGTGAGACAGCTGTCTATCCACTTCTTAACACAGAGGGCAACTCCACCATTTCTTTTATCTCACATATCCTTCTAAAAAGCTTGTAGTCCTCAATCATGTTGTTTCAGTTATATGAGTCATTTCACTATTTTTCTGCGATAGTAATAAGATCATAGTTTTCCAATTGCACCATGGTTTCCACTTTCTCCTGCTTATTTCCATGTTGCTTGCATTGGTATGGAGGCACTTCAGCTGGACTTTTGGCCATGTAAAATTCATAGAGGAGCTCTCCCCATAAAACATATTTAATGCTATGTTGAATGCTTGTGAATATCCTCCTGTTAGCAGCTGCAACTTCAGCATCATCTTCACAAAGATATTAAGACAACTGAATTATTAAGGAAAAAATACTTGTTTCCTAGCATACAATGGTGTCAATAAACATTTTCAAAATGCATTTAAAAAAAAAAAATCTTTTAGTGAAGTTAAGAAGTTCCTAATTTTAACACGCATACAATACTTTGTTAAGAGTCATGAAGAAAAGAATGTGTTCAGTGGGGGGAGAGGGAGAGGAAGAAAAATATTTAAAAGATAGAAAACATATTAAGATAGTAAACATATTCCTAAAATATGCAAAACAATGCTTTGATTTATATACTCTTCAGACCTCCGAATCTTTAGTTTTAACAGAAAAGTGTTTTGTGTTTTATCTTTTTACGATGTTCTTAATGAGTAATCAAAGTAATTATCTGGGAACTACCCTGTAAAAAGTCACCAAAAACAGATTTATGTGCATAAATAGTGGAATTTTTGGAAAACAGAGAGCTCAGGGGAGACCTCATTGCAGTCTTCCCTACTTAAATGAAGCCAATAAGCAAGAGGAAAATCAACTTTTTACATGGATAAATAATAATAAGACAAGGGAGAACAGTTTTAGACTAAAAGAGGGAAGATTTAGTTTAGATGTCATGGGGGAGCTTTTCATTGAAGGGATTGTGAGACAATAGAACAGGATGACCAGAGAAGTGGATACCCCACCCCTGGAGGTGTTCAAGGCTGAGATGAATGTAGTCCTGGGCAGCCTGATCTTGTGACTCATTTACTGGTTTGCAACACTGCCCATGACAAGGGCGTTGAAACCATATGATCTGAGGGGTTTCTTCTAACTCAAGCCAATTTATGTAAGACCAGTAAACTCAGAGGAAAACTGTTTCCGGTTTCTGTTAGTCTTTAGTAATTCCAAGTAGTACACCCATGCAGTACCTATTATAGTCATTATTACTCTTTCCCCAGTTAGTCTTTATTACATTTTCCCCCATATAAAAAAGGATGTTTTAAAACAAAAGTCCAGCCAAAACATATGCTCCAGATTGTATTAATCAGTAATCCCAACATCACATACTTTTCACAAAAACTTTATCTTGCATAGATAATATTTTACTGAAGAAGTAGGTGGAGAACTATGATTTACAGGAAGTCCTTAACTATAATCAGTCTTGGACAACAGATCAAAAATGTGGAATACACTAATTAAGAAAAATCTTCTCTACTTCTTTCTCATGGTATTTAAATTATCTAAATACCATGTTAAAAACCATGATATTTAAACATTTAACCTTCATATATTTTAAACCTGGCATTTAGACCACATATAAAATTAAATTAAGACATACTTGAATGTTTAAAAGATCAGAAGATTTCATGCAAATAAGAGAACAAATATCAGTCTCATATGAATATTTACTTCTGTTATTTGTACTGAGATTGGTTCACAATAACTTGACATTTCATATTGTATGAAATGTAATATGATGAAATCAACAGATAAAATGTACGTCTACTGGAACAGCCATATCTATTTACAGATGGAGAACATCTTGCTTCGTATCTCATTTCATTACCATATACAGGATGAAGAATAAGATTTAGAAAGGGAGTTAGGGAAGGAACTGGAGATAAACTGGATTTGGCCCCAAGAAGCAATTAAAATGTCTTATCTCCAAAGAGATTAAATTTTATGCAAAAAATTGTTTACACTAGAGTTTCACTAACTTGAGGAAATTGTGAGGAATAAATTGAGAATCCAGAATTCTTGATGTATACTACTTCTAGTGAATATATTTTTGGCCAGTAAAACAAAAGCTGGTACCTCTGCAGAAGATCTTTAATCACAAGTCAACTTTTTAATTCTTGTCAACTAAGATAACAATCTATAGGTTCAGTTTGAAAAATAATGCTTTCTATCTTGTATTTAACTGGCTTTAATGAAAAAGATAAAAGATCTTAATTTCTCATATCATCTCACTAGCACTGAATTTAGATGTTCTCAATATAGGAAAAAAAAAAAAAAAAAAACAATGGCTACTTTTTGTGTAGCAAGTGAGCCCGTATTTCCTTGTGCAAGTGTTGAAACAGTTCAGCAATACTAAATGATGTTTGTTTGGGTTGGTATCTCCTATAGTACTGACAAATAACATTAGCCATTACAGTGATGGTTTTTAGTTGTTGTTTTTACCTGTTTCTAAAGCTTCATGAAATGAACAAATAGATATAGATTCTTATCTGAAACTGACAGATGAAGTTCTCTTTTAATGCAAACTGTGTGCAGCCTGCCACCAGGTGATGGATTAGCTGAGGTTCAGAAGCAATATGTTTTATTAGAGTTCTCAGTGGGATGTTGCAGTGCGATATGACCTCATGAAAAAATTAAAATATTTAATAATGAATGGTACATTACAAACTTTGTTTTCTCCTATCCTTCCAGATTAAGAAGAAAGAAGACCTTGAAAGAAACATGTAGAAAACGATATATTTCAATTTTATAAAAGAAATTAACAACAACAAAATTTACATTGCTCTTGCAATTCTTTACAACTCTCTAAATATTCTCAGTATTTCTAAAAAGTTTAAATGAATCATAGGGTAAACAAGAATCTGGCCTTAGACATCTCTTAAACACTAGCATGTCAGAAGTTGAAAAAGTGTTGGAAGATAATCGAGAATATTTTGAATTTTTAGAAGGCAGATTCATGCAGATTAATTCATTATTACAAAGAAAAGGGAAAAAAATATAGAAAAAGGAAAAGTATAAAGAAAGGAAAGGAAAAGAAAAAGCAAAAAAAGAAGAAAGAAGAGTTTGCCGGTACTTTGCTCATCATCCACTGAGTTTAGTCTGAGATGGTATCTGTAGGGACAATTCTTGAAAATCTTTATTATCAGAAAAATTTTGCATTATCCTTTTATTTGAGATGTCGAATATATACATACATATGGGGCAGAGTGGCCAGATGACTGTGAAGAGGAAAGGGACCTGGGGATGTTGGTCAATGAGTTGGCAATATACCCAGGTGGCCAAGAGGGCCAATGCCATCCTGGCCTGCACTAGAAATAGTGTGGCCAGCAGGAGCAGGGAGGTAATCATCCCCCTGTACTCAGCACTCGTGAGGCCGCACCTCAAGTACTGTGTTCAGTTTTGACATTGAGACTTTGGAGCATGTCCAGAGAAGCACAACAAAACTAGTGAGGGGTCTGGATCAAGGCTCATGAGGAGCAGCTGAGTGGAGCTGAGATTGTTTAGTCTGCAGAAGAGGAGGGTCAGAGAAGACCTCACTGCACTCTACCACTTCCTGAATGGAGGTTGTGATGAGGAGGGGTTTGGCCTCTTCTCCTGGGCAACAAACAGGACCCAAGGAAATGGCCACAAGTTGTACCAGAAGAGGTTTAGATTACACATAAGGAAAAGCTTTTTCTCTCAGAGAGTGATCAGGCACTGGAATGGCCTGCCCAGGGAGGTGGTGGAGTTGCTGTCCCTGGCAGTGTTCAAGAGGCATCTGGATGAGGAGATACAAGGTACGGTTCAGTAGCTTGTGGTAGTAATGGTGATGGGAGGACAGTTGGATTAGATGATCTCGTAGGTCATTGTGATTCTGTGATTCTATGATTGTATTACAGCCTTTCTGGTTTGCTCACAGCAAAAGAAGAAAGGACTGAATGACATATTTCATTTCTAATTTGAGTCATTGTAAGAATATGGATTTGACATTATAGCCACATCTTTATACAGGTTGATTCAAATGTCATTTTTGGTGGCTAAAATTCTCACATAATTGAATATAATGAGTGTAGGGTATCTTTGAATTTTATATGGATTTTATATGGAAAACAAACACAAACAAAACAGCCCAGAATATTATGATGTCCTGAGAGAAAACCAAACTAAACAAAACCTCAAGCCTCTCCTTTTACTGAATGTAGGCATTCAATCCTAGAGAAGAGTGCTGTAGATTCGTTATAAATCTTGTGCTTCCAAACCTAATAGTATGGCAAAATATTAATGTGTTCTTACAATAACTATTTTTTCCTGCCTGGAATATGGACTCCAGATAACATCAAAGAGAGAAAACCCAAAATTATTCTTTTGTTTCTTTCTGTTTCCAAAACCTCATAATCTGTGTTACATGGGCACCACCAATTCCTTTATATTCATTTAGAGGTACTTTTTATCTGCAAATATAATACCAGAACTCTTAAGGAATAGTTTATAGAACACTTATTTTTCTTCCACAACAGAAATCTCACTAGCCTACTTATCCTCTGTGGTGTCTAAGTACTTGCTTGGTGCTTCTGTGTGTCATTCAAATGCCATATAGACTCATAGCTCTTGCTACAGTTGTGTGACTGCACATTTCCTGAAAATTATTGTATTTGCTCTGAAATATAGGAATGAGGCAACAAAGAAGTATTAGAAAATGGAAATGGGATTTGCTACCTATTAAACACTATAGCAATGTAAATAAATATATAAATGAATATATATTATTTGCAAGAATTGTTCTCATAAATACGTCCCACTATCCTGATTCCAATAACTAAGCAAGATTGTTTTGTTTTAGTTACCTGCAGAGAGTGTCAGAGAAAAAGAACAGTATTTTTTAGTGCACAGGAAAATTTCCATTTGAATCAGCAGTCTTCTGGAACTATACTGTTCACGATAAAATTGTCATCTTCGTGTGAAGCTATGATTTTTTTTTATTATTTTTTTTTTTTAACAAGACCGTATCTTTTCATTAGGTACATTAATCACAAACAATTAACTACATTTCTATTCACAAATGGAAATGAGATACACAGGGCACACCATTCTCAGGGTAGATACATCTTAGACCATAAGATTTTGGAGCCTGAGTCTAACTTGGAGATTTGAATACTTAATAGTAAATATATATATATATCTGGTAAGGCACAGTCTTAATTTCCGATAGACTTCATGCATTTTTAAGTATTTATATGTCAGCAGATATGTAAACTTTGTTTACAAATAGAAGCCAAGATACTTGAAGCTAAAATAAGAGTCTGTATGTTTTTAAGTCAGTTTTACAGAGTCTTCTACATTTTCATATGAATGTGCCTTACCTATTACCTCCAGGTTCCATAAAGCATTTAATTTTATCGAATAAGCAGTATTTCTCACACTTCTCCACAGAAATTCCTTTGCTTTAGTAACTGATATAATAATCTTTGGTGTAGAATTGTAATGGACCTTGGGTGATTTAACTGAAGTATCACTCAAAAAATATTATTTGCATAATACAGGAGATAGATTAGTCTTGTTCTGAAGTTTTTAACAAATTCACGGGTTAGCATTTTATTTCTAAGACACTGCTCTTACATCAGTTATTTACTTACCATTCATCATGAATTGTTTTATTTGTTTCTAATTGTTGACACAATATATTTGAGAGGCATGGTTTCAGTTGATATAAAGAAGAAAAATCCTCTCCATTATTTTAGGCACATATTATAAGCACAGTTCTGGTCTAAATGCCATTATTATTATTATTATTTTAAATAATGAGACATATATTTAATAGATGGGTATTCAGTGTGGTGGAGAAAAAAAAAAAACAATACATTAGTGATGTACTACCTGATTTCTAGGGGGTGACATATATTATTTTCTACTTTATAGGGAGATAAAACAATTTATTTGAGGCCAGATCAGTTGCCACTTCCAGTTACTTTTGGCAAGTATAACATGGCATGCAAAATTACACAACATATTGTTACATTCAGAAAAATAATGGGAGTCACCAGTGCAACTGCAGTAAAAAAAAAAAAAAAAAAAAAAAAAAGTGTTAGATATTCAAATCAATTAACTACCAAAAATATAGTCCTTTGTAGGAGGAATCTAATATAGACTAGTGATTCACTGACAATAAGTATATATGAAGAATGATGAGATTTTATGGAGATATATATTCACAGTATACATTTGTGTCTTTCATTTAATATAACAACTTTCATGGAGTAAAATTTGAAATTCATGGTAAATGCTAAAGGTAAAAATTGTCTTTCATTGCATAACTGATGATTACATATTGCAATGATAAATATAGTCCACAGCATGAGGAATATAGTACTGGTTGTGAAATGGAAGTGGGTAGAAAAAAATTCTAAAGGATCTCTTTTTTTTTTTTCTTTTCGTGATTTTTAATTTAAAAAAATTCAGCAGCAGTAATCCATGAAAATGATTGTTTGAAAACACTGAAGAGAAAATAGAAGAAAGTAATCAGCTATAGAGGCCATTTAGCTGTGAGAAGAAAAGAAACTAGCACAGGAATGACTTAGCACATTTAGGACAGTGCAGGGCTTTGTGTAGGAAGCTGAGATAAATGGCACATAACAGTTACAGCAGATGAGATCAGAAAAAAAGAAAAAAAAAAAAAGATTTTTATTTCTTAGCCTTCTTTCCTTCTTTTAGACAAAAACCTAAAAAGCTGATTCAAAAGAGAATCTGTACATGATAAAAATAATGAAGAAATAATGGTTAAGCAGTTTGGCAGTCAGCAAGGGACCCAACTTGTTTTCAGTCAACAAAGAAATTTGCAACTGAGAGAGTGGAGTAGAGGGCAAAAGCAGTGACTATTTGTTCTTTCTGGAGCAAATGTTGAAATTTCATTTAAGTCAATGCCAAAAAGAAATGAGCCAGAGCGAGTGGCATAATCTCTGTTATCTAGGCAAACTTCTGTACTTCGTACCAATACAGGTAAAGACAAGAGAGGTCTTTGAGGTTGCTCGTTAGAGGTTTTGTTTGGTATTGTTCCTACCAGTTCCTTACGACATGGCACAAGAGCCCTAAATCTTCACAGTTTCTTAAGCCTCTATTTGACGTGTTACAATGTGAGTTCTTCTCGTTTCCTTCCTGTCTTGCTCCTCCTTCAAGGGATTGTCTCTCTAACGTAGACTGACTGCTTAATACTGAGTTGCAATGTGGCATTAATTGGAAAATCAGTACCAGCCTCACCATTGTAGCCATTTCCAGTTTTAAGGAGGAATTTCAGGGATTTAAGTAGACTTCACTCAAATTAGACTTTTTTAATGGATAACAGCTTTCTCCAGATAAGCTTTTTAAAACTTAATGAGATTATCACTCTGATTTTAAAAATCACCTGTAGGCAAAATATGTTCAGGCTCATGCTTTTCATTTCTTTCATCAAATATTCTTCAGTGTGTTTGTAGTAGACAAAATCAGGATGTTAAATAAAGCTGATTAAAATGCTTTTATTGTGAATCTGAAATTCTAGCTGAAAATAGAGCATAATTGAGCAGATTCAAAAAGACTTCTAATATAATTCTATTTTATATTTTCACCAAAGCCATGTAAGAGATCTTAAATATGTGCATGTTGTGTTATCATTTATTTTTGAAATAGGTAAAATGGCAAGAAAATGAATTCTGTAGAGAAATCCAATCAAACTGTAAATGAACCACAACTGTTTGAATACAGTAGATAGATGCAAAATAAATTCAGAAGTGAAGAATTGCAAGTCACAAATATTGTGACAGAACATATTATGAAACATTGAAAAGCACTCATAAGAAGGTTCAGGTAAGATAAAATTCAATATGCCGCACTAATCTTTGAAAGTTTTCAATCTTTTCATGCTGTAGAATTAGATGTTACGTATAAAAGTTACACTTTTACACTTGGAATCAAGAAACATCTTTAATTCATTTTTTTGACCTGACATAAAACATGAGGTAAAGTCAATTTTACAGTATGGTTTTTTTCTTGACAGTCATGCTTTAACTGTATGAAGCTTATTAGCAGTGTTCCTCTTGCTCTTCACATAAAATAAATTATAATATGATTTCTCCCAAAATAGAATATCATACAAATGTCTACCCTAGCTCATATTTTAAAAAGTATAGAGAGAGAAATAGGAGGAGAGAAGAAGCGGAGCGTCACACTAGAAAAATAAAGAAAAAAAAAAAGATTTAGGGGTCATTTTAAAGCTTCTTTTCCTGCACTGTCATACAATAAGTGCTAGAAAAAGAAATACGGATAAATCACTACTCCTTATACATCTAATATATACACAGACTCAACCAGATTTAAGTGCAGTAGGGAAACTCAGCTAAGTTGACCTATTTCTTTGCCTAGTATAAAATTGCTGTCTACTTCTGCACTAATTATATCTTTAGAGACTATTCATATTTATTAAATAAATATGTGCATGTGTATGCATCTGTATCTCTCACTGACATATTTTTTTGACCTTGTTACTAATACTGAACTTTTTTTTTTTTTTTTTTTTAATTCTCATTTCTTCATTTCTTTAATGACAGATTATTATGCATCATTCACAAAATTCAGGATTCTGTGAAAAAGGAGAAACCATTCTTTTCCCCTGATGCTTTATTACTTGTTAAAAATGAAGTTTTTATTTCAGTTCATAATAAGGGAATGTATGGCTTTGGTACAGCTCAGAGCAAGAAAAGGAGCTAATGTGTAACTAACAGAACCTAAGATTAAAAATTAGAATCTTTTGTTAAATCTTAGCTTTTTCATTGAGTTCAGTTTTACATCATCCACACTGTTGTAACTCACAAGGATAGAGTACATTCATTTTTTAAAAATGCTTTGTGAAACATTCACAGTCTAGCTCAGAATGAAAAGTCTTTAATGGTTATTTTAGCTTCAGAATAGCTGTGTTAGAACACAATGCACCACAGAGGTGAAGTGGAGGAGAAAGAGAATGAGCAGGAAATATGGTATTCTCTGTAAAAGTGTATGTTCTTAGGTCACAGTATCTTTGCCTTTGTATAGAAGTATTTGTTTCTTATTCCTTTTTTTCCTGTCCCATTTTAGAGACACAGTGAAGCAAGAGGGGAGAATTGCAGGAGGAGAGGGCAGGCAGAGAACAACAGTATATTTATATCAGGTTCTGTAAGGAGGCTGTGGGTGTGGGTTCAAACAGGCCTGATCTCATTTTTAAATAGGATCTGGGGCAATCATATTCTCTATACTCTCTCCCTGATATGAAAGTCATCCTCTTTGTCAGAAGTTGCCTTTTCAAGTGAGACAGATGGTGTGAGCTGAACTGTGTGGAAACTGTTCTTTCTCACCACACTGAAAATGATTGCACCTAAGGTACAATGCTGCTGAAATTTCTGAGAGGGCAAAGCCTAAAGTAACCTTCTAAAGAGGGCCACAGTTTTGCTTACTCGGCATGATGATTACCAACTGAAATTTCTACTGCAGCTCATTTATTTCTGTTTTCACTTAACAATTTCTTGAACAGTCATTTATTTTATATAAGAGATTTTATAAATATTTTTCAAATCCCATTGCTGATTTTCACGCTCCTCAGAAACTTACAGGAAGAATACATTTGCTCAAACAAGTAGAGACTTTCACAAGCCTTCCTGCATGTAATGTTTTCTGCCAGATTCAATACAAAGACCACACACACAAAAAAAAATGTTGTATTTAAGTTTTCCTCCTGTAATTACTACAGTTACTGAGCAGGTATGGAAACAAGTTTCCTGCCTAAGTGAAAGCACTGGTACTGAGACAAGTACCAACAAAAATTTTTGCAACTTTTCTGAGTGACATTACATGTGATATTTGAAATATCTGAAAAGTCATGGCTGTCATAAAGGTCATGGCATGTCATAAGGCATAGCATCACATCTGAAAATTCATGGCTATCAGGCAAAATCACCAGTGACTGTAAAAAGGAAAATAACACTTCCATTTTTAAGAAACAGAGAAAGGAAAACACAGGGAACCACAGGCCTGCGAGTCTCATGACTATACCTGGGAAGATCATGGAACAAATCCTCCTGGAAGAAATGTTAAGTCACATGATAGATGAGGAGGTGATCTGAGACTGCCAGTGTGGCTTCACCAAGAGCAGACTGTCCCTGGCCAATCCAGAGGCCTTCTATGATGGAATGACAGCATCAGTGGACAGAGGAAGGGCAAATAATGTCATCTGCCTTGAACTGTGAAAAGCCTTTGACACATACTGCACCACATCCTTATTTCTAAATTAAAGAGATATGGATTTGAAGGCTGAACTGTTAAGAGATAATTAATTGGTTCAGCAGTCTAACCCAGAGAGCTGTGAACAATGACTCTATGCCTGGGTGAAGGCTGGTCATGAGTGGTGTCCTCCACATGTCCATCCTGGGACAAGTGCTCTTCAACATCTTCCTCAATTACATAGATAGTGGAATCAAGTGACCCCCAGCAAGACTGTAGACGACATCAAGGTGAGTGGTGCAGCTGAAATGACAAAAGAAAGGGATGCAATCCAGAGAGACCTGGACACATTTGAAAAGTGGGCCTACATGATTTCCAACAAGGCAAAATATAATGTTTTGCACTTGAGTCAAGGCTGTAGATATGTATACAGAGTGGAAGAACTCACTGAGAGCAGCCCTGTGGAGAAAGGCTTGAAAGTTCTATTGGAAAAAAGTTGGATATGAGCCAACAGTACATGTGTGCAGACCAGAAGGCCAACTGTTTCTTGAGCTGCACCAAAGGAGAGATGACCAGTAGGGGGAGAGAATTAAATGTCTCCCTGTATTCTGCCCTTGTGAGGTCCCATCTGAAGTACTGTATCCAGGTTTGGGGGTCCAAGCACAAAATGGATGCAGAGCTGTTGTAGTGCGTCCATAGAAGGAGGGCCATAAAGATTATCAGAGGACTGGAGCACCTCTCCTTCAAAGAAAGGTTGAGAGAGCGGGGGTTCTTTTGCTTGAAAAAGACTCCAGGGAAACTCCATAGAGACCCTTCAGTACTTGAAGGAATTTTGTCTATACTTGGCTAAACTTGAGATAGCAGTACGCCCAGGTAGACATGAATGCCAATGGCATCCTTGCTTGTATCAGAAACAGTGTTGCCAGCAGAAGCAGGAAGCTGATCATCTCTCTGTGATCAACTTTGGTGAGGCCTCACCTGTGTTCAGTTTTGGTTCCCTCACTATAAGAAATACACTGAGACCTGGGGCGTATCCAGAGAAGGGAGACAAAGCTGGCAAGCGGTCTGAAGTGCAAGTGTTATTAGAAGGGGCTGAGGGAATTGGGTTTGTTGATTCTAGAGGAGGTTCAGGAGAGACCTTATAGCTCTCTCCAGCTAACTGAAGGAAGGTTGTGTCAAGGTGCGGCACACCCTCTTCTCCTACATATCTAGTGATAGGTCTAGAGGGAATGGCCTCAAGGTGCACTAGGGGATGTTCATACTGGATATTAGAAAAACTCTAAAAGAGTCGTCAGGCACTGGGACAAGCTGCATAGGAAGGTGATTGAGTTATCATCCCTGGAGTTGTTCAAGAAACTTTTACATGTAGTACTAAGGAACATGGTTTAATGGGGAAGTGCTGTTGTTAACTAAACAATTGGACTAGGTGATCAATCTTGGAGGTTTTATTCTATGATTCTATAAGCAGGAGAGTAACCAACTTTTTACTCATAGTGATATGATAGTGAAAAAGCATGGCTGAATGGCTTTAAACTAAAAAAAGAGATTTATTTTAAATGTTAGGAAGAAATTCCTAGCTCAGAGGGTGCTGAAACACTGGAAGATGATGCCCACGTTGCCCAGTGAAGTTGTGGATATTGTGGATGACCCATCTCTGGAGGCATTCAAGGCCAGATTGAATGAAAACTTGGGCAGATTGATCTAGCGGGTGACAACCCTGCCCATCACCCTATGGCAGGGAGGTTGGAACTAGACAATCTTTAGGACTGCTTGCAACCTAAGTCATCCTATGCTTCTATGATTTCATGGCTCTATGATTTTGTGATTTGCTGCATTAGGTGATTGAAAAAAGTTTTATTTATTTATTTATTTATTAATCTTAGCATTAACTGATGTACGTTTAGTCAGGTGGAAGTTTCTGTTGGAAAGCAAGGACTCTGTGTCTTTTCAGATAGGAATGTGTAGCAGGAGGAAGGGAAGAAAAGGAAAGTGGTCACCTTAGGTAATGTAAGGTTTTCCTGGAAACCTTGCTGTAATGCATGAAGATTCCAGTTGTTAATGAACTGAAAAGCATGACTAGAGATAAAGAATAAACCTGGACACATTGGGCCAGGGCAGATTTTTATTAACTTCTGTATTGAAAGGTTATCCTGCTCTTGCGTTTGTTTAAATAACACAAATGTTGGCAATTTGAAAGACTCTTCTGTGCTTTTGGACAGATAACTTTCTAGAAAAGATACAAGCAAATATGCAAAGCTTTGCATATTCAAGATCACTCTCTTGTTTGAAACTGCAAATGGATATAAAAGTTTTCTGCATGTATGTATTTTTACCTTTCTCTCTGATTTGACAGCTTTCATGTATTACTGATCTCCATGAGTACTGTCAATAATACTATCACACAGAAATTGGAGTTTAACTTCAATTCTAAGGCTGATCGTCTGTTACTCACGCTTTAGAGTCTTTATAAAATACCTGTTGAGAAGCAGCCACTATGCATTTCAAACAGGCTAATAAAACTAATCCCACTAAAAAATGTGCAGATAATATCTGGAAAATTAAGCACCTCAAATAACACAATGAAAATTTTTCTTCCCAATCACACTTAGTCACATATTTCCCCTTATGAAGAACAAAAACTACCTTAAAATTAAGTGTATTTTATTAATCTACTTTATTAGATTATCAGACTCAATTTTTTTTTACATCATCAGAAAACATTAGAAAGAAGACAAGAAAAAAACTTCAGTTGTGGTCATCAGTGGCAGCAAGTTACAAGGTCAAGCAGAAGATTATGTTGTGCTTCATAAAAATGCCTATACACTTGTCCTCGTGATTGATTTTCTGTTAAAATGAGGAAGTATGATTTGAAGTGATTCATGCATTGACTTTGGGCCTCAGTTTATTCAATCTAAATGAGCACTGTGACCTGTACCTTTAGCAGTATACTGAGGATGCAAGGCTCCCAGGCCTTAGTAAGCAGGTCCCTCTGTTGTTACTACTTCACATATTGAAATTATGTAGGAGGTTGTCCAGAATATTTTGTCTTCTCATCTCTAAAGTAATAGGAAGGGCATTCCATTGTCAGTATTTTAACATTTATCTTCCTTAATTAAAATCAGTAATTTACCATGAGCTAATTACTCTCAGCATTGAGTTACAAAAGTACTTTTCTATTGGCATGGAAACAAAAGAAAACACAAGACAAGACAGATTGTTTATTAACATAAATTTTATCAAAAAATTTTATAAATTTCATATCCTGGTAATTGCTAAGGTATGTGTAGCCATGTGTGAGCAATATATGTTTCCTAAAATAATTTAGAGCAGGTGGAAAGTGAAAAAATGAGTTTATATAAACACCAAATGGAAAGCTCTTAGAAGAAGGATAAAAATATTTTTTCTAACTGCCACTTTTTGTTTCATTCTACTAAACAATATTAACAGGATGCCCTTTACTGGCCACTACTAGAAAAAATTACAATGAGGAAGCTAAAGGATATTATCAAAGGAAAAACTTGTCATTTGCAGATAATTAGATCATATTTTATTTTTAATTTGTACTATAGTGATGGCTACAATCTCCAACTAAGATGGAAGATGAGTTACGCTAGGAATGTACAAAACTTAAAAGCACAAAGAAGATGCAGTCACTGCTCTAGAAAACCTAAGCAGAAAGTCAGGCAAAATATACCTTCTTAGATGCTTTTTTTGTGTCTGTGCTCTCATTGCTTCCTCTCTTTTTCTCTCCATCTGCTTTCCCCATTTTTTTTTTTTTTTTAACAAAAACAGGATTTATGTTGACAGTATGCCTTTCAAATACAGAACTGTGTTGAAATAGTATATGACTTGTAACACTGTGAACTGAAAGAAAAACAGAATTGCCACTTACCACAGCAATCAGCAGACAACATCACAGCAAAATATTATTTCTTCATGCAGTATTTTTTTTTATTGGATATATGAAAATCAGGATGCACATATATTTAAAGATATGATAACAAGTTTCATTTAGTTTAGCAGAAAAGATGATCCTTCTCCGTTGTCGATTTTCTCTCACCTGTAAGTATGGATTCACCTCTGTGAATTATTTCCATCACTCATGTCTATGTGCATGTGCTCTAGAAGAAAACAAATTTAATATCAATATTTAATTTTAAAAAATGTATTTTTTCTTTTTGTTATGTAGGCTACTTCAAAGTGCTGAGATACATCCAAAAAAACATATCACTTTTAACATCTTCTTGTAACATTCTCAAAACACTGTTTGTTTTGAGAAATTGCTGAAAATATCAAGTCCTTTGTCCCACTGGTGAGTTACTAATCACAGGAATACTCCTGAATTCAGGACTGAGTTCCTACTAACGGGAATAAAGTATTCACTATCTGAGTGTGTAAAATCAGTACTGCTGTAGATTACTAGGAATTCATGGGAGCAGGGCTGTGAATAAATCTAGTGCATATACTTTACAAAATACTTATAGCTGAAGTAGTCTCCATTAGCTTACTGTGACATACTTTCTGTGACAGCTTAGTAATACTACAGGAGCACAAGATCAAATTCTTCTCCCCAATATGAGACATAAATCAGAAGTATTTGTCATTGAACTCTGAAAATAATCAGTATACAGGAGAGCAAAAGGAGGTTCCATCTTACTAATTCACCCTTTGAAATAATCCTATTCAAATCCCATGCAAAATGTGTACTTGTAAAACAAAACATGCAAAGGATGTGCCTGTTGTGGGTGATATAACAAGAATAAACACTGAGAATTATTGTGGCAATTTAGATAACAGTAAATAAATTCTCAAAATATAAGTTTAAATTATACAAAGTGCCTAGCTGAAATGATTAAATGTGTTTTATACTCCTACAAAAGCTGAGGAATTTAAATCAATCACTAGGAAAAGCAAATAGATCAAATCAGTGCCTTCCCATTAGCCATGCAATGCTTGACAGAAATGGAACAGCATATAGCAGTTTTTTCCTGGTGCACATGGGGTTCTGTTGATGTAATCTCAATTTTATTCTGCACTGTACTGTTGCCTGGAGGAGCCCTACAGTCTTGAGGTAAATATGGTATCTTAAACCTTTATCACTGATCAGATTCCTGCCAGTCTATTATCAAGTTAATGGTCTCCTTTGTCATGTGTCATTATGGAGGAAAGTTTTATCCAGAAACTACCACAAAACTAAGAAGATAAACTAGTGATACACAATGGAACAGTCTAGTAGACCCAATAAATATTGAAAACTATTAATATTTCATTGTAATAAAATAATGGCAATGAAGAAAATTATTTCAAATTTCATAATAATGTTTCAAAACTTATTAGCAAATCTATACTCGTGAACTCATTAAGAAACAAAGTTTACCTTATGTTAAGCTGAACTATTGCTTATTAAAAAAAATCTGTTTCCATAAAATAGAGTTCCTCGCTAGAATCAATTATAAAGTATTAAAATATTTTCAGTTCTGTTTCAAGGAGCAGTAAAATCACCTTACTACACTTTACTATACTAAATCTATGTTTGGTGCTGTTTCAGTAGTTCTCTAGATTTCATATCTCCTTTGCCATCTTCTAGATCTTCCAGAATTTTAGCAGAGTATCTACTTATTAGCCTTGTGATTTGTACTTGCTGGATGTCACTGGCTTGTGTGAATGAGTGCAAGGTAGCATATTTGGTAAATTTTGTGGAGCCATTGCAGACAGCTTTCTATTTTTAACTAGGTTCATTACCAAACAGCAGTTCAGGAGCTCTGGATCATTATGTTTATTCTGCCAAGCAGCAAAGATTCAGTGAACTCTGAAGTCTAGGCTTAAGTTATCTGACTAATAATAAAGAAATTGCTGATAAACTATTGGATATCTTTGTCTCATATATCTTTCCTAAATCATATGTCAATCCAATACAAATCTTTAATAATAGTTTCTTTCATCCATTAATTCTGAAGTTAATTTTTAGATCTCATCAGGTTTTAAATCTCATCAGCCTTCCGGTACCTAAAGGGAGCCTACAAACAGGAGGAGTGCCAACTCTTCGGAAGGGAAGATAACAGCAGCACAAGGGGAAATGGTTTAAAGTTGAGGGATGGAAGATTTAGGTTGGATGTCAGTTCTTTACTATGGGGAAGTTCTTTACTATGGGGAAGTTCTTTACTATGAGAGTGGTGAGGTGCTGGAACAAGCTGCCCAGAGAGGTTGCCAGTGCCCCATCCCTGGAGGTGTTCAAGGCCAGCTTGGATGGGGCCCTGGGTAGCTTGGTTTAGTATTAGATATGGAGGTTAGCAGCTCTGTCTGTGGTGGGGAGGTTGGAGACTGATGATCCTTGAGGTCCCTTCCAACACGGGCCATTCTATGATTCTATGATTTTATCACCAGTTCCTGATGACCTTCTATCTTCATAAATGATTCCTTGTTCCAAAATTCTTTATTGTTTGTTATCCTTATTTGACAAGTACAACCTATAATGCCCTTCTGGATAGAGTTACACAGCTGTGCTAGATTTTATCTATCCATATATATATATATATATATATAATAAGCTATTGAATTGTAAAATGTTTTCAAAGAGTTCCTGAAGAGGTTCCAAAACCATGGTAGCCTAAATAACAAAAAAGTAACTGATTTTAAGAATAATTGTATTTGTTGTTATCCCAGTGAGGTGAAACAAGCAGTAGGACAACATTTTGTTGTTGTTATTGTTATTGTTTATTGATAATGATGATAGTGTATTAGTATAGCTTTTTTTGTTTGTATGCCTTACTTATCTGTCTTGCTTTAGACCCGTTCTCCCTTCTCTTTTAATAATTTGAAGTTTACGTGGATGAAACGTGAACTGTAAAGAAAGCTGTTTTTCATTTTGTATATGCAACAAATTCATAAGTAGTTTATCTTTTTGTATGTGATGTCATCATGTAGAAGAAATAGAAAGCTTTAGTATGAGAAAGCTTTAGCAGTCACACATAGAATTCTTGATGACTTTATCCACATCTCCTTCAGCATAATAAATTTCAATCATTACGTAGACAAACCAGTTATAAATAAGTTTTAGCTGAAGTTTCTTCTTATTGTTTCACTACTTTCAGCAGCCTGTGCTTTTAAAGTTATGCCTGACAAAAGAATAAAAAGCACCTCATTGAAAGATAAGAAATCGGGGCTTTCCCCAAAAATTAGCATGAAATAAGTATGGAAAGAGAGGAGAAGAAAGAAAGGAGAAGGGGAAGAGGAGGGAAAAGGGGAGAATGGAAAGAAAAATGGGTAGGGAACCTGCAAGACAAACTAGACAGGCTCAAATTTGAAAAACTGATATATGGCTGTACTAGATAAATATTAGTGACAAGCACATAGAGATATGTGTTAAATAAAATACGCACTTCTACAAAATAGCTAAGAAAAACATAGGAATTGGAAAAATATAATCTTTTGCTATCTGCACATTTAAGAATGGTGTACAGAGTTAGGACACAAAATTTCATACAGGAAGTAAGCAGCTATTCAAACAGCAATTCTTTTATCTATTGAATAAGAAAAGGATGTATATATTGCATTTAAAATTTAGGCAATCTTTTCATTAGGTACTGTTTGAATTACAGGAAAATACAGCTATAGTAATGTAGATTCCCACCTTTATGTATACCAAATATAAATAAACATTCCTATTCCTGATAAATTTATAGCATTGGGAAAATAATTTGCTGTCCTGATGAGTTCAGGCTGCAATAGAATAGGGAAGTTAAATAATGGAGACAACAGAAGCATTATCCCCATTTTACAGTGAGGAAACCAGAGAAGAAATATCAGCCCTTTTGTCTACTTTACACACAGATGATACTGCCTTTGACACAGGGATTCAGGGTGCAAATCTCATTGAAAATTGAAAAAGCTTTTTTTCTGACCCACAGCCAGGGTTTGAAACAGAGCATGTATTTAGTTTATTAAGCTCCTACTGGATGCTATTTAATAATGAGGATTTTGTAGCAGAAATGCTCTGTAAAACAGGAAAGAAAAAAAAAAAAAGTATGTGTGGGGAGGGGAATAAAAAACTCCTACAGATTTTTCTGCTTACATACTCTCTAGCTGCCATCAAAGAACAGTGATTCAAACCCTGCCAGCCATGGCTGTACTTGAACTAATGACTTAGAAGTGAAAAGACTCTGCAGTCTATTACTAATCTCCGGAGTCATCTGGGCTTTCAACCCTTTTTTAAAGCTATATTTACTGGGATCAGAACAGTTGCCCTTCTTAGAATAGATTTTATGCTGCAGCCCATAGTACAGAGGTCAAAAGTCTTCCATTTATAAAAAAAAATAAGTCATAGTGTCCCTGCACAGTCACTTTCTGACAGCAGAGCAAAAACTTACTCAACCAAATAATACAATGTAATTAAAATTTCATCCTCCTGTATTAGGTACCTTAGCTCTCTGTTAAAATTATATGTAAAAATAAGTGCCTTCTACTTACCGTATACCTTTCTCACTATTTAAATTTGTATTTTTGAAAAAAAAAATAATTTGAATTTTTAAATATCTAGCTTTATTTTACTATTGGCTAGTGGAACAAAATAAACCATTGGATTTAGAGAGAGAAATAAAGACAAACAAAAGAATAAAAGACTATTTTATCTTAACAGAGTTGTGTTCATCACAGTCATCAGTCATTTTAGAAGGATAGTGCCAATTTATTTCACAAGGCATATGGAATATGCATTTCTATTTTCTGTCTTCTGAAATTAAAAACATTTACGCATGCTTCTAGGGTATTTGAGACTAACTCATATGCAGTTCTATGAGATTCTCCTTATATCATGGCCTTTATGTCTGTTTTGACAGTCATTCCATTTTTTCAAGTGCATGGATGTGTGCTTGAGCAGTGTGCATGCACACACGAGTGATCACATGCAAAAATGTGCAAACACATTTCAAAATTCAGATGCTGAAATTCAACCCAGTTCAGAGTACAGGTGCAGAGACTGCTTGCATACATTTACACAGCTTCTCTATAGTAGAAAAGCAGTGGACAGAAGTAGTTTTGCTGCACTGCTCTTCACACAGCATACACCCAGTACATGTACTTATGATAACCCAGAAAGATGAATGCATTTTAGTCTCTAATAGGGAACAGAGAATAGTCTCTAATAGAAGATATGCTATTGTAATGAAAAGTTCCATGAAGAGTAAAAATAGAATCGCCTTCCAGCAGTGTGAGCAGCTCCCCTTGGCATGAACATGCCTCAACTTCTAGAAATATCCAATTCTTACCTAGCATATAGTAGATTCTGTTGTTTTGGCTTTGTCAACAGCAGTCTTGTATCATACTGAAGTGCTGTCATTTTATTTGTATGGTCGTTTCCATGGTCATAACTGATATTTATTCTTACATAAGTTTGACAGACACCTAGAAAAAAGCTGCACAGTTGCTAAGTGTTATCACAGCAATTGCTCTTCTCTTTTAGTAAGTACACTAACATATTGTGTTGGAGCACTGTTCCTTTGAGGGTTGGAGAAAGTTGCTGAAATCTGGAAAGTGCAAAGAAAGACAGAGGGAAAAGTTTCTTTGTGCTTCCCAGTGTACCCAGCTTGCATAGTATCACCACATTGGTAACCCCAGTAGCTTCGATTGCAGCTCAAATCTGAGTACATAGTCATAATGTCAGTGTAAGCATTTTTTTTTGGTCTTACATGAGCTACCCTTTCTTTCTGTGTTTGAAGAGATGCAGTGGCACCTATGAGTCCTTTTACTTGGAAAGGTCCAGGACTGTTCCCCAGTTCTCTGAGTGAGATTTTTTCTGTTCTTCACAAAAGATAATGATTAAGCAATTGTAGAATAATCAACACACATTGCTTCACTTATGTCTTCTTCGTAATGTACAATCCTGAGTCTTAATGGAACCCGTGTTCTAACCTATGTTTCTATCTTGGTAAGCTAGACAACATTTAAAGCATTTTCAAATCCTGCTCAGAGCTTCTCTGTTTTTATGAAAATGAGTAATTGATAAATAAGACCATGAATTAACCATGCAGTGAAGATATATGCTCTCCAGTAACATCAACAGAAAGTCAGTTATGCTAGGTGAACCCCTAAGTAGTTTCAAAAATGTGTTTTCTATAAATATGTTACTATGAACAATTATTACTATTTATTTATTTATTTGTTTGTTTGTTTATTTTCCTGGTTGCTTTTCAGTATTGGCAGTTTTTAGTCATACTTTCTTTAGACAAACATAAATTTAAATGGTAACAAGAAAGTTCTTAATAATATAACATAAGGATCTTATGATTTTGTTTTCTATCAGTATACTTACTAAACCATCCTAAAATATGCTTTTGTAAATCTGGGATTCTTACACAGTTTTGGGGTTGTTTTTTTTTTTACATTGTCAGGCTTCTCTGATAGTCTCAAATATATGTTCCCACTGACTTTAACATCCTCAGTTCTCCAAACAAACTATATGTGTCACAGTACACTAGATCCAGAAGTTGTTATATTATCAGATATAGTACAAAATCAGGAATGAGGGCATACACTGACCAGATAAGTAGTGTGGCTCGAGAGGAATAAAGGAGCATTAGTGAATCTCCAGCTATTACGTGCTGCAGGAAATTTGAATGCCCACAGCAAATTACTTCATGGATATTTTTAAGACAGTTCCTTTGTCTTTGGTAATAATGTCCATAATAAATTGATTCCTGCTGGGTTTTTGTTGTTGTTGTTGTTGTTTGTTTGTTTTTATTCAGTTTACTGTAAATGTTTGCAAATTATCTTAGTATTGAAATGTTTTCCCTAGGACTAATTTGGACTGTTGTGTACTCTTAGTTATACCAATCATGAATATGTTCTGCAGCACCTTTCTGAATATATTCTGCTGATTAGTTATTCTCACAGATCATATGTTCTTTACTCTGCTTTTCACTAGGTGATCTCCAGTAACACCCTTGAGTACAGTCAGACCTGGAAAGAATGCAAAAGTTAATGCTTTAGCAAAACTTAAAACAAGAGTGTTTCACAAGATACTCTCTATCAGTCTCTGAAATCTTTGTTTTTAATAGTCACAACAGTGTTTCCATTATGGACATAATGGAAAAGATCTTGAAGATCATCAAGTACAGAAATTACTTAACGCTACCAAGTCTACCATTACTTTAAGCTCCGCATCCTCACATCTCTTAAATACCTCCAGGAATAGCAACTTTAAAAGTTCCCTCCACCACTTGTTCCACTGCCTAAATACTATTTCCCTGAATAAATTCTTCCTTACTTCTTGTCTAAACTTCCCTCAACACAACTTGAGACATTTTACTTGCATCCTATCACTTGTCGCCTTTGAAGAGAGACCAGTGCCGACTTCACTGCCACCTCCTTTCAGGAGGTTGTAGAGAGAAATCAGAGTTTCCTTCAGCCTCCTGTTCCTTCAGATGTTCCTGCTTTGTCCTGCTTTCTAGTCTGTTAAACAAGCTTCACTTTTTTTTTTTTTTTTTTTTTTTTTTAACATTTGTCAACTCAATATCCTTCTTTTAGTAAGGACCCCAAAACTACTGAACACAGCATTTAAGGTGCAGTCTCACCTGTGCTGAATACTGAGGAACAATTGCTTTATTAGTCCTGGTGGCTTGACCAGTTCTGATGCAGGCCAGGATGCCTACTGGCCTTCTGGGCCACCTAAGCATACTGTGGGCTTCTGTTCAGCCAGACATCAATCAACACCACCAGGTCCTTTTCTATTGGACAGTTTTCCAGCCTACTTGAAGTTGTTGTTACCCAAGTGTAGCACATGACATGTAGCCTTGCTGAATGCCATACAATCAGATGCAGCCTGTTGATTTAACCATTTAAGATGCAAATCCTTCTGCAAAGTCTTCTTCCTGTCCAGCTTGGTGTCACCTGTGAAATTCCAGAAGGTGCACTCAGTTTTCTCATCAACTCACATATAGATTTGCATGTTCAAGTGATGTAGTAGATTGCTAACATTTCCTTGTGGGTTATAAGTGCTTAATTCTGCTCCCTATCTTTCTTTCAGCTCAGTTGCAATGTAGCCCAAGAACTATCATTCTTATTAATAGAAGCTGAGGAAATAGGGAATTGAGATCTTGGGCACTTTCTTTTCTTTTTTTTTTTCCTGCTGGCTAATATTAATCTACATTTTGTTTAAATTCAGTGACATATATACTTTCTGGAATTAATCGGAAAAAATGCCTATGTAAGACTCCATTTAAAAATGTCTAAAAAATATCAGAACCAACCATTTAAAATGATAGATTAACATTCACTCTACATCCATTACCCTAGTATAAACATAAATATATGGGTGCCTTTGAAAGTAATGCCTATTATTTATTTTCACAGAAACTACAACAATAACATTATATGTTAGAGCACATTCTCAACTACAAGCCACTATTTTTCAACATAGTCAACACCACTAGCTCTGCATTTTCACTAGTGAGGAACAAGAGCCTGCATGCCATGCTTGTAAAAATCTGCATGGTTGTTTGAAATGTGGCTTGTCCTTCACATAACTGTCACCATTGCTGAAACACACCACCCACCTCCTACTGTGCCTATATACACTATTCGGTTTCCATAAACATACAGCAAGTGTTGATGAATGTCAATGGGTGCAATTTTTTTTCTGCATGGAGAAATTCAATGACACACTTTTGCATGACATGAATGTCAGATGCCATTTTGTCAGACTGTACCTCTGTTGCCATCTGTTGCTGAGCAACAAAATGTAACAGAACATTGGTAGGAAGGTCCAGCCTCTACTATCATACCACTATCATCTGCCTCTGACATAATGAACAAACATATTGAAATAGGAGGCATTACTTTTAGTGCAGTCCTTCTACTATTATGTGGAAGTGTGCATGAAATCAAACACTTGGTCCTTTTATGAAAGGATGATGTTGTAGTAAATTAAAAAAAATAAAAATAAAAATGTTGTTTTATATTTTTTATCGGAGGATATTGTAGTGAAAGAAACAAATTTTGTTAAATTTGTAAGTTAAGAAAGAAATTGATCTATTATAGTGTAACTGAAAACTATTTATTTATTTATTTATTTTTCATTTTTGTGAATTATCATCCCTAGATCTCAATTTCATTCAGAAATTAATCAGTAAATATTATTGGCCTTAAATAAATTCTAGCACGTTCCTAAGAGAGATGCAACTGTGTTGTATCAATGGCTCCCAGCTATGGAACAGCCTGTTGTTTCATTTGAACAATGTGATTGTATTTCACTGAATTAATTTACTTTACACCAGAGAACTACTCACTGTATGACAGCACTGAATTACTGTGACACATTTTTAAAATCTTCGTGTAGTTGCAGTAATATTTGGTGGAAATTTAACACCATGAGATGGTCTCTACCCAGCAATATTCACTGCTGAAAAGAAAAGAAAAGAAAAGAAAAGAAAAGAAAAGAAAAGAAAAGAAAAGAAAAGAAAAGAAAAGAAAAGAAAAGAAAAGAAAAGAAAAGAAAAGAAAAGAAAAGAAAAGAAAAGAAAAGAAAAGAAAAGAAAAGAAAAGAAAAGAAAAGAAAAGAAAAGAAAAGAAAAGAAAAGAAAAGAAAAGAAAAGAAAAGAAAAAGAAGGGAAGGGAAGGGAAGGGAAGGGAAGGGAAGGGAAGGGAAGGGAAGGGAAGGGAAGGGAAGGGAAGGGAAGGGAAGGGAAGGGAAGGGAAGGGAAGGGAAGGGAAGGGAAGGGAAGGGAAGGGAAGGGAAGGGAAGGGAAGGGAAGGGAAGGGAAGGGAAGGGAAGGGAAGGGAAGGGAAGGGAAGGGAAGGGAAGGGAAGGGAAGGGAAGGGAAGGGAAGGGAAGGGAAGAAAAAGGGTGGGGGGAGGGGAAGGGAAGGGAAGGGAAGAAAAAGGGTGGGGGGAGGGGAAGGGGAACTAAAGAAAATGAAAGGAGATTATTTTCATATGATTATATATGTTAATGTGAGATTTTGTCCATGTACCAGTGGAAACAGCCATTGCTAGAAATAAAAGTGTTACCTATGCTTTCATCCTGCAACAAAGCAAAGGAGAGAACAAAGGACTATACTTAGAAATGGTACTTCACAACTGAAATATAGAAACAAAAAGTCACATAAAATCTGAAATTTTGAGTCTGTAATAGGCATTTATTGGACAGTGAAGGAGAAAACACAGATGTGCACAGTCTGAATACAACCAAGAGAAGAGAAGGAAAAAAAGAAGAAAAAAGAAAAAAAAGGGGGGTGAAGGGGCGGGCGGAGGGGGGTGGAAACGATTGAGTCACAATTGAGTCACTAATGTAAACATGAAGTTATTTATGTTGGTTTTTTTTAGTACATGCATATACGTATGCATGTGTATATGCTATGTCCTTCTGGATTTGCCTGTCAACAGGACAAAAGATGAAGAAACCCCAAGACTGATAATATTTTGGGATCTGTGTGTGTTCATGTGTTTAATATTCATATCATAAACATGAAATATAATAGAATACTTCAAAATAATATCCTGGATGATGAATCATACATATTTTCATCTGATACATACTGTAATTAAATCTGCATTGTCATTGCCAGTGTAATCATTATTACAGTCAGTAAAATATATTACTAATCCATACATACCAACTGCCAGTGGTATTCTGAGACAATATAATGAAACAATTTTTTGGTCAAAAAAATTACAGCAAGCCTATCTCTGTATGGTGAAATCTCACAAAAATATTCAATAATAACACCCAAATCAATCAAATGGACAAATTCTACATTCCAAGATCAGGCTTTTTCTTCTATTCTATTTTGTCTGTTTCCTCCTGCAGCTCATAATAACTTTCAGAATTCAACCACATCATGCTGCAAATGCTCAGGTTTCACTGTGAAAGGAAACTTTTATTTTCTTGCAAAATTATGGTATTATCACATTGTTATTTAAAGTTTTCTGTTTTGGCTTTAAAATGATAATTTAAAGAAGAATTTTTGTAATACGTTCTTAGTATCAGAAATAAATTGATGTCCTCATAAACAATATCAAATTGGTCAAATTTATACAAATGATAATTGCATTATTAAGAAATAGCTGTTCAGGTGACAACCCAATCTAGGAGAATCCCAGGTAATCAAGAATCTATGATCTCTAAATGGCAGACACTCAAGTTCTCCTGAAGATATCAGCACCCTGAGTGAAACCACCATTTACAGATTCTTGGTTGTATGTTCTCCAAGATAGCTCTTTGATATGATTCATCTGTGTAGATGATTATCCTCACCTCATTCATATAGAGTAGGTACCCAAAAACTTTCAGTGGGGAGCCTCATTCACTTTCCCTTTTGTTGCTTCTTGATGAAGTTAATATATCTTAAATAGCCTTTTTCTTTTACAGACTTTAAAATATTTTACAGAAAGCACAGTCTCCACTGTCTTTTTCATTTTGGTAAATAAAAACAGATTAAATTATTTTCTCAAGGACAAAACCTAAATTAGTGAAAAACATTGATTTATCATAAGTACTTATTCATTACTATTAATTTCTGTGATGGAATTTGAGCCCATGCGAATAAATTTTGGAGCAACAGTAATATTCTTTCCTTTTCTACATCCTTCCATATTATTCTGAAGGAAAATTTTTCTTGCAGTGGCCCATGAGATCTGCAGAATATCACTGGTATCATACAAAACTCTGTGTAACCTATTTCAAGGTAGAAAGAGAGAACACTAAGAATAAAGCAGGCTTCCTTTCTAACTTCTGTATCAGTTACTATTATCATTGTGTCAAGTGACTTCCACCAGGATGCTACTGAAAATTTAGTTAGTCCCAAATTAACTTTGAAGTTCCAGTTTAAATGCAAGTTTTTGTGGAGAGTGATGTATTTTGTGAGTAAAGCAGACATTTTTAGAGAGCTACCACAGACAATCAACCATGTCACATCTGATCTAAATGAGACCTCCAGTTATTGAGATGCAAGGTTCTGAAATGCAGTCTCACATAGATCTCAGAGCTCAGCCTTATCATACAGTGAGTTACATCACCTTACAATGTAATACAGATTATTCTTCATTGAGTAGAAGGATGTAATTTAGTTGAAGAGATCTGCTGACACAAGAGCAGTCTGCAAGTGATATATGAATGTAAACAGAGCATCTCACCTGAATTACAATCTTGATATTCATCTTGGAATAGGTTTGCAGTATATATGGTTATAGTTATTCGTAATATAATAATAATGAAATACATTTAGGAAAATATATTTTTAAAAAGGACAAAATCTGTTAATCGGGAATGCACTCAAGCAAACAAATCTACTGCAGATACTCTGAAGTTTTATGATGATTATACCAGTTGAAAAATACTAGATATCTGTAGCAATATTATTTAAAGGACAACCATTCTGTTTTGCTAGATTTCTTTTTGAACATATCTAAATCCTTCATAAAATAATTATTGCAAGAGCTTACTTTCTTCACAAAATTGTCCACTTCCCCCTTAGATTTTTAATTTTTTTAATATAATATTCATTTTCCTCTATATATGATTTTGAAATCTGAAATGTTTGGATGTAACTTCATGTTCTAAGAAATCAAAATGTTGTGGAACTTTAGAATACTTCATAACACATATTTACCTGCTAAGTCTTTTTTCTTATTAAAAATAAATAAATAAATAAATAAAAATAATTCCTTCCAATTCCAATTTAAGAGCAGTGAATGAATCAAGTAATGTTTTCCTGAAGATTCACTGTCATTAAGAAAAAAAAGAGGCAACTGTTCCTATGCAGACTTTGGAGACTATACTTACTTGGGAAATAACAGTTATGATGAGGTGAAGTTTTAATTTAACATAGCCTTGTTGTTATGTATTAACATTAGCTGGAGCTCAGGAGCAGGTAAAGGCTGTAAGACTCTGTCTTGATTCCCTGCTGTTATTCCATTTTTGTTCCTGTTGCATGATTCAAGGTATCCAAGTCAGACTACGTATCACATGTTTCCTAGAAGGTAGGGGCCTCTGGAACTGTCCAGGCAAGTGGATCTGACCTCACTGTCTAGAGATCATGTTGTAAAAGTCTAAGAGCACAGAATTTCTCCTGGGCCCAAAAATGCAGCATTGCCTTGGAAAACAGATGCATTACAGAAGTTGTGTAACCCCTCCTGGAACTTCCACAGAACAGAGCAATTATTTAGCACTGAATTATTTAATCATACACAACTATAACTAAATATTTGATGTGTTCAGTCATGTGGCTTACCAAGTCCTTCTCATGTGTTGTGAATATTGCATGAGAACACGAACAGGTAGTAACAGAGGTGTTACAAAATGGGAAAAAAACAGCGGTATAGGGCAGTAATGTTTACCTTATAAGGAAACAATTTCATGCTCCTCACGGGGCTGTTCTGGAAGAAAGTTCAGACTTGAAGGAGACACAATTTAGTAGAGTGTTGTTAGAAGCTGCTGCATGGGAAAAAATAAAACAAAAAACAAATGAACAAACAAACACACACAAAATCACACACACACACACACACACACACACACACACACACACAGGTACAAATTCCATTCCTGAATTCAAATTCTTTCATATTTTCTTCACTTTCACTGAGGGCTTGAATTTCCAGCTAGAGTATATCGTAGCAAGTAATTAGTTATCCTGCTACAAATGCACTAAGCCAACAAAACAAAAGCAACTTAGGAAAGTAAAAATTAAGCCTAATTTCTACCCGCTCTCTGGTAACATGTTTTAAGTAGAGCAAATCAATGACTTTTAATTCCTTTTTCATCTGTAACAATTTACATTTGTATGATAATAGTATATGATAATGAGTCAGTGAGGTCCCAATTTTTAAAAATACTATTGTTTTGTAATTAACGTATGTTGCATCATGAATATTATACCAGCTTCTATCTTATCTCTACATAAGATACAACAGGTTGTATTCTGTGGTTAAGCCAGGAGTTATTGCATGGATGTTTTGAAATTACAATGAAGAAAAAGAATACAGTGAATGAATCTGCTGTTGTAGATTTAAGAGTTGTTTTTGTGCAAAAATAACATTGGCTTCATATGGTGAACAAAATTCTGCTGACATTGTAATAGCAATGAGAGAGTCCAGAAAAGTGCTTTATCATCCCAGTTTACTAATGAAGCTGTTGATCTTTGGAATACATCACTATGGAAGGGCCTCCAGATGGACAGAGTATAAATGCCTTTGAAAACAGCAGTTTCAGTCTGACTCTTCAACTATTTTTTCGTCTAATCGACTATCTACTTACTTAGATCATATTTAATCAATTTATCTAGGTGGCTATTAAGGGATACAATACTGGAGGCCTTGCTAAGGTCAACATAAACAATATCCAGTGTTTTCCCTTCATCCATCATGGCAGTCACATCATCATAGAAGACTATCACATTTCTAATACATGATTTCACCTTCATAAATTCATGCTGGCTACTCCTAGTCACCTTCCTGTCCTCAACATGTTTGAAAAGAGTTTCTGAGATTATTTGCTCCATTACCTTTCCAGGCACTCAGGTAAGGCTGACTTCGTTCCCAGATCCACTTTCTCAGTCTTGGAAATAGATGTGCTTATTAGATTTCTTCCAGTACTCAGGGATGCATAGCCTTTCAAAGACAAGAGAGAGTGGTACTGCAGCTACATTACCCAAATTCCTCAGCATTTGAGGGTGCATCTCATCAGGTTCCAAGGGCCTCTATCTATTCAGTGTATCAACTGTCCCCTAAACTAATCCTCCTCCATCCAACTAAAACTTACTTGCTCAAGGCTTTCTCACTCATCTTGTTCCCCCCTTGCCATATCTGTGTTCCCCATCTGAGGCTTAGTGGTTGTACTACTGGCTTTAATAATAGCCAGCCCATGGTATCTGAGTCCTTGGAAAGCAGCACATTGAGTCAGGTGATAGATTGACTCAAAAGAATTGCATCACTCTCTGCAGCAGGAGGTTTCTCACGGTTGTACTTTGTCCCATCCTGCTTGCAATGTTATAGTACTCAGGTCCAGTCACCTTGGAGGCTTTCTTGCAGAGTTCCTCTCATCCAACTCCCCTGCAATGAACAGGGGCATCTAAAGTTGGATCAGGTTGCTCAGAGTCTCAATCAGACTGACCTTGAATGTCACCAGGATGAAGCATCAGTCTCAGTACTGATCTCTGAGGGACTACACTAGTGACTGACCTCTATTCAGATATTAAGCCACTGACCACCACTCTCTGGGTGTGATTTTGTGAACAGTTTCTCATTCTTTGAACAGTACACCCATATCTTTTCTATTTGGAAAGAAGGATGTTATGGGGGACCATGCCAAAGGCCACTCTGAAGTCTGGATAGATTACATCAGTGGCTCTTCTCTTGTTCACTGATGCAGTTTAACTGTCATAGAAGGCTACTAGGCTGATCAAACAGAACTTGCCCTTTTGGTGAAGCCATGCTGGTTATCTTGTATCACCTGCCTCTCTTCCATAGCATAAATTCCAAGATGATTTACCACATGCTCTTCCCTGTCTGTCTATTACTTGGCTCAGGAAGCTATTCTTGATGAATTCTAGGAGTCCTTTGGATTGCCTACAGAACACTGGTCTACTTTTCCAGCAGATGTCAGGGTGGTTGAAGACCTCCAGCAGAACGAGAGCTTGAGACAACACTCCTGCAGCTCACTCCTATAGTCAACACCAACCACAAGGCTACCCTTGTTGCTTTGATCTCTAACTTTCATCCACAGACTTTTGTCTTGGTCATAGCCATTCTTCAGGGATAGCTGTTCACACTTCATTCCTTCCTTGATATAGAGAGCAACACCTCCTTCCTTTCAGAAAGCCAGCCCTTCTGAATGGCTTGTAGCAATTGATAGCCCCACTACAGTCATTGGAATCATCCCACAAGATTTCACTTAAGTAGTCTGTCACCTCTACAGTTCCTCTGTTTGATGAGTAAATCCTCAATCAGCACAGACAATTTTCAGATGTCAAATTCTGTATCTCCATCCACAGCAAGGAGTTATAAATATTTCTACAACCAGTTTCTATAAAGGTACCTCTTCCTTCAGGAGCTTCAGGCAAAAAGTGAGTTCTTTATATGTTACAGAACTTGTCTTTCAGTAGTTCCTTTGGCTGAAGACATACATATGAGACATTAAAATTATTATTATTTATTTTCCAGTTTAAATAAGATGCTTTTCCCTCCCTTCAAAATAAAATTTAACTAATGATTTTTACAAAGTCAGAAAGATTTAAGATTATTCAGTGAAAAGTATACTACATGTACTAAAGGATACACTGAGCCATTTGTATTTTTATTGTGTGGTGGACAATGGAAATTAAAATATGTATACAAAGAAGGCTTTTCTCCATAAGATTTTTGGAAAAATTCTTGAAATGATCTGATTCATCTTCTTTGGATATTTTTACAGGGGTTTGAGAAAAAAGGTATGATCTGACTGTTTGAGGTTAACTGAGATAGAGTCAGGGAACTTTCATTTTTAATTCCATACATATACCTGATCAGTGCATAAGCTTCAAGTCAGCATGGAAGAAGTATCTTTTCTGGAGCTATTCTATCAGGGTTCATCAGGGTCTATCAAGGTTCTTATATCTGGAGCTGCAGCAAAACAGAAACAAATTACCAACAAAAAAGAGGCCCTGCATACTTTGAATCTGCCCCTTTTTTGGTGTTACACTGTAATTGTTGTGGCAGTGTTTGGATTTTTTTTTTTTTTTTTTTTTTTTTTACACTATTTGTTTGATTGGGTTCTTATTTTTAAGAAGATGCAGAGTGAAGGAACTTGACAATATGACATTCAAAATTATTACCAATTTTGAAAGAATTTGAGCCAGTTTGAATATATTCAGTTGGAGGACTTACACAGAACCGGAAGGAGATCAAATAATCAACAAAATCAGGTTTTGGTTTGAGACCATAGTGAATAATCAGACTGATCTGCATTTCAGCTTATCCAAGCTATATATGAGTAAACATCCAATCCCATTTTTCATAGTAAGGACTGTAAGATAAGGAAGCCAGTAACTGTATTTGCCAAATTATACATCAAAGAAATTACACATAAACTTACATGAATTTCTTCATTTCTTATTTGTACCAGTAAAATAGGATATGGAGCTTCAAATCCCAGCTTTGCTGCATTGTAGATTTAAAGAGGAAATGCATTCTGAGAGCAGTGTGCTAACAAGATGACACTTTTCATACTCTTTTTCTAGCCTTTTGTACAGAAGGAGATATTCTCAGAAACTATCTGAATAGAATAGAATAGAAGTGAATAATCTAAAGAACAAAACTGCAACATTTAAACCTGTGAAATAGAGCAGGGGACAGCTTTTCTGTGGTACTTAAGTCTGTTTTGGCAGACATCAATAATGGGGATCTAATGACAAAAATGCAGCATCTTTAAAAAAAAAAAAACAAAAAAAAAAACCAAAAAAAACAACCTTAAGGTGGCACTTCACAACATGAAATATAAAATAAGGCTCTTAAGAGCACTGTTTTCACTCACTTCTGTTTGGTTAATTTATTCTGTATCTGGAACTTCAGCACATAACTCTTTTCACAACTTTGCCCATGTAACAATTGTGAAACACTGCTGATAAATTGCAAATACACAGAGATCCAGTACAATGCAAAGTGGTCAAAACCAGATGTCTAGGAAGAGAGCAAAACAGCAGTATCAATCATTTTACAATCATAGCATGGCCGAGATCAGAAGGTACCCAAAACAAGAGCTGGTGCAATATTTAATAAGAAAAGAGAAGACTGGTGAGGTTACCTCTGTGTAAAGCTGCTGATAAACTGTCTCATTGCAATTGCGCAAAGATCCAGTTTGGGAATGCAAAACAGCACTCCCTGACTGCACAGAGACAGAAGTTCATATCTCTGATTTACGATGTTCCTAGTAACACCTTGGTCAAGTAAATGAGTAAGAGATTGTCAGAAGCAGAATCTAAGGAAAATAACGGAGAACCTTGCCTTACTTCTTCTTTAATTGAGAACTAGTAGCTCACATTTTAGGATTAGTTTCCTCTGTATCTTTGCTTCCTACTTAAACTGAACAGACAGACACAGCTAATCAAAATGAAAAAGACCCGAGGAGTCTGTGATGACTATTTTACATCAATGAATCTACAGCTTTTTTAACAACAATAATGGAAAAACTGAGAAAGTAGACATGTACCAAGAAAACTAAGTGAAGGAATAATATATGGAGAAGAACAATATCTGATCACCTGTGCTACAGATGATTTCTCTGCTCTAACAATCACACCAAGAAAAAGAGATTTACAGGCTCAATGAGAGTTAGTGAGTGCCAGTCCCTAGAGCTCCTCCAATTATGGTTTCAGTGAGATTAAAATATACAGATTAGCAAGAGATAGAAGGTAATCTAGAAAGCTAGCAGGGACTCTTCTCAAAGGATAATTCATTCCTTATTAATAATTCCCAATTGCTTTCCCTAGAGATCATTGCCCAACTATTACTATCCCTACCCCCATCCCGGCCCCCCTCCCCCTCCCCCTTCCCCCCCCTCCCAAAAAAAAAAAAAAAAAGAAAAAGATTTTTCCCCTATTCACATGGGAAAGTGTTCCAAAATTAACTTTTGGATATTTATAATATTAGTTCAATGTCTGATTTGATCTGTCACATCCAAATATTTTACGTCAATTCACCTATAAATCAGCTGATACATGATAAAAGCAAAGAGTAGCTGAATCATAGTATCATAGAATTACAAGGTTGGAAAGGATGTACAGGATCATCTATTCCAACCATCCTCCCATTACCACTGCTACCACAAACTACTGAACCACATCTCAAAGCTCCTCATCCATATGCCTCTTGAACACTGCCAGGGACAGCAACTCCACCAATCCCTGGGCAGGCCATTCCAGCACCTGACCACTGTCTGAGAGAAAAAGTTTATCCTTACATGCAATCTAAACCTTCTGTGGTACTACCTGTGGCCATTTCCTCGGGTCCTGTTCATTGCCTGGGAGAAGAGGCCAAACCCCTCTTCACCACAACCTCCATTCAGGAAGTTCTAGAGTGCAATAAGGACTCCTCTGAGCCTCCTCTTCTCCAGACTAAACAATCCCAGCTCCCTCAGCTGCTCTTCCTAAGCCTTGTGCTCCAGACCCCTCACTAGTTTTGCTGCCCCTCTCTGGACGTGTTCCAGGGCCTCCATGTCTTTCTTGTACAGAGGGTCCCAAAAATGAACACAGTACTCGAGGTGCGGCCTGAATAATTGAATAGTTCACTAAGGTAAATAGCATAGCAGTAGCTTAAGTTAGTCTACAAGGCAAATGTCTGGACACATGGACATTAAATATGAAATAAAAAAAGAAAGAAAATATTACTTTAACACTTCTGGAGAGCCATCCATCAAAAACTGAAAGAAAGTTAACAGAAATAAATCTGATTGTAATATTTTCCTATAGTAAGTTTCCTATAGTAAGTTTCCTATAGTGTTTGGGGGTTTATATTCTTTCATATTAAATGTTTATTGTTTTTAGGGGATTTTGGAGCATAAACACAACCTCAATCGAATTTAGTTTGGCTTTTTGAAATTATTCATCATCATCATTTACATTCAATTTTATAGAGTTTAGATGATGCACTCTTCTAAAAACTATGACAATCTAGATATTTGCAAAGATTACAAATGAATTAATTTCATTTTTCTTTATGGGGGTAGGTATTTTAGTTATGTATTCTACTCAGTGATAATATATATTGTCATTCTTTCAACAACAACATTGAATTGGTTATATTATTTAAAGCTATTTAAGAAGCAAATTTTCAGAGTCAGTGTCAGTGTGTGTATAATACAGTCACCAAAACAAGAGCAATTTCAAAATCCTTTTCCACATCAGCCAATACTTTTTATATGTAGGACAGAGCTTTGTTATAAAAAAAAGCATTACAATGCAATAATTTTGAATATTTGTGGGAATGCCTTGTGGAAAAGCCAGAAACATATGACAGAAGCTCTAATCACAGAATCACAAAATTGCAGGGGTGGGAAGGGACTTCAAGAGATCTTCAAACAGCAGGTTAGACATATAGTTGTCCAGAAGGGTCTTGAATATCACTGTAGAAGAAGTTTCCACACCCTCTCTGGACAATCTATTCTAGTGCTCCGTCACCCTTACTGTTAAGAAGTTTTTCCATATTTGTATGGAACTTCTGCTGTTCAACTTTCAGGCTATTGTTCTTTGTCCTCATACTACACACCACCAAGAAGAGCCTGGATTCATCCATTTGCCTCCCACCTCCCTTTAGATGTTTATAAACATTAATCAGATCAGCCCTTTGCCTTCTTTTCCCCAGGCTGAACAGATTCAGGATACTCAGCATTTCCTCATAAGGTAGATGCTGCAGGCCATAAATGTCTTTATCACCCTCTGCTGGACTTCTTTGAGGAGATCCCTGTCTTTTTTGAACTAGGGAACCCAGAACTAGACACAGTATTCTAAATGTGTCCTCACTGGGGCAGAGTAGAGGGGGAGGATCACATCCCATGTGCTGCTGTCTATGCTCTTTTTAATGCACCCAAGCATACTATTGGCCTTCTTGGCTACAAGGACATGATGTTGGCTCATGTCTAACCCATTGCCCAACAGAACACTCAGGTCCTTCTCCACAAACCTGCTCTCCAGCAGATCATCCATAAGCTGCACTGATTCATGTGGTTATTTCTTCCCAGGTGCAAGGCTCTACATTTGCTCTCGTTAAACCTTATTAGGTTCCTCCCTGCTGAACTCTCCACTCTGTCCAGGACTTGTTGGATGATAGCATAGTCTTCAGATTTGTCAGACATTCTTCCCAGTTTTGTATCATCAGCAAACCTGAAGAGGGTGGTCTCTATGTCTTCATCTAGGTCACTGATGAAGATTTTGAAGGTCAGACCCAGATCCCTGGGAACTCTGCTAGTTTCAGGCCTCCAACCAGACTCTGTGCCATTGATGACAACCCTCTGGGCTCTGCCAGCCAGCCATTTCTCAATCCACTTAATCATCCACTCATCTAAGTTTCATAACAAGCATGTTGTGGGAGATGGTATCAAACACCTTGCTGAAGTCAAGGTACACAACATCCACTGTTCTCCCCCTGTGTACCCAGCATGTGATGTCATCATAGAAAGCTACCAATTTTGTTGAGAATGATTTTCCCTTGGTAAATCCATATTGACTACTGACAACTTTCTTCTCTTCCAATTGCTTGGATATGGCATCCAGAACAAGTTGTTCCATCACATCAGGGATGGAGGTGAGTCTGACTGAACTGTAGTTTTCCAGATCCTCCTTCTTGCCCTTTTTGTAGACTGGATTGACACTGGCTATTCTCCAGCCTTCAGACACCTCTCCTTGTCAACGGTTTACGGGCTGGTTCGGCCCAGTTCCGTGACTAGCGGGGCGGAGGGATCCGCAGATCCGCACCTCCGGAAAAAGGGAACAGGGGACCCCAAAATAATTAAAAACAGCGGCAACGATCTGAGGAGAAACAAACTAATTTACTAAATATATTATTGGAATGCAAGATAACACACTATAATACAATATAATTAAATTTGAAGCTAATAAATCAAATATAATGAGAGAGAGAATGTCCGAAAGGTGGGTAGGCCTCACCACAACGCAGAGAGCTGAGGTGAGATGCGCAGTCCAGTTGAGCAGCAGGGAGAAAAACGGAGGAGAGCCGATGAAGAGCAGGCTAAGAAGAGTGCATCAGGTGACCTTGCCAGGAGTTGTATCTCGAGACTCTCTGTGACCGCAAAGTCCCCTGGGGAATGTAGTTCTTCTTCTCTTCCAGGCAGGTACCCAGAGCTTGAGCACCAACAGTTAAACTCCCACTGCCCCACATGATGTTATGATGTGGAATACTGAAAACCAAAAATCACAAAACCATGACACTCCTACTTGCCTAGACCTTTCAAAGATGATAGAAAGCAGTTCATCAGTCACCTCTGCCATCTCCCTCAGCACATATGTGTGCATCCCTTAGGGGTGTGTGGGACAATATAAAAACTAAGACATTCTCGCTTTGATAAGCAAAAGCCCTTGGGATGAGTAAACAAGCTCGGCAGCTAGTTGAGCCAGATGTAAACACACACAAGGCATCTGATGAATACATGTGACCAACGGGTTGTTGTGGTGATATAAAAGGTATAAAGGTCTTTGTCTCGCACTAGCAACTGAGTCTATGTCTCAATTGCCACACACACTTGTGAACTCGTGTGTGTTTACTGTGGCTAGATGCTCTCTGATCATGTCTTCCTCCAACATATTTATGTTGACAAACTCAGAATAAAATCATTGCATAGTTCTTTGGGCTTCAGAGTGGTTCTTTCAATGTGGTAGGCAACTATTGAGAAAATGTTGAACTGCTTTTGTACACCCTGTAGCATGATCAGAAAAAGAAATATCATGGAAGGCGTTTTAGAAGATGTTAAGCCTCAGGCTTTGAACTCTATGGTAACATAAATTCTAGGTAGCTACAAAATTGAAAGGACTATTTTCTAATAGAGATATAGAATATAGAAAAGAAGCACAGTGGCATAAATCAGCTGTAGGTAAGGAATTAATCAAATAATTAATCATAGACTCGCCATAGAATCATCATAAAAAGGCTTGTTTTGGATGGGATTTTCAAGATCACCCAGTCCCAGTCCCTGTGCCATGGGTAAGGTTGTCACCCTCTAGATCAGGTTGCACAGAGCCCTATCCAACCTGAGCTTGAATGCTTCCAGTGATGAGTTACCCACAACTTCTCTGAGTAGTATGCTCCAATATCTCACTATTCTCTGAGTAAAAGATTTCTCCTAATATCTAAAACAAATCCCCTTCTATTAACTGAAAATTGTTCCTCCTTGTCCTATCATCATCCACCCATCTAAAAAGTCAGTCTGCCTTGTGTTTATAAGCTCTTCTTAGGTACTGGAAGGATACAGTGGGGTCTCTTCTAGAGCCTTCCCTCTGTCAAGCTGAACATGCCCAGCTTCCTCAGCCTGTCTTCATAAGAGAGTTGCTCCAGCTCTCTGATCATCTTTGATGCCCTGTTCTGGACAAGTTTCAACAGCTCTATGTCTTTCTTGTGTTCAGAACTCCAGGCCTAGATGCAGGTGGATCGTCACAAGGACAAAGCACAGAGTGACAATCACCTTTCTTACCCTGCTGGCCATCCTTTGATGCAGAATAGAGTTGACTACAAGCAACCTCCTTTGGTTTATGGGAGTCCACTTTTCAGTCTTGTCCAGGTCCTTTTGAGTGGCATCCTTTCTATCAGTTTTATCAACTGCATCACTCAGCTTTGTGTCATCAGCAGATTTCCTGAGGGTACATTCAGTTTCACTATTTAGATAGTTAATAAAGATCCGGAAGAATTTTGGTCCTAAGATAAGGCTCCTGAGTTTCACTACTTATCTCTAGCCTCTATCTGGACATAGAGCCATTGATCAAAAGCCTCTAGCTGCAGATATCTTACCAAATACTTATACAACAAATAGTCCACCGTTTAAATCCATCTCTCTCCAGTTTAGAGATAAATATGTGGTGTGGGACTATATCCAGTGCCTCAAAGAACTCCAAGTAGGTAATATCAGTTGTTCTTCCTTTATCCACTGATGCTTTCTATCCATAATAGAAGGCCACCAGATTGGTAAGGCATGATTTCCCATTGTTGAAACCCTCCTGGTTGTTTCCGATCAGCTCTGTATCTTGCACATGTCTTCTTACCTTTCATGAGGATCTGTTCCATGATTTTTCAAATAGACATGAGACTTACTCATCTTTAATTTCCTGGGTTTTCCTTTCTATCTTTCTTAAAAATAAGAGTGATCTTTCCGTTTTGTTTTTTGTTTTGTTTTGTTTTGTTTTGTTTTGTTTTGTTTTGTTTTCTGATTACCTGGTAATTCACCTGAAACCCAGGCTTTCTGAATATGATGAAGAGATTGTCATGGCCACTACGTAAACCAATTCCTTCAGGGTCCTGTGTTGAATGCTGTTGGACTTCATACATTTGTACATATTTATTCTTTTCAGATGATCTCAAACTTGCAGTTTGCTTACAGAAAGAAAGATTTTACTCCCTAATGTTAACCTAGAGTTTCAGTGGGGTGAGAGATGTGGTAATCCTGACTGCCAGTGAAGACTGTGTCAAAGATCTTGCAGAATAACTCAGCCTTCTCCTTATCTATTGTTGCCATTTCCCCTTTCTCATTCATCAGAAGGAGTACACCTTCTGACCTTTTCTGACTAGTGTACCTATAGAATGTTTTATTTTTCTTACATCCTTTGCCAAGTTCAAATTCATCTGCAGCATATTTGCAATTAAAAATATCCCTAAATGATGTGCTAAGAGAAAATACTAAATAAAATAAATAAATACTAAATAAATATATAATGTGTATATCATATATTTATAGAATATATATAAATACTAAATACTACTATAAATACTAAATTTAAAAAAAAAAAAAAAAAAAAAAGTGTAAAATGAGAAATTGGCCTCGCCCTAAGAGTTGTGATAAATGGAACAAAGTCTAATGGGAGCTATCAGTATATCAAAATACTGGAGTCAATACCTAATTTGGCGCAAAATTAATGATCTGTATAATGCAGCAGAGTGCACCTTTAGTAAGCTTACAGGTGATACAAAACTGTGAGGAGCAGTTGCTGCACCACAGTGTTTGATATACAAAATTGTTGTACTCCCATTCAGAGGAAACTCAACAGGACGTAAAAATGGGCTGACAGGAATGCCATGACATTCAAGAAGTACAAAGTCCTTCACTTAGTAGGAGTAAATCCATGCACCATAGGTTGAATGTGCATAGGTTGAATGCTGACTAATTGAAAAGCAGCTCTAAAAGGGAGTCCCTGGGACTCTTAATGGACGCCAAGTTGACTACAAGATAACAATTCATCCCCTGTGTCAAAGAAGATCAACATTCAGCCATTCTGCTCGAGATGTTCTGCCAGCAGCAGGTTGAAGGAGGTGATCCTTCACTTTTATTCAGCACTGGCAAAACTCTGGAGAGTTTTGTTCATTTCTGTTCCTCCTAGTACAAAAGAGACATGGAGCTAATGAAAAGATTCTAGCCAAGATGAGGGGACTGGAGCCCCCTTCAGCAAGAAGTTGAAGAAACTAGATATCTGGAAGGCTACTAGAGATCTGATGAAGATGAAAACAGTGAATTCATGATCAATTAATTAAGTTCTAGGCTGGAACTTTTTCCATTTTTGTCTCATACTTTGACATAGAGATCATTCATTTTCTGTTACCAGTTTATCATGAGAATGATTCACCATAACTTTTGGTCTTTCTACAAACCTTTCTAATATTTTGCAATTTTATACTCTGATTGGCAAATACTTAAATTCCACACTCCATTGCCTAGACAGCTTGTAAATAGGTAAAGAATATAAGGACAAACTAGTCTCAAGCAACCTATCTATCTAATGAAGATAGTTGGAAGATGGAAGAAGTTTCAGTAGTACTGCTTGAAAACATGCATTTTTCAAACTATGACATCTTATTCTCATGTGAAAGACTATTAATAAAAAAGAAATGGCAGAACATTAATTTATTCTTGTGATCCAGATGGTGATGATATGAAGAATTAGAGCCCACTCTAATGTTTACTTCTTTTTCTGTAGCTTTAGACTACCACCAAGTGTAACAGGAAGTGATATCATCTGCTATTCTTGTCACTATTATTTTTTTGTTAAAAACAACCAAGCTATCTCTGAGTGCTGTAAGGTGAGAAAGAAGACCAGCCTGGCTGAACAGGGAGCATTTGCTGAAACTCTGTGGGGAAAAAAAAAAAAAAAAAAAAAAGGAAAAAAAAAAGGAAAAAAAAAAAGGAAAAAAAAAAAAAAAAAGAGGAGTTAGAGGAGTTTACCATGTTTGGAAAAAGGGACAGACAACTTTGGGAAGAATACTATGATAACTCTAGGATATGCAAAGAGAAATTAGAAAGTCAAAAGACCAACTAGAAGTTAATCTTTTCACCATTGTAAGAGATTATGAAAAATGTTTTAACAAATACATCAAGAACAAAACAAAGACCATGGAAAAACTCAGTCCTCTACTGTATGCAGTGGGGAACACTACCACTGAGGTTCTCAATGCCTTTTTTCCTTTAACAGTGAGTACCAAAATTGTACTCAACCCCCTGAGCTGGAAGGCAGAATTGGAAAAAGAATAAATCGCCATAATTCAGTAGAAAACTACCACTTCACCTAGACTATCCCAAGCCTATGGGACTAGATGGGATCCACCCAAGAGCACTGAGGGAATGAAAGTGATTACCAAGGCACTTTCCATCATGGAGAAAATTATGCTGGGAGTTTTTGAAAAATGCTTGAAAGTCAGTGTGATCACTGGTCGCAGCCAACACAGGTTCATGAGGAGAAGGCCCTATTTAACAAAATTAATTTGCTTTTATGACATCTAGTTCTAGTTGATACATCTTTTTGGAATTCAGTGAAGGTTTTGTTATTGTTTCTCACAAAATCTTTCTGAACAAAATGTCTAAACAAAAACATGAGTGAACAATTAACTGATAGATAAAGCCCAAAGGGTTGTAGTAGATGAAGTTACATCAGGATAAAGATATAACGGGGCTCCACAAAGCTCCATTTTATCATCAGTTCTCTTTAATGTCTTCATAAATGACTTAGATGTAGAACTAGAGGGTATTTTGAGAAGTTTGCTGACAGTACTAAATTGGGAAGTGCTCTGGATTCTGTCAAGGGTGGAGAGGCCTTGCAAAGAGATATAGACAAAGTAGAGAGTTGGGCCATCACCAATCACTTTTAGTTTTAAAAGAGCAGAAGAGCAGCTTTAGTACCTGGTTTTGTTCAGCCCAGAGGAAAGGAGACTGAGGATAGACACCCTCACAGACTATGGTTTTCTTATGAGAGGGAGTGAAGGAGCAAACACTGATCTGCTCTTTCTGGTAATCAATGATAAAACACAAGGAAATAACAGGGCAGATACAGATTGGATATCAGAAAAAGGTTCTTCAACATGAAGGTGATCATGCAGCAGAACAGGCTCCTTGGGGAAGCTGTCATGGCACTGAACTAGCCAGAGCTCAAGAAGAATCTCAGGAATGCTTTTGGGGTGATTCTGTATGGAGTCAGAAGCTGAACTCAATAATCTTTCTGGGTCCCTTCTATCTAAGGTTCTTCTATGATTCAGTGATTTATCAGCACTGCTGGTCAACCACGGAGGTCTCATACATCTGAAGACTTGTCAGTGTGATGCCCACCAACACGAAGCGTCCAAAGAGGATCCAGGGAACTACAGGCCTGTCAGGCTGACCACAGTATCAAGGAAGTTTATGAAGCAGATCATCTTGAGTACAGTCACACAGCATGTGCAAAACAATCAGGGGTTCAGGACTAGCCAGCATAGATTCATGAAAGGTAGGTCTTGTTTGACCAACCTGATCATCTCTTTCTATGACCAGGTGACTCAACTAATGGATGAGGGAAAGGCTGTGATCATAGTCCATGCAGAAATTAGAAAGCCTTTGACACTATCTCCCACAGCATTCTCCTGGATAAGATGGCAGTTCGTAGTTCAGACAGATGTAATTGAGTTACAGACTGGCAAGATGGCTGGACTCAGGGAGTTGTGGTGAATAGAATTAAATCCATCCATAAACTGATCACTAGTGGTGTTCCTCAGGGGTCAATACCGGAGCTGATATTTTTAAATATCCTTACTGATGATCTGGACAAGGGGATTCAGTGCATCCTCAGTAAGTTTGCAGATGACAACAAGATGGGAGGAAGTGCTGATCTGCTTGAGGGTAGAAATGTTCTACAGAGAGATCTGGATATGCTAGGTCAATGGACTGAGGTCAATTGTGCGCAAAAATGCAGAGCTAATGGTGGTGACTATGTTGAAAGATAGCATTTTGCAGCTGAGTGCTGTGCTCTTTGCGTGCTCTTTGCAAATAAACAGGAGGCATTATGTTTGGAGTGAACTAAGTGTCCATGTATGTGTGTAAGTATGTATTTAACAGAGTATCAGTGACACATTCCTGGACAATTATGGTTACTGAATACCTGCTTATTAATAGAATAATCTCTCTATGTTAATATATCCAATTAAAATTCTGAGAGTATAAGAGTTTCTGGGAATTTATAGATCTACTCTGCTCTGGTTATCTCAAACTTCAGTATAATCTCTCTTACTGACAGGTCTCAGATCCTCATCTGTGTTGTAACAGTAGCACAAATTACCTACTTGAACATACAGCTGAGAAACATCAATTAACCCCTTAAATTCTTCCAGAAAGACAGGCACAGCTATAAAGACTTGCTTTCCATCAGCATGCTGTAATGATCATTTTACACCATTTTGGCACAGACATTCATCATTACCACTTAGATGATACTGTTTTCCTTTCAGCAAATGAAATATTCACTGACACAGAAAAAACAATGTCCCAGCATTAAGCATTCATTGGAACAAAAGGTGTTGAATATCAAAAGACCACTCCCAGTGTGAATCATTATTGTTTAAAGTCTTTATTTTTTATTGGAGTGGGATCTGAATTGTGAGTGCCTTTTTTTGGCAAAACTTCAAAAATGTTTAAATGAATCATTTATACCTGTGGTTGTCTGCATCTTTAATTCGGATTTTTTAGGGATGTTTTAAAGTCATTACAAGTTTAATCACAGAATTTTAGGGACTGCAAGGGACCTCTAAAGATCATCAAGTCCATCCCCTCTGCAAAGCAGGCTCCCTAAACCATGCTGCACAAGTAGGTGTCCTGACGGATCTTGAATGTCTCCAGAGGAGAAGACTCCACAACCTCTCTGGGCAGCCTGTTCCAGTACTCCATCACCTTTACTGTGAAGATGTACTTACACGCATTTGTGCGGAACTTCCTGTATTTCAGTTTGTGGCTTTTTCCCCTTGTCCTATCACCACTCACCACTGAAAAGAGTCTAGACTTGTCCCTTTGCTTCCCACACTTTAGATATTTATTGATCAGATCCCCTCTGAGTCTTCTTTTCTCAATGCTGAACTGATCCAGGTCACTCAGCTTTACTCATAAGAGATGCTCCAGGCCCCTTATCATCCTTGTGGCCCTCCACTGAACTCTTTCCAGGAGATCTGTATCTTTTTTGTACTGGGGAGTCCAGAACTGGACACAGTACTCCTGGGGAGGCCTCACCAGGGCAGAGTAGAGGGGGAAGATCACCTCTCTTGACCTGCTAGCCAGGTCTTGTTCTTTTTAATGCACCCCAGGGTGCCATTGGTTTTCTTGGCCACCAGGGCATACTGCTGGCTCATGGCCAACTTGTCATCCACAAGGACACCCGGGTTCCCTCTGGAGAGCAAAAGCACAGAAGGAGCTTAAATACCATTTCTAAAATAGGCATTATAAATATTATTTAACTTGATTTTTTTAAAAAACTCAGCCTAAATAAAATGTCTCAACTCTCAGTCCCCAATAATCTTCTGCTAGTAAAAGCAAAAGTCAACAAGGTAAAGAGTCCTTCAGAATGACATTGTTAAGGCAAATTACTTTCTTTAACCAACATCACTAAAGAAAGTACCACATCTAACCACCTCAGACTTCTTAGCCCAAATAGACAATACAATTTGGTACTGAGTGAACAGCTTTAGGCTTAAATTGAGCACACTCATGATTACATTCATGGTCCTAGAATCACAGCTGTACATGTTGCACTGTTGCTGACACTGCAACATTAGACAAACTAGTTAAACTATTTCTAGTAGAGCTCAAAACTCTGGATAAAGACATGAATAAAAAAATAGAAAATAAAAGACAAATAACAGGATCTTGATCACTTTTCTTCTCTATTTGTAGTGTACAGTATGTTGTGTGCACCATAGCAGCAAGGAGGATAGAAACATAGGAGCTCTGTTCATTTTTTGTCTTTGTAGGTCTGAAAGGAGATGTTAGGCTAGCCTTGCAGGGAAGGAAGACTTCCTTCATTTCAAAGAAATTGCAAAGTACAAGAACAGAGAGAGTACAGGAGCACATTTTTCTTAAGAATATATTATCATTCTGCTGAGCTTTTGTCCAGGGGGAAAAAAAAAAAAAAAAAAAAAAAAGCTTAATGGTGGCAACATTATCCTGTGTTTGTCTTCCTCTGCTATTACAGGCAGCCATTTTGAAGGCCAGAAGCAGCACAGGATATTATTAAATTTTAGAGGACTTAGTAGAGAACCATTGGAACACTTTCCTGTCTTCCTTCTAGCCTTTCAATTTCCACATCAGCTAACTCAATCTTCATTTCTACTCATCTACATTAGCTTCTGCTATACCCTACAATGTGCTCTTGAACATAGTTTTCAAGAATATTCTTGAAAACTTTAGACTACGACTCTGTGTTATGAAGTCTCTGTTGAAAGGGACACACAAGAATTATCAACTCCAACTCCTGGCTCCACACAGGACCACCCCAAAACTAAACCATAGGTCTAAGTGCATTGTCCAAACACTTCTTCAGCTTTGCCAGACGTGGTGCTAAGGCCACTTCCTAGGAGAACCATTTTCAGTACCTGACTGCCCTCTCAGTGGAATATGTTTTTCTAATATCTAACATGATATTCTCCTGATGCAGCTCCATTCTATTTCCTAAGGTCTTACTGCTGTTACCAAAGAAATGAGGTCACCGCCTTTTCCCCAACTCCCATTCATGAGGAAATTGTACACAGTGATGAAGTCACCCCTCAACCTTCTTTAAACTGAAGATGCCAAGTAATATCAGCCACTCCTCATATTTCTTGCCCACTAAACCTACATCATCTTTATTGCCACCCACATAGAAACAAAATATGGTGTCTAACGGTAGCTAGTGAACAAATATGAGGGACAGTCACTAGGATGACCTGTACCATAGAAGTAGTCTGGATACTAATTACCATTCTAGAAATGACATGTCCAGTGCATCTTTTCTCCCTGATTTCAGCATGTGTGTTGCTATTTATCTGGAACACCATACTTGATCTTCACATTTGTATCCCAGATGAATACATTTCAAAATATGCACTGCATAAATCTGGGACAATATCCAATGTTATATATCTATAGAAGCTTTTTTTTTTTTTTTTTTTTTTTGTTTAAATATAATCTCTTTTAAATATAGTATTTTAAGTATAATCTCTTTCAGACAAATCAATTTACAAACTACTTAGAAAAAGCTTTTAGGGGAGGAGTTTAAAAATCAGAAGAAACTTTAAAAAACAAATGTTATCCTCAATTAAATCACAGTCTAACTGGAATCCTTACTGTGACTATTCTACTGTTTTGTTCCTAAGTGGCTCACAACACTCAAGTGAATTGAAGGCTTTTAAGTAATTACATCTGAAGTAGATATAGGCAAAAGGAAAACTGAGTAAAACAATCCCTGATGCCTGAAATATTTTATAAGTATGAATGCTTGATATTAACTGCTTATATATGTGTGTTAAAAGCCATTATGGAATTAACTATGCATTAAAAATGATAATTGAATATTTATTACAAAATGACCCATACTGAGGAAAAAAGCCCAGTGGCTATTTGGTTTTCAATGGAAATGAAGTTCATGTTCAAAGTTGATACAGCTATCTAAATCAATAAAACATTTGTACTCATGATGAAAAAATGTGAAAAGTCTGGAGTTGACAACTTTATAAACTCATTACAATTTGTGAGACTGTTTGGTAGGAATGGATGATAATGCTGATGATGACAGCAAAATGAATAGTAAGCCAAGCCAAATGAGATTGGTTAGTGCACTTACTACTGCCTAGTGAAAGGTTAGCATAAATATCAAAATCTTTCTTTAAGCATATAGCAATGTTCTATTTTTGTAAAGAATAAAATGCAAGATAAATAACCACTGAATCAATAAATGCTTCACTTTCTGGTCTGAGAGTTCATTTAACATGAACAATTAATCTTCTTTCATGCTATTCCATAAAAACAAGCTTAATTTAATTTCATGTAGACTCCTTCATTTGTGGTAGTATCAGCATATATTAAGAAATCTCAACAGTGATCTAAAAGCATATCTGTAAGTTCAATTAAATATAGTCAGAAAGGAGACAGCATTTTATTGTGTTTAGACTACCTTTCAGAAATAAACACAATTAATAATATATAACTAAACTGTAATATAAGGAGCATTTATTGATGAATCATATTGGAAAAAAACTCAGAATAACATTCAAGAAATCATTATTTCACTAATCATTGAATGAATATTCAACAGTATCTGTACTATTGGTAATATAGCTATCGCAGATGAACACATACAGAAAACCTTATTTAGTAGATATATGGTGTTAATCTTCATTTAAAACGGAGGTGTTTGTCTTCATTTAAAACTGATTTATTTATTTATTTATTTATTTCAGTGATTATTACTTGTTTGGACTTTATGAAATAGAGAAAAATAGGACTGTAAACAGCCAAGAAAAATATCTTACTTATGTGTCTTTAGTGTGAGTTAAAACTCAGAAGCAAAATGACTAACAAAAAACATCTTCAGGAGAACCTTTCAGAAATTAAAAAAAAACCAAAGGTATTAAATTACCACAGATACCTACATAGAAGTAGAGAACTTAGATGAAGGAGGGGTATTTGTTTTGTTTTGTTTTGTTTTGTTTTGTTTTGTTTTTCCCAAGATAATTAACCATTAAAGATAATTAACCATTAGTGGTTAACCACAGACAAAAGGACCTGCGTTTGTTCAATCTGAAGAAAAGAAAACTGTGGGGAAACCTCACTGTGGTCTTCCAGTGTCTAAGGGAAGATTATAAAAAGGAGGGAAAATCAACATTTTACATAGGTACATAGTGATAGAACAAGGGGGAATGGTTTTAAACTAGAGGGGCAATTAGATGACAGGGGAAAATTTTTTGCTGAGTTCGTTGTGAGGTGCTGGGATGGGTTGCCCAGATAGTCTGTGGGTTCCCTGAAGGTGTTCAAAGCCAGTTTGGATGGGGCCCTGGGCAATCTAATGCAGTACTAGATCTAGCAACTCTTCCAGTGGCAGGGGAGGTTGGAACCCGATGATCCTTGAGATCCCTTCTAATCTAAGCCTTTCTCTGATTCTGTGTTTCTAATGAGGTCAGTAGTATGCAAGATTATTAAAACATTGTATTTGCCTAAAGAAAATAAACTTTTGCTAGCCTCCAATGTCTACAGTCAGTTTTAAATCTTAAATTTTCAGGAAAAAAAAAAAAAAAAAGGCATTTCATCTTTGTGATGGGATATGTAGAAAAATGCCTCTGAATGGTAGTCCTTTCCTCATTCTTTTATGCAGTTTTAAAAGCACTTGGCAAATATGGGTCAGTTCACTCTTCTTCCTAAAAATACATGATTAACAACTCCTACCTTTTAGAAATATGCTCTGTATAGCAAACAGCACAATGTTCTAAGAAGTGTGCTCATTCTACCTTCCATATATACCTCAAAATTTTCCCATATAATATTTTTTCAGTACAACATATTCTCTGTTTTATTTTTTTTTCCTTTACAAATAAACTAAAAGTAAAATATAATCCTTATTTCAAAGGCTAAGATTTTCTGATAAATCATCCTCAGACAGATTTGCAGTAATTTTTCATCTGAGGTCAGAAAATATTCTATCTGATCTTCTATTTTTTTTTTTTTTTTTTTATGACTTTAAAATTCACATAACTGAAGTACCTTATTTTAACAATATCTTAAAGCTCCTAATCTTTATTAATGTAAGTTGATTCATTTTCTACAGTAGTCACAGAATTATAAATTTCCTAGGAGAAGATACTTTATCCAAAGAAAGGCTAGTTCGTCACAGAGAAGGTAGGAGAAATTACTAAGAGTCATGAGTGAATCCCGTAAATTTTATAATCTACATGGACATGTGAAGAAAATATTCTTCACCATATTCAGGAGGTGGCTTAAAGGTTAAAGTTAAATAAGTTCAGATTATTCTAGTAATGCAAATTTGAGGTCTCTAGCAATTAGAAACAATGCCTACCATAAAACCTCTCAGTGTAGGTTTATTCTATTTGTTTTTATGAGGGGTAAAGAGTGAATTTTGACTTAGGAGTGATATTTGTCAATTTTAGAATACTCTAAAATGGTGTCAAAATACTACATGAAAACAGTCATGAAAGGATTGAACTCAGAGGAATGCAGTTTGTATGAACATCAGGAATCATTGATTGATAGATTGAATTTACATTTAAAGAGTGTTCTCAGATTTAATCCTATTGAAATGGTTTTTTTTGTTTGTTTGTTTGTTTGTTTTTTTAATAAGTGGTGGTTACTTCCCAAAATAAAATAGAGTAAAATCTCGGGTTACATGGGATACAGATATACTCACATCCTTATCCATTTCCACTGTCTTGGTTATAAAGCTCTACATAGCAAGTTGTGAAATATCCAAACTGTGTCTTTCTCATTTAAAAGGCAACCACCTGGCCCAAGGCTATGTATTACAAAGGATATTCAGAGCACAGAAACAAGAAGGAGGTTTCTTCAGTGAATGAGGTAACACGGATGTAGTTATGCCATTTTTGGTCTAAACTATCTCACTGAGTATTTCTGTGCAACTTGTTTTGTTCCTGAGCACTGTGTATTGATAAATATCTTGCCCAGTCATTTACAGCGATATAGCAAAATGTTTTCAATTGAATTTATTGGTCTCTTATAGATACCTGCCACATTCCACCAAACTCTTCAGAAATATTTTTCTGAAATGGCAATGTAGAACCCTAGAAGCAACAGATACTTTGGGATTTTTGTAGGAATATGTCAGGGATGGTGCAAGGATTACTGGAAACACCATCATAGTTCTCTATTGCTATTACATAATGTCCCTTAAAAATAAACTAATGGTGGCTATTTGTTTTACTTTACTGCTTTCTGATTCCCTTTCATCTTTCATCATTTCTAGCAGCTGCTGACAGAGAGAGATACAGTATGCACTCTTTTTTGTGAGACAAGCTTCAGCCAAAAGGCTGAACATAGAAAACATCACATAACTTGGCCATACTATTATTTTGTTAATTAAATACGTTCTAACTTCCTTTACTGGTGACTAAAATACACCAGCATTTGCACTGACAAGGAACAACTTTGTTTAAATGTTTAGAATTAAGATGCTGCTAAAAGGAGGCCAACAATTCTTAAAATAGGGTAAGGAAGAACATGAAAAAAAAAAAAACATTAATGGGCATTCTGGAGGGGAACAGGATTCAAAGAAAGAGTACACAGACATGAAATCAACAAATTTGTCTCATTTATTTGAGATTATATACTTTTTTCTTCCATTATTCTAACATCAGTTTTACTTTGTTTAGTTAGTAGATGTAATTCACAAGACAGAGAATGGGAGATTTCAGTGAGGCTGTGAATACCACCCTCAGGAGTCCACATCAAGCACACAACAAAGAGTCCAAGGATTCTTTAATCTAGCAGAGAAAACCATCAAAACAAGTTGAATGAGCAGAATCTTGAGCAATGCAAAGTGGAAATAAAGTGCAAATTTTAACAGTGAGAATAATTAACCATTAGAATAGCTCACCATGAAAGACTGGTATCAGCACTGCTTGAAGTCTTTAAAGGAGTGTTTCTATGAAAGAGATCAGTCTCCAAAACAGACCCTTCTCAAATATAAGTTGTTTGACTCAGTACAGGGAATCCTTGTGACTTTATGCAAAATGTCAGACTAAATAAACATACTCTTGTGGTCTTACTGATAACAAGACAAGATCCAAGTATCAATACAATGTACTATCAGAGTAGGACAGAAGTAAAGTTAGTTAGTATATTGTAGAGATGACTGTATGATTTGATAGGAAATTGAGAGGTAAAAATGGAGTGTATAGCTGATTATAAACTTAACAGATAATGAAACTGACCTATGTGATTTCAACCTCAACTAGAAATTCTCTTCAACTAGTTATGAGATTTCTTCTGTTAAAAACAATCACTGGAAATACTGTGGTTTTTTTTTGTTTGTTTGTTTGTTGTTTTGTTTTTTGGTTTTTTTTTTTTGGTACTTACTACAAATGTGTAAAGTGTACTTAAATTGTTTTTTGTTTTTTTTTTTCCCCTTCTTTTTCCCTTTTACCACCAGTCAAACAGAATTAAACCTATATTGATGGTTATTGTTCACTCCCCTTTAGCCCCTTCTATTTTTCATTTTTCATTTTTCATTTTTCCACTCTAGAATATTTCTGAAGTCCCTTACCTTAAGTGACTTATCTGAGATTACTCTGACCCAACTGCAAAACTTTGAAACAGTGAACCATAGTAGATTCACAGAGACCAACCTTTTGAGTTTGTTTAGGTCCCTCTGTATGGCGTCCCTTCCTTCTAATGTGTCAAGCACAACACTCAGCTTCATGTCATCAAACTTGTTGAGGGTGCACTCAAACCCATGATCAATGTTATTGATGAAGCTGTTGAAGAGCACTGGTCTCAAGACAGACCTATGGGGGACACAACTCATCACTGGCCTCCACCTGGACATAGTGCCAGTTATCATTTTTAATGCATGTCCTGACACACTGATAAAAGGGGGAAAGAAAAAGAAGGAAGAGATTTTGAATACAAGAAATTCCAAAATATTCAATAATAGAAATTTAACACAGAAGTATTTAGCAAAACCTGCTGTATGTTTATAAAATTAAATTTCTTCCAAATCTTGAGGAACTGAAGCAAATTTATGTTTCCAGTCTAATTATTATTTTCAGCTTCTAACATCAGCAATACTTTAATTGTATCTATTGGTGTACATAAAACCTATGCCTGTCAGCCTGACCTTGGTATCAGGGAAGGATATGGAGCAGATCATCCTGAATGAGATCACACTAAGTGCAAGGCAGCTGGGAGATCAGACCCAGCCAGCATAGGTTAATGAAAGGCAGATCCTGTTTAACCAACCTGATCTACTTCTGAGACCAAGTGACCTGCCTGGTGAATGAGAGAAAAGATGTTGACATAGTCTGCCTACTTCAGCAAAGCCTTTGCTGGGTAAATAACTGACTGGATGGTCAGGTAAGTGGAGGTGAATGGAGTTAAATCCACCTGGTGACAGGACACAAGTGGTGATCCCCATACAGGGGCCTGTCCTGTTCAATATCTTTACTGATGACCTGGACAAGGTCATTGAGCACACACTCACAGTTAGTTTGCAAATGACACCAAACTGGGAAGGATTGTTGATTTGACTGGTGGTAGGATGACTTTACAGAGGGATCTGGACAGGCTGGATCATTAGGCTGAGGTCAATGGGATGAAGTTCAGCAAGACCAAGTACCAGGTCCCACACTTTGGCCTCAATAACCCCAGGCAATGCTACAGGCTTGGAGCAAAGTGGATAGAAGACCTTGGAAGAAATGGATCTGGAAGCATTGGTTGATGCTCAGCTGATAAGGAGCTCACTGTATACACTCCCCTCCCTCCCTGTGTGGATAACATACTGTAAAAATGTCTGTATTACTAAGCAGTTCTCTAAACAAATCAAAACACACTGAACCAT